>NC_090438.1:35496776-36152821 GCF_031143425.1 Pleurodeles waltl | reverse complement strand
ACCTACTAGCGACAAGATCACAGCACAAAAGAGCACGATGAGAAGCTGTGGGAGGGAAGGGCGTACAATGAAGTCCCAGGTTGTGGCATCTACAGGACCCCAAGAAAACCTTTGCCTGCCCAACGGATGCACATGTTCCACTTGTTACAAGAAGAACCAACTCTGCTGAAGTCTGCAGCGCTGGAGGCATACTGAGACCAAAGGATGGAGGTCAGTCTCCAACCAGACAAAGGGGGTCTGTACAAAACGCACAAGAGACCCCCTTGTCGCCTGAGTCCACTGGTGGTGACTCAGAGGAAGTGGCCTTCCTTCCCCTGGTGGGAGCTAAGGAGACAGCAGTCCCTGCTCAAGACTCAAGAGATGATCTAAGGTCTGGCAGGCACCTGATGTTATGTTGGCCTCTCCAGTTAAATGGGCTGCTGGTTTCCCTCAGCTGGCTCCTTGTCCCATTCGTGTATGACGTGAGCAGAAGGCGCTCGTCCGGGCACGGATATTGTGAGGTGAACTTGGAGTGTGTGCTCTGAATTACTATCTAGGCACAGGAATCCATCATGGGACTTCTTTGTGTGAATGGGTACACAAAATGGAGGTCTTAGGTGAAGCTGCCCAGGCCTCTTTATTGACCTGCAGGCAGGCCTGGAAGATTCCAGAGAGAGGTCTATGGAATCTGTGCTTTGGCAGCTGGTGAGCTGGCTGAATTCAAGCTCTGAAAGCTCCTTCTCCTTCCCCCAGGAGTGCTTCGATGGTCAGAGTGCAGTAGCAAAGAAAGTTACAGAACAAGGAATCCTTGATCTTTTGTACAAAGATTAGACTCCTGTTCCCTGCCAGGGAACTCCAGATCTGCACCCTCTTCCTGTTGTATTTGGATGTGGCCTGAGCAGATTGGGTCCATGCATGAACAGGAAGTGCTTGGAGTCAGCAAGTGGAGGGCTTCTGTGGAAAACAGCCCTAACATTCATAGTAGACACAGATTCTGATTGGAGGAGTCTGTGATTGGTCAAGAGGAGAACCAATGGTGGGCACAGGCTCTACTGAGTGTGCCAAGGATTCTCACGACCAGGCACAGTCACTGAGAAGACAACTGCTTGGCAGGGCTGGTTTATTTCACTTCCAGCTTCATGGTCAGTTTGGAGTCAAAACTCAAATAATGGCTCTACCAAAGAAAACTGTAGATGCCAGAAGAAGCAGGAGCTTCTGTTGGGTACAGGGGATTGTTGGACTGCACTTCTACTTGTAGTCAGTCCATCTGACTGGTGATTAAGGATCTGTGCACAGGACATTGATCCTAACTCTGTGGAGGTGCTGCCCCTCCTGCCTTGAGAGGAAGGGGCGCCCTGGGGTGCTGGCAGTGTGTCCCTGCAGAAGGGCACTATCTAGAAGAGGAGACCACAGCTGTGCAGGAAGGACAAAGAATTGAGACCACTGGTGTCTGCGGCGGAGGGAGAGGTCTCCCCCTGACCCTATCCTCTTAGCGTTCCCCGGGTAACCTACTACCTACTACCTTCCTGGCCTAAAAGTGGTCGGTGAGGTTGGCCATGCAAGGGTAAGAGGAACAGGGCCTTGAAACTGCTTGAAGCTCCACATGCTGTTGCACTGATGTTGGAGTTTAAAGTCCTACATTGCAACACCTTTGTGTGCCCACTACACCTTCCTTGGTTCTCTGGTTGGCCCAGCAAGGGAAAAGTTGACCATGTTCACAGCTTCTCAAATAAAGCCCAAGGAAGTGGTTGGCACCTGACTGAAAATATTACCCATCACTGGGTGATCCAAAGATATGAGCCTGTGAACTACTGTGGCTTTCAATCACCTTAACCACACTGAGCGGTTTCAGACATATCACTCTTCTTTTTATAGGAGGCTTATTTAAGCTTGGTGGCGCCAGAAAATGTAAGTAGCTTACCTTATCAAGGATGTGTCATGAATCTCACAGCTGGACCTGGTCCATTAACAAATATATTAAAAAAAGAACCTTGCTAAGTCTTCTCAAATGCTACAGACTGCACTGGTGAGGTGCATCACCAATACCTCTCATGAGACAACCAGATTGTGGACCCAGGTGCACTCACTACACATGACATCACTGCTCAGAGAAATTCACAAGCCTTGAAAATGGGGTCTGCCCTGTGAAACACGCATCATCTGTTAACAGTGCTTTGAACATAAAGCGTTTTTGAAATGGATATTAAAGATTATGAACTGTCTATAATGTGATTTAAGAGGAAATCTACTCGAGGAGAGAATTAGAAATGGCTGAGAAGCTAATTAGATATTCAGGTGCTTCTAAGGATGTCTTTTGTTAAGACTATTATCATGTGTACTGTTGAGCTGTGTTTAGAATAATGTTCTTTCCTTTTTGGGGAGTTCTGGCCTACTTGAGTGCTAGGATGGCATCTACTGAGCTCTGATTTTCTACCACACGCCACCTCCATGACCAACCGTTCCCGCTCACACATGGCTGGAGCTGAGGACTCAGTTGTAGAGGAGCGATAGACGCCTGATGGGCGGTACTTGGTGCTCACGTTTGAGTCTAGTAGTAAGATGGCCTGGGGACATGAGAGCTAAAAGGCTCTGTTGCTACAAATGGACCCCAGTAGTCCTGGTTGTCCTCGGTCACTCGGATCCAGCTCTCACGTGCTTTACGTGCTGCGCCGTTTTATAAAGCGTCGTACATCACCAGTCCGTCACCGAAGAGGTCTAGAACCAGCTCTCACGTGCCTTACGTGATGGGTAGCTTTATAAAACGTTGTACGTCACCTGTCCGTCACCGAAGAGGTCTAGAACCAGCTCTCACGTGCCTTACGTGATGGGTAGCTTTATAAAACGTTGTACGTCACCTGTCCGTCACCGAAGAGGTCTAGAACCAGCTCTCACGTGCCTTACGTGATGGGTAGCTTTATAAAATGTTGTACGTCACCAGTCTGTCACTTAAGAGGTCTAGAACCAGCTCTCACGTGCTTTACGTGATGGGTAGCTTTATAAAACGTTGTACGTCACCAGTCTGTCACTTAAGAGGTCTAGACCAGCTCTCACGTGCTTTACGTGATTGGTAGCTTTATTAAACGATGTACGTCACCTCTCCGTCATTTGAGGTCTAGAACCAGCTCTCACGTGCCTTACGTGATGGGTAGCTTTATAAAACGTTGTACGTCACCAGTCTGTCACTTAAGAGGTCTAGACCAGCTCTCACGTGCTTTACGTGATGGGTAGCTTTATAAAACGTTGTACGTCACCTGTCCGTCACTTGAGGTCTAGAACCAGCTCTCACGTGCCTTACGTGATGGGTAGCTTTATAAAACGTTGCACGTCACCTGTCCGTCACTACAGAGCACTGTGGTTAGAAAAGAGACTATGCATTGTATGAGAGGCGAAGATAGGGTTCAGTTGAGGTAGGAAGCTCTTTCAGTATGCTTCAGTCATGAGTGATTTTCTGGTGTGTAGTTGTAGGTCTCATGTTTGAAGCTTTTCCTGAAGGTCCTGCAGTCCATGGCTGGCCCTAGGCTTCGGTTTAGAGCATCCCATAGCCTGGGGTCCTGGACTTCCATGGTTGGACCAGGCTGCTTCTTCTGATTCAATGCTGTTCCAGTAACCAGGTGGGCAGTTGCAGAGGGGAGGCGTGTAGGTGAGTCCTAGTTTCTGCAGACAGCCTGGCTGTTTACCCTTGGAAGCCTCATGTGAGGTGCTGAGAAATTTAGACCAAAGTCTGCAGACAATGGACCACCCTGAGAACTCATTGTATGTGGTCAAACTCTTGCACATTCCTGCCTCCTGAATGTAGAGCCTTTGCAATACCAATGGCATTGTGGTATGTGCGCTGGCTAGATTTTTAGATGCAATATGGCATGTAAGAGCAAAATGCTTAGAGGCACCCCATGAATAAGTGTATGACTGTAGACAATAATGGAAATGATATCTTTATAGAGAATAATTGATATCAATCTTAATATTATAACATTGTTTTTTATCTCTTTTTGCTTTCTTAGACTATTGGGCGAAGGTTTTTATATCACTGTTTTTATATTGAGGGACCTTTTTTATCCTGATCATGTCTTAATAATGTTGTATTCTTATTGCTCTTTCTGAATATTTTATAGATAGAGTGTTTTATATTATAGTGTTTTATATTATGGTTCTTACTCATTTTTATATGTGCACTGTAGGATGAGCTGTTATGGTATGTTTATTACCGAAATAAAGCTAATGAATGAATGAATGAGAGCCTTTGCAATCTATCAATGAGATTCTTCGGGAATCCAGTGTAAATGATGTTACAGTTATGTAAACGTCCCATCACCCGAGGTGATGTCATCTCCACAACGTGGCTGGGTGGGAATAGTTTACCGAACTGGAAAAGTCGTAGGTTTACCCCCTTGGCCACGACATTGGCGAGGGTTCAGAATCGAGTAGAGCTCCTGGTTCTATCCAATCGGAGCGGTTGTTGGAGCTGTTCTCAAGCTGGGTGGTTAATCAATGGGAAACAAGTTGAAGTGGGAACTTTTCAGGAGCTTCTGGGCAATCAGGAGTCAGTGGACTCAAAGTGTGACAATGCGAGGCTTTTACCTCCATGGACCTAGGCCGTACCTGATTGTTGGACCCACAACTGCCCACCAAGCACAACCCTCTAGCACTTGGCCCTCAGGTAGTGTGAGAAGCCGGTGGTAGATTTATTCAGAGGCATGGCACGGGGTAGAAAGGCAGAACACATCGAGCAGCTAAAAACAGCAATAAACCACTACCCAGCCATTTGGATGTAATCACATTTAATGACAACTAAACACCACACATGAAATGCAGAGGGCAAAAATAACATTCACGGATCTTGTGGGGTGCTGTGTAGGAGAGCAGTGGAGAAACAAAACCTTTGCAGGCCCCCATGCAAGGAATGGTGAGGGGGGCCCCCACAATGTCTGTTCCCTCACAGTCGCCAACCACCTCTGCCTCCTGCATCCACGTGACATCAGCAGGAGTTTCCGTGATATTTTTAACATCAAAGAGAAAAAAGTTATCCTTGTGGGATGAGCATCCTGCAGATACATGCATACTAAAAATCGAGTTGTGTCCATGTTTTTTAATACAATATTGTTGTTATTTGTATTAACCAAACTTACCTTTAGGGGCTGAGAGATTGTTTCGTTTATTTGTGACGTAGTGGGTGCTCCCCTGAAGTTCACTTCTAGGGACACCAATGATAGTCTGGCTAGTGGTATTTTAAACATCGTTTATAATAAAATGCAATACAGATGTGTGTAATGGCGCACGCATGGCTCATTTTGGCAATTGCTGTTTTGGGTAATAGACAGGGCCACTGCTGGAATTATGCGATTCCACGGCTGCATCGTTTTCCACATTATTATGCATGTGCTACATAACGCACCATCGGCTGCATAAGCAACTGGTTTAAGCAAAACAAAATGTGATTCTAACTCAAACAGATTTAAAAAAACTAAAAGCTAAGTGATGTGTTGCCATGCAGTAGGAGGCTGCATGCATATGTGGGCCGCCCACATCTCTGTTGCTTTTTACTGTATCTGTAAGTTAAACTGGTACAAATTAGGTCAACCTTTTTCCCTGTGTTAACTTGTTAAAAAATGACATAATCACGAAGTAATACTATCACAAAATGTGACACATTAAGGGCCAGATGTAGGTAGCTGAAAAATTGCGAGTCGGAAATAGCGATTCAATGCGAATCGCAATTTCCAGCTCGCAAAATGGAATCCAAGAAAAAAGTGCGACACCAATTTGCGACTCGCAAATGTGTCGCACCGCAATTTGCGAGTTTGCTTTTAGCGAGGTTGCAATTTGCGAGAAGGGTGTCGCAAATTGCGACTGACTCGCAAATTGCCTGCAGGTGCTGCACAACAGTTTGGAAATTCACTTCCTGGCTCTTGGTGATGACATCAGAACCAGGAAGTCATCAAATACACCTGGGAGGAGGGAGGACCACACCCTTTCAAAACTGCTGTGCAACACCCAGGAGAGAGGACCTGCTGCTACGATGGAGGAGACAGGCAGTGCTGGAGGGAGAAGAAAGCTCAAATTTTCAGACAAAGAACTGGAGGTGCTTACAGAGGAATGCTGCCTGCACCACGACTAACTGTTTGGGAAGGCAGCCCTGAGTGTCCCAGACACAGAAAAGAAGATGATTTGGCAGCAAATTCATGAACAGATTAATGCCATAGGGGTGAGCCACCGCACCCTTGAGGAAATCAAGAAAAGGTGGTATGACCTGCGCTTCAGGACAAAGGAGAGGGGAGCAGAGTGCCTGAGAGAGATGAGGGGCACCGGAGGAGGCCCATCCACTGTCCCACCACCAACAGCCATGGAAGCAATGGTCGAGCAGACCCTGGACCCTGAGGCCGTAATTGGAATGGGAGAAGTGGACAGTTCTGCGCCAGGGACATCCAAAAGTAAGTTCCATGAGATACGCATTCACACCCACAAATGCAGTATACACACTCTCCCAGTACACAGCAGCAGGCACCACCAGACTAGCTCCATTCCAGTCTAGCAACCTCTAGAATAGTGCATTATGGGAAATGTAGTACAGTAGTCAGCATATAGGCAAATGTTTATTATGAGACATAAAACAGATGTGAGACACTGACAGTGTATTCCCTGTGTCCCACAGGTCTCCCACAAGACACCCCAGCAGCGACACCAGGCAGGGAGGAGAGCAGGGGCCAGAGACACTGCAGGAGGCTGCTGCTGAAATTCCTGGGCCCAGCAGGACACCACCAGAGTCCTATCAGGAACATGAACATGAAATGGGGGCAGCTGATACAACCCCTGGCCCAGCCCCACAGCGAGTGGTTCTCAGCCAGCAGCAGGACAAAGGCGCAGACGCTGATGCAGAGTTCTGGCGGTGCCCTAGGAGGAGGTAGGGGAAGCAGGCTTTGCAGGAATGGAGGCATCCCTCATCAATGGTCAGCGCCTGCAAAACCAATGACCTGAGACAACTGAGGTCAATCTCAAGAACCTTAAACAGGATGCGGAGCAGCGTGACCACTGGGCTGGCTGAAGTGAACACACAGTTCACTAGAATGAACGAACATATGGGGGATCTCACCCAGGCCATCCGCCAACTGGTGATAGAACTGGTGGCAGACAGACAGTGTGCAAGGCGCAGGGAGCGCCACACAGTGGCACGATTCGACCGCATGGCTGCTTCCATTGGGCGTCTTGCAACCAACACAACTGGCCTGTCTAGACGGACAGTAAGCCTACAAGTTGACCTTGGGCACTTTGCGGGCGATATGGCGCGTGGACTTGGCCGCATCAGCCATGCAGTGGAGTTGATGGAAGCTAGGCAGGTGGGAAGGGGCACAGGTGAGACCCCTCAGGACAGTGAGGAGGGGTCTACAATAAGTAATGTGGCTGCCAGTGAGTCCCGTGTGCTAAAGAGTGGAAGTGCATGGCAGGGGTCAGGTGGCCCACCAGGGATGAGCCATGCTGGGCTCACAAGGAGGAGGGTGTGAGCCACCAGACAGCATGGTTCGTGAGGCACATGATGTTAATGTGTCCTCATAACATTAGGACAAGTACAGACTTTAACGGACAACACTTTTCTTTCACCATATAGTTTACAAATAAAAAGGTTTTGTTTGTTCCACTACACAACTGGGCTCTGTGTGTCTGACATCAGTGAGTGTGGTGACAGTTGCCACGTACCTGCCAAAGTATTGGGTTGCAATGTGATTCCGTCTCTATCTGCCCTCATTTGCAATGTTTCAATCCCCAGGCTGGCGATGTGGTAGCTCTTGCTCCTCATCCTCCGAATCTGTGTCTTCAGGGGTGAGATGTAGCCCACGTCTGGTGGCAATGTTGTGCAGTATAGCGCATGCGCCAACGATCTTGAATGCTGTTACTGGGGCATACTGGAGCGCACCTCCACTTCTGTGGAGGCATCGGAATCTTGCCTTTAAGAGTCCAAAGGTCCTCTCAAGGACAGTTCTGGTACGCTGATGTGCACTGTTATATCGCCTCTCGTTCTCATTGCCAGGTGTTAGGTACAGGGTGAGTATCCATGGTCTCAGGGCATATGCACTGTCACCTGTTTGCAAAAATAAGCAATGTTAGCAGGGCATGAATGGTTTCTACAGTGACCTGTATGTATGGCTTCTGGGTGTAGTCAGCAATACCTAATAGATATCCATCGCCAAACTCCCCACGTTCTAGGCGTTGGTGTATCCCACTGTGCCTGAATATGTATGAGTCATGTGTACTCCCTTGAAATTTGGCTACCATGTCAGTGATGACATTATGGGCGTCACATACCACCTGGATATTTAGTGAGTGGGTACATTTCTTATTGCGGAACAGATATTCCAGATTTGCATGAGGGCAGATTTATATATGTGTCCCGTCTACACACCCTATTACATGAGGGAAGCTGGCAATCCTGTAGAATTCCAACTTGGTGCTGTTGATTTCTGCCTCATTCCTGGGTAGGTATATGTATCTGGACATGTGTGTGAGTATGGCATCTAGGAATGCTCCGTAGAACCGTGAGAGTGCACTTTGAGATACCCCACCTGCCACAGCAATGACCCCCTGATAGCTACCCGAGGGCAAGAGGTGCAGTGAGCATAGCACTTGCACATGTGTGGGGATGGCGCTGCCGCGCACAGTCTGGCGTTGAAGCTGCGGATTGAGTAGATCTATTTATTCTAATTCTAATATCATAATATTGCTGCACTGCTCAGTCTATATTTGTCATAAATCTCCTCCTCAGTTTGTTGGAATAGTGTCTGCCTGGTTCTATATATCTTCTCCTGTCTGTGGTCCCTCCTCCTCCTCTGCTGGGCTGCGTGGACTCTCCTCCTCACTGCTATCACGTACAGTTCAGCCATCTTGAGTCACCCAGATGCCTTCTGGGTCTCCTTTTATACTTTGGTTCTGGTTAACACCTGCTCTGAATCAGTGGTAATCTGGGTGTGCAAAATGGGCTTTTTGCGAGTAGTCGCAATTTGCGAGTTGCTATTGCATATGGTTTGCGACTCGCAAATTGTGACTTCCTATTTGCGGGTCGCAAAATCAGGTCGCACATTTTGCGAGTCGGTAATGGCTCGCATCGCTATTTGCATTTCGGAAATGGGATTTTTGCATCCCATTTCGGATTTTGCGAGGTCGCAAATTGTGAATCGGGCCATTAGTGACTCGCAAAACTTTGCTACATCTGGCCCTTTGTCACATAATTTGCCTTTTCTTGCCGCATAATTTAGTCAACACTTCCATATGATTTATTCCTTCCATGCTGCATAATTCCAATGACCCTGGTGTGAGAGGGGGCCTCTTTTTGCATGGTTAGCCCCCATTTTTTGCCTGATGTTGATGTGTTCTAGAGGTTGGTAGTGCCCAGGGTCCCTGCTAACCAGGCTCCTTGGCCCAGAGCTCTTTCCCTAAATCTGTTGTGATGCATTGGCACAATTGGATACACTCCTAAATATCACTGTAAGACCCTAGTAAATGGGTACCCTAGTACCCAGGCCATAGGATAGTATGAGTAGGCCCCTGAGGGCAGCAGCACTGATTGTGTCACCCTCTAGGGCCCTGCACCTAGATGGTCCCAACACTGCCAGTGCAGGCTGAGTGTACTAGGGCAAACTAAAAAGGCAAACTTGACATGGCACACTTCCTGGGTGCCCTGCCCACCCTACACTGCATATGATATAGGTAAGTCGACCCTCTGGGAGGCCTTACAGCCCTAAGGCAGGGTGCACCATACTATATGTGAGGGCATAAATGCATGAGCAATATGCCCCCACTGTGTCCTTGCCAATCCTGAGACATAGTGAGTGAACAGAGCAGCCATTTTAAGTACATGTGCTGGACACTGGTCAAACACGAGTTCCCCAGTTACATGATGGCCACTCTGTACCCTGGGTTGTTTGGTATCAAACAACTCGGAATATTAAATCCAACCTGGTGCCGGTGTTGGATTTAACCCTAAAATGTACTCAGGGGCCACCTTAGAGGTGCCCCCTGCAAAAGCTAATCTAACTGGATAGTTGCTTGCTGGTTTCATCCAGCCTGCCACTTCCAGACAGCCAATATGCAAACCTGGGGGAGAGCCATGGCTCTCTTGTTTGTAAGGCAATGCCCTTCCTGGGTGGAGGAGCTAATACCACCTCCCTCAGGAATGTGCAACCCCCTGGCGATGATCTTCAAAGGGTTACTGCCCCTGAAACTCAAGCCTCTAGGCCTGCTGCTAGCAGCAGAGGGCTTCCCCCCTTGCAAAACCCTCTTTTGGTGGGAGCAAAGGTGAGAAACCAGAAAAAGAGTAGGAGGAGTGTCCTCACTGAGCATGCACCACCGTAGGGGCTTGCAGGCGAAGTGGACCCTCCATCTCATTTTTCTCCATGCAGGAAAATATCCAATAGTGTCTAGGGAAGTGACCCTTCCCACAGGAAGTGTTCACTGTAGTGGGTGTAGCCACCCAAAGGTAAGTGTTCCGTTGGACACTACCAGGTTCCCCCTAAAATGCCCACTAAATTCAGTATTTAGTGGGCTCCCCTAGACCACGATTTTAGATTCATCTGGAAGAAAAAAGACAGCACCAAATAACCCGTCAAGACGAGAACAAAGGACCTGCTGCACCAGAAGAGGTTTCAAGACCCCCTGTTTGCTGCACCAGTGTCCCAACAATTGCCGATGCGGAGGAGCTTGCCACTGGACCGACCTCAAAAGACCCCGAGGACCTCCAGGATTTGCAAGTAGCCCGAGATCACCTTCCTGAGTGCAGGCGCCACTCAAGAAACCAAAGGAACCCGCAAACCGGTGAGGGACACTTCACCGACCGGATGATATCTCGGTAACCTGAAGTTGCAGGCGGACCCGACGACACACCAATGAGAGCCTGGATGGACCTGCAAGTGTGCCAAGTTTGGTGGCACAGTGTCTCCCATGGCCGAATTGTGGCAATACCCCAGGTACTGACCAGTGCACGTCGGACATCAGCAACAACAGCTCCACCAGAGCTGCAACTGGACCAGTAGGAAGCTCCAGTCAAGGGACTTCAGTGAAACCCTGGACCTCCCGCCAGAGTGCCTGCGACATCCTGCAAGACCTCAAGAAAAAGACTTACCTCCAGCTCCAACCTCTGGAAACTAACATGTGGTTGCCTGGACCCCCTGCATAGTGTGCCTAGTTTTGCACACTACATAGAGGGCCAGACTTTGACATCTGGTAACAATTTTAAATTACTTGTTGATGTGTTCACATTTAGTATAAGAGATGTAGTCACATTTTCAATGCATCTCCTTTGATTAAAATAATTCAAGCGTCCCTACAGGACTTCACCCTTTAGTTTATTGCTTATGCAGGGGATACAATGCCTGCATTTAACTATGTCAACCAGGGCTACCAAGTTTAAGTCAGCCTTTGAGTGAAATTTTATTGTTTTCAGCAGCTAATGTTTGACATTTTCAGGCCTCACTTGTGATACTCTGAGTGACACCTTAGGGAAATCTATGCCTTTGGCCCAGGCAGATAAGTTTTATGCACAGGTAGCAGAAACTTTCTCTGATGCACATTCAAAAACCCTTTATGGGTAACTTACCGTAGTTGTGTCAGGAAGTGTGGCCAGCAATACAAACTGACTTCATTTGGACATCTCACAATATCATGACTCCCCTTTCACAAATAATTCCCTTCAGCTGCCTGCCACTATCATCACTTACCCTATAGAATCATGTGCTTCGTCCCCTTCCTCGCAGCCCCTTAGACACTGCCTTGGTATCCCTGACTGCCTTGTTATACACGAGTAAAGGGGTTTATTTTAGAAATGAAAATAACCAATGGTGCTGTACATTCCTGCTATGGGAGCTACCAGTATGAAAACATGAACATATTTAGTGGAAACAATAAAGGAAAAGTCTTCCATGCTCCCTATGTGTGCAAGAAATTACACAGTGACCTCTCATTTTCCCATTTCAGCTATGAGTAGTTAATGCATTGCATTCTGGTACTTGTAGTCCCGTCTATAATGGGAAAAAGCAAAATAACTAGAACCAGGTTTACAAATCAAGACACATCTTGTTGTCAGAAAGCAGAAATGAAGAAGCAACACAATTCTGTTTGGCAATATAGTATAGGTTTTCATCAAATATGGCTTGGAGGAAAGATCAGCTCTGTGACTGAACTGCACTCACACTGCAACATAACAGACAGTGTCTTATATAGACTCAAAACCACAATGAACTCGTATTCATTGGTGGCTTGCGTATTAGTTAAATCACGATTGCGTAGCACATTGTTATCTGTAATCATTTTAGAACAAAGCAATAGTTTTCTGCAAAACATCTAACCACACGTCACAGGAATACAACTGAAGTGCACCTGTTATTGATACGTTTTGCTAGTAAGCACAGTGTCTTTCAGTCTCATGCTCTGAAGCGCATCAACATTCCCTCCCTACATGGCTGTTGTTCTGCAAACTACATTCTTTCTCAGAAACATATTTACAATGTGGCCTGTGATTCATGCCGTGACCTTCTATTTCAGATGTCATACTAATTATTGTATCTATTACAACTCGCCTCTGCCTTTCACGCAGTCCCCCACTCTGTCCTTGCTCCCTATTCTGACACCCTAAACAGCCTGGGTCTGTGTGTGTCCTTGACCACATACAATTCTGCACATTTTCCTGCTGATCCGTGCATTAGCAAAAGTGGGCCTTCTCTCTTTTCTATGACAATCTGACAAGAGAGAGGCTGAGATCTCTGCTTTAGAATCCTGCAACTTTATGTGGTTATTTAAATATTGAATTATCTGAATTCTTTATGTAATGCAGAGGCTTTATGTTGGTTTAAAAATACATGAAGTATTTGTATATATTTCAGTACAGCTGGTCACTTTCGTTTTTCAATGCTGTGCTTTTATTGGTATATATTTGTCAATTATTGTTAAAGTATATGTATTGCATTTTACTCTTAACTTTGGCCTGGCACATTATTCAAAGTTATTGAAAGCATGCCGGAGGGAAATAGGAACTCTGGGTTTCCATCTGATCCTTAATGGCAAGATTGAGACATCACCTGCAATGACTAGCATTTACTAGCACCTTATGTTTTTGCTCTTATCATTACATACATTAAACAGCTAATGTAAGGGGAAAGCACTTTAGAACATGTTCTACAGCAGCCCTAATGGCCCCTGACTGATAACTTAAGTGAACAAAGACATAAAGGGAATGTTAAAATGAATGCAGATGATTTAATTTAAAGATTTACTTAACAATGGTGTGTAGGCCTTTGCAGAATCTTAAAATGTGAAAAGCGGGCTGGCATTTTACTCTGGAAAAGGTGGCGACCCAACCTCTACTACAGTAGGTCCTGAGCTGCCTCCTCCCTCTAAAACGCGCAGCGCTCTGTGGGGGCGCTTCCTTTCAGCTCTCCCCCCCATAAGTTATTTACTTTCTTTACAGTCCTGGGTCTGTGAGGTGTCAGCTGGAAGCAGGCAGCACCCTTCGCCTGCTTTAGAGTCACACACACTGCACAGACAAGCTGAGGGGGACCCCTTCCTGTAGAAGAGCCCCCCCACACACACACACTGCACAGACAAGCTGAGGGGGACCCCTTCCTGTAGAAGAGCCCCCACACACACACTGCACAGACAAGCTGAGGGGGACCCCTTCCTGTAGAAGAGCCCCCCCACACACACACTGCACAGACAAGCTGAGGGGGACCCCTTCCTGTAGAAGAGCCCCCCCACACACACACTGCACAGACAAGCTGAGGGGGACCCCTTCCTGTAGAAGAGCCCCCCCACACACACTGCACAGACAAGCTGAGGGGGACCCCTTCCTGTAGAAGAGCCTCCCCACACACACACTGCACAGACAAGCTGAGGGGGACCCCTTCCTGTAGAAGAGCCCCCACACACACACACTGCGGGGGCTGCCGGGGTGTTTGTTACGCCCCTAGAGGAGAGGGAGTTAGCCAAGACTCCTCCCAGATTGTTTCAAGTGGTATGAGGAGATCAGTCTGAGATACAGTGTGCCCCCCAAAGGTTAGTGGGGTACAGTCTTCTTTGTCCCTTCCATGGCGCTTTAGATAACAATAATTGTACTGGAGCGGCAGAGTTGTTTAAGTTGTTTGGCATTTGTCCATGTTTGATGATGTTATTGTAGACCCCAGAGCCTAAGTTGTTCACTGTACCTTTAAATGTGACCTGGGTGTTCTTCATTGTCTGTGGCCGCTGAGGTGGAGGCGACACCCCCTCTGGTGCGCGCACTCACACGCCGTCTATGGGGAGCAGCGGTGCTGACTCTGTCCTGGACTGTGACTTCAGCGACGGTCCCTGATGGTGCTGTGGTGCGCTGATGTCCGTCGACAGGTCAGACGAGAAAGGGCTGCGTGCCACAAGCCACTGTTGGTTCCTCGGCCCTAAGTTCAAGTCCACCACCCAATGAAGAGCCTACCCAGGGCCACAGTGGTGGTCCTTGATTGGACTCTGCAATGAAACCCTCTAGTGCTGTAGTGTTTTTTTCTAGTACCTGATCATCACAGGCACTGCATATGCTTTTCATGTGACCGTCGGTTGAGGTTATGATTTTCTCAGGCATTGTTTTGTTGAGGATGAAACGGTGTAGCGTGGTTTTGGCTGTTCTTAGAGTCCAGCACAGGTACATCTCCTTTTGAGTCAGCTGCCTTGCTTCAGGGTACTGGGCACCAGCGGTGCAGGGCCACACCTGACTGTTGTCTGCAACTTCACTCATTTTAAGAGAATCATTTCAAAGCCACTGAATTGTGGATTGTCACTGCCATCACTTTTATTTTTCTATATTTATAGAAATGTGAAAACTTAATAAACTCTGATTAGAAAAACATGGATTCAACATCCATGTTCCACGTGGCTGGAGCTGAGGACCCAGTTGCAGGGGCTGGTAGACAATTGTAACCAGGTGAGGCCATTGGGAAGCTCTCCCTGTGCAGACAACTGGTGAAAAGACCTCTTCACTGCCATCGCTGTCGGTCATGGATAGCTCAGCGAGCTGGTGTAGTCAGGCTTGGTAAAGGAGGGGTGCACATGGTGTGCTCTTCAGGGCCACTGGGTCTCCATTCATTTCCGAGCAGGCCTTCAGTGTACATGCATGATTGTCATGTGCAGTGAGGACAAAACTAAATCTGAAATTATCCAGAGACTTACTGTGGATTCCAGGGGAAGGGGAACACTCCAGAGTCATTCAGGGGACATCCCTGTCCCAACAATGAGGATCTGCCACGCCCCACAGTAGGGTCCGAAGCTTGGCTCTATCCATGCTTAGGGTGCTTTATATCATTCAATAGGACTCCCAGCCTTGGTGTGCGGTGATCATAGCCTGGCTCTCTGGCCAGTTTTTCGGCTGGGGTACATTAGCTATTCTTACCATATATTTGTGGGTTCACCTCGTACTGTACTTAAAATTGTGACAAGTGACGAAGGACGACCCTTGTGCCAGTCTGCATGTCACCAGTTGGGATGATGATTTAAATTGAGGAAAGAGGGAACCGGGAGAGACGGCACAGAGGGGTCATGCTCCTTAATGCCTCTTATTCACATATAGGGGATCTGTGGAGCTTGAACAATTTCAGAGGGAGGGCGCGGCCATCAATGTTACTAACATGTGCAAAAAAGTGATGGGTGGAATGCTTGAATTAACCTCACCTGCTGGTAATTACTCAGGCCACATCATTATTTTGCCCACTATGCCACCTCACTTTGGACCCAACCATTAGCAATTCAGTCTTGACCCTGGTCTAATGGACACAGTCCAGCTCGATCTGCCAGGCCAGGTCCTGCCCAAACCAGAACACCAGCAACCCAGGGTCGGTTTCACCCTTGTTATTGGTCCATCAGCGGGTACAGCTTGGCTCCAGTGACAGTGGGCATGGGACACATGTCTGGGCATACCAGTCCCACTTAGGGCAACACACTAAAAAGTATACAAAAAAGTGATGGATGGACTACTTGAATTTATCTCAGCTGCAAGTAATCACTCAGGGCTGCACCCCAGCCCATCAGTCCATCATTATTTTGCACCCATGTCACCTCAGTTTGTACCCAGCCACATGCAAATCAGTTTTACCCTGCTCCAAAGCAAACAGTCCAGCCCGAACTGTCAGGCCAGGTATTCCCTGAAGCAGGACACAAGCAGCCCAGGACTGGTTTTGCCCTTGTGTACATGCCAACCCTCCCAATTCAGACAGGAGACTACGATTTTAAGGCTAGTCTACCGTCTCCCGATTCCTGCACGTAAAAACACGATTCCTCTGTGGGCTTCAGCTGACAGGGCTGTCAGTGACAGTGCATAGCACTTGCATCATGCTCTCGCTGCCTGCCATAGCGCTTTCTCCATGCTCCTGACAAGTAAGGAAAAATCTAACTTCCGATCCTGCAGCAGCAGACTTTCAAATCCCATACATAACAGTAACCCGATTCAGGCCCCTATAGAAGTCAATGGGGGCAATACATTCTCCCGATTTCTTTCTAGAAATCTCCCACTTTCCTCTTCTAAAATGTTGGCATGTATGCGTTTGTAATGGGTCAATCAGCCAGGTATAGCTTGGTTTCAGTAACAGAGTGTGCACAGGGTCCATGTCTGGGCATACCTGTCTCACTAAGGACGTTGCACTAAAGTAAACAAAAAAGTGATGGATGGAATACTTCAATTTATCTCAGCTGCTAGTAATCACTCAAAATCTCTTTTCTATATTTGTTGTATATTTTGTATAATTTAGCCATCATTGTTACATCACTAAAGACATAAGTATTGTGCAAAATCCAAGTGTCACAAAAAGAACAAATGTATGAAACGAGCCACACTCATTCAGCAGGAGAGTGGTGAGGCTCGGGCCTGCAGCTGGTGGTGCACGTGGGAGCACCTGGTCACGGATGCATGACGGCAGCAAGGTGTGGTAGCTCACTCCCATTTGCAGACAGCACATATTTCCTTGAAATGCCACAAAATTCACACTGACAGGCAGTTTTACTGATAAAACTTTATAGCGCAAACAATAATTTGTGGAAATCGCGATTCAGCAAACATTTATCATTTGCTAAACACCAAGTAGAGTGACTTGATTTGTTTCGATCACACTTCGGAACTACAAAAGAATGTGTTCATTTGTGCTTTCCTAACTGCACAG
Source organism: Pleurodeles waltl (assembly GCF_031143425.1). Lineage (NCBI taxonomy): Eukaryota > Metazoa > Chordata > Amphibia > Caudata > Salamandridae > Pleurodeles > Pleurodeles waltl. Next base: position 36,135,695 of record NC_090438.1, on the reverse strand, counting down.
TTAATTTACAGGTATTTAAATGTTGTTGTGTTAGGTAAAAACTAACGTCTTTCCGCTGTTCCCTTCACACCCCCTGTACCCCAGCATTATTGTGAGATAGGTACCTTTACAAAATCCTTTGACTTTTCAGTCAGAGAAAGAAAAGTAAACAACAACATCCATGTTCAAAGAGTAAGCAGCAATTTGTCAGAAGGCACAGCCTGACCTTTGACCTGTGTAGTTGAATGCACAGCAAATGTGGCAAGACAAAGGGCCAGATGTATCAAGCTCCCGGTTTACATTTCTTAAATAACAAATTTTAAGAAATCGCTATTTTAGAAATTCAAAATGGGATGTATGAAAACTGCGAGTCAGTATTAGGAGTTTCTTAAAATTTGCAAACGTAATTTGCGAGTTGCAAATACAGAATCGCAAAAAAATAGTGAATCAGTATTTGAAAATCGCAAATTGTGAAAACGGCAAACCGGAACAGCCTGATGACATCACAACCAGGACGTGAGTGAGCCCATGCTGTTTCCAGGAGCCACACCCACAGGAGCAGGCAGCGAGACACAGCCCAGCACCAGGGAGGCAGCTTTGTGAGCCAGCCAGGAACAAACATCAACATGGCCAATGAAGGGAATGTGAAGGAGAAAGGTGATAGGAAGCACAAGCTCAAATTCAGTGACCAGGAATTGGAGGTGCTCACCGAGGAGGTGGTCTGGAACCACAACAAACGTTTTGGGAAGAACCCATGCCAGGAATCTGAAAGTGAGAAGAAGAAACCGTGGTAAGACATCTAGACCAAAATATGCGCAGTAGGTGTTGCGCAGCTCTCTTTTGAGGAGATACGCAAGTGCTGGTACGACTTGCGTTCACGTGCCAAAGAGAGGGTAGCCAGCAGGCTAAAGGAGGCAAGGAGCACCAGAGGAGGACCACCCACCCAGACACCGTCCACACCAATGGAAGACATGGTGGAGCCCACACTGCTTCCTGAAGCTGTCAATGTCGTCACTGGCATTGACACCTCACTCACACCCAGCCCCAGCAAAGGTAAGGCCAGCAATGATGTGTCTCCCCATATGTGCATGTACAAATGCCACTTAGAAAATAGCTATGCCACTATGCAGTGTGATCCATGCCACATCTTACATACAACACAACAATGCCTTATGGGAGTGGTAGTCCACACCCCTAAAGTGCAACTACCACATAAATAGCAAGAGAGCGTTAAGGCAAATAGAGAAGCAACACAAAAGACTCTTAGTGATACTATGCTAATGTACATTTAATACTATTATGCAACTATTTGTGTAATAATCAAAAATGACCTGCTGCACATTGTCATTGTAGATGTTCTGCGCCCTGACACAACAGAAGGTGGAAATGTGGGGGATAGCGAAACACAGCCACAGTCCGACTCAAACGTCAGTGAGTCCTTCATACAAGCACCAACTAGGCGCAGGGCAAGAGTGCTACCTCTCCTTGAGTATAACCTGGACTCTGATGAAATGCCGGATGAAGTACCCACACCACCCCCAGAGGTTAAATCCACAGGAAGATAGCAGTCCCTGCCCCAGCATCAGTCCACTCACCACAGGAGGCGTCACAATGCAGGCAGACAGCGCACAGAGGAAGGTGAGGGCCCATCACTCTTTGGTGTCCTTGAGGCTTCCATGCTGAAAGTGCAGCGCCTGCAATGTAAACACATGAGGTCAATGCACAGGCAGCTGGTGTCAATCGATCATAACATGCGAGCAATGCACAGGCAGCTGGTGTCAATCGATCATAACATGCGAGCAATGCACAGGCAGTTTGAGTCTCACAATGACAACATGAGATCATTGCACAAGCAGTTCTGTCTCTCAATGAAAACATGTGCAAGTTGCATGAGGGACAGAAAACAGCAGCAGAAAAAGCAAAGGAGATGACAAACGCCATTAGGGAGCTCTGCACTGTGATGCAGGAGGAGCATGTCAGCCACCGTAGGCGCCATAACTAATTGATGGGCAGGTTGGATGGGTTCTGCAGATCTGTCAATCGGCTCACGACCACAAATGCTTTGGTATCACGACGTGCTGTGGGCATACAAGTGGAGATGGCACACTGCAGTCAGGACGTTGCACAGGGCTTGGTGCAAATCACCAATGTTCTGGATACAATGCAGACAGCCTGGAGTGCTACAAACAGCGATCTGGGTGGTGGGGATAATGAAGAGATCTCTAGCCTCCGCAGTCTTACAGCTCCTGTGATGGATCCAAGCCATCGCAGAACCAGACGCAGTACTGTCTTTGAACCCGCTACAAGAGGTGCCACCGAGACCACTGAGCACTCAAGTGGAGTGCGTGGACGTCGGAAGTAATGTTGAGAGGTACAGGGGACTAACATAACATGCAGCAAAGCAGTTATACTATGATGCTAATAGTGTGACACTGTTACTCGCACCTGTTTGTGTATAGTGCTTACCTATGTCCTAATCACACATATATTACCTGAAGTCAAGGCAATAAAGATGCTACCTGCAGCAATACATTAAATTAGACGTGGCATTGTCATTACTTACATCAACAATAGTTGCGCGTGATCTCAGCACGTCTGTGTCTGCCCTCTGCTGTACTGCTTCTGTCTGCTGGCTGAAGGGGTGGCAAGGGATCGTCATCCTCATCGGAGTCAGGCTCGGTGGGTTCAACTGGTATGCCTCTCATTGTTGCAATGTTGTGCAACATGGCACAAGTAGCCATGATTTTGCAGGTGTTTTCGGGGCTGTATTGCAGTGCACCCCCACTCTTGTGGATGCATCTGAAGCGGCTCTTCAGCAGGCCGAAGGCCCTCTCTACAACGCTGTGGGTTGTCCTGTGAGCAGCATTGTACCTCCTCTTGGCTGGCGTTGCAGGACTCAGGTAGGGCGTCAGTATAAATGCCCACACGGCATAGGTACTGTCTCCTAGGGGAGTAAAATTAGTACTTTTTATATGTTAAGTCACATTTACATCAATGCAACATTGTCAACTATTACATTACCCAGTAGGTATCCTTCGCCAAACTCCCCAGCTAGTAGTCTTGTGTAAATTCCTCTGTGGCAAAAGATGTAGGAGTCATGTGTGCTACCTGAATATCTGGCCACGAGATAGGTTAGGATGTTGGAGGCATTGCTAATTACTTCTATGTTAATGTAATGTGAATTTTTACGGTTCCCATAAACATACTCTGTGGCCGATGGCGGACAGATATATATGTGTCCCATCGATGACGCCTAATACATGTGTGAAGTGGGCAATCTGGTAGAAATAGAATTTTGTCTGTAGTAATTCCTGTGGGGTGCTGGGGAATCTTATGTGCTCTTGTATTTTGCTCATCATGGCATTTAGAAATGCTTTGAAGAATCGTGAGAGAGCACTCTGTGAGAGCCCTCCAGCTGCTGCTATCACCTCTTGATAGCTCCCTGAGGCTAGTAGGTGCAGGGAGCATAATACCTGAACATGGGTGGGTATGCTATTGGTCCTGTGTGTTGTGCGCTGCAGTAGGGGTTGTAGATCAGCTATCAGGTCAAGTATCATGGCTGAGCTTTACCTGTACTTCTCATATATCTCCTCCTCTGTATGGTCAAAAAGGGTTATGCGCACTCTGAAAATACGCTCCTGTTTCCTCCTCCCTCTCCTCAAACCTGCCAGGATCCTCATTCTCCTCGCTATCACGTAGAGTGCAGCCATTGTGGAAGAGCGGCTGAGGCATTCTGGGCCTCTTTATATAGGTTGCACCTGGTTACCACCTGGTTTCACTTCATGGTAAATTGCACGTGCAAACGGCCATTCTGCGAATAATCGCTATTTGTGAATTGTTGATGCATTGCGAGACGGAATTTGCGAATCGCATTCTGCGTATTGCAAATAGCGACATGATTTTGCGGGTCGCATTCTGCGATCCAGGTCGCAATTTGTGATACGCAGAACGTGATTCGCAAATTAATGTTGCTATTTGCGATATGCAGAACGCGACCCGCAAATTCATGTCGCAGTTGCAAGGAATCGCTATTTTAGCGATTCCTTATATTTGCACTGCGAATGCCTTTCATATATCGTGATACATCTGGCCCAATATGTCAAGGCACCTTTTTCCCTCATTCACCTCTGGATTCCAGCATGGTTATTTTGGGGGTGCAGCAGTAACTCTTCCCCCTTCTTCCCAGCCCTATGGTGGGGATGCTGGGAGCCACAGGACTATTATTCGAATTCTTTGTGATTAAATATCCCTCCTTCAACACGAAGGGACTGTTGCTACTCTCCAGGAAAACACAGGCACTTAGGTAGGACAAGGGCTGACACCTCGAGGCCCACAAAGTGAGTTTCAAACCCGCCAGCCGAGCGCGCTTCCTGCCTCGAGGCGCTCTCAAAGCTTTCTCCCAAACCACAGCGAGATCCTCTGGTGTCTATTTTTAATCCCGTTCCACAATTACTCCGCCTTCGGCTCATCAATAATTGTTTGCGGTATAAATTGTACTTTATGGACTTTTGGAATTGATTGAGCCGCGGTTAATTACCCGGAGATGAACAGATTTTAATGCCATCTTCTTCCCACGTGACATAAATCATCCTCAGATCATATTTCTCTGGAGAGCAGTTGATGAAAATGGAAACCAATTATTATTATTATGAATTCCGATTCTTTCTGGAGGAGAGAGAGTGGTCCAGAGCTGCGCCCCGGGGCCTGCAGGGGAGCACCGGCTGCAGATCACAGGGAAGCAGGCAGGGCCGGGCACGTGTGCACCCCCAGGGGGGTCCGGCAGAGGGCGCCCTGGACGGACTATTGTGCACCCCCAGGTGGGTACAACAAAGAGAGCTCTGGGCAGGCACCTGTGCACCCACAGGGAGGTCCCACAAAGAGTGCCCTGGACAGGCACTTGTACACCCCAAGGGAGGTCCAGCAGAGGGCGCCCTGGACAGGCACTTGTGCACCCCCAGGGAGGTCCCACAAAGAGTGCCCTGGACAGGCAGGCACTTGTGCACCCCCAGGGAGGTCCAGCAGAGGGCGCCTGGACAGGCACGTGTGCACCCCCAGGGAGGTCCAGCAGAGGGCGCCCTGGACAGGCACGTGTGCACCCCCAGGGGGATCCGGCAGACGGCGCCCTGGACAGACACTTGTGCAACCATCAAGGAGGTCTAGCAGAGGGCGCCCTGGACAGACACTTGTGCAACCATCAAGGAGGTCCAGCAGAGGGTGCCCTGGACAGGCACGTGTGCACCCCCAGGGGGGTCCGGCAGAGGGCGCCCTGGACGGACTATTGTGCACCCCCAGGGAGGTCCAGCAGAGGGCGCCTGGACAGGCACGTGTGCACCCCCAGGGAGGTCCAACAAAGAGTGCACTGGGCATGCACTTGTGCAACCATCAATGAGGTCCAGCAGAGGGCGTCCTAGACAGGCACTTGTGCAACCATCAAGGAGGTCCAGCAGAGGGCGCCCTGGACAGGCACGTGTGCACCCCCAGGGAGGTCCAGCAGAGGGCGCCCTGGACAGACACTAGTGCACCCCAAGGGAGGTCCAGCAGAGGGCGCCCTGGACAGGCACGTGTGCACCCCCAGGGAGGTCCAACAAAGTGTGCACTGGGCAGGTACTTGTGCACCCCCAGGGAGGTCCAACAAAGTGTGCACTGGGCAGGTACTTGTGCACCCCCAGGGAGGTCCAGCAGAGGGCGCCCTGGACAGACACTAGTGCACCCCAAGGGAGGTCCAACAAAGAGTGCACTGGGCATGCACTTGTGCACCCCCAGGGAGGTCCAGCAGAGGGTGCCCTGGACAGGCACGTGTGCACCCCCAGGGGGGTCCAGCAGAGGGCGCCCTGGACAGGCACATGTGTACCCCCAGGGGGGTCCAGCAGAGGGCGCCCTGGACAGACACTTGTGCAACCATCAAGGAGGTCCAGCAGAGGGCACCCTGAGCAGGCACTTGTGCAACCATCAAGGACGTCCAGCAGAGGGCGCCCTAGACAGGCACGTGTGCACCCCCAGGGAGGTCCAGCAGAGGGCGCCCTGGACAGGCACGTGTGCACCCCCAGGGAGGTCCAGCAGAGGGCACCTGGACAGGCACTTGTGCAACCATCAAGGAGGTCCAGCAGAGGGCGCCCTGGACAGACACTTGTGCAACCATCAAGGAGGTCCAGCAGAGGGCGCCCTGGACAGGCACGTGTGCACCCCCAGGGGGGTCCAGCAGAGGGCGCCCTGGACGGACTATTGTGCACCCCCAGGGGGGTACAACAAAGAGTGCACTGGGCATGCACTTGTGCACCCCCAGGGAGGTCCAACAAAGAATGCCCTGGACAGGCAGGCACTTGTGCACCCCCAGGGAGGTCCAACAAAGAGTAGCCTGGACAGGCACTTGTGCACCCCCAGGGAGGTCCAACAAAGAGTAGCCTGGACAGGCACTTGTGCACCCTCAGGGAGGTCCAACAAAGATTGCCCTGGGCAGGCACGTGTGCACTCCCAGGGAGGTCCAGCAGAGGGCACCTGGACAGGCACTTGTGCAACCATCAAGGAGGTCCAGCAGAGGGCGTCCTAGACAGGCACTTGTGAAACCATCAAGGAGGTCCAGCAGAGGGCATCCTAGACAGGCACTTGTGCAACCATCAAGGAGGTCCAGCAGAGGGCGCCCTGGACAGGCACTTGTGCAACCATCAAGGAGGCCCAGCAGAGGGCGCCCTGAGCAGACACTTGTGCAACCATCCAGGAGGTCCAGCAGAGGGCGCCCTGGACAAGCACTTGTGCAACCATCAAGGAGGTCCAGCAGAGGGCGCCCTGAGCAGGCACTTGTGCAGCCATCAAGGAGGTCCAGCAGAGTGCGCTCTAGACAGGCACTTGTGGAACCATCAAGGAGGTCCAGCAGAGGGCGCCCTGGACAGGCACTTGAGCAACCATCAAGGAGGTCCAGCAGAGGGCGCCCTGAGCAGGCACTTGTGCAGCCATCAAGGAGGTCCAGCAGAGGGCGCTCTGGACAGGCACTTGTGCAACCATCAAGGAGGTCCAGCAGAGGGCGTCCTAGATAGGCACTTGTGCAACCATCAAGGAGGCCCAGCAGAGGGCACCCTGAGCAGGCACTTGTACAGCCATCAAGGAGGTCCAGCAGAGTGCGCTCTAGACAGGCACTTGTGCAACCATCAAGGAGGTCCAGCAGAGGGCGCTCTAGACAGACACTTGTGCAGCCATAAAGGAGGTCTAGCAGAGGGCGCCCTAGACAGGCACTTGTGCAACCATCAAGGAGGTCCAGCAGAGGGCGCCCTGAGCAGGCACTTGTGCAACCATCAAGGAGGTCCAGCAGAGGCCGCCCTGGACAGGCACTTGTGCAACCATCAAGGAGGCCCAGCAGAGGGCGCCCTGGACAGGTACTTGTACAACCATCAAGGAGGTCCAGCAGAGGGCGCCCTGGACAGGCACTTGTGCAACCATCAAGGAGGTCCAGCAGAGGGCGCCCTAGACAGGCACTTGTGCAACCATCAAGGAGGTCCAGCAGAGGGCGCCCTGAGCAGGCACTTGTACAACCATCAAGGAGGTCCAGCAGAGGGCGCCCTGGACAGGCACTTGTGCAACCATCAAGGAGGTCCAGCAGAGGGCGCCTTGGACAGGCACTTGTACAACCATCAAAGAGGTCCAGCAGGGGGCGCCCTGAGCAGGCACTTGTGCAACCATCAAGGAGGTCCAGCAGAGGGCGCCCTGAACAGGCACTTTGCAAGTATCAAGGAGGCCCAGCAGAGGGCACCCTGGACAGGCACTTGTGCAACCATCAAGGAGGTCCAGCAGAGGGCGCCCTGGAAAGGCACTTTGCAAGTATCAAGGAGGCCCAGCCGTGTCCTTATGCACGTCTAATGTAATCCGTCAAGTTTACAATGATCTAACAGCCTTTTTCCAAAGGATTCTGTGTAGTTGCATTAGATTGTGGGTCCCTCAAGATTACTAAGAGGTGTCCAAGATTTGGAACAAGTGCCACGGGACAAATGTTTATGTAAAATGTATCGAACTTGGTCCTCGTGCGCCTATAGGATGATCCTGTCTTTTAGCATTCTACCACAAATTCTCTATCCCTACATCCTAGGATCTACCGGAAGTTGGCTCAGAAATAGCTCACCATTGTGTCCACAATTCTCAGGAATAGAAGTTGTTGATCATCAGATCCTGGAATGGAAAAAAGAGGACAACACCTGTAAAATAATTTTATGGATGTATATTTTTTGTGCATCATTAACAATGTGCAGTATTCATTTATACATACAATTTCACACCTACAGACTTCCTTTGAAGCAAGTTTTCCATGAAGCTAAGAAGTGTGGTTTCCTAATGGATGTTCACCAGGCCACTTTTCTGTGTAAAACTCAATTTTAACCAAGATGGAAGCCATCGCTGTCAGTCATCTAGTGCTTTCCTTCTGCACTCATCCTCTCCCCACAACCTCCATGACAAACACTCAAACTAAAAATATTAGGATATTTCCATGGTTAACATATTACTATGTCTTGGATTGCTTAGTGAGATCTATTCATTCGAATAGTGTGACACTGTAAATATAACTTGTTTGTTCCACGTCTCCGGATGACATTAGCATAGAGGGAGTTGAATAAATATTAGAGTGAGTGTAACTCATGTAATTCTGTGTATCATAAACACGCAGAAATTACCTAAGAATCCTGCAAGATTATGCTTAAATTACACGAGAAGAGTAATTCTGCATTTAGCACTATTTCTTAGTGCAAAAATTCCCCCATGTATTCAAAATAGACAGGATGATGCGTTATGAGCTAAAAACCAACCATAAATGCAGCTGAACATGAACAGTGAGTACGTTCTGCTGCTCGCTCTCCCTAAATGTGCTCTTGCAGTACATTTTTCCCCAAAAATTATTCTTAACTACACATGGAGGAATAATTGCATAATTATAAGTAATTCTGCGTCAAAGAGTAAAGTGGAATTACCAAACTTACTTTGATTACTCCGGCATGGTCAGAATTCTACCAGGGCCTAATAATTATTCGTCAAGTGGTTAGTGCTTAGGTTTTTAGGTATTGTGACGTTTATTTTTCTTGTGCTCTGAGTTGCTGTTAAAATGATACATTTGCTCACACCACTATTCTTCTGCAAAAGTTCTTATTTCCTATGCAAGACTTGTGTATAAAACCCTCGACTTTGGGGGTGAGGCAGAACTTTCCTTAATGCTACCATTCGACTCTGGTAAAATTTGGGGTGCTTTGATTCTGGGGTTCAGAGATTTTGCTCCCACACACCCTCATCAACCTCCCAACCACTGCTCACTCCAAAGACTCTAGCAAGATTTTGTGCTGTACTTGTCGATGCCCGTCTCGCCTTGATCTGATCTGGAGAGACCCAGAGAGGAGGTGGATCAGCGGCCAGCAAAGCACTGGTTTTGGGCTCTTCTGTTTCATTGCTCTGATGTCAGAGTAGTGAAAGAAACAACATTTGTTTCCACTGTCCTAATGTCAGAGCAGTGAACAATCAGGTTTTAAAGCCAGTAAGTCTGAAGGTGAGCCATTGACAACAATGATAGCCTCAGTGGAGGGAATACTCAGTCACAAACATGATGGATATCCTATCCGCTGTATTTTAATACTATTATATCCTATGGGGAGCGTAATACGTTGGACGGGATATCACTCCACCAAGGTCTAAATCAGGCCCTAAGTGTCTTATCAGGAACAGAAGCCAAGGGTGATCCTGGGCATAAACCCAAGCGGAGCTCTGAGTGACTGATCCTGGGCATAAACCCAAGCGGAGCTCTGAGTGACTGCTACCGCCAGCAACAGAGCTGTGAGGACATCTGGGTTTATTCAAGAGCAGAACTCACTGAGTCCAGGTGATCTCACCAGAGAAGCCCCCAAAGAGTCAGGTAACAGGTCCCCAGGGGTTCTCAGCAGTGTTGTTAATAGACCACTGAGTGACTCTGTGTTATCTTGGGCAGGTTTCTGAGTGCCCTGGGTAATATCAAAAGAAGATTTCTGAAGAAAACTAGTTATTATTACAATATATTCAGACTATGTCTGCATAATGAAGAGCACAACAGTGAGGGTCTATGTGTTATGAAGTGCAGGTCCTTGAGGGATTCTGGGTAATACTGAGATCAGAGCTCCGAGTGAGCCTCACACTATCACAGGTAGAGCTGTGAGTGACTCAAACACACAAGCCAGCCTGTTACAAACCGAAAGTCTGACATTTAGAAAGATCAAAGGGATCTATGCTCCCCATCGACAAATATTATAGTAGAGACAATGGGGGTCATTCTAACTTCGGCGGGCGGCGGAGGCCGCCCGCCAAAGTTCCCCCACCAGAATACTGCACCACGGTCAAATGACCGCCGCGGTAATTCTGACTTTCCCGCTGGGCGGGCGGGTGACCGCCAAAAGGCCGCCCGCCCGCCCAGCGGGAAAGACCCAGCAACGATGAAGCCGGCTCCGAATGGAGCCGGCGGAGTTGCTGGTGTGCGACGGGTGCAGTCGCACCCGTCACGATTTTCAGTGTCTGCAGTGGCATGGGCACTGCAGGGGCCCCCAGGGGCCCCACGACACCCGTTCTCGCCATCCTGTTTCTGGTGGTGAAAACCGCCAGAAACAGGATGGCGGGAAGGGGGTCGGAATCCCCATGGCGGAGCTGCTTGCAGCACCGCCGTGGAGGATTCCCTGGGGCAGCGGGAAACCAGCGGGAAACCGCCGGTTTCCCTTTTCTGACCGCGGCTTTACCGCCGCGGTCAGAATGGCCCCTGAAGCACCGCCAGCCTGTTGGCGGTGCTTCCGCAGCACTCTGCCCTGGCGGTTTTCAACCGCCAGGGTCAGAATGACCGCCAATGTTAGGCAGGAGACACTTGCAGAGACAGGGCCTTCTACCTGAGCCCTCACAGAAAAAACAAAAAGGCAGACTCTAGCAACACTAGTCCAGGTCATTCTTACAGAACATACAGGGGAAGATTTACTGCAAGCTGCATCGGAGAACTATATACTGCAGCCGAACATTATTGTTGTTGCAGGTAAAAGAATCCTCTGCGGATGTATCTGATTGCACATTGCCAGTGCTGCACTGTTCCTGCAGGGGGCGCAGCATCCCTGTGGCACTATGAGTCCTCGAATACTATTCAAAGTCTGAATTGTAACAACCACACAGTGCACAGGTCTGTCTCCTCTAAGCTGCTACTGGGCCTCTAAGGGGCACTTACCTTGTGAGACAGAAGCCTGTGTCTCCCCATAGGGGTACTCACCTTGTGAGACCGAAGCCTGTGTCTCGCCTTAGGGGTACTTACGTTGTGAGTCAGAACCCTGTGTCTCCCCATAGGGGTACTCACCTTGTGAGAGAGAACCCTGTGTCTCCACATAGGGGTACTCACCTTGTGAGAGAGAACCCTGTGTCTCCCCATAGAGGTACTTACCTTGTGAGACCGAAGCCTGTGTCTCCCCATAGGGGTACTAACCTTGTGAGACAGAACCCTGTGTCTCCACATAGGGGTACTCACCTTGTGAGAGAGAACCCTGTGTCTCCACATAGGGGTACTCACCTTGTGAGAGAGAACCCTGTGTCTCCCCATAGAGGTACTTATCTTGTGAGACCGAAGCCTGTGTCTCCACACAGGGGTACTTACCTTGTGAGACCGAACCCCGTGCCTCCACATAGGGGTACTTACCTTGTGAGACAGTGTGAGAAAGTAGCCTCTTTCTAGCCTTGTTACCCCCACTTTTGGCCTGTTTGTGAGTGTATGTCAGGGTGTTTTCACTGTCTCACTGGGATCCTGCTAGCCAGGGCCCAGTGCTCATAGTGAAAACCCTATGTTTTCAGTATGTTTGTTATGTGTCACTGGGACCCTGCTAGCCAGGACCCCAGTGCTCCTAAGTTTGTGGCCTATATGTATGTGTTCCCTGTGTGATGCCTAACTGTCTCACTGAGGCTCTGCTAACCAGAACCTCAGTTGTTATGCTCTCTCTGTACAAATTGTCACTAACAGGCTAATGACCAATTTCACCAATTTACATTGGCATACTGGAACACCCTTATAATTCCCTAGTATATGGTACTGAGGTACCCAGGGTATTGGGGTCCCAGGAGATCCCTATGGGCTGCAGCATTTCTTGTGCCACCCATAGGGAGATCTGACAATTCTTACACAGGCCTGCCAGTGCAGCCTGAGTGAAATAACGTCCACGTTATTTCACAGCCATTTACCACTACACTTCAGTAACTTATAAGTCACCTATATGTCTAACCTTTACCTGGTAAAGGTTGGGTGCTAAGTTACTTAGTGTGTGGGCACCCTGGCACTAACCAAGGTGCTCCCACATTGTTCAGGGCAAATTCCCCGGACTTTGTGAGTGCGGGGACACCATTACACGCGTGCACTATACATATGTCACGACATATGTATAGCGTCACAATGGTAACTCCGAACATGGCCCTGTAACATGTCTAAGATCATGGAATTGTCACCCCAATGCCATTCTGGCATTGGGGAAACAATTCCATGATCCCCCGAGTCTCTAGCTCAGACCCGGGTACTGCCAAACTACCTTTCCCGGGGTTTCACTGCAGCTGCTGCTGCTGCCAACCCCTCAGACAGGTTTCTGCCCTCCTGGGGTCCAGCCAGGCTTGGCCCAGGAAGGCAGAACAAAGGACTTCCTCAGAGAGAGGGTGTTACACCCTCTCCCTTTGGAAAAAGGTGTCAGGGCTGGGGAGGAGTAGCCTCCCCCCGCCTCTGGAAAAGCTTTCATGGGCACAGATGGTGCCCATTTCTGCATAAGCCAGTCTACACAGGTTCAGGGATCCCCCAGCCCTGCTCTGGCGCGAAACTGGACAAAGGAAAGGGGAGTGAACACTCCCCTGACCTGCACCTCCCCTGGGAGGTGCCCAGAGTTCCTCCAGTGTGCTCCAGACCTCTGCCATCTTGGAAACAGAGGAGCTGCTGGCACACTGGACTGCTCTGAGTGGCCAGGGCCAGCAGGTGACGTCAGAGACTCCTTCTGATAGGCTCTTACCTGTGTTGCTAGCCTATCCTCTCACCTAGGTAGCCAAACCTCCTTTTCTGGATATTTAGGGTCTCTGCTTTGGGGAATTCTTTAGGTAACGAATGCAAGAGCTCATCAGAGTTCCTCTGCATCTCCCTCTTCACCTTCTGCCAAGGAATCGACTGCTGACCGCGCTGGAAGCCTGCAAAACTGCAACAAAGTAGCAAAGACGACTACTGCGACCTTGTAACGCTGATCCTGCCGCCTTCTCGACTGTTTTCCTGGTGGTGTATGCTGTGGGGGTAGTCTGCCTCCTCTCTGCACTAGAAGCTCCTAAGAAATCTCCAGTGAGTCGACGGAATCGTCCCCCTGCAACCGCAGGCACCAAAGAACTGCATCACCGGTCCTCTGGGTCTCCTCTCAGCACAACAAGCGAGGTCCCTTGAACTCAGCAACTCTGTCCAAGTGACTCCCACAGTCCAGTGACTCTTCAGTCCAAGTTTGGTGGAGGTAAGTCCTTGCCTCCCCATGCTAGACTGCATTGCTGGGAACCGCGTGATTTGCAGCTACTCCGGCTCCTGTGCACTCTTCCAGGATTTCCTTTGTGCACAGCCAAGCCTGGGTCCCCGGCACTCTAACCTGCAGTGCACGACCTCCTGAGTTGTCCTCCGGCGGCGTGGGACTCTCATTTGTGACTTCGGGTGATCTCCGGTTCACTCCGCTTCGTAGTGCCTGTTCTAGCACTTCTGCGGGTGCTGCTTGCTTATGAGTGTGCTCTTTGTCTTGCTGGACTCCCCCTCTGTCTCCTCACGCAATTGGCGACATCCTGGTCCCTCCTGGGCCACAGCAGCATCCAAAAACCCTAACCGTGACCCTTGCAGCTAGCAAGGCTTGTTTGCGGTCTTTCTGCACGGAAACACTTCTGCACGACTCTTCACGACGTGGGACATCCATCCTCCAAAGGGGAAGTTTCTAGCCCTTTTCGTTCTTGCAGAATCCACAGCTTCTACCATCCGGTGGCAGCTTCTTTGCACCCACAGCTGGCATTTCCTGGGCATCTGCCCACTCCCGACTTGATCGTGACTCTTGGACTTGGTCCCCTTGTTCCACAGGTACTCTCGTCAGGAAATCCATAGTTGTTGCATTGCTGGTGTTGTTGTTTCTTGCAGGATTCCCCTATCACGACTTCTGTGCTCTCTGGGGAACTTAGGTGCACTTTGCACCCACTTTTCAGGGTCTTGGGGTGGGCTATTTTTCTAACCCTCACTGTTTTCTTACAGTCCCAGCGACCCTCTACAAGGTCACATAGGTTTGGGGTCCATTTGTGGTTTGCATTCCACTTCTAGAGTATATCGTTTGTGTTGCCCCTATCCTTATGTGCCCCCATTGCATTCTATTGTGACTATACACTGTTTGCACTGTTTTCTATTGCTATTACTGCATATTTTGGTATTGTGTACATATATCTTGTGTATATTTGCTATCATCATACTGAGGGTACTCGCTGATATACTTTGGCATATTGTCATAAAAATAAAGTACCTTTATTTTTAGTATATCTGTGTATAGTGTTTTCTTATGATATTGTGCATATGACACTAGTGGTACTGTAGGAGCTTCACTCGTCTCCTAGTTCAGCCTAAGCTGCTCTGCTAAGCTACCTTTTCTATCAGCCTAAGCTGCTAGACACCCCTCTACACTAATAAGGGATACCTGGGCCTGGTGCAAGGTGTAAGTACCCCTTGGTACTCACTCCAAGCCAGTCCAGCCTCCTACAGACAGAAGCCTGTGTCTCCCCATAGGGGTACTTAACTTGTGAGACCGAACCCTGTGTCTCCCCATAGGGGTACATACCTTGTAAGCGAGAAGCCTATGTCTCCCCTTAAGGGTGCTTATGTTGTGAGACCGAAGCCTGTGTCTCCCCATAGGGGTACTTACCGTGTGAGAGAGAACCCTGTGTCTCCCATATGGGTACTTACCTTGTGAGAGAGAACCCTGTGTCTCCCCATAGGGGTACTTACCTTGTGAGACAGAAGCCTGTGTCTCCCCATAGGGGTACTTACCTCGTGAGACCAAAGCCAGTGTCTCCCCATAGGGGTACTCACCTTGTGAGACAGAAGCCAGTGTCTCCCCATATGGGTACTTACCTTGTGAGACAGAAGCCTGTGTCTCCCCAAAGGGGTACTCACCTTGTGAGACAGAAGCCTGTGTAACCCCATAGGGGTACTTACCTTGTGAGACCGAAGCCCGTGTCTCCCCATACGGGTACTCACCTTGTGAGACCGAAGCCTGTGTCTCCCCATAGGGGTACTTACCTTGTGAGACAGAAGCCTGTGTCTCCCCATACGGGTACTTACCTTGTGAGACCGAAGCCAGTGTCTCCCCATAGGGGGACTTAACTTGTGAGAGAGAACCCTGTGCCCCCCCATACGGGTACTTATCTTGTGAGACCGAAGTCTGTGTCTCCCCATATGGGTAATTACCTTGTAAGCGGGAGGCCTGTGTCTTCCGATGTGGTACTTACCTTGTAAGCGAGAAGCCTGTGTCTCCCCATAGGGGTACTCACCTTGTGAGACCGAACCCTGTGTCTCTCCATAGGGGTACTTACCTTGTGAGACCAAAGCCAGTGTCTCCCCATAGGGGTACTTACCTTGTGAGACAGAAGCCAGTGTCTCCCCATATGGGTACTTACCTTGTGAGACAGAAGCCTGTGTCTCCCCATAGGGGTACTCACCTTATGAGACAGAAGCCTGTGTCTCCCCATAGGGGTACTTACCTTGTGAGACTGAAGCCCGTGTCTCCCCATACGGGTACTCACCTTGTGAGACCGAAGCCTGTGTCTCCCCATAGGGGTACTTACCTTGTGAGACAGAAGCCTGTGTCTCCCCATACGGGTACTTACCTTGTGAGACCGAAGCCAGTGTCTCCCCATAGGGGGACTTAACTTGTGAGAGAGAACCCTGTGCCCCCCCCATACGGGTACTTATCTTGTGAGACCGAAGTCTGTGTCTTCCCATATGGGTAATTACCTTGTAAGCGGGAGGCCTGTGTCTTCCGATGTGGTACTTACCTTGTAAGCGAGAAGACTGAGTCTTCCCATGTGGGTACTTACCTTGTAAGTGAGAAGCCTATGTCTCCCCATATGGGTACTTACCTTGTGAGACCGAAGCCTGTGTCTCCACACAGGGGTACTTAACTTGTGAGAGAGAATCCTGTGTTCCATATGGGTACTTACCTTGTGAGACAGAAGCCTGTGTCTCCCCATTCGGATACTTACCTTGTGATACAGAAGCCTGTGTCTCTCCATTCAGGTACTTACCTTGTGAGAGAGAACCCTGTTTCTCCCATACCGGTACTTACCTTGTGAGACAGAAGCCTGTGTCTCCCCATAGGGGTACTTAACTTGTGAGACAGAAGCCTGTGTCCCCCCATATGGGCATGTACCTTGTGAGAGAGAACCCTGTGTCTCCCATTCGGGTACTTACCTTGTGACAGAGAACCCTGTGTCTCCCATAGGGGTACTTACATTGGGAGACAGAAGCCTGTGTATCCCCATAGGGGTACTCACCTTGTGAGACCGAAGCCTGTGTCTCGCCTTAGGGGTACTCATAGGGGTTCTCACCTTGTGAGACCGAAGCCTGTGTCTCCCCGTAGGGGTACTTACCTTGTGAGACAGAACCCTGTGTCTCCACATAGGGGTACTCACCTTGTGAGAGAGAACCCTGTGTCTCCACATAGGGGTACTCACCTTGTGAGAGAGAAACCTGTGTCTCCCCATAGAGGTACTTACCTTGTGAGACCAAAGCCTGTGTCTCCACATAGGGGTACTTACCTTGTGAGACAGAAGCCTGTGTCTCCCCATAGGGGTACTTAACTTGTGAGACCGAACCCTGTTTCTCCCCATAGGGGTACTTACCTTGTAAGCGAGAAGCCTATGCCTCCCCTTAAGGGTGCTTACGTTGTGAGACCGAAGCCTGTGTCTCCCCATAGGGGTACTTACCTTGTGAGAGAGAACCCTGTGTCTCCCATATGGGTACTTACCTTGTGAGAGAGAACCCTGTGTCTCCCCATGGGGGTACTTACCTTGTGAGACAGAAGCCTGTGTCTCCCCATAGGGGTACTTACCTCGTGAGACCAAAGCCAGTGTCTCCCCATAGGGGTACTTACCTTGTGAGACAGAAGCCAGAGTCTCCCCATATGGGTACTTACCTTGTGAGACAGAAGCCTGTGTCTCCCCAAAGGGGTACTCACCTTGTGAGACCGAAGCCCGTGTCTCCCCATACGGGTACTCACCTTGTGAGACCGAAGCCTGTGTCTCCCCATACGGGTACTTACCTTGTGAGACAGAAGCCTGTGTCTCCCCATACGGGTACTTACCTTGTGAGACTGAAGCCAGTGTCTCCCCATAGGGGGACTTAACTTGTGAAAGAGAACCTTGTGCCCCCCCATACGGGTACTTATCTTGTGAGACCGAAGTCTGTTTCTCCCCATATGGGTAATTACCTTGTAAGCGGGAGGCCTGTGTCTTCCGATGTGGTACTTACCTTGTAAGCGAGAAGCCTGTGTCTCCCCATAGGGGTACTCACCTTGTGAGACCGAACCCTGTGTCTCCCCATAGGGGTACTTACCTTGTGAGACCAAAGCCAGTGTCTCCCCATAGGGGTACTTACCTTGTGAGACAGAAGCCAGTGTCTCCCCATATGGGTACTTACCTTGTGAGACAGAAGCCTGTGTCTCCCCATAGGGGTACTCACCTTGTGAGACAGAAGCCTGTGTCTCCCCATAGGGGTACTTACCTTGTGAGACTGAAGCCCGTGTCTCCCCATACGGGTACTCACCTTGTGAGACCGAAGCCTGTGTCTCCCCATAGGGGTACTTACCTTGTGAGACAGAAGCCTGTGTCTCCCCATACGGGTACTTACCTTGTGAGACCGAAGCCAGTGTCTCCCCATAGGGGGACTTAACTTGTGAGAGAGAACCCTGTGCCCCCCCATACGGGTACTTATCTTGTGAGACCGAAGTCTGTGTCTCTCCATATGGGTAATTACCTTGTAAGCGGGAGGCCTGTGTCTTCCGATGTGGTACTTACCTTGTAAGCGAGAAGACTGAGTCTTCCCATGTGGGTACTTACCTTGTAAGTGAGAAGCCTATGTCTTCCCATATGGGTACTTACCTTGTGAGACCGAAGCCTGTGTCTCCCCATAGGGGTACTTAACTTGTGAGAGAGAATCCTGTGTCTCCCATATGGGTACTTACCTTGTGAGACAGAAGCCTGTGTCTCCCCATTCGGATACTTACCTTGTGATACAGAAGCCTGTGTCTCTCCATACAGGTACTTACCTTGTGAGAGAGAACCCTGTTTCTCCCATACCGGTACTTACCTTGTGAGACAAAAGCCTGTGTCTCCCCATAGGGGTACTTAACTTGTGAGACAGAAGTCTGTGTCTTCCGATGTGGTACTTACCTTGTAAGCGAGAAGCCAGAGTGTTTTAATACCGGTACTTACCTTGTAAGTGAGAAGTCTGTCTCCCCATACGGGTACTTACATTGTGAGAGAGAACCCTGTGTCTCCCATACGGGTATTTACCTTGTGAGACAGAAGCCTGTGTCCCCCCATATGGGTATGTACCTTGTGAGAGAGAACCCTGTGTCTCCCATTCGGGTACTTACCTTGTGACAGAGAACCCTGTGTCTCCCATACGGGTACTTACATTGGGAGACAGAAGCCTGTGTCTCCCCATAGGGGAACTTACCTTGAAAGTGAGAAGCTGGTGTCTCCCATATGGGTACTTACCTTATGAGAAAAAGGCCTGTGTCTCTCTATACAGGTGCTTACCTTGTAAGAGGGAAATCTGTCTCCCCATACTGGTACTTAACTTGAAAACGAGAAGCCAGTGTCTCCCCATATGGATACTTACCTTGTGTGTGAGAAGCCTGCGTCTCTCCATGGAGGTACTTACTTTGTGCGAGAGAATCATGTGTCACTCTAAGAGGTACTTACCATGTGAGAGAGAAGCCAGTGTCTCCCCCACTGGTTACTGACCGTGTGAGAGAGAATCCTGTGAAGCTCCACCTTGTGAGAGAGGAAACTGTGTCTTCCCACAGCAGTACAGTACTTATCTTGTGAGGGAGAGGTCTGAAACAGACCCCCCCCAAACACCTACTCATCATGTGAGAGAGAAATCAGGGTCCCCTCCCTCATATGGATACTTATACACGGAAACGTAATTTTGGAGGTAGAAGCATGTGTCTACACAGGGGGTACTCCCCTTCAGGGGGTACTTCATTTGGGAAGGAAGATTTTGTGTGCTCTTTAAGCGCTATGGCCCTGCACCGCCCTAACAGCTCTTGCGGCTGTCACTAGACACTGGGGTCATGGTTTCACCTCCAGATTTCTCCCTGTCCCTCGGTGGGTCAGGATGACCTGGGCCAGTGTCTGACATATTTACCGCTTCTGGCATGGGCTGATTCCTGGAGGAGGTAGGGAGACCCCCCATGTACCTGTTGCCCATCGGTACCAGCAGCCGCCGCTGTGCCGCCTAGGCCCCACAGCCCAGTGTGCACAGGTGATGCTTAGCCATATGCACTTTCCCAGGGGTAGTGAATACATGACTGTTTATCAATAATGCATGGTTCATGTTGTTCATCTGGAGAGTGCCCCTACTGCCCAAGCGCCAGTACCTCGTTGCACTCCAGTGGGCCCAGGCAGATGGCACCCCTACCCCAAACATCAAACAGCAGGGTGGGGATGCTGGCACCAACATTCTGAGGGCACCTCTGTTCCTTTACAGTCTTCAGCCCTCATCCCTCCACCTCCTAGCTCCTGGTCTTCCAGACACCCAACAGTGACGTCAGTCAGCAGGGCTCCTGTAAGGACTTCCACCGGCCAATCCCCACCACAACAGACTCATAGATCAGGGCGTTTGGACTCTGCCCACCCTCTGATTGTCAACGCGTTGTTTCACAGTCACACAAACAACATTATGCATTAAGACTGCACTCATTTCAACTGAACCTCGCTTCTGAACAAAGGTCAGGCAGTCAGGCACTGGTGTGTGCTCCAAAGCACATGAGCGCCATTTTATTTATTTATTATTTTCATGTAGGCTTTTACAGCATGGACAAACTTAAATCCATGTCAGAGCTCTTTAGAGATGGCAGAAATTAAATAAAAATTGTTAAAAGCATAACAAGCCTTGATGCACATATACACAGTGGGGCTCACGGAAGTCCTTTGTTCATACGTATTGACGTAGTGGTATTAATAAGTGTAATTTTGATGCATATTTTAGGAAGGTGCGATGACCTTTCATGGTATGAGCTTATAATGGTTTAGAAGCATATTCAAATTAATTTGCATTACAATAATGTCTACTCCTGATAACAATTCCCAACAAATCATTTTCTTGAAGTCTGCTAACCGAAGAGAAAAAGATTTAGGGCTTGATATATAGTGTTTGGAGGAGGGGCACTCCATCACACACTTGACAGCTGTCCCAACCCTCACATTAGAAGCGCATTATATCCTTTGGCACTTGTAATAAGGCGACAGGATATTAGTCCAGTCTGTGATGGGGCATCCGTCTGCCAAGCCCTAAATCAAGCCCTTGGTCCGTGCATAACGAAGGGCACTGGCGTGGCTACGTTTATTCTTTAAGGGTCCTTATAATGGCTGTCAGAGGAGTCATTGTGCAGTTATGAATTGTTAAGCATCTGGTGGGCTGAAGTGTGCAGCTGTCTATCATGCAGCGGTGCTGGAACAATTCTTAGCAAAGGCCACAACATCACCACAATAGAGGCGCAGGGGATATGTGTCAGGCTCTCTTGAAATCACAACAAATCCTACTCAGAGAAAACGTTTGAGTGGCCCCTTCATGGTTCATTCTCCAACTCAACTCTTTCAAGTTTTATATGGGTGCTGCTGCACCTTCCGCACTCCTGGCTTCAGCGCCACAGCTGTTCTAGCCATGCTACAGGCCAGTGGTCCTGGAAGAAGCCAGCCTGGGGCGTTAAACACTGCAGCCCTGCCTGGCGGAGACACGCGCACTGCTCTCCTCAGAACCCCCGCCGTCTCCTCTCTGTCGCAGGGAACGGGGGGGGGATCCACAGAGCATCACTGCAACAACTTGCAAAAATAGGGAGGTCAGTGTATGGCCCACCGCCCTCTGCTTCACCTCCTCTGTGGAATGTGGAGGTGCTCCAGTGTTGGAAACCTGACTGAGAGCATCCACGTATGCCAGCCTCAAAATGCTTTTTTTAACATTGTTTCAATTTTAATCAGGCGCGACTGGGAAATGTGGCAGGGTAGGGCGGGGCGAGTAAAACAAAAACAAAAAAATATATAAATGAAAAAAATTAAACTTACGTTCACCGCCGCTGCACTCCAGGCACAGGCTCCCAGCCTGCCCTGCGTCAATCATGTTGCTGCTCAGAGCAGCGTTATGATTGGCTGGAGCGCCCTAGCTGAGCGTTCCAAGGCAGGCTGGGAGCCTGGGCCTGCTTTCTCCAGCCCGGCAATGTGTAGCACAGTGCGCATGTGTGTTTGGCCGGCCTGAGACAGCTGTCATCCCACCATAGCCCGCCCCTTTAAAATTAAACAATAATAAACATTGTTTACTATTGTTTTATTTTTAAAGGTTTTCAGCTGCTGCCGGTGGGGGTGGGGGGACGCTCCACCATAGCGAAGGAGACGCCCCTGATTTTAATACTTTTCGTTGATATTTTGCTCACAAGATCAGTTTAGCAGATTGTAAAAAAGTTATAATGCAGTTAATGCCCTGCTTCAGCTGTGTTTTCTTCCTCAGTATAACATTTTTCACAGGAAGTGCCCTTCTCGGATGAGGACTCCAGTCGCTTTTGTACCTTGGGTCCTGATGAAGGAAAAACTGAGAAGAGCTTGCGCAGCCAAAACTCTTTATGCTTGTCACACTCTCTCGCAAGCTAAGCTAGAAGTCTACTTGTGTTCATTGTAAGAATTTACCATGTGACTACTACTAGACACACGTACAATAGGGTACAAAAGTCAACATCTCATCTCTACATGGGACCCCTGGCTTGTTCACGCTGTCAGCCATAGACTACTAGTTATAGTTCAAGCTCAGGCATAGAAGGAGATTTTCACCGACACAAGCTTGGTGGGTTCATTGGGCCTGGTTTAGATCTTGGCGGATGGAATTCTCATCCCGCCGTATATCGATCTCCATAGGATATAATGGGATCATAATACGGGAGAAAGGATATCCGTCACAATTGTGACGGAGTATTCCCCTCCGTCAAGATCTAAATCAGGCCCATATTTGAAAACTGTTTTACATCACCACAAGTTGTGTAAAAGTGAGTTTAATGACACAAAGGTGGTCATTATGAACACGGCGGGAAACACCACACCGCCGGCGGTGGCGGTAACTTCCGCCAATTGGCTGGCGGTCCGGTCCGCCAAGTAATGATGCACATGAGAAACAAGCAGTGGGCCATCAACCCACCGCCATTTTGGTAGTCCCGCCGACGACGGGGGAGGTCACCCTCAGCCTGGCGGAAAGATTCCCTACCCGCCCACCAAATTATGAAACACCACACCGCCATCAGTTCCGGGGTGGGAACCACCCATATAAAGGGAAACACTCACCGGAGGCACACAGAACACGCCGACGCAGACATGGAGTAAGAGTTGGAAATAATCCCAGTGCTTCTCCTTGCCATGTTTCTGCAGGACAGCGACCGACGACGAAGATGACAACTGTATAAACCGCAGTCTGGTACACATGGGAAGAAAGGGCACAGTTACACACCCACCCACCCCACCCACACAACAATGCACTCCCAACCCCTCCCACATCCCAAGCCATACATACCATAACAAGATGTACTTACAAGACACAAGCCAACAAATACCTGCACCAATGCACACACCTGTGCACACTACACCCCCACAGTGAAACGCTCCACAACGGCTCAAAATAGCACCAACAGCTCTGCCGGCACCCAAATTTAATAACAAGAAATTGTAAAAAATTTCGAACAAGGCCATAGGCCATTCCATAAACAAGTCCCGTAAGGGCAAATATAGGCTACACTTGACTCCTACGATGGTAAAGGAAACTCCACTGAGAAGGGGCATCAATGGGGCAGACAGGCACCTCAGGGAACAGGGGCAGATGGTGGCGGGGGAGGTGAGTCAGGTCTTGAAGGGGGGGGGTCTTTGGCTTAGGTTTAGGAGGTGGAGGGGGTTTGGTCTTGCCCTTGGAAGGAGGGGGAGTGGTCCTGGACCAGGGGGTGGCAGAGGGACCTGGGGCAACACGAGACTTCTTCCTCCCTGAGGAAGGGGCACAGGAATGGGAAGGGTGGACTGTGGTGGACTTGGGAACGTTTAGGGACAAGACGGGGTGGGCCAGTGGGTTCAAACAGGTCAACATAGGAGAGGAGAAATTTCTTAGGTGCAGTTGGAGGGGATTTGGAGCGGAGGTTGAGAGAGTGGTGGTACGAGGTGTAGGTGTGCTGGACGTGGACGCAGGTGCCTGTTTAGTCTGCTTATGTATGGTGGATGTGTGTGGTGTGGATGAGTGTGAGCGTTCGAGTGTTTTGGGAGGAGGGGGGTGGACACCATGGGAGAAGACAGGCTGCCAGTGTATATGGATGTTGTGTGGGTGTCTGCAGGTCTGGTGAGTGTGCTGCAAGTGCATGTGAATGTAGTCATGGTGAGTGCAGGTGTGGTGTCTGGGGTGCATGACTGGATGCCAGCTGTTGTGGTGACTGCAAGAATGGGGGCAGCATCAGTGACTGAGGGTGCAGTGCATGTGGGTGTGCATGGTGAGCTGACAGACAGAGACGCAGGGGAGGCTGACACAGTGGGGGAGGTGGATGTTGTTGCGTGTACTTTGGTATGTTGGGTGTGTGCCTGCCTGCGGTGGGAAGTGTGGTGCTTGTGTTTCTCAGTGTGCTTCTTGTGTATTGATCTGTGTGCATGGCTACCTGTATGTGTGCTTGGGATGGGGAAGGGAGTGGGGTGCTGGAAGGGGTAGAGGTGATTGGAGGGGGGAACGGAAAGACCAGGGAAACTGGCTGCCATCAAAGAGGAGGCCAGAGCCTGAAAAGATCTCTGTAGGCCAGACATGGCACTGTGAATGCCTTTGAGGTATGCATTGAATTGCTGCATCTGGGATGTTAGCCCCTGGATGGCATTCACAATGGTTGTCTGTGCTACAGACATGGTTCTCAGGAGGTCAATAGCCTCCTCCGTGAGGGCAGCAGGGCTGACTGCGGCAGGGGATGAGGTGCCTGGGCGAAGGAGACGCCCACCCTCCTGGGTGAGCGGGCACGGGCAACTTGGTGGGGAGCAACTAGGAGGGCGGTGATGGTATGGGTGGTGGCGGAAGATGACAAAGGATGGATGGGCCCAGTAGGGTCCGCCACCACCAGGGAGCTGCCATCGGAGGAGGTATCAGAGTCACTACCTCCAGTGGTAGTTGCCTCCCCCGTGGTACTGCCCTCACCCTCCAACCCACTGGTCCCTTTGGCGTCGGTCGACTCTGCCTCCTCGGAACCGTTGGCTGCAGCATCCCCACTCGCCGGTGCCACAGCTCCCTCGCCAGATGATGCTAATGTAGACAGGGACACAAGAGCACAGGGTTGCGGAAACAAAACAAGAAAGAAGTACGTCAATTCCAGGAAATATGTACATGTTTGGACACATATACTCCCACCCAGCTCAGGCACAAACACTCAGCAGACACAACACATGTTATGAATGTGCCCTTGACTGGTAGGCATGACCCCACAATACACTAAATTCCCACCCTGACCCACTACTCTGATACACTTTGTGAAGTGAACCAATGAGAGACAATGCCAAGCCAACACATCTGCAAGTTCATGAGACTACATTGAATACAATGGGCCAAACAGTGGACCCCTCACAGGCCTATAGACCCTGCCAAAACTACCTATGGCACTATCCCACGAACGTGAAGGGGGGACACATCTGTCTATGTGCCTGGCACTACTATGCAGGCACCCCTTAGCATCTAACTACACTCATCATAGTGGGATCACAACAGTATTGGCACTCACCCACTTGTGGCTGCTGTGCTGCCTTCAAGTGCCCATCCAAATCTGGATAGGCCACTGCCAGAATGCGGGCCATTAGGGGGGTCAGGGTCCTACGGGCACCCCTCCCTCGTTGGGAGGCCTTCCCCAGCTGGGCCTCTCCAGTTTTGCTGGCCCAGCACCTCAGGTCCTCCCACCACTTCCTGCAGTAGGTGCTCTGACGGTTGTAGACCCCCAGAGTCCGCACTTCCTTGGCGATGGCTTGCCACAGTCCCCTCTTCTGATGGGTGCTGACCTGCATGGGACACACAGAGTAAAGAAACAGACGTCAGTGTGGGTGCCCCATACACAAATGCCATGCCCGTTCAAACTGACATGGCCCATGGAGACATGCATATGGACGAATTTCAGGCCAAAAACTGCCAGACACACTACAGGTGAGCAGTCACACAGCAAACAAAAATGCATACAGGCATCCGACACATTCACACACATCTAAGGAGGACAAATAGCAAATCACTTGCTCCTCTGGTCACCCATCCAACTTGGCATACAGGGGTAGGACCCCATCCACCAGCTTCTCCAGCTCCTCCGCGGTGAAGGCCGGGGCCCATTCCCCTGTAACATCTGCCATCTCAAGGACCAGAGTCAGGACACAGCAGCACACTTAGTGGATTTCTTCCCTTCGCTAGTATGAGATTCAAGTGTCAAGGGCCTGTCAAAATGGCGGTAGATACCGCGGCGGTGTGCACCATCAGCGCCAGCGGCGATCATGATTGGCCCAGGTTCCCCGTTGACAACCATGTAATCCAATGATCAGGTGCATGGCGGTGAACACCGCCTACCGCAATGATGAGTTACGCCAGCGGTATGAAGTCACTTCCACAATACAATACTTGGATGGCAGGAGGATGCCATGTTGCATCCACCACGTCTCTATAGCCTGGCCGGGGGCCTCATCCATGGCCCCATTCCCTCTCCCCTTCGTCGAGTACTGACATGAGTACTGGTCCCCCACATGTAATCATGGTTGGAAGTGTGTCTACACAGTGGTGCCATTTTGACTGAGGCCTCACCACACATTAGCCTGACTGGATTACCTCATTCTTTGTGTTTGTGTGTGTTACATATGTTTTGCATGTAAAACATGAATTGTGTCACCATGTGATGCAAGTGTATGTCCAAACTGAAGATGTGTTCCTTCATCACCCATAGGTACAGACCCATGTGGTGAGGGAGAGCCCATCTGTTTACAGACCCCTGGTAGATCTGGCCACCATGGAGGAACGTCACATCATCATAACTTACCGACTTAATCGAGCTACAATCCATGACCCCTGTGCAGAAATGGATCCTGTTCTGAAGCTGGCCAATAGGAATCACCATGCCATACCTACAACTGTGCAGGTACTATCTGTGCTCCATTTTGTGGTCACAGGCTCATTTCAAGTGACAGTGGGCATTGCTGCAGGGGTATCTCAGCCAATGTTCAGCCACATCCTGTCCAATCCTGAATGCATTCGTTTAACACTTGCAAAGTAATGTCCAGTTTCCCCAAAGGGCTGATCTCACTGCCATCAAATCAGGATTCTATGCCTTTGCAAATATCCCCCATGTGATAGGTGCCATTCATGATACCCACATAGCCCTCATACCCCCAAGAGTGAATGAACAGGTGAATCGGAATCGTACAAACTATCACTCCATTAATGTCCAATTGGTGTGTACTGCTGATCAGTACATTTCACATGTCAATCCAAGGTTCCCAGGATCAGCCCATGATTCATTTGTCCTGAGAAACAGCAGTGTGCCACACATGATGGGTCAACTACAGGGGGACAGAGCTTGGCTCATAGGTGAGTGTGTATGACACTGGATCAGTTACATAGCTGACAGTCAGGCTGTATGGAAGTATGTGTGTGTTTCAACCCTTTTTCACCCACTTTTGCAGGTGATTATGGCTACACCAACATGCAATGGCTCCTGACACCTGGGAGGAATCCCAGGACAGATACAGACAGGAATTATAAAGAGGCACATGGTCATACTAGGAGGGTGATTGAGCGCACCATAGGACTCCTGAAAGCAAGATTTTGTTGCCTCCATCTCTCTGTAAGATCCCTGTGCTATATCCCTGACAAGGTGTGTAAGGTAGTGGTGGCCTGCTGCATGCTGCACAACTTGGCTGTGAGGAAAGCTATCCTCCTTCTGGAAGAGGAGGATGCTGTCCAACCATCCCTGCCACCTCAGAGGAGGGATGAGAGTGATGGTGAAGAAGAGGGGGAAGACATCACCTCCAGGACCAAGCTAATCCGGCTATACTTCCAGTTGATGGCTTCACTATATTTTTTCAGGCTGACTCATGTAGTACGTTCTGTGGTGTCCTTTGCCAATGATTAAGCAAAATCATGACTGAAGTGGCAGATGCCAGTGCACGCAATGGAATTTACAGTGTGACATACTTAAGAAACTACAGTCTGTTAGACCCCCTCCTGCAATAAAAGCGGCATTATGATGGAAACTGGCTATTGCATTCACATTCACAATTGATTGCTCATATTGATTAAGGACAGATATTTTGAGTGCACAGGTGTATTTATTCCAAGTCAAAACATCCATGAGTGTTTTGACATTGGAAGGGAGTGGGCACATGGTGAACAACATACTCAGGTACAAATGCTCAGGTGTTGGTTGCACAGGGGTATCGTCCATGGGGCCATTGGAAGATGGTGAGATGGCAGTGGCATGTCCACAAGGTAGCTCAGTGGCACACAAGGGTGACAGTTCAGGGCAGAGTCACTTCCTGTTGGTGGGCTTGGTCTTGGCTGGTGTTTCACTGGGATGTCTGGGTCTGAGGGCACGTTTGCGAGGAGGAAGCTGGGCTGCAGGGGAAGGGGTGCTGGTGTCCTGTGAGTCCTCTGGCAGTGCCACCAGTCCAGTAGCTGCTGCAGATGTTGATGGCAGGGCAGTGTCCTGGCTAGTGGTAGGGGCCTGCAGGTGGGAGGAGGACTCATGCTGGATGTTTGTCTGGCGCTGCAGCACCCCTGCAATGGAGGCCATGGTGGCACTGAGCTGTTTCCATTGCTCCATGGCCTCCTGGGTGTGCTACCTGAGGCCTCTGATTCTACTCCAAGGTGGCCAGGATCTGGCCCTTCCTGTCCAGGGAATGGTGGTATGCTACCAGGACCTCAGAAGTTACCTCCTGGGCAGCAGCATCCCTCCTTGGGCCACCGCCTTGGGTCACCGATCCCTAGCCCCGTGCCTGTGTCCCTTGCACAGGTCTGGCAGTCCCAATTGCAGTTGGCCCTTCATCATCCTGCCTGGTGGTGGGTGGAGACGCGGGCCTCTGTACATGTTGGCAGCCAGTCCGTAGCCTGGTGACCCTGGTGTGGGGTCGTTTGGTTAGAGCTGATGGTGGTGGCTGAGTGGTAGGGGTGTCAGTGGTGTCCTGGGTGGGGCTTCTGGAGGGTGACTGCCCAGGGCTGTGGGATGGGCCAGGGATTTCCTCTGTGTCCAGACATCCCTCTGCACTCTCCTGAGTGGGGCCTCCATCTTCAGGTGGCACTCCTTGACGTCTCCATCCGGGTGGCATGGGAGGTGGTGCCTTTGTATGAGAGAATAGAGATGTGGGTGTCCTGCACTTTCTTGTCAATTGCAGCACTGGTCAGCAGTAATTAGTGGTTGAATTCCCATGTAGTGGCATGCAAGGTCCCTTCGTGTACATTTTGATGCATTTATTGAGTGGAGTGGTGGTGCATTGTGGGTATTGTAGTGCTACTGGGATTCCATGCATGGGATGGTGGCTGTGCACAGGGGGCTGGATGGTAATTAGTATGGGGGATTGTGGGCATGCAGGTGACATGGATATGAATGTGTGGGTATTGTGGGCTGAGTAGGGGATGGGGGCATGGTGGTAGTGAGAGGGATGAGGTGATACATGCATTACAGGTGTGGTGACTGTTAAGGTATTGTAGTTGACTTACCGGAGTCCAGTCCTCCAGTGAGTCCAGTGAGGCCCTCCGGGTGCAGGATAGCTAGGACCTCCTCCTCCCAGTCGGTGTACTCTCCACCACCAGTCTTCTGTACGGCGATGTCGTGCCTGGATGCCATGGAATGCACCTTCCTGTGCAGGTCGTTCCATCTTTTCCTGATGTCACCCCTTGTGCGTGGATGGTTTCCCACGGTGTTAACCTTGTTGACTATCCTCTGCCTTAGCTCCATCTTCCTGGCCAAGGGTGTCTGCTGCACCTGTGCCCCGAACAGGTGTGGCTCGACCCTGAGAATTTCATTCACCATGGTCCTTAGCTCCCTGTCGGTGAAGCGGGGGTGTTTAGGGGGTGCCATGGAGGTGTACTGGTGAGGGTGCTGTTGTGTGGTTGGGTGTGTGGCTTGTGATGGTGGTTGAGCAATGTATGTTTTTTGGTGGTATATTTGTGTGTGTGTGACTTGTGTGATGGTGAGTTCAGTGTATGCGTGTTGTGTTGTCAATATCTGTTGTACTAATGGCATTGCAAAGGATTGTGGGGTGTGTATGTGTGTGTTTTAAAGTGTTGTGGATGTGTGTCAGGTGTGTGGATTTCCAACTTGCCAATGTGTGCATTTGTTGTTGGCGGGTCCCATTGCTGGTCGTGGCGGTCCGTGTAGGAAAGTACCATCTTGCCTGGCATGTTCCCCCATATTTCACTGTATATATGTTGTTTTAGTCTATGTGTCACTGGGACCCTGCCAGGCAGGGCCCCAGTGCTCATAAGTGTGCCCTGTATGTGTTCCCTGTGTGATGCCTAACTGTCTCACTGAGGCTGTGCTAACCAGAACCTCAGTGGTTATGCTCTCTCTGCTTTCCAAATTGTCACTAACAGGCTAGTGACCAATTTCACCAATTCACATTGGCATACTGGAACACCCTTATAATTCCCTAGTATATGGAACTGAGGTACCCAGGGTATTGGGGTTCCAGGAGATCCCTATGGGCTGCAGCATTTCTTTTGCCACCCATAGGGAGATCTGACAATTCTTACAAAGGCCTGCCAGTGCAGCCTGAGTGAAATAACGTCCACGTTATTTCACAGCCATTTACCACTGCACTTAAGTAACTTATAAGTCACCTATATGTCTAACCTTCACCTGGTGAAGGTTGGGTGCAAAGTTACTTAGTGGGAGGGCACCCTGGCACTAGCCAAGGTGCCCCCACATCGTTCAGGGCAAATTCCCCGGACTTTGTGAGTGCGGGGACACCATTACACGTGTGCACTGTACATAGGTCTCTACCTATGTACAGCATCACAATGGTAACTCCGAACATGGCCATGTAATATGTCTAGGATCATGGAATTGTCCTGGCATTGGAGGGACAATTCCATGATCCCCCGGGTCTCTAGCACAGAACCCGGGTACTGCCAAACTGCCTTTCCCGGGGTTTCACTGCAGCTGCTGCTGCTGCCAACCTCTCAGACAGGTTTCTGCCCTCCTGGGGTCCAGCCAGGCCTGGCCTAGGAAGGCAGAACAAAGGACTTCCTCAAAGAGAGGGTGTTACACCCTTTCCCTTTGGAAATAGGTGTCAGGGCTGGGGAGGAGTAGCCTCCCCCAGCCTCTGGAAATGCTTTGATGGGCACAGATGGTGCCCATCTCTGCATAAGCCAGTCTACACCGGTTCAGGGATCCCCCAGCCCTGCTTTGGCACGAAACTGGACAAAGGAAAGGGGAGTGACCACTCCCCTGACCTGCAGCTCCCAGGGGAGGTGCCCAGAGCTCCTCCAGTGTGCCCCAGACCTCTGCCATCTTGGAAACAGAGGTGTTGCTGGCACACTGGACTGCTCTGAGTGGCCAGTGCCAGCAGGTGACTTCAGAGACTCCTTCTGATAGGCTCTTACCTTTCTTACTAGACTATCCTCCCTCCTAGGTAGCCAAACCTCCTTTTCTGGCTATTTAGGGTCTCTGCTTTAGGGAATTCTTCAGATACCGAATGCAAGAGCTCACAAGAGTTCCTCTGCATCTCCCTCTTCACCTTCTTCCAAAGGATCGACCGCTGACTGCTCAGGACGCCTGCAAAACCGCAACAAAGTAGCAAAGACGACTACTGCAACCTTGTATCGCTTCATCCTGCCGAGTTTCTCGCCTGTTTCCTGGTGGTGCATGCTCTGGGGGTAGCCTGCCTCCTTCTTGCACCAGGAGCTCTGAAGAAATCTCCTGTGGGTCGACGGAATCTTCCCCCTGCAACCGCAGGCAACAAAAGACTGCATCACCGGTCCTCTGGGTCCCCTCTCAGCACGATGAGCGTGGTCCCTGGAACTCAGCAACTCTGTCCAAGTGACTCCCACAGTCCAGTGACTCTTCAGTCCAAGTTTGGTGAAGGTAAGTCCCTGCCTCCCCACACTAGACTGCATTGCTGGGTACTACGTGATTTGCAGCTGCTTTGGCTCCTGTGCACTCTTCCAGGATTTCCTTCATGCACAGCCAAGCCTGGGTCCCCGACACTCTAACCTGCAGTGCACTAGCTTCTGAGTTGTCCTCCGGCGTCGTGGGACTCCCTTTTCTGACTTCGGGTGGACTCCGGTTCACTCCTCTTCTAAGTGCCTGTTCCGGTACTTCTGCGGGTGCTGCCTGCTTCTGTGAGGGCTCCCTGACTTGCTGGGCGCCCCCTCTGTCTCCTCATCCAAGTGGCGACATCCTGGTCCCTCCTGGGCCACAGCAGCATCCATTAATCCTAACCGTGACCCTTGCAGCTAGCAAGCCTTGTTTGCGGTCTTTCTGCGTGGGAATACCTCTGCAAGCTTTTTCACGACGTGGGACATCCATCCTCCAAAGGGGAAGTTCCTAGTCCTCTTCGTTCTTGCAAAACACCAAGCTTCTTCCATCCAGTGGCAGCTCCTTTACACCCTCAGCTGGCATTTCCTGGGCATCTGCCCACACTCTACACTGTTGCGACTCTTGGACTTGGTCTGCTTGTTTCACAGGTACTCAGGTCTGGAAATCCACTGTTGTTGCTTTGCTGGTATTGGTTTTCCTTGATAGGGGATTCCCCTATCACAACTTCTGTGCTCTCTAGGGGTTGTAGTTGCACTTTACACCAACCTTACAGGGTCTTGGTGTGGGCTATTTTTCTAACCCTCACTGTTTTCTTACAGTCCCAGCGACCCTCTACAAGCTCACATAGGTTTGGGGTCCATTCGTGGTTCGCATTCCACTTTTGGAGTATATGGTTTGTGTTGCCCCTATACCTATGTGCTCCTATTGCAATCTACTGTAACTTTACACTGCTTGCATTACTTCCTTTTGCTATTACTGCATATTTTTGGTATTGTGTACATATATCTTGTGTATATTTGGCATCCTTATACTGAGGGTACTCACTGAGATACATTTGGCATATTGTCATAAAAATAAAGTACCTTTATTTTTAGTATATCTGTGTATTGTGTTTTCTTATGATATTGTGCTATATGATATAAGTGATATAGTAGGAGCTTTGCATGTCTCCTAGTTCAGCCTAAGCTGCTCTGCTATAGCTACCTTCTACCAGCCTAAGCTGCTAGAAACACCTCTTCTACACTAATAAGGGACAACTGGACCTGGTAAAGAGTGTAAGTACCCCTTGGTACCCACTACAAGCCAGGCCAGCCTCCTACAGTCCGTACCGCCAGTGGTCGTTCGACATTCACTGTCCGCCGAGCTGATTTGTGCATCATTATTTGGTGGGCGGGGATTTATCTGCATGGCGGGGTAAGGTGTATTGCCTTTCCGCCGTCGTTGGCACTGGCGGTGGGTGGAGGTTGCAAGATTTTTGGAGGTTTGTCTTTTTAGCATCATTATACAGCGGTATGCAGTTCACCGCCACTGGCGGTCTTGTGTTCACCGTCAGCACAGCGGTCGGCAGTGATTGCCGCCAAGTTCATAATGAGGGGCATAGTTTCTAACCAAACCAAATGACTGACAGTTGGTGTATGTCACATTGATTTGCAGATAGAAGGACACTCTCAGTGATGGAGCACTCCTTTGTGTCTACGACAGTGATGCGTTGTTACTCAAACTTGTGGAACAAAAGTGCAATTTCAGTCACTGTGAGATTATTTAGGGGCGGGCCAGGCATGCAATAGACAGGCTGAGTAAGAGGTCAAGCAGCACTTAGAGCACAATCTTTTTAAAACACCAAGGAGGGATTCATAGCACAATGCAGCACCTAGAGTGGCTGGTCTGTGTTGGTATAGGAGGAGAGAGTGGGGCAGTATCATATCTACCAACAGAAGGCGCTGCTGGTATCTTCTCTAGCACAAGCCCTCTTTTGGGCTGCTTAGCGTCACGCACACACCTTTGCACACAGTGGGTGTGTGTGTGTGTGTGTTGGTGGGTGTGTGTGTGGTGGGGGGGTGGTGTAAGGTATCCTTCCAGTTCAAAATAGCATGCTCAGATATACCACATACAAAATATAAAGTGCAGCACACATACAATAAAAACATTTCTCCTTGTTAGTGCCTGCCTTGAGGAGGCAATATGTTTTTTGTGGCAAAGTTGTGTCTGTCATTGTTAGTAGATAGGGATTTGTGGCAAATGTGGGAACACCTATGTACCACTCATTTGTCCACCCATGACGCAAAGTAGTGCAAAGCACTATTTGTATTAGTTTTAGGGATACCTTCAAAGATAAATACCTTATCAAATTATTGTGTAAGTTTGTGTCACTTTTTATGGCTGTGCAACGGCACACATTGTTGCTAATTCTTCCCACTTGAAGGTTGTATGACAGAATATTGATGGCAGAAATGTTGGGTACTAAAATATTGTGAATGTGAGTACAAACAGGTTAGGATAGATTGGCCTTTCTTTACTCCATATCTACATATCTTTTTGTCATCACAAAAGAATGAAAGATGAAGAATCCATTTCTAGAAGTTACTGGAATCAACATTCACCCAGAAGGAACCATTTCCAGAGTTTACTGGAGCCAACATTCACCCAGATGGATCTATTTCTGAGGTTACTGTAGCCAACATTCAGCCAGAAGGATCCGTTTATAGAGGTTACTGGAGTCAACATTTACCCAGAAGGTATTGTTTCCAGAGTTTACTGGAGCCAATATTCATCCAGATGGATCCATTTCTAGAGATAACTGAAGTCAACATTTACCAGGAAGGAACCATTTCCAGAGTTTACTGGAGCTAAAATTCACCCAGAAGGAACCATTTCTAGAGGTAACAGGAGACAACATTCACCGGGAAGGATCCCTTTCTGAGGTTACTGTTGTCAACATTGACCCAGAATGATTCGTTTATAGAGTTTAGTGGAGTCAACATTCACCCAGAATGATTCATTTATAGAGGTTACTGAAGTCAACATACACCCTGTAGGATCTGTTCATAGAGGTTACTGGAGTCAACATTCACCCTTAAGGATCCATTTCTAGAGGTTGCAGGAGTCAGCATTCACCCAGAAGGATCAATTTCTAGAAGTTACCAGATTCAACATTCACCCAGAAGGATCTGTTTGTAGAAGTTACATGAGTCAACATTCCCCCCTTAGGATTGGTTTACAGAAGTTACTTGATTAAACATTCACCCAGAAAGATCAGTTTCTAGAGGTTACTAGAGCCAAAATGCACCCAGAAGGATCAGTTCCTAGAGGTTACTCGAGTCAACATTCACCCAGAAGGATCTGTTTCTAGAAGTTACTGGAATCAACATTCACCCAGAAAGAACAGTTTCTAGAAGTTACTGGAAACAACATTGAACCAGAAGGATCTCTTTCTAGAGGTTACTGGATTAAACATTCACCCAGAAAGATCCATTTCTAAAGGTTACTAGAGCAAACATTTACCCAGAAGTATCGGTTTCTAGAGGTTACTGGAGCCAATATTCACTCAGAACGATCAGTTACTAGAGGTTACTGGATCCAACATTCAATCGCGAGGATCAGTTTCTAGAAGTTACTAGAATCAACATTCACCCAGAAGGATCTGTTTCTAGAGGTTCTGGAGTCAACATTTACCAGGAAAGATCCATTTCTAGAGGTTAAAGGAGTCAACATTCACCCAGAAGGATATGTTTCTAGAAGTTACCGGATTAAACATTCACCCTGGAATATCCATTTCTAGAGGATAATATAGCCAACATTCACCCAGAAAGATCTGCTTCTAGATGTTACTGGAGTCAACACTCAACCTGAAGGATCCGTTTCTAGAGGTTACTAGAATTAACATTCACCCAGAAGGACCCGTTTTTTTTAGGTTACTGGAGTCAACAGTCACCAAGAAGCATCCATTTCTAGAGGTTACTGGAATAAACATTCACCCAAAAGGATCCGTTTCTAGAGGTTACTGGAGTCAACATTCACCCAGAAGGAACTGTTTCTAGAGTATACCAGAGCCACGATTCACCCAGAAGGATCCATTTATAGAGGTTACTGAACTAAACATTCATCCAGGAAAATACTGATTATACAGGTTACTGGAGTTAACATTCACCAAGAAGGATCCATTTTTAAAGGTTACTAGAGCCAACATTCACCCAGAAGGATCATTTTCTAGAGGTCACTGGAGTCAGTATTCACCCAGAAGGCTCCATTTCTAAAAGTTACTAGAACAACATTCACCCAGAAGGATTCATTTGTAGAGGTTACTGGAGTCAATATTCACCAAGAACCATCTGTTTCTGGGGGTTAAGGAAGTCAACATTCACCCAGCAGGATATGATTCTGATGCCACAGGAGGATCTTTTTCTGGAAGTTACAGCAGTCAACGTTCACCCAGAAGGATCCCTTTCTAGAGGTTACTGGAGTCAACATTCACACAGAAGGATCCAGTTCTAGAGGATACTAGAATCAACATTCTCCCAGAAAGATCCGTTTCAAGAGGTTGCCGGAGAGAACATTCAACCAGAATGGATCAGTTTCTAGAGGTTACTGGGTTCAACATTCAAATAGAAGGTCCGTTTCTAGGGGTTACTGGAATCAGCATGCACTCCAAAGTATCTATTTCTAGAGGTTACTGGAGCCGAGATTCACAAAGTAGGATCCGTTTATATGTGTTGCTGGAGTCAACATTCACAAAGAAGGATCCATTTCTGAGGTTACTGGAGTCACCATTCACTGTTTCTAGAGGTTACTGGAGTCAACATTCACTCAGAATTATCCATTACTAGAGATTACTGAAATCAACATTCTGTTAGAAGGATCTGTTTCTGGAAGTTAGGGGAGTCAACATTCACTCAGAAGAATCCTTTTCTAGAGGTTACTGGAGTCAATATTCACCCAGAAGGATGTTTCTGGAGGTTACTGGAGTCAACATTCAACCAGAAGGATCTGTTTCTGGAACTTACTGGAGACAACATTCACCCAGAAGAATACCTTTCTGGAGGTTACTGGAGTCAACATTCACACAGAAGAATTAGTTTTTAGAGTTTATTACAGCCAACATTCTCTCAGAAGGATCTGTTTCTAGAAGTTACAGGACTCAACATTCACCCAGAAGGATCAGTTTCTAGAAATTACTGGAATCAGCATTCTCCCCTGAACGATCTATTTCTAGAGGTTATGGGAGTCAACATTCACCCAGAATGATCTGTTTCTATCGATTATTTGAATCAACATTAACACTGAGGGATTGATTTCTAGAGGTTACTGAAGTCAACATACACCCTGAAGGATCTGTTTCTAAGGGATGCTGGAGTATATATTCACCCAGAAGGATCCGTTTCTGAGGTTACTGGAGTCAAAAATTCACCCAGAAGGATCTGGTTCTAGAGGTTACATTAATCAACATGCACCCAGACAGATGCATTTCTAAAATTTACTGGAATCAACATTTACCCAGAAGGGTCTGTTTCCAGAAGTTACTGGATTAACCATTCACCCAGAAAGATCCATTTCTAGAGGTTACAAGAGCTAACATTCCCTCAGAAGGATCGGTTTCTAGAGGTTACTGGAGCCAAAATTCATCCAGAAGTGTCAGTTTCTTGAAGTTACTGGAGCCAACATTTATTCAGAAGGATCCATATCTAGAGGTTACTGGAGTCAACATTCACTCAGAAGGATCCATTTCTAGAAGTTACTGGATTCCAAATTTCCCCAGAAGGATCCATTTCTAGAAGTTACTGGAATTAACATTCACATAGAAGGATCAGTTTCTAGGGGTTACTGGATCAAACATTCACCCAGAATGATCTATTTCTAAAGGTTTTGGAGTAACCATTCACCTAGAAGAATCCATTTGTAGAGGTTACTAGAGCCAACAGTCACTCAGAAAGATCCCTTTCTAGAGTTTACTGGAGCCAACATTCACCCAGAAGGATCCGTTTTTTAAAGTTACTGAACACAACATTCCCCATTAAAGATCCATTTCTGAGGTTACTGTAATCAACATCCTCCCAGAAGAATCCGTTTATAGAGGTTAATGGAGTCGACATTCACTGAGAAGTATTAATTTCTAGTGGTTACTAAACACAACATTTACCCAGAAGGATCCATTTCTAGATGTTACTAGACTCAATATTCACCAAGAAGTATCCGTTTCTGGAGGTTAAGGAAGTCAACATTTACACCAAGGGATCTGATTCTGATGTTACTGGAGACAACGTTCACCCAGAAGGATCCGTTTATAGAGGTAACAGGAATCAGCATTCATCCAGAAGGATCAGTTTTTAGAAGTTACTGGAATCAACATTCACCCAGAAGAATCTGTCTCTAGAGCTTACAGGGTTAAACATTCACCCAGAAGGATACGTTTTTAGAAGTTACTGTAATCAACATTCACACAGAAAGATCTGTTTCTAGAACTTACTGGAATCAGCATTCACCCAGAAAGATTCCTTTCTAGATGTTACTGGAATCAACATTCACCCAGAAGATCCATTTCTAGAAGTTGCTGGAATCACCATGAACCCAGAAGAATCTGTTTCGGAGGTTACTAGAGCCAACATTCACCCACAAGGATACCTTTCTAGAGTTTACTAAAGCCAGCACTCACTCAGAAGTATCCGTTACTAGTGGTTAATGGAGTCAGTATTCACCCAGATGGATCTGCTTCTAGAGGTTACTAGAGCCAACATTAATTCAGAAGGATCCATTTCTAGAAGTGATTGAAATCAATATTCATGTTGTCTCCAGCAATCTCTAGAAGCAGATCCTTCTGGGTGAATGCTGACTCCTGTAACCTCTCTCTAGAAACAGATCCTTCCGGGTGAATGTTGGCTCCAGTAACCTCTAGAAATGGATCATTCTGCCAACATTCACCCAGAAGGATCATTTTCTAGAGATTACTGGAGTCAGCATTCACCCAGAAGGCGCCATTTCTAAAGCTTACTAGAACAACATTCACCTAGAAGGATCCATTTCTAGAGGTTTTTGGAGTCAACATTCACCAAGAACGATCCGTTTCTGGGGGTTAAGGGAGTCAACATTCCCACAGAAGGATATGATTCTGATGTTACTGGAGGCAACATTGCCACAGAAGGATCTGTTTGTGGAACTTACTAGAGTCAACAGTCACCCAGAAGGATCCCTTTCTGGAGGTTACTGGAGTTAACATTCACACAGAAGATTTAGGCCTTCATTATGACATTGGCGGTAAGTATCGTCATGCTGACTGCCGCCAACATACCGCCGCCGCAGCAGATTACTGCCAACCAGATAATGACCCACACATAGCAATCCGTCACTATACAGCCACACACACAAGTCCGCCAGCCCAAAGGTCAGTGATAAACTGGTGGTAGCAAAACCCATACCGTTACGCCAACAGAACAACACCCACAGCATTATGACCCACGAATCAGCACGGCGGATATTCAATGGCGTTAAACCACTGGCGGTACATACCGCTGCGCTCAAAATACACACAACCTAACAAAACAACACCACATTGGACAATTCAAACTACACACACATGACACACATACACACACCACACCCACACACCCACACCACTATAAAACACACACCCACATCAAAACAATTGCCACAAGAGAAATAGCAAGACCACAGACAAGACCAAAGCCACACACCACCATCACCTATACACCATCCATGCACCTTACATCACACACACCAACACATCACCCCACACACCCTCACCCACACCACTCACACTACACCCATGGCACTGCAACGACACTCCAGGTACTCAGAGACGGAGCTAAGGGTCATGGTGGAGGAAATCATCTGGCTAGAGCCAACGCTATTCGGATCACAGGTGCAGCAGACATCCATTGCAAGGAAGATGGAGCTATGGCGGAGGATCATGGACAGGGTCAACGCCGTGGGACAGCACCCCAGAACAAGGGATGACATCAGGAAGAGGTGGAATGACCTACGGGGGAGGGGCGTTCCACAGCAGCAAGACACCAACTTGCTGTACAGAGGACTGGCGGTGGACCCCCACCTCCTCCCCCACAACTAACAACATGGGAAGAGCAAGTATTGGCAATCATGCATCCTGAGGGCCTGGCAGGAGTAGGAGGAGGACTGGGCTCTGGTAAGTCAAATCTCTATTACTGTCACCCCCCCACCTGCATGCAATCACATATCCCCACCCTTACCCACACTCCCATCACTTCACCACCTCCCACACACCCCACCATCACAACCCACCCCTCCCAATACCAAGCGCTGCATGTAACACCAATGCACGGACCCCCATCACACATCTGCATGGACACCCATCACTAAAGCATGCACAATAGAGAGAATCACCTAGCCCACAAAATAACTACTCACACAAGGCAAAGCTGACAGGGCAATAACAACCATAGAGGGCAACACACCCATTCACAAGATGACACACACAAACAATAACACTGCATTTACATCCCCACAGGTCCCCCACCCGTCACAGGAGAGGAGGTGCCAGCAACATCCAGTCCCCCCCAGAAGAGGCCCACAGTGATGACAGCAGCTCTGGATGCCTGGATCTGGATGACCAACCTGGCCCATCAGCGATCTCCGGACAGTCGGTTACCCAGGCACAATCCCATACTGTTGGAAAGTACCATCTTAACTGGCATGTTACCCCCATATTTCACTGTATAAATGTTGTTTTAGTTGTATGTGTCACTGGGACCCTGCCAGCCAGGGCCCCAGTGCTCATAAGTGTGCCCTGTATGTGTTACCTGTGTTATGACTAACTGTCTCACTGAGGCTCTGCTAATCAGAACCTCAGTGGTTATGCTCTCTCATTTCTTTCCAAATTGTCACTAACAGGCTAGTGAACAATTTTACCAATTTACATTGGCATACTCGAACACCCTTATAATTCCCTAGTATATGGTACTGAGGTACCCAGGGTATTGGGGTTCCAGGAGATCCCTTTGGGCTGCAGCATTTCTTTTGCCACCCATAGGGAGCTCTGACAATTCTTACACAGGCCTGCCACTGCAGCCTGAGTGAAATAACGCCCACGTTATTTCACAGCCATTTTACACTGCACTTAAGTAACTTATAAGTCACCTATATGTCTAACCTTTACCTGGTAAAGGTTGGGTGCTAAGTTACTTAGTGTGTGGGCACCCTGGCACTAGCCAAGGTGCCCCCACATTGTTCAGGGCAAACTCCCCGGACTTTGTGAGTGCGGGGTCACCATTACACGCGTGCACTACACATAGGTCACTACCTATGTGTAGCTTCACAATGGTAACTCCGAACATGGCCATTTAACAAGATCATGAAATTGCCCCCCCCAATGCCATCCTGGTATTGGGGAGACAATCCCATGATTCCCCGGGTCTCTAGCACAGACCCGGGTACTGCCAAACTGCCTTTTCAGGGGTTTCACTGCAGCTGCTGGTGCTGCCAACCCCTCAGACAGGTTTCTGCCCTCCTGAGGTCCAGCCAGGCTTGGCCCAGGAAGGCAGAACAAAGGACTTCCTCAGAGAGAGGGTGTTACACCCTCTCCCTTTGGAAAAAGGTGTTAAGGCAGGGGAGGAGTAGCCTCCCCCAGCCTCTGGAAATGCTTTCATGGGCACAGATGGTGCCCATTTCTGCATAAGCCAGTCTACACCGGTTCAGGGATCCCCCAGCCCTGCTCTGGCGCGAAACTGGACAAAGGGAAGGGGAGTGACCACTCCCCTGACCTGCACCTCCCCTGGGAGGTGCCCAGAGCTCCTCCAGTGTGCTCCAGACCTCTGCCATCTTGGAAACAGAGGTGCTGCTGGCACACTGGACTGCTCTGAGTGGCCAGGGCCAGCAGGTGACATCAGAGACTCCTTCTGATAGGCTCTTACCTGTGTTGCTAGCCTATCCTCTCACCTAGGTAGCCAAACCTCCT
The DNA here is from genome assembly GCF_031143425.1 of Pleurodeles waltl. NCBI lineage: Eukaryota > Metazoa > Chordata > Amphibia > Caudata > Salamandridae > Pleurodeles > Pleurodeles waltl. Next base: position 36,094,460 of record NC_090438.1, on the reverse strand, counting down.
TTTCTGGCCATTTAGGGTCTCTGCTTTGGGGAATTCTTTAGATAACGAATGTAAGAGCTCATCAGAGTTCCTCTGCATCTCTCTCTTCACCTTCTGCCAAGGAATCGACTGCTGACCGCGCTGGAAGCCTGCAAAACTGCAACAAAGTAGCAAAGACGACTACTGCAACCTTGTAACACTGATCCTGCCGCCTTCTCGACTGTTTTCCTGGTGGTGCATGCTGTGGGGGTAGTCTGCCTCCTCTCTGCACTAGAAGCTCTGAAGAAATCTCCCGTGGGTCGACGGAATCTTCCTCCTGCAACCGCAGGCACCAAAGAACTGCATCACCGGTCCTCTGGGTCTCCTCTCAGCACGACGAGCGAGGTCCCTTGAACTCAGCAACTCTGTCCAAGTGACTCCCATAGTCCAGTGACTCCTTAGTCCAAGTTTGGTGGAGGTAAGTCCTTGCCTCCCCACGCTAGACTGCATTGCTGGGAACCGTGTGTTTTGCAGCTACTCCGGCTCCTATGCACTCTTCGAGGATTTCCTTTGTGCACAGCCAAGCCTGGGTCCCCGGCACTCTAACCTGCATTGCACGACCTCCTGAGTTGTCCTCCGGCTTCGTGAGACCCTCTTGTGCAACTTCGGGTGAGCTCCAGTTCACTCCACTTCGTAGTGCCTGTTCTGGCACTTCTGCGGGTTCTGCTTGCTTCTGAGTGGGCTCTTTGTCTTGCTGGACGCCCCCTATGTCCCCTCACGCAATTGGTGACATCCTGGTCCCTCCTGGGCCACAGCAGCATCCAAAAACCCTAACCGTGTCCTTTGCAGCTAGCAAGGCTTGTTGGCGGTCTTTCTTCACGGAAACACTTCTGCACGACTCTTCACGACGTGGGACATCCATTCTCCAAAGGGGAAGTTTCTAGCCCTTGTCGTTCTTGCAGAATCCACAGCTTCTACCATCTGGTGGCAGCTTCTTTGCACCCACAGCTGGCATTTCCTGGGCATCTGCCCACTCCCGACTTGATCGTGACTCTTGGACTTGGTCCCCTTGTTCCACAGGTACTCTCGTCAGGAAATCCATTGTTGTTGCATTGCTGGTGTTGTTGTTTCTGGCAGAATTCCCCTATCACAACTTCTGTGCTCTCTGGGGAACTTAGGTGCACTTTGCACCCACTTTTCAGGGTCTTGGGGTGGGCTATTTTTCTAACCCTCACTGTTTTCTTACAGTCCCAGCGACCCTCTACAAGGTCACATAGGTTTGGGGTCCATTCGTGGTTCGCATTCCACTTCTAGAGTATATGGTTTGTGTTGCCCCAATCCCTATGTGCCCCCATTGCATTCTATTGTGACTATACATTGTTTGCACTGTTTTCTATTGCTATTACTGCATATTTTGGTATTGTGTACATACATCTTGTGTATATTTGCTATCCTCATACTGAGGGTACTCACTGAGATACTTTGGCATATTGTCATAAAAATAAAGTACCTTTATTTTTAGTATATCTGTGTATTGTGTTTTCTTATGATATTGTGCATGTGACACTGGTGGTACTGTAGGAGCTTCACTCGTCTCCTAGTTCAGCCTAAGCTGCTCTGCTAAGCTACCATTTTCTATCAGCCTAAGCTGCTAGACACCCCTCTACACTAATAAGGGATACCTGGACCTGGTGCAAGGTGTAAGTACCCCTTGGTACTCACTACAAGCCAGGCCAGCCTCCTACACATACCAAAAAAACAAAAGTACACAGTTCCAGCCAATAGACTAGTACAAATGTATACAGTAAGTAATAGAGTGTATGAGTATGCTCTTATTAGAAAAAGAGCCCTCACTCACCAAATGGTGACATGCTTCATCATCGGGCTTTTGCTCCTCGTCAGGCCGGCACTGCAATGCCTGGCGGGCCCCTCGTGGGGGCTCTTTGCCAGAGATCTTTTGAGTGTAAAGAATGCTGGTAGCTGAGTGCTAGTATGTGGGATTGGTATATGGGTATGTGAAAATAAAAATGGCTAGACGTCTGGAAATATCGTATTTAATTAACCCAGACCCCTGTCATGATTAAAAGCAGAGTGTGGGTAAGGATTAGAAGTAATGTCTAGTCCCCCCTCAGAAACAAAACAAACTGTCAGTCCCTGAATTGGGGGAATGTGGAGAGTTAGAGTACAGAACTAACTATACTTCTATCATCTGGGTCAACATGTTTCTCGCAAAAAATGTCTGTTAAGATCGGTGCGATTCGTCAGGACCAGAAAATGTACCTAATCCACATGTTATAACCCAATACGAGATTTCTTCGTCCTACAAAAACCTACAAAGAGCAAAAAAACAGACTCAAAATACAAACATAACCATGTGCACAGTGAGCTCATTCCGGTGAGAAACCCTAATGTGCAGTGTATCACACGGTGAAATATAAATCAGTCCCATACCACCACAGAGCCTCCCCGTCAGGAAACACCAGCACAGTACCCACCCAGCGGGCCCATACCTCTTTCCCCAGGACACGTCAATCAACAGTGTGTCCACCACTACAGGGACCCCAAGGCACACAAACACAGGACGATCAGGGACCTGGGGTCAGTGGCAGTGGGCATACGGTTCAGGGAACAGAGGCACAGGACAACAGGGAAGCTGGGAGGACTGCTGTGTGACAGGGGGAGGACAGGCCCAGGGAACCGACTCTCCAGGAGGCACTCACCAAGATCCTGGGAGCATTACAACATTCCCAGGAGACGATGGGCCAGATACTGGACAAGTTGCAGGAGACCCAGCGGCTGCAGGAGAGACAGTACCTGGGGATCAGGGAGGACCTGAAAGACATCCACACCGCCCTGGTCACCATTGCAGGGGTGCTGGCAGACATGGCCAACACCATGAGAGAGGCAGTGGCACACCAACGGGCCCCTGACACTAGCCACACCGATGAACAGCCCTCCACCTCCGCTGCCGCTAGTGGACAGGAGGCCCCGCCACAGGAACAACAGGCCACCAGCACCCTACCCCCTGCAGAAGGAGAACCACCCCGCAAACGGTCCCTGAGATGCAGGCAGAAGCCAGAGAACATTGCCAAGACCCCCGCCAGGAAATAAGACTCTCCTGAATGTCAATCTTGTGTCCCACTCTGTCACGCTGTCCACCTTAAACTGCCATTGCTCCCCTTCCTATGCCCCCTTGGACAATGCACCTGTGATACAAATAGACTGGACTCTAACCTGGACTTTCCTCCATCATTACCTCAGCCCATTGCACATCCCCCTCTACTTATGAGAACTTAGGTAAACACCATTTGAATAAATACAAGTATGGAGTCTGTCAAATGATTGAACTATGTATTTGTTTTACAAGCTTTAAACACTGCACTACAACTGTACAGTAATGTATACATAGGAATGACCTGTAGTTGGCTGCAGTCAACACACCGGAGCGATAGTGGGGCACAAATATCTGCAAATAGAGATACCAAAGGGTACAGTAAGTGGCCAAAGAAGTGGGAAAAACAGTCTGCCTGTGACAATGTCAAAAACAAAACTGTCAATGTAAAGTGGAATTACAGTGTCTTACCTGTGTGTCATTGGAAGTATTTTCGTATTATAGAACTTCTGTTGTCCTCATCCTCATCCTCTGCCTCCTCATCTTCACTGTCCACAGGGTCCACTGCTGCCACACGCCCATCTCCAGCCTCATCCTCCTGCAGAAAAGGCACCTGGCGACGTAAAGGCAAGGTTGTGCAACATACAGCATGCCTCGATGATCCGGCACACCTTCTTGGGTGAGTTGTACAGGGATCCACCTGTTAGATGGAGGCAACGAAACCTGGCCTTCAGGAGGCCGAATGTCCTTTCTATTATTCTTCTTGTTCGCCCATGTGCCTCATTGTAACGTTCCTCTGCCCTTGCCCTGAGATTCCTCACAGGGGTCAGTAGCCATGACAGGTTGGGGTAACCAGAGTCACCTGAAAATATAGAGGGACAACTGTTAGAAACACACTAACCCTTAGGGCCCACACCCATACACCAACACCTACTGGGTGGGAACCAGGGCTCACTTATTAGCCACACCCGGTGCCTCTGGAGTTGAGCCATCACATATGGGATGCTGCTATTCCTCAAGATAAAGGCATCATGCAGAGACCCAGGATACTTTGCATTGACATGGGAGATGTACTGGTCCAACTGGCACACTATCTGCACATTCATGGAGTGAAAGTTCTTTCGATTTCTGAACACCTGTTCATTTCTCCAGGGGGTTGGGGGGGGTGGTGGGGGGGACAAATGCAATATGTGTACCATCTATTGCCCCTATAATGTTGGGGATTTGTCCCATTGCATAGAAATCAGCTTTCACTGTGGTCAAATCCTCCACCTGGGGAAGACGATGTAGCTGCACATGTGTTTAATCAGGGCAGACAACACTCTGGTCAGCACTATTGAGAACATTGGCTGAGACATTCCTGCTGCCAAGCCCACTGTCACTTGGAAGGAGCCAGTTGCCAGGAAATGGAGCACTGATAGCACTTGCACAAGAGGGGGATTCTGGTGGGCTGACAGATAGCAGATATCAGGTCAGGTTCCAATTGGGCACACAGCTCTATGATTGTGGCCCTATCCAGTCTATAGGTAAGGATAATGTGCCTGTCCTCCATTGTTGTCAAGTCCACCAGGGGCCTGTACACAGGGGGATGTCTCCATCTCCTATTAATCCGCAGCGGTTGCAATCTAGGGGGCAAACGGTGAGCAGATGGTCAGTATTCCATTTTTCAAAACACTACACTGCATTGCATGTTGTGACTGTAACAGTATATTGTTGGATAGGCCCAAATGGTGCCTATGTGTACTGTGACGCAGTTAAGTGCCATGGCCTTCCCCCCCCCTGAAATGGTGTCCGCCTGTCCTGTATGGAGGGACAGGTGGAAATGAGGTAATTCCATTGATGTTGTGTGCCGTTGCAGGAGGCGGTCTTGAACTGCTGTGCAACTCCTCATTGGATACCATTGGGCCCTATGGGTTACAGTTGCCAATGGTGATGTACGCCGGCGGTGACGGTACGCCATTTTCTATCTGTTCACCACTTGCTACCTGACCTTCAACAGTAGAGGACCTACACTGCAAGTGCTGCTGTGACCTGTGTCTGGAACCGACCATGGCTCGTGTCACTGGGGAAAGGGCCCCTGCCTTCACCGCTGCGGAGTTGGAGAGACTGGTGGATGGGGTCCTACCCCAGGACAGAATGCTGTATGGGCCTCCATACCAACAGGTGAGTACACTGGGAGCACGATGCATGGGGCATGACTGCATAGAGTGCTGCATGTGAGAGCCTCGTGTGGGGGGGGTTTGGTGGAAGGGTCCTGGGCAGCGTGCTGCATGTATGGTGGGCAATGTCTCTGCATAAGGGGATGTGAGGGCTATGGTGGGCCATGAGTGTAACAGGCAGGACGTCTGACTGATACCTTTTCCTATGTGTATTTCTCTGCAGGTCAACGCCCATCAAAAAAAGGGCATATGGCGTGCCATCGCCAAGGAAGTGCGGACCCTGGGGGTCTACGGCAGGCAGAGCATCTACTGTCGGAAACGGTAGGAGGACCTGAGAGGCTGGGTACGGAAGACCTGAGACGCAGAGGCCCAGCTGGGGATGGCCTCCCAACGAGGAAGGGGTGAAGAACCCTAACCCCCCCTGATGGCCCGCATACTGGCGGTGGCCTATCCGGAGCTGGATGGGCGCTTGGGGGCATCACAGCAGCCACAAGGGGGTGAGTACAGTGCCCCAATATACTATTTGTGTGTGGTGGGGTGGTATCTGGGTGGGGGATGTAGGCCTGTGGGTGCCCCTAGGCCAGGCCGGACATTGCAGGGTAGGTCCCATGTTGGGCAGGGTCTAATGTACACCTTCTTCTACCAAGCTAGTAGGCATCCACCACTGGGCAGGGGTCTGTGGGCATCAGCTATGCCGAAATTGGCGTTAGGTATCCCTGTCCATGGGCTGGTGACTAGCATTGTGACCGTTAGTGCATTGCATAGTGCGTAGGGGCGTTCCCTGTGTGTGTGTGTTGTGTACGCCAATGGTGGTGTTGTTTCCGCCATTGACCAAGGGTATTCTTTGTCTCCCCCCCTGTTTGTTCTGTCACCCTGTCCTTATGTGCATTAGCATCATCTGGCGGAGGAGCAGAGGCACCAGAGATGGGGAGAGCTGCATTCCACAGGACCCAGGAGGCCGAATCCACTGACGGTGAGGGCACTAGTGGGACGAAGGGCGAGGGGAGTACCACGGCGGAGACTGGAGGGGACACTTCTGACATTGATGCCTCCTCCGATGGAAGCTCCTTGGTGGTGGCGGACACCTCTGTGCCCACCCCAACTACAGGTACAGCCGCCACCCCATACCATCACCGCCCTCCCAGCAGCCCCTCAGCGTGTTTCCCGTGCCCGCTCACCCAGGAGGGAGGGCATCTCCTTCGCCCCAGGCACCTCAGGCCCTGCCCCAGTTAGCCCTGCTGCCCTGAGTGAGGAGGCTATTGACCTCCTGCGATCCATCTCTGTTGGGCAGTCAACCATTGTGAATGCCATCCAGGGGCTGGCAGCCCATTTGCAACAAACAAATGCATTCTGGGAGGGCATTCACTCTGGAATGGCCCAACAGAGATCAATCCAGGCTCTGGCCTCCTCCCTGATGGCAGCCATTGTCTTTGTTTCTAGCCTCCCCCTCCGACTTTCTCTACCCAATCCCATTTCCCTCAACCCCAACCTATCCCAAGCACACAGGCAGACCAGCATGCACCCAGGGCAACACACAGGAGTGGTTCAGGCAAACACAAGCACCACACATCATCCCACAGGCACTCACACAAACACCATACAGAATCAGACATACCAGCATCCACTGCCTCCACTGTGTCTCCCTCCTCCTCCTCGCCCACCTCCCTCCCAGTTGTGTCTACACTCACACCTGTATGCACTATATCCTCATCCACTACCACCATCACCCCTATCACTACACACCCCTCACTGGCAGTCACTACCCCCACATATATGCACACGTCCCCTGTGTTCTCTCCCACTGTGTCTGTGCCCCCTCCTCCCAAAGTACACAAACGCAAGCGCTCAGACACCCAACAGCCATCCACCTCACAACAGCATCCAGCCCATGCACCTGCACCCAAACACAGCAGACACCTCCTACAACCACTTTCTCTTCTTCCACTCCCAAACATTCACCCTCTTCCTACCCCAATGTCCCTAAGAAGCTTTTACTCTCTGCCCTTGACCATTTCCCTACCCCTCTCCCCCCCCGTCCTTCTCATCGTTCCAGGGTGGTCAGAACTCAGGCGAGCACCTCAGCCAACCAGTCCACGGCCACAGTAGTATCGACAGCTACTGCAGGTGGGAGAGGATCCCGGGCACCAGGCAGCAACACTGATAGGGTGCCTGCACCAGGTGCATCAAGGAAGGGCAAGGAGGCACCAGCAGATGGGACAGGGAAGGGCAAGGGGCCATCCCCGGCTGCTGACAAGAAGGGCAAGGGGCCTGCACCAGGAGGCAGGACGGACAGGAGGCCTGGTGCTGGGACTCATTCTGAGCCCCCACCACCAACCATGGTGGTTCAGCTGTCCGAGGCTGCAGGGGAAGGGCTGGAGCCTCCCTCCACCACTGCCAGCACTGCCACCAGCACCGCCACCAGCACCACCGCCAGCAGCACTGCAAGCAGCAGTAGCCCGAGTGGGCAGCCGTCCAAGGCTGCAGGGGATGGGCTGGAGCCTCTCCCCACCACTGCCAGCACTGCCACCAGCACCGCCACTGCCACCACTGAGCAGCCGTCGCCACCGGCGGACAGTGTGTAGTCCTGCCTCCATGGGCTGTTGTGCGTCCTTGCCCCAGCAAATCCTGTGGGTCTGACACCCAGGTGAGAGACTGTGACCTTGCACTCCCCAAGATCTGCATCACAGGGCACAATGCCCCCTCCAGAACCAGTGGAAGAAGCCATCTACTCACCCCATCCTTCCCAGGATGAAGCACACTGGGCACAAGGCCCCGTCTAGAACCAGTGGAAGAAGCCATCCACTCACCGCATCTTTCCCAGGATGAAGCACACTGGGCACAAGCCCCCTCCAGAACCAGTGGCAGATGCCATCCACTCACCCTATCTTTCCCAGAAAGAAGCACACTGGGCACAAGGCCCCCTCCATAACCAGTGGAGAAGCCACCCACTAGAGAGACTGTGGCCTTGCACTCCCCAGGACCAAGCAGTGGGCAAACCACCCACTAGAGAGACTGTGGCCTTGCACTCCCTAGGACCAAGCAGTGGTCAAACCACCCACTAGAGAGACTGTGGCCTTGCACTCCCCAGGACAGCGCACAGGGCATGTTGCCCCCTCAAGGGCCAGTGGTGTTGTACCATCTTCCGGCTGAGGTGCCCCTCCATTCCACGTCCCCCTGAGGTGTCTGTGTATTTTCGACCTAATGCCCCTGCAGTGTTCTCTCTGTGTTATTGCAGGAGTGAGGTGGGGCCTTGGCCTATGTGATGTGGCCCTGTGGCCCACGGACATTGAGGACTGGGCAGTGTCCCTCCATTTGTAAATATGTATATACGTTTGTATTTTGATGCACTTATTCATGTTATTTCATTGTATTACACTCACTTTCTTCCAACCATTTTGTCCTTGCATTATTCCTGAGGAGTACGGGTGGATATGTACTGTTTGTGCATCTGGTTGTGTATGGTGTTGGGGGTGGGGGTGTTGCGTGTGTGTGTCACTCTCTTTTTCCTCCCCCCCTCCCTTGTGTGCTAGGTGGCAGTACTAACCGTGGTCGTCTTTGCCGGCGTTCATAATGCAGGAAAAGGTAGACGACAATGGGAAACATGTGCAGCTCGGGCTCCATGGCGTAGTGGTTGTTCCCTGAGTCTCCAGAGGTGAGTCCTTTGACTTCTGTGTTCTGTTTCCGCCATGCTTTTGATGTCGTTGGTACCACCCCGGAAAAGGTGGAGGATAGGCCTGTCGTAATACAGTGGGCAGTACATTGTCTTCCGCCTGGCTGTTGGTGGTTACCGCCATGGTGCTTGTTGATACCGCTGTGGCGGTCAGTGTGTTAAAGTGGCGGTCTGTCTGAGCGGTTTCCGCCGTGGTCATAATTCCATTTTTGTTACCACCGGCCTGTTGGCAGCATTACCGCTGCTTTATCACCGACAGCCAGGGTTGTAATGAGGGCCTTAGTTTCTAGAGGTTATTACAGCCAACATACTCTCGGAAGGATCTGTTTCTAGAAGTTACAGGAATCCACATTCACCCAGAAGGATCAGTTTCTAGAAATTATTGGAATCAACATTCACCCCTGAGGGATCCATTTCTAGAGGTTATGGGAGTCAACATTCACCCGCAAAGATCCGTTTCTAGAGGTTATTTGAATCAACATTCGCACTGAAGGATTCATTTCTAGAGGTTACTGAAGTCAACATACACCTTGAAGGATCTGTTTCTAGAGGATACTGGAGTTAACATTCATCCAGAAGGACCCTTTTCTGAGGTTACCGGAGTTAACATTCACCCAGAAGGATCTGGTTCTAGAGGTTGCAGTAATCAACATGCACCCAGATGGATGCATTTCTAGAATATGCTGGAATCAACATTTACCCAGAAGGACCTGTTTCTAGAAGTTACTGGATTAAACATTAACCCAAAATTATCCATATCTAGAGGTTACAAGAGCTAACATTCCCTCAGAAGGATCAGTTTCTAGAGGTTACTGGAGTCAACATTCACTCAGAAGGATCCATTTCTAAAAGTTACTGGAATCCAAATTTCCCCAGAAGGATCCATTTCTAGAAGTTACTGGAATTAACATTCACATAGAAGGATCTTTTCTCGAGGTTACTGTATTAAACATTCACTCAGAATGATCTATTTCTAAAGGTTTTTGGAGTAAACATTCACCTAGAAGGATATATTTGCAGAGGTTACTAGAGCCAACATTCACTTAGAATGATCCATTTCTAGACGTTACTAGAGCCAACATTCACCCAGAAGTATCCCTTTCTAGAGTTTACTGGAGCTAACATTCACCCAGAAGGATCTGTTTTTCAAAGAGACTGTAATCAACATTCACCCAGAAGGATCTGTTGCTAGAACTTACTGGAATAAATATTCACCCTCAAAAATCCATTTCTAGAGGATACTAGAACCAATATTCACCCAGAAAGATCTGTTTCAAACAGTTACTAGAGTTAACATTCACCCAGAAGGATCTGTTTCTAGCGGTTCTGGAGCCAATATTTACCCAGAAGGATCCGTTTCTAGAGGTTAGTGGAATCAACATTCACCCAGAAGGATCCGTTTTTAGAAGTTACTGGAATCAACATTCACTCATAAGGATCCCTTTCTGGAGGTTACTGGAGTCAACATTCACACAGAATTAGTTTCTTGAGGTTATTACAGCCAACATTCTCTCAGAAGGATCTGTTTCTAGAAGTTACAGGAGTAATTACTGGAATCAACATTCAAACCGAAGGATCCATTTCTAGAAGTTATGAGAGTCAACATTCATCAAGAAGGATCCATTTCTAGAGGTTATTTGAATCAACATTCACACTGAAGGATTAATTTCTAGAGGTTACTGAAATCAACATACACCCTGAAGGATCTGTTTCTAGAGGATACTGGAGTCAACATTTATCCAGAAGGATCCGTTTCTGAGGTTAGTGGAGTCAACATTCACCCAGAAGGATCCGCATCTAGAGGTTACAGTAATCAACATGCACCCAGACAGATGCATTTCTAGAATATACTGGAATCAACATTTACCCAGAAGGATCTGTTTTCAGAAGTTACTGGATTAAACATTCACCCAGAAAGATCCATTTCTAGAGGTTACAAGAACTAACATTCCCTCAGAAGGATCAGTTTCTAGAGGTTACTGGAGCCGAAATGCACCCAGAAGGATCTGTTTCATGAATTTACTGGAGCCAACATTCACCCACAAGGATCCATATCTAGAGGTTACTGGAGTCAAGATTCACTCAGATGGATCTATTTCTAGAGGTTACTGGAATTAACATTCACCTAGAAGGATCTGTTTCTAGAGATTACTGGATTAAACATTCACCAAGAATGATCTATTTCTAAAGGTTTCTGGAGTAAACATTCACCTAGAAGGATCCATTTCTACTGGATAGTAGAGCCAACATTTACTCATAATGATGCATTTCTAGAGGTTACTGGAGCCAACATTCACCCAGAAGGATACCTTTCTAGAGTTTACTGGAGCCAATATTCACCCACAAGGATCCGTTTTTAAAGTTACTGTAATCAACATTCACACAGAAGGATCTGTTGCTAGAACTTACTGGAATAAACATTCACCCTCAAAAATCCATTTTTAGAGGTTAATAGAACCAATATTCACCCAGAAAGATCTGTTTCTAGAAGTTACTAGAGTTAACATTCACCCATAAGGATATGCTTCAAGTGGTTCTGGGACCAATATTTACCCAGAAGGATCCGTTTCTAGAGGTTAGTGGAGTCAACATTCACCCAGAAGGATCCGTTTTTAGAGGTTATTTGAATCAACATTCACACTGAAGGATTAATTTCTAGAGGTTACTGAAGTCAACATACACCCTGAAGTACCTGTTTCTAAAGGATACTGGAGTCAACATTTATCCAGAAGGATCGGTTTCTGAGGTTTCTGGAGTCAACATTCACACAGAAGGATCTGGTTCTAGAGGTTACAGTAATCAACATGCACCCAGACGGATGCATTTCTAGAATACACTGGAATCAACATTTACCCAGAAGGATCTGTTTCCAGAAGTTACTGGATTAAACATTCAACCACAAAGATCCATTTCTAGAGGTTACAAGAGCTAACTCAGAAGGATCGGTTTCTAGAAGTTACTGGAGCTGAAATTCACCAAGAAGGATCTGTTTCTTGAAGTTACTGGAGCCAACATTCACCCAGAAGGATCCATATCTAGAGGTTACTGGAGTCAAGATTCACTCAGAAGGATCCATTTCTAAAAGTTACTGGAATCCAAATTTCCCCAGAAGGATCCATTTCTAGAAGTTACTGGAATTAACATTCACATAGAAGGATTGTTTCTAGAGGTTACTGGATTAAACATTCACACAGAAGGATCTTTTTCTAGAAGTTAATGGATTAAACATTCACACAGAAGAATTCATTTTTAGAGGTTATTACAGCCAGCATTCTCTCAGAAGGATCTGTTTCTAGAAGTTACAGGAATCAACATTCACCCAAAAGGATCTGTTTCTTGAAGTTACTAGAGCTAACATTCACCCAGAAGGATCTATATCTGGAAATTACTGGAGTCAACATTCACTCAGAAGGATCCATTTCTAGAAGTTACTGGAATCCAAATTTCCTCAGAAGGATCCATTTCTAGAAGTTACTGGAATTAACATTCTCATAGAAGGATCTGTTTCTAGAGGTTACTGGATCAAAAATTCACCCAGAATGATCTATTTCTAAAGGCTTTTGTAGTAAACATTCACCTAGAAGGATCCGTTTCTAGAGGTTACTAGAGCCAACATTCACTCAGAATGATCCATTTCAAGAGGTTACTGGAGCCAACATTCACCCAGAAGGATCCCTTTCCAGAGTTTACAGGAGCCAACATTCACCCTGAAGGATCCGTTTTTCAAAGTTACTGTAATCAACATTCATCCAGAAGGATGTGTTGCTAGAACTTACTGGAATAAAAATTCACCCTCAAAAATCAATTTCTAGAGGTTACTAGAACCCATATTCACCCAGAAAGATCTGTTTCTAAAATGTACTAGAGTTAATATTCACCCAGAAGAATCTGATTCTAGTAGTTCTTGAGGCAATATTTACCCAGAAGTATCCGTTTCTAGAGATGAGTGGAGTCAGCATTCGCCCAGAAGTATCTGTTTTTAGAATTTACTGGAATCAACATTCACACAGAAGGACCTGTTTCTAGAGGTTATTGGATTAAACATTCACCCAAAAGGGTCAGTTTCTAGAGGTTACTGGAGTCAAAATGCACCCAGAAGGATCCATTTCTAGAGGTTACTGGAGTCAACATTCACCAAGAACAATCTGTTTCTGGGGGTTAAGGAAGTCAATATTCACACAGAAGGATATGATTCTAATGTTACTGGAGGCAACATTGCCACAGAAGGATCTGTTTCTGGAAGTTACTGCAGTCAACATTCACCCAGAAGGATCCCTTTTCAGAGGTTACTGGAGTCAACATTCACACAGAAGGATCCATTTCTAGAGGATACTAGAATCAACATCCACCCAGAAAGATGCGTTTCAAGAGGTTGCCGGAGAGAACATTCAACCAGAAGGATCCATTTCTAGAGGTTACTGGAATCAACATTCAAATAGAAGGTCCGTTTCTAGGGGCTACTGGAATCAGCATGCACCCCAAAGTATCTGTTTCTAGAGGTTACTGGAGCCAAGATTCACAAATAGTAGGATCCGTTAATATGCGTTGCTGGAGTCAACATTCATAAAGAAGGATCCATTTCAAAGGTTACTGGAGTCAACATTCACTGTTTCTAGAGGTTACTGGAGTCAACATTGACCCAGAATTATCCATTTCTAGAGATTACTGATATCAACATTCAGTTAGAAGGATATTTTTCTGGAAGTTAGTGGAGTCAACATTCATTCAGAAGGATCCTTTTCTAGAAGTTACTGGATTAAACATTCACCCAGAAGGATCCGTTTCTAGAGGTTACTGGAATCAACATTCACCCAGAAGGACCAATCTCTAGAGGTTACTGGAATCAACACACACCCTGGAGGATCTGTTTCTAGAGATTACTGGAGTCAACATTCACCCAGAATTAACTTTTTCTACAGTATACTAGAGCCATGATTCACCCATAAGGATCCATTTATTGAGGTAACTGGACACAACATTCACCATGAAAGATCCATTTCTGAGGCTACTGTAATCAACACCCTCCCAGAAGAATCCTTTTATAGAGGTTACTGGAGTCAACATTCACCAAGAAGGATCCATTTCTAGTGGTTACTAAAGACAGCATTTACCCAAAAGGATCCATTTCTAGATGTTACTACAGTCAACATTCACCAAGAAGGATCCGGTTCTGGACGTTAAGGAAGTCAACATTCACCGACGGCTCAGATTCTGATGTTACTGGAGACAACTTTCACCTAGAAGGACCTGTTTATAGACGTAACAGGAATCAGCATTCACCCAGAAGGATACGTTTTTAAAAGTTACTGGAATCAACATTCACCCAGAAGGATCTGTCTCTAGAGCTTACAGGATTAAACATTCACCCAGAAAGATCTGTTTCTAGAAATTACTGGAATCAGCATTCACCCAGAAGGATTCCTTTCTAGACATTACTGGAATCAACATTCACCCAGAAGATCCATTTCTAGAAGTTACTGGACTCAACAGTAACCCAGAAGAATCAGTTTCAGAGGTTACTAGAGCCAACATTCACCCAGAAGGATGCCTTTCTAGAGGTTACTGAAGCCAACATTCACTCAGAAGTATCCGTGACTAGTGGTTAATGGAGTCAGTATTCACCCAGACGGATCTGCTACCAGAGGTTACTAGTGCCAACATTCATTCTGAAGGATCCATTTCTAGAAGTGATTGAAATCAACATTCACCCCGAAGGATACCTTTCTAGAGGTTACTTGAGTGAACATTCACCCAGAAGGATCCGTTTCTAGAGATTAATGCAGCCAACATTCACACAGAAGGATCAGTTTCTAGAGGATAATGGAGCCAACATAAATCCAGAAGGATCTGTTTCTAGAGGTTACTGGGGCCAACATTCACCCAGAAGAATCCATTTCTGGAGTTTACAGGAGTCAGCATTCACCCAGAAGGATCTGTTTTTAGAGGCTACTGGAGACAACATTCAACCAGAACGATGCATTTCTAGGGGTTATTGGAGCCAACATTCACTCAAAAGGAACAGTTTCTAGAGGGTAGTAGAGACAACATTCACCCAGAAATATCTGTTTCTACAGGTTACTGTTGGCAACATTCACCTAGAAGGATCTGTTTCTAGAGGTTAATGGAGTCAGTATTCACCTAGAAGTATATATTTCTAGAGATTACTGGAGCCAACATTAACTCAGAAGGATCAATTTCTACAAGTTACTGGAATCAACATTCACCCCGAAGGATCTCTTTCTCTTTCTCTTTCTAGAAGTTACTTGAGGGAACATTCACCCAGAAAGATCAGTTTCTAAAGGTTGCAGGAGTCAGCACTCACCCAGAAGGTTCTATTTCTAGAGGGTAGTAGAGCCAACATTCACCCAGAATGATCTGTTTCTACAGGTTACTGGTGGCAACATTCACCTAGAAGGATCTGTTTCTAGAGATTAATGGAGTCTGTATTCACCTAGAAGTATATATTTCTAGAGGTTACTGAAGTCAACATTAACTCAAGTTACTGGAATCAACATTCACCCTGAAGGATCTCTTTCTAGAAGTTACTTGAGGGAACATTCACCCAGAAAGATCCGTTCCTAGAGGTTGCAGGAGTAACCCAGAAGGTTCTATTTCTAGAGACAACATTCACCCTGAGGAATGTGTTTCCAGAGGTTACTGGAGCCATCATTCACTCAGAAGGATCCATTTCTAGAAGTTAGTAGAATCAACATTCACCACGAAGGATCCGTTTCTAGAGGTTATTAGAGTGAACATTCACTCAGAAGGATTCCATTTCTAGAGGTTACAGGAGTCAACATTCACCCAGAAAGATCTGCTTCTATAGGGTACTGGAGACAAAATTCACCCAGAAGGATTTGTTTCTCAAGGTTACTGCAGCCAACATTCACCTAGAAGGATCTGTTTCTAGAGATTACAGGAGTCAACATTCACCCAGAAGGATCTGCTTCTAGAGATTACTGGAGACAACAGTCAACCAGAAGGATCCATTTCTAGAAGTTATTGGAGCCAGCATTCACTCAGAAGGATCTGTTTCTAGATGGTAGTAGAGCCAACATACACCCAGGAGGATCTGTTTCCAGAAGTTACTGAAGCCAACATTCACCCAGAAGGACCGTGTCAAGAAGTTAATAAAGTCATTATTCACTTAGAAGGATCTGTTTCTAGGGGTTACTGGAGCCATCTTCACTTGGAAGGATCCATTTCTAGAAGTTACTGAAATCAACATTCACCCATAAGGATCTGTTTCCAGAGATTATTGGAACCAACATTCACGCTGAAGGATCTGTTTCTAGAGGTTAGTGGATCCAATATTCACCCGGAATGATCCATTTATAGAGGTTATTGGAGTCAACATTCATCCAGAAGGATCGGTTTCTAGAAGTTACTGAAGACAACTTTGACTCAGAAAGATTCATTTCTAGAAGTTACTGGAATCAACATTCACCCAGAATGATCTGCTTTTAGAAGTTACTGAAATCAACATTCACCAAGAAGGATCCGTTTCTAGAGGTTACTGGAGCCAACATTCACCCAGAAGGACCCTGTTCAAGAGGTTACTGGATTAATCATTGACACAGAAGAATCTGTTTCTAGAGGTTACTAAAATAAACATTCACTCACAGGTGTTGAGACGGGGCCATTCACCTGAAAAGCAGGATGTCTGCAGGGGCGATGATATGCCCCGACCTCCTGGAACACCTCTCGGCACTTTCTGGTGGACACAGAAACCCCGGCAGGTGTCCCAAAAGGAAAGGGGGAATGGAAGAGAAAGAGACAAGACACTGCAACGTCTTGCCGGTCCAGCCAGGCACCCTTTATCTTCGGAGGGCAGGTCATTGTTGACAGTGTGATAGTAGAGTTAGTGCACTCAACTTCCTTGAAACTGAATCTCTCTTTCTGATATGGGCACAGGAGCGGTAGAAGAACACCGGGATGCTCCAGCACTTTTTTTTAATAATAATAACTGTTGGCACAATTACTAACACTGCATTATCAAAAACCTAAACTGAGTACCATAACAATAAGTACTGCAACACTAGGGCTGGCTTCACAGAGACTCACTGTTGCACACTACAATTAGAACTGTGGTTGCACTTATCATGCACAAGAAAGACAAACAAGGCCATTAATTAGATCACATATAACTTTCCTGCATGCATAGGGTTAAACTAAAAGGAACAAAAACAATCCAAGAAATACAAATGTCCACTCTGGGTTTAAACAGTTAGGGTGGCACAGTTTGGTTTGGTTTCACCGTGTGTGTGAAAAACCCTTCAAAAGCTAATTCCTCAAACCTGAAACACAGGCATGAATGACACAATTTAAATCGAAGAGTTATGCTATTAGAGAAAGAAAAGTCACGTAAATGCTCTTTTAAAATTGCACTGTCACTTTTTGTAGTACTTGAGCTCAAGCAGATTTCCTGAAGCACATTTAGGCAAGTAACTACAATAATAATGTGGAATGTTCAGAAATGAATTTGTCTCTTCAAGATAAGCACTCTGCCAAAATACAAGGTCTGAAATACACCAGCTGTTCTAGGAAAGCGCAGCGCTCAAAGAACAAACTCGCTGGAGAATACTAGTCACTTATCTGCAGTCTTTTCCGGAGTGCTGGAGGAATGCCTGGTGTCAGCTGGTACAGGAACGAAAAAAAGAATTGCCTCAAAAGTCCTGAATATGAGGATGACAGCAGGGGCTGGACTGCCAAATCAGATGCTGAGATCAGGAAGCAAAACAAAGCCAAGCAGGGAGGCATGCTTCACTCTGCTATTTATAGACAATCAGGAAAGCAGTTGAGTTTCCACATGGGGATGTCACCACACCCAATTAGAAGCACGTGTCTACACCTGCTCACATTAGCAAACAAGCATTGGTAAAACAAGCATTGATAAAACCAATTGTGTAACACAGCACATTATGTTTACTTAGAAACATGACGGTTTAACCATGAACAGAGATATGAATTAACCCTAATCCCTGGGGATGCTGACAGATAACGCAGGAGGCACCTTGGGGATTCCTGACAACAAGGATCTATTTCCAGAGGTTACTGGAACCAACATTGTAGGAGGATGGCCTGGTGTGTCGTGGGTACCTATGGTACTTACACCTTATACCAGGTCTAGCTATCCCTTATTAGTGCATCGTCAGAGGCCGCCAACAAGCCTTTGCCCACGCAAAGCTCGCGGTTAGTGGAAAATGGTGCTGCCGGGGACCAGGAAGGACCAGGTCAACTCTACCCATGAGGGGGAGTCAGAGGGAGCTCTCCACAGTACAGGGATGTCCTATAGGATGGGGACAAAGAAGTTGCAAAAGAGGTCCACACAGCACTATGACAGCTCCCACGCTGCCGGGGGACCACTCAAGAAGCTGTGTGTCACAGGATGGAGTGCTGGGGGCCAGAGCTTCAAGTTGCATGAAGAACTTCGAAGAGGGATCCCAACAAGCCTTGGCAGCTGCAAATGACGCAATGCATGGGGGTACTGTCTTGCGTAGGGAGGCAAGGTCTTACCTCCACCAAAGTTGGACAGCTGGAAGAGAGGACCATCAGGACCACTTCAGTCATCCACCCTTGATGCAGGATCCACACAGATCAGCAGAAGAGGGGATCCACGCAGCCAGTCATCGTTGCAGTTGGTGCCTGCAGAGCAGGGGAGTGATTACTTCACCCAAGTGAGATTTCCTCTTCCTTCTGATGCAGGCTGAAGACGGGCTGTCTCCAGAGGATGCACAACTGTCTCCAGAGGATGCACGACCAGGAAACTGTTGCAGTTGCTGGCAGGAGCTGGAGATACAATGTTGCAGGAGGCTTCTTGCTTCTTTGTTGCATCTTGTAGGGTCCTGAACAGTCCAGCTGCAGTTTCATCCATGAGAAGTCGAAGTGGAGAGTGCAGAGGATTCCTGCTGGAGTCTTGCAATCTGAATCTGAGGAATCACCAAAAGGAGAGACCCTAAATAGCCCTGAAAGGGGGATTAGTCACCTAACTTGATAAACACCTATCAGGGAAGGGCTCTGACATCACCTGGTGGTGCTGGCCATTCAGATGCTCCCAGAGTTCCCTGCCAACCTTGAATCCAAGATGTCAAAACCCAGGGACCCTCTGGAGGAGCTCTGAGCACCACCCCTGGGGTGGTGACGGACAGGGGAGTGGTCACTCCCCTTTCCTTCGTCCAGTTTCGCGCCAGAGCAGGGACTGGGAGTCCCTGAACTGGTGGAGACTAGTTTATGCAAGGAGGGCACCAAATTTGCCCTTCAAAGCATTGGCAGTGGCCTGGGGAGACTACCCCTCACCAGCCTGTAACACCTATTTCCAAAGGGAGAGGGTGTAACACCCTCCTCCCAAAGGAAATCCTTTATTCTGCCTTCCTGGTCTTGAGCTTCTCAAGCAACAGGAGGGCAGAAACCTGTCTGGGCGGTGGCAGCAGCTTGGGCAGCCTGGAAACCCTCTGATGGCTGAAATGGCAATACTGGGGGTCCTCTAAGGAGCCCCCAGAGTGCATGGAATCATACAACCAATGTTTGCAAAAGCCTTGGGTTATGGTTCCAACATGTTTGATACCAAACCTGCCTATGTTCGGAGTTACCATTATGTAGCTGGGCATAGGAAGTGGCCTATGTCCAGTACACCTGTAAAATGGCATCCCCACACTCATGAAGTCCGGGAAAATGGGTCTGGAGTTCATGGGGGCACCTCTGCTAGTGCAGGGGTACCCACACACACAGGTACTTTGCACCCTGTCCTCTGGGCTGGAAGGCCTACCATAGGGGTGACTTATAAGTGAACTGGGCCCTCATTACAACATTGGCAGTAAATCCCGCTTACCCTTGTGCAGAAGACCGCCAATACA
This sequence comes from Pleurodeles waltl, assembly GCF_031143425.1. Taxonomy (NCBI): domain Eukaryota; kingdom Metazoa; phylum Chordata; class Amphibia; order Caudata; family Salamandridae; genus Pleurodeles; species Pleurodeles waltl. Next base: position 36,074,708 of record NC_090438.1, on the reverse strand, counting down.
CTGCTGCGGCTGCGGAAATCCGCTACAGCTATTACGACCCACATGCCGGAATCCGCCAACATCCAGACACCCACACAAGTCCGCCACACCAAAGGTCAGTGATAAACTGGCGATAACAAAACCGACACCATCACGCCAACAGGAATACGGCCACACTATCACGACCCACGAATCCACGCGGTGGTCCTTCAACCGCGGTATTCCATTGGCAGTACACACAGCCGCGCTCAAAATACACACACATTTACAAAACACAACCACATTGGACAATTCAAAGTACACACCTGATACACATACACACACCACTCCCACACACCCAATACAATATAAAACACACACCCACATCACCCACAAACCCCTACGACAAAAACTGAGAACGAAGCACACAGAGAGACACCACCATCAACAAACTAGCATCCACAGGCACACAACACCATCACTCACACAACATCCACGCACCTCACACAACACACACAAACACATCCCCTCACACATCACAACGCACACCACCTCACACATCACCCACACCACACCATGGCACCGCAAAGACACCCCAGGTTCTCTGAGGAGGAGCTCGCGGGTCATGGTGGAGGAAATCGTCCGGGTAGAGCCATAGCTATTCGGATCAGAGGTGCAGCACACCTTCATAGCTAGGAAGATGGAACTATGGCGCAGAATCGTAGACAGGGTCAACACAGTGGGACAGCATCCAAGAACTAGGGATGACATCAGGAAGAGGTGGAACGACCTACGGGGGAAGGTGCGTTCCGTGGTCTCAAGACACCAGATTGCAGTTCAGAGGACTGGCGGCGGACCCCCACCTCCACCCCCACAACTAACAACATGGGAGGAGCAGGTCTTGGCTATACTGCATCCTAAGGGCCTCGCAGGAGTAGCAGGAGGAATGGACTCTGGTGAGTCAAATCTTAACTATTACATCCCCCACCCTACCTGCATGCTATCACATACCTCACCCTCACCCCCATCACTCCAACACCTCACATATGTCCCACTATCACAACCCACACATCCCAATACCAAGCCCTGCATGCAACACCAAAGCATGGACACCCATCACCAAAGCATGTCCACTACAGATACCCACACAGATCCCCAAACCAAATATCTCACAAGGTCCTAGACAAGAATACAAGCACTGGGGTACAGGGTCACCCACCCATTGCACACAATGGCACACACAGATGCAATAATCATGCCTTTACACCCCTGCAGGACCCCTATCCAACGTCACCGGACAGGAGGTTCAAGACATGTCCACACCCCCCACAGAAGAGGCCCACAGTGATGACAGCAGCTCTGTCCAACTGGATCTAGATGACCAGCCCGGCCCATCTGGGACTTCTGGACAGTCGGTTCCCCACACACTGGCACATGCCACCACAGAGCCTCCCCCCTCAGGAAACACCAGCACAGCACCCACCCAGCGGGCCCATACCTCTGTCCCCAGGACACGTCAAGCAGCAGTGTGTCCACCACTACAGGGAACCCAGGCAAACCCACCAACCCAAGAAAATCAGGGACCTGCGGGCAATGGGCACACGGTTCAGGGGACAAAGGCACAGGAAAACAGGGGAAGTGGGAGGACTGCTGTGCGACAGGGGGAGGACAGGCCCAGGGAACCCACTCTCCACGAAGCCCTCTCCAACATCATGGGAGCGTACCATCATTCCCAGGAGACGATGGCAACGGTACTGGCCAAGTTTCAGGAGACCCAGCGGCTGCAGGAGGAACAGTATTCGGGGATCAGTGAGGAACTCAAGTCCATCAACACCACCCTGGACACCATTGTAGGGGTGCTGAAGGACCTTGTGAACACCAGGAGGGACACTGTGGCACAACAAGGGGCCCCTGACACTAGCCCCGATGATGAACAGCCCACAACCTCCGCCAGCGCTAATGGACAGGAGGCACCGCCACAGGACCACGACCCAAGCATCCCACCCCCTGCAGATGGAGAACCACCCCGCAAACGGTCCCTGAGATCCAGGACAAAGACAGAGAACAATGCCAAGACCCCCGCCAAGAAATGTGACCACCCTGAATGTCATCTTTCTGTCCCACTTTGTCACCCTGTCCATCCTTAAACTGCCCTAGCTCCACTACCTATGCCCCTTTGGACAATGCACCTGTGAGACAAATAACTGGACTCTGCCATGGACATTCCTCCACCATCACCCCTGACCATTTTACAACCCCGCCACTATTTTGCACTTAAATAAACACCCTTGAATCACAAAACAATCTGGAGTCAGTCTGTGCTTTCACAAATGTGTATTTGCTATAACTAAGGAAAATAGCAATGTCCATTGTATTGTCAACATACCTTTGTCACACAGCTCTAGTCCATGAGGTAATATAGCAGAGGTCACACAGTGGGACCCACATCTGTGAAATGGAAATGCAAAGTGACAAGTCAGGGTCCATACACTGGGTGAAAGTGACAGACATATGATAGGTCTAACAATTGTATGGGATGTAGGAGGCAGTGATGTCTTCTTACCTGTATCTCACTGGAAGTATTGCTGGATAACATTGTTTCTGTTGTTCATATCCTCTTTTTCTGCCTCCTCTTCTTCACTGTCCACAGGCTCTACAGCTGCCACAAGACCTCCTTCTGGACCATCCTCCTGCAGAAAAGGCACCTGTCGTCGCAAAGCCAGGTTGTGCAGCTTACAGCAGGCCACGATGATCTGGCACACCTTCTTTGGTGAGTAGTAGAGAGAACCGCCTGTCATATGGAGGCAACGGAATCTGGCCTTCAGGAGGCCGAAGGTCCTTTCGATCACTCTCCTAGTTCGCCCATGTGCCTCATTGTAGCGTTCCTCTGTCCTTGTCCTGGGATTTATCACTGGGGTCAGTAGCCATGACAGGTTGGGGTAACCAGTCACCTGCAAATGTCGAGGGACAACTGTTAGACACACACTAACCCTTAGGGACAACCCCAGACAATCATTCACACGGTATAGGGTCCTTGTCCTCTCCTATTAGCCACACACGGTGCCTCTGGAGTTGCCCCATCACATAAGGGATGCTGCTATTCCTCAAAATGTAAGCGTCATGCACTGAGCCTGGAAACTTGGCATTCACATGGGAGATGTACTGGTTGGCCAAACACACCATCTGCACATTCATCGAATGGTAACTCTTCCTGTTTCTGTACACCTGTTCACTCCTGCAGGGGGTACCAATGCCACATGTGTCCCATAAATGGCACCTATGATGTTGGGGATATGTCCCAGGGCATAGAAGTCACCTTTCACTGTGGGCAAATCCTCCACCTGAGGGAAAATGATGTAGCTGCGCATGTGTTTCAGCAGGGCAGACAACACTCTGGACAACACGTTTGAGAACATAGGCTGGGACATCCCTGATGCAATGGCCACTGTTGTTTGAAAAGACCCACTTGCCAGGAAATGGAGTACTGACAGGACCTGCACTAGAGGGGTAATTCCTGTGGGATGGCGGAAAGCTGAAATCAGGTCTGGCTCCAACTGGGCACACAGTTCCTGGATTGTGGCACGATCAAGTCTGTAAGTGAAAATGATGTGTCTGTCTTCCATTGTCAACAGGTCCACCAGCGGTCTGTACATAGGAGGATGCCGCCATCTCCTCACCTGCCCGAGCGGACGTGCCCTATGGACGAGAACAGCGAGCACAGAGTCAGACAACACTGAGGTATTAAAAAAAGAATTTATTGCACACATTTGTCAATCCGCAATGTGGCTGTCACTGTGTGTATGCAAGGCCTAGATAGGGGTGACGCATTTAAAATTAATGCCATGTGGCCCCCTGAAATGGCGGCTGCCTGACCTGTAATGTGGGACAAGGGGATATGAGGTAACTGCGCTGACGTTGTACACCGTCGCAGTAGGCGGTCGAAGACCGCGGCTCAATCCTGCATTGGTTAACATTGGACCCTATGGGTCCCAGGAGCCAATGACGATGTACGCCGGCGGTGACGGTACGCACCGCCGCAGACGTGACCGCTATTTTCTCTCTGTTCACTCACATGATACCTGACCTTCGACAGGAGAGGACCTACACTGCAAGTGCTGCTGTGACCTCAGTCTGGAAGCGACAATGGCTTATGTGTCTGGGGAAAGGGCCCCTGCCTTCACTTCGGAGGAGTTGGAGAAGTTAGTGGATGGGGTCCTCCCTCAGTACACCCCACTCTACGGTCCTCCAGACAAACTGGTGAGTACACTGTGAGCATGCTGTATGGGCAATGCCTGTTTGGAGTGGTGTGGATGGAAGATAGAGGGCGGGGCAGTGAGGCCTGCATGAGCGGACAGTGAGTGTATGTGCGTCAGGGCAAGGGTGGGAACGTGGGTCAATGACTGTGACGGTCCGGACGGTTAAAGATGATCCTTTTCCCCTGTACTATTCCTCTAGGTCAGTGCCCACCAGAAGAAGGATATTTGGCGTGCCATCGCCAAGGACGTCCGGACCCTGGGGGTCCACCACAGACGGAGCACCCACTGCCGGAAAAGATGGGAGGACATTCGCTGATGGAGCAAGAAGACGGCGGAGGCCCAGCTGGGGATGGCCTCCCAACGTGGGAGGGGTGCCCGTCGCACCATGACCCCCCTGATGTTCCAGATCCTGGCGGTGGCCTGCCCTGAGTTGGATGGGCGCTTGAGGGCATCACAGCAGCCACAAGGGGGTGAGTACATTCACATCCATCTGACTCTGCGTGCATTACGAGGTGTCTGGGTGGGGGAGGTGGGCTGTGGGTTCCCCTAGGCCAGGGCGAGTTTTGTAGGCAAGGTCCCTTCGTGAGGCAGGCTATGTGGCACCCCAACCCCACCAGTGGTAAGAGCCATCTACATCTAGTCAGGCTCCTGTGACTTCCATGTGTGCAGCAATCGGGCATAGGCCTTGTACCCCATGTCCCTGTGATTAATTAGGGAACTCTAAGTGCATGGCTTAGCGCAGAGGGCTGCTGTGCCTGTAGTGTCTGCCAACGGTAGCGGTATTGCATGCACTGAACATGTCTTTCTTCTGTCTCCTCCCCCACTTTTTGTGGTCTCCCTGTTCTTGTGTGCATTAGCATCATCAGGCGGAGGAGCAGTGCCACCGGAGCAGGAGGGAGCTGCATCCCACATGGCCCTGGAGGGCGAGATAACGGGGTCTTAAGCCACCAGTGATACGGAGGGCGAGGGGAGCTCCACGGCGGGGACAGGAGGTGACATCAGCGACAGCGACTCCTCCTCTGATGGGAGCTCCCTTGCGATGGCGGGCCCCTTTGTGCCCCCCACATCAACAGGTACAACCGCCACCTCCCCTACCAGCACCGCCCTCCCAGCAGCCCCTCCGCGTGTGTCCCGTGGCCGCTCACCCAGGAGGATGGGCATCTCCTTCTCCCCAGGCACCTCAGGCCCTGCCCCGGTCAGCCCTGCTGCCCTCAGTGAGGAAGCTATTGACCTCCTGAGATCCCTCACTGTTGGGCAGTCTACCATTCTGAATGCCATCCAGGGTGTAGAGAGGCAGTTGCAACAAACAAATGCATACCTGGAGGGCATTCATTCTGGCCAGACAGCCCAACAGCAAGCATTCCTGCCTCCCCCCTCAAACTTCCTTCACACAGACCCAATCCCCTGTACCTCAGTCCATCCCAAGCACACCATCAGACCAGCATGCACACACATCAACACACAAGGGTGGCTCAGGCAAACATAAGCACCACACATCCCACAGGCACTCACACAAGCATCATACCCATGCACACATACCAACATCCACTGCCTCCACTGTGTCCCCCTCCTCCACGTCTCCCTCCTCCCTCCTTGTCTCATCTCCACTCACACCTGCATGCACTACATCTTCAGCCACTACCTCCATCACCAGCACACCCATCACCACACACTGCTCACGTGCACTCACCACCCCCACTACCACACATCCCCAGTGTCCTCTACCAGTGTGTCTGTGAGCCCTCCTCCCAAAGTACACAAACGCAGCCACACACCCACCCAACAGCTATCCACCTCACAACAGCCTCCAGCCCATGCACCTTCACCCAAAGTCAGCAAAAGTACACCTCCTACATCCACTACCTCTTCCTCCACTCCCAAACCCCCCCAGCTACCCATCCCAGTGTGTCTAAAAAGCTTTTCCTATCAAATGTTGACCTCTTCCCTACACCTCCCCCCCACCGTCTGTCCCCTAGGCCCGCCTTTCCAGGTCCCAACCCAGCACCTCAGCCACCACATCACCGGGCACAGTGGTGCCAGCAATAGCGGGATTTTGGAGTGCGCCAAGCAACAGGGCTGCCAGTGTCCCACGGAGCGAGGGCAAGGACATTCCGCCACCTCCAAAAGTCAAAAAGTTGCCCACATCCCGGAGGGAGAAGGCGAAAACACCTGCCACCAAGAGCTCAGGCAAAGCAAAAGTGGAAAGTGGCAAGACAGCTGCACCACCATCCAAGGTGGGGAAGGGCCAGAAAATCAAGGGCAGGTCCACGTCGACGCCAACCTGCACAGCGGACAAGACCGCCACCAGCACCACCACCTGCACCGCCGCCACAGAGACCGCCGCCAGCACTGCAGACACTGAGGCCGCCACCAGCACCGCAGTCACTGAGCCCGCCACCAGCACCACAGTCACTGAGCCCGCAACCAGTACCGCAGTCACTGAGCCTGCCACCAGCACCGCAGTCACTGGGCCCGCCACCAGCACCGCCGCCACAAAGACCCCCACCGGCACTGCCGCCACAAAGACCGCTGCCAGCACAGATTCCACAGAGGCCACCGCCAGCACCAATGCCACAGAGCCCGCCGCCAGCACCAATGCCACAGAGTCCGCCGCAAGCACCGCCGCTACTGACACCGCCGCCAGCACTGATGCCACTGAGGCAGCCGCAAGCACAGCCGCGACTGGCACCGCGACATCCTGAGCCAGTGGCACCACCGCAGACATAGCTGCCATCCCCAGTGGTCAGTCGTCCGAGGCTGGTGGTCAGTTCCAGGAGCCTGGGCAGCTTGCATGTTGCACCATTGTCAGTGGAGTGTCACATCCACTACCTCAGTCCTTGGCAGGATGAAGCACTCTGGGCACAAAGCCCCCTCCAGAACCAGTAGAGACTGTTATCCACTTGAGAGACTGTGGCTTTGCACTCCCCAGGATAAAGCAGTGGGCAAACCACCCACTGGAGAGACTGGAGAGACTGTGGCTTTGCACTCCCCAGGATAAAGCAGTGGGCAAACCACTCACTGGAGAGACTTTAGAGACTGTGACTTTGCACTCCCCAGGATAAAGCAGTGGGCAACCCACCCACTGGAGAGACTTGAGAGACTGTGGCTTTGCACTCCCCAGGATGCAGCAGTGGGCAAACCACCCACTGGAGAGACTTGAGAGACTGTGGCTTTGCACTCCCCAGGATAAAGCAGTGGGCAAACGACCCACTGGAGAGACTTGAGAGACTGTGGCTTTGCACTCCCCAGGATGAAGCAGTGGGCAAAGCACCCACTGGAGAGACTTGTGAGACTGTGGCTTTGCACTCCCCAGGATAAAGCAGTGGGCAACCCACCCACTGGAGAGACTTGAGAGACTGTGGCTTTGCACTCCCCAGGATAAAGCAGTAGGCAAAGCACCCACTGTAGAGACTTGTGAGACTGTGGCTTTGCACTCCCCAGGATGCAGCAGTGGGCAACCCACCCACTGGAGAGACTTGAGAGACTGTGGCTTTGCACTCCCCAGGATACATCAATGGGCATGGAGCCCCCTTGTGGAGCTGGCGTCGTGCACTCATCCGGCTGAGGTGCCCCCCCTTTCCTTCCTCCTGAGGTGCCTGTTTCATTTCGATCTGATGCCCCAGCAGTGTTCTCTCCGTTTGGCGTCTGGTATCGAGTGTGGGCCTCGCCCATGCATTTTGGGCTCAGTGGTCCACGGACTATGAATGGTGCACTATCCGGACTTGTATAGTTGGTGTACATAATTGTTTATACTGCATTTCAAGTTTTGACTAATGGATTTTTATTGATTACAATGGTTACAATCATTTCCTTTTGTCATTGCGTTCTTCCAGGGGGGCTTGGGGGGTGTAAATGTAATGTTGCAGCATGTATTAGTGTATATATTGTGGGTGAGGGTGGGGGTGTTGCGTGTTGCGTGTGTGTGTCACTCTCTTTTCTCTCCCCCCTCCCCTGTGTTGTAGGTGCAGTACTCACTGTGCTTGTCGCCGCCGTCATTCGTGCTCCTGGTAGAGGAGCAGGAATATTATCGCAGGGAGGATTTGTAGTTCTGGCTCCATGGCGTCCTGGTTCCTCGTGGGTTGTGCAGAGGTGAGTGTTTTCCCTTCCAAGTCCTGTTTACGCCGTGTTTTTGTTCGCGTTGGTTTCGCCCCGGAAAAGGTGGCGGATTGGCCTCTCATTATAGTGTGGGCAGTACATTGTCTTCCGTCTGTCTGTTGGCGGTGACTGCCATGCTGTTTGTTTGTACCGCCATGGCAGTCAGAGAGTTAAAGTGGCTGTCTATTTTGGCGGTTTCCGCCATGGTCGTGATTCCTGTTGGCGGTCTTACCGCATGCACCTTTTCACACAGGCTGTAACGGCAGTCCTGCAGAAGCACTTGCATGGGCTCCCTATGGGTGGCAAAATAAATGCTGCAGCCCATAGGGATCCTCTGGAACCTTAATGCCCAGGGTACCTAAGTACCATATACTAGGGACTTATAAGGGGGCACCATTGTGCCAATTGTGGGTGAAATACTGTGATAACAGTAACCAACAACCAAATTGTAAGGGAGAGAGCATAACACCTGAGGTCCTGGTTAGCAGGATCCCAGTAGACACAGTAAAACACACTAAAAAACAGGCCAAAAGTGGGGGTAACCAAGCTAGAAAGAGGCTACTTTCCTACAAACATTCTCCCAGAAGGATCTATTTCTAGAGGTTACTGGAGCCAACATTCACCCAGAAGGATCCGTTTCTAGAGGTTACAGGAGACAGCATTAACTCAGAAGGATCAATTTCAAGAAGTTACTAGAATCAACATTCACCCAGAAGGACCTGCTTTTAGAAGTTACTTGAATCAACATTCACCCAGAAGGATCTGCTTTTAGAAGTTACTTGAATCAGCATTCACCCAGAAGGATCTGCTTTTAGAAGTTACTTGAATCAGCATTCACCCAGAAGGATTTGTTTCCAGAGGTTACTGGAGCCAACATTCACCCAGAAGGATCCTTTTCTAGAGGTTAATGGAACCAACATGCACCCAGAAGCCGTGCAGTATCCCCCAGGAGGCCCACCATCCAGAGGTAGCGCCCAGAAGCCTTTACCACTTCTCCTGGCTGAGAGGTCACAGATATGGTATGTTGGACTGGGTCGTGTGTGCTAGTAAAACCTGACCACATCTTGTTTCCTAAAAACTTACAAAGACAAGCATCTGCTTAAAAACAGAGTCATTGGCAGTTGAACATCCAGCCACAGAAGACGTGCCACACAGAAGGAGTGATACCAGGGGCAAGAGGACTGGGTCGGGGTATTTTTAGTTTTAGGGGGTGAGGGTCGGGGTGGTTTAGGTTTAGGAGTGGGGGAGGAGGGTCGGGGTATTTTTAGTTTTAGGGGCAGGGGTGGGGGGGTTGGGTATTTTTAGTTTTAGGGGGTCGGTGGTTTAGGGGCGGGGAGGGGGTCAGGGCATTTTTAGTTTTAGGGGCAGGGGTGGGAGGTCAGGGTACTTTTAGTTTTGGGGTGGAGGTCGGGGTGGTTTAGGGGCAGGGGAGGGGGTCAGTGTATTTTTAGTTTTAGGGGCGAGGTGGGGGTTGGTGTATTTTTAGTTTTAGGGGCGGGGTGGGGGGCTGGGTATTTTTAGTTTTAGGGGGTGGGGGGTCGGGGTGGTTTAGGTTTAGTGGCGGGGAGAGGGGTCGGGCATTTTTACTTTTAGGGGCAGGGGTGGGGGGTCAGGGTATTTTTAGTTTTGGGGTGGGGGTCGGGGTGGTTTAGGTTTAGGGGCAGGGGAGGGGGGTCGGGGCATTTTTAGTTTTAGGGGCGGGGTAGGGGGGTAGGCCACCGCCAGCCCCATCCCAGCTGTCCAGGAGGGCCCCGCCAGCCCCAGCCCAGCTGCCCAGGAGGGCCCCGCCAGCCCCAACCCAGCTGGGCCATGAAGGACCGCCAGCACAAGACCCGCTGGGCCATGAAGGAACGCCAGCACAAGACCCGCTGGGCCATGAAGGACCGCCAACTCAAGCACAGCTGAACAGGGCACCGCCAAATCAAGCACCGCTGAACAGGGCACTGCCAACTCAAGCACCGCTGAACAGGGCACCGCCAAATCAAGCACCGCTGAACAGGGCACCGCCAACTCAAGCACCGCTGAACAGGGCACCGCCAACTCAAGCACCGCTGAACAGGGCACCGCCAAATCAAGCACCGCTGAACAGGGCACCGCCAACTCAAGCACCGCTGAACAGGGCGCTGCCAAATCAAGAACCGCTGAACAGGGCACCGCCAACTCAAGCACCGCTGAACAGGGCACCGCCAACTCAAGCACCGCTGAATAGGGCACCTCCAAATCAAGCACAGCTGAACAGGGCACCGCTAAATCAAGCACTGCTAGCCCATGAGCGGCAGGGGCACTGACGCAACTGGTACCGTCACGGGGTGAGTGATGCACTCTGGGCACCAGTCCCCCTCCAGAACCAGTGGAGACATGCATCCACTACCTCTGTCCTTCACAGGATGAAGCACTCTGGGCACCAGTCCCCCTCCAGAACCAGTGGAGACTGTTATCCACTTGAGAGACTGTGGCTTTGCACTCCCCAGGATATGGCAGTGGGCAACCCACCCACTGTAGAGACTTGAGAGACTGTGGCTTTGCACTCCCCAGGATTGAACAGTGGGCAAGCCACCCACTGTAGAGACTTGAGAGACTGTGGCTTTGCACTCCCCAGGATTGAACAGTGGGCAAGCCACCCACTGTAGGGACTTGAGAGACTGTGGCTTTGCACATCCCCACGATTGAACATTGGGCAAGCCACCCACTGTAGAGACTTGAGAGACTGTGGCATTGCACTCCCCAGGATTGAACAGTGGGCATTGAGCCCCCTCGTGGATCTGGCGTCGTGCACTCATCCGGCTGAGGTGCCCCCCTTTCCCTTCCCCCTGAGCTGCCTGTTGTATTTCTATCTGATGCCCCTGCAGTGTTCTCTCTGTTTTGATCTGGTATCGAGTGTGGGCCTCGCCCATGCATTTTGGGCCCAGTGGTCCACGGACTATAAATGGTGCAATACCTGGACTACTATTCTTGGTGTATATTTTGTTAATAGTGTATATATGTATATTTTTGCGTACTGCATTTTAATATATTACAATGGTTGCACTCATTTCGTTTTGTCTTTGCATTCTTCCGGGGGGGTTGGGGGGTGTAACTATAATGTATAGATATGTATTAGTGTGTGTGTTGTAGTGGGTGAGGGTGGGGGTGTGGGTGTTGCGTGTGTGTGTCCCTATTTTTTGCCTCCCCCCTTCCCTGTGTCGTAGGTGCAGTACTCACCGTGGTCTTCACCGCCATCGTTCGTGCTCCTGGTAGACACCGGAAATTCCTGTTTCTGCCGTGTTTTTATCCGTGGTGAATCCGCCCCGGAAAAGGTGGCGGATTGGCCTGTCATAATAGTGTGGGCGGTACTTTGTCCTCCGCCTGTCTGTTGGCGGTGACCGCCACGCTGTTTGTTTGTACCGCGGTGGCGGTCGGAGTGTTAAAGTGGCTGTCTTTGTTGGCGGTTTCCGCCACGGTCGTAATTGCAAAAAAAATTCCGCCGGCCTGTTGCCGGTCTTACCACCGCTTTAACACCGTCCGCCAGGGTTGTAATGAGGGCCAGTATCTGGAGCGCACAAGTAGCGTCTTCGGGATATAATCTGGCTCCAGGTCAGTATCTAGAGCACCCAGGTTACACCCCAGTGAGAGAGTCTGATCCCAGCTCAGTATCTAGAGCATACAGGTTAGATCTCAGCGGAACAATCTGGCTGTAAGTCAGTATCTAGAACGTACAGGTTAGATCTAGTGGGAGAGTTTTGTTCTAAGACAGTATCTGGAGCACACATATCAGTTGGCAGTGCAGGACTTGTGTTGCATGTCGTTATCACGAATGTCTAGCTTGCTTTTAGTGGTAGAGGTATTGTATGTCAGTCTAGAGTGATGAGTCTGGATCCGAATAGAAGACTCAAGCACTACATCAGTTCCTCCAGTGTACGCATCAGCTCTGGTTTGACGGCAGCATCTTGAACGTACCTATAGGATGTTACCAGAAGAGTGCTGAGATCTGATCCCAGGCTCGCGTCTACGTCAGTATCTTGATTGTACCAATCAGACCTCAGGAGCGGATTTTTCTTCAGCCTCGCAGTGTGGATGGCAGAGTTTGGCTCTCAGAGGGAGAAAGTTTGTCTCCTCAGATTTGACCCTCAGATTGGGGGGTGTGGGGCAACTGGTTCTTGAAGCAGAATCTTGCCCACAAGGTGGCGTGGACTGCATGGCGCAGGCCGCCCTTGGAGAGAGCCTCCCCCCAGTCATCTGTACCCTGAGGCCCTGAGGCCTCCCCCTCACCTCAGACAAAGCAGCCACTTTCCCCCTCCCCACATACACAGAGTTTGAAAATAGGTGTTTCTCCGGCGAAGCACAATTCTCCCTAAGCTCTGAAAACATGGAGTTGTAAGCAGTTTTTCTTCTTTATATTGCCTTGTTGTGCAGCGTCAGCGCTTTCACACCCAAGATATCATCAAATAATCCTCTCTCCCTGGGGGCGGCAGGGGTGGGGAGGAGCTGCGCCTTCAGCACAGACAGGGACCAGGAGACCAGCCACAGCCGGGAGCCTGGAGCTGAGAGGGCGAGAGAGCAGGCCAGAGTCACTGAAAGAGAGGGGCCAGGCAGAACAGACTCACTGAAAGAGAGGGGCCAGGCAGAACAGACTCACTGAAAGAGAGAGGCGAGGCAGACCAGACTCACTGAGAGAGGCGAGGAAAACCAGACTCAATGAAAGAGAGACCAGACTCACTGAAAGAGAGAGGCCAGGTAGACCAGACTCACTGAAAGAGAGGGGCCAGAGAGGCGAGGCAGACCAGACTCACTGGAAGAGAGAGGCCAGGCAGACCAGACTCACTGGAAGAGAGAGGCGAGGCAGACCAGACTCACTGGAAGAGAGAGGCCAGGCAGACCAGACTCACTGAAAGAGAGAGGCCAGGCAGACAAGACTCACTGAAAGAGAGACCAGACTCACTGAAAGAGAGAGGCCAGGCAGACCAGACTCACTGAAAGAGAGAGGCCAGACTCACTGAGAGAGAGAGGCCAGGCAGACCAGACTCACTGAAAGAGACAGGCCAGACTCACTGAGAGAGAGAGGCGAGGCAAACCAGACTCACTGGAAGAGAGAGGCCAGGCAGACCAGACTCACTGAAAGAGAGAGGCCAGGCAGACCAGACTCACTGAAAGAGAGAGGCGAGGCAGACCAGACTCACTGAGAGAGAGAGGCCAGGCAGACAAGACTCACTGAAAGAGAGACCAGACTCACTGAAAGAGAGAGGCCAGGCAGACCAGACTCACTGAAAGAGAGAGGCCAGACTCACTGAGAGAGAGAGGCCAGGCAGACCAGACTCACTGAAAGAGACAGGCCAGACTCACTGAGAGAGAGAGGCGAGGCAAACCAGACTCACTGGAAGAGAGAGGCCAGGCAGACCAGACTCACTGAAAGAGAGAGGCCAGGCAGACCAGACTCACTGAAAGAGAGAGGCGAGGCAGACCAGACTCACTGAAAGAGAGACCAGACTCACTGAAAGAGAGAGGCGAGACTCACTGAAAGAGAGAGGCGAGGCAGACCAGACTCACTGAAAGAGAGAGGCGAGGCAGACCAGACTCACTGAAAGAGAGACCAGACTCACTGAAAGAGAGAGGCGAGACTCACTGAAAGAGAGAGGCGAGGCAGACCAGACTCACTGAAAGAGAGAGGCCCGGCAGACAAGACTCACTGAAAGAGAGGGGCCAGGCAGACCAGACTCACTGAAAGATGCCAGTCCGCCCTGGGCTCCTCTGTCATTCATCTATCACCCTCCATCCTCTGATCCAACCCTGTACCGGGGTGCTGCCCGCCTCCTCCATCATAAACCACCTCATTCTCGGAAGTGGTCTCACGGGGGGACCCCAAGAGTGGTAATGCACTCTCCCTGCCCTGCAAATCCAAGAACCCCCAAAGCTCCTTGCGGTCTCTCCGTGAACCCCAAGCTCCTCACACGGTCTATCCATGAACCCCAAGCTCCTCATGGTCTCTCCATGAACCCCAAGCTCCTCACACAGTCACTTTTATGAACCCCAAACTCCTCACTCTCTTTTCAAACACCCCAAGCTCCTCACACGGTCTCTCCATGAACCCCAAGTTCTCACACGGTCTCTCCATGAACCCCAAGCTCCTCACACGGTCTCTCCATGAACGCCAAGCTCCTCACACGGTCTATCCATGAACCCCAACCTCATCACGCAGTCTATCCATGAACCCCAAGCTCCTTACACGATCTCTCCATGAACCCCAAGCTCCTCACACCGTCTCTCCATGACCCCCAAGCTCCTCATGGTCTCTCCATGAACCCCAAGCTCCTCACACCATCTCTCCATGACCCCCAAGCTCCTCATGGTCTCTCCATAAACCCCAAGCTCCTCACACGGTCTACCCGTGAACCCCAAGCTCCTCACCCGGTCTATCCATGAACCCCAAGCTCCTCACGGTCTCTCCATGAACCCCAAGCTCCTCACACGGTCTCTCCATGGACCCCAAACTCCTCACATAGTCACTTTTATGAACCCCAAACTCCTCACTCTCTCTTCAAACACCCCAAGCTCCTCACACGGTCTCTCCATGAACCCCAAGCTCCTCACACGGTCTCTCCACGAACCACAAGCTCCTCACACGGTCTCTTCATGAACCACAAGCTCCTCACACGGTCTCTCCATGAACCCCAAACTCCTCACACGGTCTCTCCATGAACCCCAAACTCCTCACACGGTCTCTTCATGAACCTCAAACTCCTCACACACTCACTTTTATGAACCCCAAACTCCTCACTCTCTCTTCAAACACCCCAAGCTCCTCACACGGTCTCTCCATGAACCCCAAGCTCCTCACTCGGTCTCTCCATGAACTACAAGCTCCTCACACGGTCTCTCCATGAACCACAAGCTCCTCACAGTCTCTCCATGAACCAAAAGCTCCTCACACGATCTCTCCATGAACCACAAGCTCCTCACACGGTCTCTCCATGAACCCCAAGCTCATCACACGGTCTCTCCATGAACCCCAAGCTCCTCACACGGTCTCTACATGAACCCCAAGCTCCTCACACGGTCCCTCCATGAACCACAAGCTCCTCACGGCCTCTCCATGAACCCCAAGCTCCTCACACGGTCTTCCATGAACCCCAAGCTCCTCACACGGTCTCTCCATGAACCCCAAGCTCCTCACGCGGTCTCTCCATGAACCCCAAGCTGCTCACGCGGTCTCTCCATGAACCCCAAGCTCCTCACACGGTCTCTCCATGAACCCCAAGCTCCTCACACGGTCTCTCCATGAACCCCTAGATCTCACACAGTCTCTTCATAAACCCCAAGCTCCTCACACAGTCACTTTTATGAACCCCAAGCTCCTCACTCTCTCTTCAAACACCCCAAGCTCCTCACACGGTCTCTCCATGAACCCCAAGCTCCTCACACGATCTCTCCATGAACCCCAAGCTCCTCACACGGTCTCTCCATGAACCACAAGCTCCTCACACGGTCTCTCCATGAACCCCTAGCTCTCACACGGTCTGTCCATGAACCCCAAGTTCATCACACGGTCTCTCCATGAACTACAAGCTCCTCACACGGGATCTTCATGAACCACAAGCTCCTGACACAGTCTCTACATGAACCACAAGCTCCTGACACGGTCTCTCCATGAACCCCAAGCTCCTCACACGGTCTCTCCATGAACCCCAAGCTCCTCACACGGTCTCTCCATGAACCCCAAGCTCCTCACAGTCTCTCCATGAACCCCAAGCTCCTCACACGGTCTCTCCATGAACCACAAGCTCCTCACAGTCTCTCTATGAACTACAAGCTCCTCACAGTCTCTCTATGAACCACAAGCTCCTCACACGGTCTCTCCATGAACCCCAAGCTCCTCGCACAATCTCTCCATGAACCCCATGCTCCTCGCACAGTCTCTCCATGAACCACAAGCTCCTCACACGGTCTCTCCATGAACCACAAGCTCCTCACACGGTCTCTCCATGAACCACAAGCTCATCACACGGTCTATCCACGAACGCCAAGCTCCTCACACGGTCTCTCCATGAACCACAAGCTCCTCACACGGTCTCTCCACGAACCACAAGCTCCTCACACGGTCTCTCCATGAACCTCTCGCTCTCACACAGACTCTGCATGAACCCCAAGCTCCTCACACAGTCACTTTTATGAACCCCAAGCTCCTCACTCTCTCTTCAAACACCCCAAGCTCCTCACACGGTCTCTCCATGAACCACGAGCTCCTCAAACGATCTCTCCATGAACCCCAAGCTCCTCACACGGTCTCTCCATGAACCCCAAGCTCCTCACACGATCTATCCATGAGCGCCAATCTCCTCACACGATCTCTCCATGAACCCCAAGCTCCTCGCACGGTCTCTCCATGAACCACAAGCTCCTCACACTGTCTCTCCATGAACCACAAGCACTTCACACGGTCTTTCCATGAACTACAAGCTGCTCACACGGTCTCTCCATGAACCCCAAGCTCCTCACGCGGTCTATCCATGAACCCCAACCTCATCACGCGGTCTATCCATGAACCTCAAGCTCCTCACACGGTCTCTCCATCAACCCCAAGCTCCTCACACTGTCTATCCATGAACCCCAAGCTCCTCACACGGTCTCTCCATGAACCCCAAGCTCCTCACATGGCCTCTCCATGAACCCCAAGCTCCTCACATGGTCTCTCCATGAACCCCAAGCTCCTCACACGGTCTCTCCATGAACCACAAGCACTTCACACGGTCTCTCCATGAACCCCTAGCTCTCACACAGTTTCTCCATGAACCCCAAGCTCCTCACTCTCTCTTCAAACACCCCAAGCTCCTCACACGGTCTCTCCATGAACTCTAAGCTCCTCACCCGGTCTCTCCATGAACCCCAAGCTCCTCACCCGGTCTCTCCATGGACCCCAAGCTCCTCACCCAGTCTATCCATGAACCCCAAGCTCCTCACGGTCTCTCCATGAACCCCAAGCTCATCACACGATCTCTCCATGAACCCCAAGCTCCTCACACGGTCTCTCCATGAACCCCAAGCTCCTCATACGGTCACTTTTATGAACCCCAAACTCCTCACTCTCTCTTCAAACACCCCAAGCTCCTCACATGATCTCTTCATGAACTACAAGCTCCTCACACAGTCTCCCCATGAACCCCAAGCTCCTCATGGTCTCTCCATGAACCCCAAGCTCCTCACGCGGTCTCTCCATGAACCCCAAGCTCCTCACACGGTCTCTCCATGAACCCCAAGCTGCTCACACGGTCTCTCCATGAACCCCAAGCTCCTCACACGGTCTATCCATGAACCCCAAGCTCCTCACACGGTCTATCCATAAACCCCAAGCTCCTCACGCGGTCTATCCATGAACCCCAAGCTCCTCACGTGGTCCATCTATGAACCACAAGCTCCTCACGCGGTCTCTCTACATGAACCACAAGCTCCTCACGGTCTCTTCATGAACCACAAGCTCCTCACACGGTCTCTCCACGAACCACAAGCTCCTCACACGGTCTCTCCATGAACCACAAGCTCCTCACACGGTCTCTCCATGAACTACAAGCTCTTCACATGGTCCATCTATGAACCACAAGCTCCTCACGCGGTCTCTCTACATGAACCACAAGCTCCTCACGGTCTCTTCATGAACCACAAGCTCCTCACACGGTCTCTCCACGAACCACAAGCTCCTCACACGGTCTCTCCATGAACCACAAGCTCCTCACACGGTCTCTCCATGAACTACAAGCTCTTCACATGGTCTCTCCATGAACCCCAAGCTCCACACAGTCTCTCCATGAACCCCAAGCTCCTCACACGGTCTCTCCATGAACCCCAAGCTCCTCACACGGTCTCTCCATGAACCCCGAGCTCCTCACACGGTCTCTTCATGAACCACAAGCTCCTCACACGGTCTCTTCATGAACCCCAAGCTCCTCACACGGTCTCTCCATGAACCCCAAGCTCCTCACCCGGTCTCTCCATGAACCCCAAGCTCCTCACACGGTCTCTCCATGAACCCCAAGCTCCTCACCCGGTCTCTCCATGAACCCCAAACTCCTCAAACGGTCTATTCATGAACCACAAGCTCCTCACGGTCTCTCCATGAACCCCAAGCTCCTCACACGGTCTCTCCACGAACCCCAAGCTCCTCACACGGTCTATCCATGAACCCCAAGCTCCTCACACGATCTCTCCATGAACCACAAGCTCCTCACACGGTCTGTCCACGAACTACAAGCTCTTCACACGGTCTCTCCATGAACCCCAAGCTCCTCACACGATCTCTCCATGAAACCCAAGCTCCTCACACGATCTCTCCATGAACCCAAGCTTCTCACACGGTCTCTCATGAACCCCAAGGTCCTCACACAGTCTATCCATGAACCCCAAGCTCCTCATATGGTCTCTCCATGACCCCCAAGCTCCTCATGGTCTCTCCATGAACCCCAAGCTCCTCACACCGTCTCTCCATGATCCCCAAGCTCCTCATGGTCTCTCCATGAACCCCAAGCTCCTCACACGGTCTCTCCATGAACCCCAAGCTCCTCATACGGTCACTTTTATGAACCCCAAACTCCTCACTCTCTCTTCAAACACCCCAAGCTCCTCACATGATCTCTTCATGAACTACAAGCTCCTCACACAGTCTCCCCATGAACCCCAAGCTCCTCATGGTCTCTCCATGAACCCCAAGCTCCTCACGCGGTCTCTCCATGAACCCCAAGCTCCTCACACGGTCTCTCCATGAACCCCAAGCTGCTCACACGGTCTCTCCATGAACCCCAAGCTCCTCACACGGTCTATCCATGAACCCCAAGCTCCTCACACGGTCTATCCATAAACCCCAAGCTCCTCACGCGGTCTATCCATGAACCCCAAGCTCCTCACGTGGTCCATCTATGAACCACAAGCTCCTCACACGGTCTCTCTACATGAACCACAAGCTCCTCACGGTCTCTTCATGAACCACAAGCTCCTCACACGGTCTCTCTCCACGAACCACAAGCTCCTCACACGGTCTCTCCATGAACCACAAGCTCCTCACACGGTCTCTCCATGAACTACAAGCTCTTCACATGGTCTCTCCATGAACCCCAAGCTCCACACAGTCTCTCCATGAACCCCAAGCTCCTCACACGGTCTCTCCATGAACCCCAAGCTCCTCACACGGTCTCTCCATGAACCCCGAGCTCCTCACACGGTCTCTTCATGAACCACAAGCTCCTCACACGGTCTCTTCATGAACCCCAAGCTCCTCACACGGTCTCTCCATGAACCCCAAGCTCCTCACCCGGTCTCTCCATGAACCCCAAGCTCCTCACACGGTCTCTCCATGAACCCCAAGCTCCTCACCCGGTCTCTCCATGAACCCCAAACTCCTCAAACGGTCTATCCATGAACCACAAGCTCCTCACGGTCTCTCCATGAACCCCAAGCTCCTCACACGGTCTCTCCACGAACCCCAAGCTCCTCACACGGTCTATCCATGAACCCCAAGCTCCTCACACGGTCTCTCCATGAACCACAAGCTCCTCACACGGTCTGTCCACGAACTACAAGCTCTTCACACGGTCTCTCCATGAACCCCAAGCTCCTCACACGATCTCTCCATGAAACCCAAGCTCCTCACACGATCTCTCCATGAACCCAAGCTTCTCACACGGTCTCTCCATGAACCCCAAGGTCCTCACACAGTCTATCCATGAACCCCAAGCTCCTCATATGGTCTCTCCATGACCCCCAAGCTCCTCATGGTCTCTCCATGAACCCCAAGCTCCTCACACCGTCTCTCCATGATCCCCAAGCTCCTCATGGTCTCTCCATGAACCCCAAGCTCCTCACACAGTCTCTTCATGAACCCCAAGCTCCTCACACGGTCTCTCTATGAACTACAAGCTCCTCATGGTCTCTCCATGAGCCCCAAGCTCCTCATGGTTTCTCCATGAATCCCATGCTCCTCACACCGTCTCTCCATGAACCACAAGCTCCTCATGGTCTCTCCATGAACTACAAGCTCCACATGGGCTCTTCCTCCAGCACAAGTATCTTATACACGCTGTCCATAGACCTCAAGTGGTCTGTCTATGCGTCATAAGCTTCTTACGGGCTCTCTTTGTGAACCGTAAGCTCCTCACGTGCTCTATCCATGACCCCTTTGTCTCATGCCTCTCAGACTGTTCCTGAACTCTGTGATTATCTCCTTTAAGCTCTTCACCAGGTCTGTCCATGTGTCCCAAGCTCCTCACGCTATTGATGAACAACAAGCTCCTTGCGTGGTCTTGAGAGAGAAATGCTGTTGAGGCATGGGGAGAGCAGTGAAATCCGTCATAGTCTGTAAGGCCAGGGGAGAGCGGTGGAAGCCGCCATACTCTGTAAGGCCAGGGGAGAGCGGTGGAAGCCGCCATACTCTGTAAGGCAAGGGGAGAGCTGTGAAAAGGTAACAAAGCTCCACTCAAGGTTTATGGGCTCAAATGTAGGTTTAATCCAATGTCGCCTCAGCCATCGATCCGACCCTCCAACCGTCACCTCGCGTCCGCGTCCTTCTCCTTCGAATGACGCGATCGCGTGCGGTGATCACATGTTCCAATACATCACACATCTCCCTTTTTTACAATGAACAAGTTAATACAGAAATGATGTTCCCACATAACCATGACATCAAATAAATGAGTAGCCAAAACTATGTATACACCAAACATATAAACTAAACATCTTATCGACCCCACCTATCCGCTAAATACGTTTAATACATGCTATCACCCAACCCTATAAACATCACCTTTTGTCAAATGAGAACATAGTCTTTAAGATGTCCGGGACTTATTTTCCTTCTACAACTTCTCCTCATTACATTTAATTCATCAGCTCCATGTCGTCCCTTATTATGTGTTCTTGACTCAACATTGTCTCTGAATCCTCTGGACCTTTCACTACTAATACCCATTTCCACCACCCCTTTCAGCCGAACCACTCTGTTCATGTTCCATATCTTGCCATCTGAAGTTTTTACAGCATTCTTGAAAAGTTTAATCACATGTAGAGGTCTAGTGAACTTTGACCCTTCAAAACATCCAACTGGTGCCTTCACCTTCACCACATCACCCACAACTATATTATTTGTACGTACTCTCTTCCTTGTATCAAATTCTTGTTTCCTTTTCTCCATTAGCCTTTTTTCTCTATCTCTCCACTCCGTGTTCACCAAATTATATCCATTTTTTATCCACTCCATCCATCCAGGAGACAACTTGGTATTAGGTATCCTTTTCCTAAACAGTTCAAAAGGGGATTTGCCAGTAGTTGAATGTGGAGAGAACCGATAGGCTGTAATCCTTTTCAAAAGTTCTGCACGCCAATTCAGAGCATTCACCTTTGCAAGTTAAATGCTTTCCTTAATGTACTTGTTAAATCTTTCAACTGCACCGTTAGTTTCTGGATGATAGACTGCTGATTTCTTATGAGATATGCCACAATTACTCATAAAATTTTCAAAAACTGTCGAACAAAATTGTGGACCATTATCTGACAGCAATGACTTTGGAAATCCCTCTTTCCTAAAAATGTCTTCTAAGAAAATCATCACACTGGAAGATGAAACTTCATGCACATTTTTGACTTCCACCCACCTTGAATACAAATCTATTAACACAATTAAATATGGCATTGAATTTTCTCCCTGTAATGGACCAACTATATCTATTGCTACCTCATCCCAGGGTTTGCATGGTAAACTTCTACAAAGCATAGGTGCATTATGAGTTTTTAAAATTTTGTCACTCCGTGCACATTGTATACACTCTCTAACTATACGCTCCACTTGTACATCCATACCTGGCCACCAAAAATTTGCTCGTAAATTTTCTTTTGTCTTACCAATCCCAAGATGACCTTCATGGGCTTGATTCATTATCCTGACTCTTAATACTTTTGGTGGGATCAATCTTGTTCCTCTCAACAATATACCTTTATCCACCGCCAATTCATCTTTCACTAACCTCCAAACTTTCTCTAGAACCTCAAATTTACCAGTCTCTAAAGTCTCACACACTCCACTCAACTCAACATCTTCTTTCAACGCCTCATTCCACTCTTGTTCGGTTATTATTCCACATGTAACTTCAGACACATCACAACATACTTCACACACTAATTCCTCCTGAAAAGTTATATCTTTTTGTTCTTCATCCTTCCTGTTTTCTTCTACTAATCTTGAAAGACAATCCGCGCTAACATTCAATGCACCTGGCAAATACTCTACTTTAAATTTAAAATCCTGTAGCCCGATAATCCATCTTCTAATTCTTGCAGAAATACAATTAAGACCTTTACTACCAAACACTTCTACTAAAGGTTTGTGATCAGACAAGACCACAAACTCCGTGCCCCACACAAAATGTCTAACTTTATTCAATGCCCAATATATGGCCAGTGATTCTCTTTCAATTACAGAGTAATTCTTCTCTGTTCCACTCAAAGATTTGGATGCGCAAGCAATCATTCTTCTCCTACCTCCATCCTCTTGCATCAGAACCGCACCCAAACCTTTAGCACTAGCATCAGTGACAATGGCAGTTGACCTACCCGGTTTAAAAGCTTGTAAGCAGGGAGCAAATTCTAGTTCTTCTTTAATTTTTCCAAACTCATCTTCACATAAGGAATTCCACTTGAACTCTCTTCCTTTCTTTAGTAAATTTCGCATGTTAACAGTTTTTTCTGACAAGTTCCTAATGTACCTCCCATAGTATTCTACCATTCCTAAAAATGAACTCACTTCTTCCTTGGTTCGAGGAGAGACTAACCGCTAATAGTCAAAACCAAATCAGGTTTAGGTTTTACTCCAACTCCTGTAATCAAATGTCCCAGGTACTCAACTTCTGTCAAAGCAAAACGACATTTCTTT
The DNA here is from genome assembly GCF_031143425.1 of Pleurodeles waltl. Classification (NCBI taxonomy): domain Eukaryota; kingdom Metazoa; phylum Chordata; class Amphibia; order Caudata; family Salamandridae; genus Pleurodeles; species Pleurodeles waltl. The sequence goes on along the minus strand of NC_090438.1, from coordinate 36,051,521 downwards.
CTCTTCAAAGTAAGACCAGCACGACTTAGACATCCCAAAACCAACCTCACTCGTTCCCAATGTTCCACCGCTGTGTCAGCGTAAATTAACACATCATCCTGGTAGCATTTCACCCCTTTAACCTCCTTCAAAATTTTATACATAATGCGTTGAAATACAGAGGCTGCCGACACAAGCCCAAATGGCATTCTTTTGAATTTAAACGCACCAAAAGGTGTTATGAATGCAGTCAATTCTTGTGAATTCTCTTCCAACTCTACCTGATGATATGCTGATTTAAGATCTAAAGTGGAAAAGTACTTTGCTCCGCCAACCATAGATACTATCTCTTCAGTGTTTGGAAGGGGAAATTTATCCACCACCACCTCTCTATTTAGAGCCCTCAGGTCCACACAAAGCCTGATATCACCATCCCCCTTCTTGGCCACAACTATGGGAGCCAACCATTCGGTTGCCTCTACTTCCTCAATTATGCCCATCAATTCTAATCTTTTGAGTTCAGTTTTCACCGGTTCTTGTAAAGCCAACGGTATTCTTCTCATTTTCGCTACCATGGGTATAGCACCTTCCTTTAACCTAATTTTATGTTTATAACCTTTTAGACAACCCAAACTGTCTGAAAATACTTCAGGAAATTCAGTTACTAACTCACTGTCTACACCATCCACACACTGAATTTGAACTTGAGGTTGTGCGTTAGGATTCAAAATGACACCTAAAAGCTTTTGGTGCGTCCAACTCAAGAGATTGTCACCTTGATTGGACACATAAACTTTTCCCAACAGGTGTCTATTTTTGAACTCAATATGACCTTCAAAGTACCCTAGCATTTTTATGGGTTGTCCACCATACCCCCCAGGAGATACATCCATCTTCTTTAATTTTCTAGATTTCAAAATTAACCTGTCAAAACTTGTTTTTGAAATTATCGTCAGTTGTGAACAAGAATCTAAACGCATTAGTAAATCCACACCATCCACTCTCACCACCTCACTTGGATGTTCTCCACATTTAACCTGAGCATCAACTTGGAACACTACCTCCTGAGATACTTCCTTGATCTCTTTCCTCATATTGTCTTTATGGAATTTATTCTTTCTACCACGGCAACATTTGTAGAAATGACCTCTCTTCCCACACCCATTACATATTACATTCAATGCTGGGCAAATGCTCGCATTGGCTTTGTGGCCACTATTACCACAACGATAGCATTCTCCTTTGAATTTCACTATATCTTCCTTTTTCTTCTCACCTCCACTTCCCTTGTTCTTCACTTCACACACTATCTCCTCCACCTTCGTACATTCTCCATTCATTAATTTGTTTCCACTTAATTCCTTAACACACCTCAGCATGTGTTCCACTCTTTTCGCCACCATAATTACTTCTTCCAAAGGTGGTTCATCTTTCAACCACAGCTCTTCCCTAATTTTGTCACTACAACACTTTAACACAAACTGATCCCTAATTCTCTCGTCCACCAGTGCCCCAAATTTACATGACACCGCCAACTTTCTCAAACTAGTTACAAAATCTTCCACTGACTCTTCTTTCCCTTGTTCCCTTTTTCCAAAATAATATCGCTCCATTATTGTGCTCACCCTTGGTAAGTAATGTTTGTCTAACTTCATAATACATGCTTCATATTCATTCAAATTCCTATTTTCTTCAATACATAAATCAGGCAAATTTTCTAAAACCTCCTGTCCCTCTCCCCCTAGACAGTGTAACAATAATGCATGTTTTCTTTCCGCGCTCAGTGTCGGTCCACACACTCTAGCATAGTGAGCAAATATCTTCTTCCACTTGTTCCAAGGATATATCGGTTCACCTGGACTGCTTAAAAAAAAGGAGGTGGTGTTACGTTCTGCATTATTCCGATAAACTAGACGAACCTACAGAACCACACACTGAATGTCAGACCTCAAGTGAACCAATATGTAACAGTATTAGCGAATCACCACTCCTTCAATGTCCTAACATTGAAACTTTCTTTATAACAGTCAATTAATACTTTCTCCGCTTTTTTGTCTGGGTTTGCCTATCACCGTGTGTTCCACTTGATAGACAATCATATTTAACAGTATTAGCGAATCACCACTCCTTCAATGTCCTATCATTGAAACTTTCTTTATAACAGCTAATTAATTCTTTCTCCGCTGTTTTGTCTGGGTGTGCCTATCACACTCAAGATTGTTCTTTTGTATATTGTTCACCTGTCACCGTTTCAATGTAGTTCCCTATTTTGCTTTGCTGCTCGTAGCAAAATACAACTTCCCTTTAAAAATTTTGAACTAACCGTCCCTTTAAGGACCTCGGTGTTGTTTGGCACGCCCCCAAACAGACGTTTTTCACGCAGCGTAGCTCTCTTCAACACTCACTATAAACGTGCTGTTTTAAGCTTGTTCTGTGAAACGTGTGCTTCCTCTGCAGTCCGCCCTCTCAAATCCTCCTAAAACAAACTGTGCAGCTGCTCCGCCCTCTCTTCCAAATGCGCAAGACGTTCGCCAGGACAACACGAATCAAAAGTAACCTCTCCTATCTGGAGAGACACAACTCCCTGGATGTTGAGGCGACTCATCCCACCCTCGTCGCCAAATGTGAAAAGGTAACAAAGCTCCACTCAAGGTTTATGGGCTCAAATGTAGGTTTAATCCAATGTCGCCTCAGCCATCGATCCGACCCTCCAACCGTCACCTCGCGTCCGCGTCCTTCTCCTTCGAATGACGCGATCGCGTGCGGTGATCGCATGTTCCAATACATCACAAGAGCGGTGGTAGCCGCTATACTCTGTAAGGCCAGGAGAGAGCGGTGGTAGCCGCTGTAGTCTGTAAGGACAGGGGAGAGCGGTGGAAGCCGCCATAGTCTGTAAGGCCAGGGGAGAGCGGTGTAAGCCGCCGTAGTCTGTAAGGCCAGGGGAGAGCGGTGGAAGCCGCCATACTCTGTAAGGCCAGGGGAGGGGGGTGGAAGCTGCCATAGTCTGTAAGGCCAGGGAAGAGCAGTGGAAGCCGCCATACTCTGTAAGGCCAGGGGAGAGCGGTGGAAGCCGCCATACTCTGTAAGGCCAGGAGAGAGCGGTGGAAGCCGCCATACTCTGTAAGGCCAGGAGAGAGCGGTGGAAGTCGCCATACTCTGTAAGGCCAGGGGAGAGCGGTGGAAGCCGCCATACTCTGTAAGGCCAGGGGAGAGCGGTGGAAGCCGCCATACTCTGTAAGGCAAGGGGAGAGCGGTGGAAGCCGCCATACTCTGTAAGGCCAGCAGAGAGCGGTGGAAGTCGCCATACTCTGTAATGCCAGGGGAGAGCGGTGGAAGCCCCTCTGCTGCCGAGGGTAGCACCCTCCCTGCACCCCGCCCACCCCTGCACTCATGTCAGGCAGGCCCCTGAGAAGGGCGGTGAGTACTCTGCCTGCAGGACAGACTTTCTTCTGAGGGTTTAAGCACAATGCCCTGCACTCTAGCTTCTGGCTGTTTCGAAGCCCTGGCGGAGTTGGACGGAGGTGGGTGGGCGCTCCAGAGGTATATAACTGTGCATCCCCTGCAGGCTCCAGCCCTCCATGCCCCCCTGCATCCCTAGCAACATTCAAACCAATGCTTAATTTGAGCCGGTGGATCCCAATGCTCGGCACCGACACTTATGACAGACTGCCACAGGGTGGCGCTGTCTGTCGAATTTAGAGATGAGCAAAGCAGCTGATTCTTTAAATGAAAGTACAATAAAAATGACTAGTAACTCCCACGTCGGCCCCTTTTCTAGCTTCTTTGGGGTGTGATGCTTTGCAGTGTGATGGTGCAGTCATTACCAGCTCCGGGAGGGGGACAGGGGGTGCCAGCTGCAGTGGCCTCCCGACGAGGGCTGTTTACAAATTAAGCACTGACTGCTTCCAACGCAAGCGCACATTCACTGATGACTGAATTATCCAGACAGAAGCTGTGGAAGGTGTCAGGTAGCTCAGCGAGCTGTCACCCACTTACAAAGAGACACTCAACTTTTACCTTAAAAGAAACCCTCGAACTGATGGACGAAAGCGGCTGCCAAGTGACTCCAGTGCCTGGAAACTCTTTCAGGCCGAAGGCACGTGAATCTCTCGTCAAGAGTGAGCTCTAAAACAGCCCGAAAGCCCGAAAACAGAGACCCTCCCACAGTCACTGAAAGTACCCGGCACGGGATGCGCTGGCTGCCAGGAAAGAGCCAATGGGAATTCACCCATCCTGCCGGGTTCCCCAACATGTCCTGGGCGTGCGAGGCACCTGATGCTGACAAGGCAGCTCAGAGGGTTGGGCGCGCGTTGCGTAGAACTCTGGGGTCTCCAGTCCGCACGTTTGCTTCTTTTTAAGGGTGGCTTACAGTCGCAATAGAAATCCTTATGTTATGTTATCGGTGTTTTTATTGCGCGCCACTGAAGGGGCCCTGGGGGCCCAAACATGCTGTCCTCTCTGCGTGGACTGAACCAATCCCCACTACCTTTGATTTCTACCACATGTGCTGATAAAACATTTTGTGAACAGACTTTGAAAGAAGCTCACAAGCTCCTTCCCAGACGGGCTCTCTAGTGATGAAACATGCCACCCAAAGGGTGGGTGAGGGCCTTTCACCCTGAAAACAACACTTTTGTAGCTAAGACAGTCAGAGACGGACGTGTTAAACATGGGCCCCAGTCTTTTAGGGGCCCCTGATAGAGCCAGCTCTGTTCTGCAGAGAGTCTCGCCCTGATGACCTTGAATTCTTAAACAGATTGTTTAAATATAATTTCCTTTTAATGTATTTTGAATATGGGTGATATGTGAGAGTGGATTACAGACATTTTGCAGAGAAATGTTGAGTTTATGTTTCATGCAACATCCATAAAAAGTTTCTTTTTGATCAGAACAAGGCCCCACACATGAGAAATGGGGGGTGTGACAGAGATTATTTGCTGCAATATTAGTGAGCTGCTGCTCTGTTACAATACTGAAAGCCCACGTCACTATCCCAGAGTATTAGGTGTAAACACATTTAGAATTAGGACCAGTGTGCCTGTCACTGTCAGTGACCTGGGCTAAGAGGGCTTCAAAGAGCTGAAACTGAATCATAACTGCAAACAGGGGCCCCCAAAATGCCTTTGGCCCAGGCCCCTAAAATCCTTTTGATGTCCCTGAGCACAGTTCGGACTCTCTGGCAAGGAGGACATATTATGGGTTACAGTAATAGGATTGAAACATGTTCAATTGAAATGAATCCCCACAAAATCATTGATGTTGGTCATTTATCTCATACTGTAAGCAAGCATTGGCAACGGCAGCAGGGCTTGCCTGTTTTAGGTGCATGCCTGTTGCTGTGTGGTATGTCTGCAGACACAGAACACTCACAGAAAGGCACCCCGAAGCCAGGCATCGCTTTTATTTACTGCAGAGAAAGTGTCGCTTGAAATGTCACACATTTGACAGCAGAATGTCACTGCTTCACGCACTGAAGACACATAAATGTCACACGTTCAATGTGAACGCATGGCACTGTGGCAGCATGCCATCCGCGTGCCTCCCTAGCTTGTGCCTTCAGTGCCCTCCATCTGCTGGCACAGACAGAGCTGCCCATTTCACTGCCCTGAGCCCTTCGAATTACAGCATCTGGCATCACCTGTGGCATCCGCACTGCTGTGGCAGCACCAGTGACCAGCCATGGGCAGCAGGGCACCCTCTCCACTCTGCCTTGCCAGCCAGAATCAGGCAATCCGTGCTCTCAGTGCAGCTGAGGGGTACAAGCAGGGTCTGCTGCTCGGCAGGACGTGTGCCCGGGACAACAACCCAGGAGGGCGCCATTCTCACCCCTCTAACCATCAGTGGTAGGCGGCGCCACCGAGCACCAGTCCAGGCATGGTTTACTCTTGTTTAATAAACTGGCACCATTTTCAAAGCGCCCAGAAGCTGCTATATGATGTGTAGAGCTATGTGAGTGTATGAGCATAAACTCTGTGCTGTTAGCTGGCTCTCTCCTGAGCACCAAGTTAGTGGTTCCCAACCCTTTAACTTCTGTGGACCCCACTTTATCATTACTGGAACCCGGGGACCCCCGCTGGATCATTATTGGACTCTGGGGACCCCCCACTGAGTCATTACTGAAAGCTGGGGACCTAATCTGTTAATATTTAATTTTCTTAGAAGTCGCGGACCCCCTGAGGAGGCTTCGCAGACCCCCAGGGGTCCCCAGACCACAGCTTGGGAACCACTGCACTAAGGGACATATTTATGATAAAGTAACATAATGCACCCTAGGAAGTCACCTCTCTGTGCTGGACTGCATTACAGGAAAAGGGCAGGAATGCACCTCATTACTTACAATACTGCGCATTCCGTTCCTTGCCCCTGGGCTGGCGCACAACGGGCAGCCTAGCTCCAACGCAGGCACCTTTGTACCATGGTGCACGGTGCCTCCATTGCATGCGGGGTTGTGTTTGTGAAGACCGGGGCACCCTTCCTGCACAAAAGCAATCCCCTGAAGCTTTTTCCGCTATATATGCAGTGCTAAAGTACACACAGAAAGAGGAAAAATGAGGAGAAATTAAAATATTTCCCCTCGTTATGCCTCTCCTGGGGAGGGGTATCTGTTGAGCACACTCCCAGGTTTACCAGTTCTGGTTAATCCGGGAATGCGTGAAAAACCATGGGAGTTGCGTGGGAACACGCACACAATGCCCATGGAACGCCTCCCTGACGCAGAGTAACACAACGCAGCAACTTGCATTGCGCTGCTTTACTCAAGATTTATGGAGCCACTCAGAGTGGCCTTGTGTGGGTTCATAAATCTCACTTAAGGTTTGCATAGTGCATGTACCGTGTTGCGTGGTGCAAAGGCGACAGAAGCCGGGCCATAAATGCGGCCCTAAATGAGGAAGGAGATGGTGCAGCGCTGAGAGATCCCATGCCGTAATCATGTTATGGACTCTCTCAGCAGGGCGTAGCTTTCAGCTCATGACAACATTTTATTTCTGCTAATTGTAAGGTAACCAGGATTTTAAAACCAAAAACCACGACAGTCAGTAAGTGTTAGCAGAGAAATAGAATAATAGAACTCGGTGCCATAGCACAGTAGTATCACATAGCTCCAGAGATGCTGCTCTTTATGGTAAGGCCCATGTTGTGCTCTGCTTTAAAATTCCTCTTTCCACACAGACATGTAGGGTTGTAAGTGAATATGAGCTGTGGGGATCTGCTAGGCCTAATGCAGGACAGCATATGATTCTGCTTACTGTGTGCTCTTCATTACTCACTCATCAACCTTCCGACTTCTCACCCACGCACACAAAGCCCTCCACGACAAGGGACCGGAATACCTCAACAGACGCCTCAGCTTCTACGTCCCCACCCGCCTCCTCCGCTCCTCTGGCCTCGCACTCGCTGCTGTCCCTCGCATCCGCCGCTCCACGGCAGGTGGGAGATCTTTCTCCTTCCTGGCGGCCAAGACCTGGAACTCCCTCCCCACCAGCCTCAGGACCACCCAGGACCACTCCGCTTTCCGGAGACTCCTAAAGACCTGGCTGTTCGAGCAGCGATAACCCCCCCTTTTTCCCCTAGCGCCTTGAGACCCGCACGGGTGAGTAGCGCGCTTTATAAATGTTAATGATTTGATTTGATCAACCCTACTTCCAGTCCCTACTTCTCATCCATCACCCCTACTTTTTATCCTTCGTCCCTACTTCTCTTCCCTGGTTCCTTTCCATCATTCCTACTTCTTATCCTTTATCCCTACTTCTCTTCCCTGCTTTTTTATCCATCAACCCTACATCTCAGCCATCATCCCTGCTTCTCATCCATCTTTCTCTTCCATCATCCCTATTTCTCATCCATTGTCCATACTTCTGTTCCATCATCCCTACTCCTCATCCCTACGTCTCATCCATCATCCCTACTTCTCATCCATAATTCCTACTTCTCATCCACATCCTTACTTCTCACCCATCATTCCTGCTTCCCATCCCTACTTCCCATCCATTATCCCTGCTTCTCATCCCTACTCCTCATACATCATCCCTACTTTTCATCTATCATCCTTGATTCTCATTCCTCATCCCTGCTTCTCATCCCACCTTCATATCCATTATCCTTAATTCTCATTCATCATTCGTACTTCTCATCCACCACCCCTTCTTCTCATCCCTATTTCTCATCCTTCACCTTTAGTTTCCATCCATCATTCTTACTTCTCATCCGTAATTCCTACTTCTCATTCATCATCTTTGCTTCTCATTCCTTAACTCTAAGTCATCATACTAACACACTTTTAATGTTGTGAAACATCCCTTCACACTGACTGAATAGCAGCAACCAATCAGAGTTAAGAGAGAGGGCTGCATTCTATTGGGACCGAAATGCATGGATGTGTTAGCCAAGAATAAACCTTTGGTGCCAAGAAATGCTGTGAGTGTTGTTTCTTCATTATCTGTAAAGGCTTGATGCGGATGTATAGCATGTGGGCTGTCACGCTGCAAAGCGCACCAGCGGAATTCTGGTCAGGCTCACATTTTAAACATACCAAACCACAGAAATTCACCAGTTATAGTTAGAGTTATCTCAAGTAGCTATAACTCATGCCATAAGGTAGCTTTAACTCGCACCCTCACCATGCACTGCTAATTACCCCACAAATCAGGGCACTCATGACTTTTTATAACATCATTAATAATATCAATGTAATATTTGCAGTAACATTTTTTATGAAAAAACTGTCCATGGCGGGGGCGCGAGTTATAGTTACCTTAGGGCACAATTGATAGTTACTTGAGATATCTCTAACTATAACTGATGCATTTCTATGGTTTGGTACGTTTAAAATGTGAACCTAACTATAACGTCCCTGTAACCTTTGTGTTTTTTATATATATATATATATATCTGCATTTTCAGATTCGCACCGACCCAAGGACCACCCTCAGAGGATCCCTCGTCTACCGTCCTCCCGGACCTCGCGCCTCTTTCAGCGACGCCATCGCCGACTTCATCTCCCCGCACGCCCTCGCCTCACCGGACTACATCCTCCTAGGCGACCTCAACTTCCATCTGGAACAAAACAACGACCCCAACACCACCACCCTGCTCGACAACCTCGACAACCTCGGCCTCAAACAACTGGTGAACACCGCCACCCACATCGCCGGACACACGCTCGACCCTATCTTCTCCGCCAGCAAACACGTCTTCTTCAGCCACACCTCTGCCCTGCACTGGACCGACCACAGCTGCGTCCACTTCACATTCCGACGCGAGACCTCCCACCTCCGCACTCAACCCATCCCTCGTCGACAGTGGAACAAGATCCCTGAAGAGCAACTCTTCTCCGCTCTCGCCGCCAACCAACCCACCCTCACCACCGACCCCAACGACGCAGCTCTCAACCTCACAAACTGGATCTCCAACTGCGCTGACAACCTTGCTCCCCTCAAACGCACGCATCGACAGACCAACACCAAAAAACCTCTCTGGTTCTCTGACACCCTCAAAGAATCAAAGAAAACTTGTCGTGCCCTTGAGAAGGCCTGGCGCAAGGACCACACCGCTGACAACATGACCGCCCTCAAGAACGCTACACGCGAACACCACCACCTGATCCGCACTGCCAAAAGGAACTTTTTCACCGACAGACTAGACAAAAACAGCCACAACAGCAGAGAACTCTTCAGCATCGTCAAAGAGTTCTCCAACCCCAGCGCCAGCGCCAACGCCGTCACGCCCTCACAGGATTTGTGCGAATCCCTCGCCACTTTCTTCCATCGCAAGATCAGCGACCTCCACGACAGCTTCGGACACCAGACCCAACCATACACCACTGAACCCGCTTCCCCGGACATCACCCTCAACAACTGGACCCACATCAACACGGAAGAAACCAAATCCATCATGAACTCTATCCACTCCGGCGCCCCTTCGGACCCCTGCCCGCACTTCATCTTTAACAAAGCCGACGACATCATCGCCCCGCACCTCCAGACCGTCATCAACTCTTCTTTTTCTTCTGCTACCTTCCCCGAATGCTGGAAGCACGCTGAAGTCAACGCCCTACTAAAGAAACCTACGGCTGACCCAAGCGACCTGAAAAACTTCCGCCCCATCTCTCTTCTACCTTTCCCAGCCAAGGTAATAGAAAAGACCGTCAACAAACAGCTGACCACCTTCCTGGAAGACAACAACCTGCTCGACCCTTCACAAACCGGATTCCGAACCAACCACAGCACGGAAACCGCCCTCATCTCAGTCACAGACGACATCAGAACCCTGATGGACAACGGTGAAACAGTCGCCCTCATTCTCCTCGACCTCTCGGCTGCCTTTGACACCGTCTGTCACCGCACCCTAATCACCCGCCTACGCTCCACCGGGATCCAAGGCCAGGCCCTGGACTGGATCGCCTCCTTCCTCGCTAACCGCTCCCAAAGAGTTTACCTCCCTCCGTTTCGCTCAGAACCCACCAAGATCATCTGCGGCGTACCTCAAGGCTCATCGCTCAGCCCGACACTCTTCAATGTCTACATGAGCCCCCTCGCCGACATCGTACGCAAGCACGACATCATCATCACCTCCTACGCCGACGACACCCAACTTGTACTCTCCCTCACCAAGGACCCCGCCAGCGCCAAGACCAACCTACAAGAGGGTATGAAGGACGTCGCAGATTGGATGAGGCTCAGCCGCCTAAAGCTGAACTCTGAAAAAACGGAAGTCCTCATCCTCGGCAACACCCCGTCCGCCTGGGACGACTCCTGGTGGCCCACGGCCCTCGGCACCGCACCGACCCCCGCAGACCACGCCCGCAACCTCGGCTTCATCTTGGACCCTCTTCTCACCATGACCAAGCAAGTCAACGCCGTGTCCTCCGCCTGCTTCCTCACTCTCCGCATGCTCCGCAAGATCTTCCGCTGGATCCCCGCCGACACCAGAAAAACCGTGACCCACGCCCTTGTCACGAGTCGCCTGGACTACGGCAACACCCTCTACGCCGGGACCACCGCCAAACTCCAAAACCGCCTGCAACGCATCCAAAACGCCTCGGCCCGCCTCATCCTCGACGTACCCCGCAACAGCCACATCTCCGCACACCTGAGACACCTGCATTGGCTCCCAGTCAGCAAAAGGATCACCTTCCGTCTTCTCACCCACGCACACAAAGCCCTCCACAACAAGGGACCGGAATACCTCAACAGACGCCTCAGCTTCTACGTCCCCACCCGCCCCCTCCGCTCCGCTGGCCTCGCACTTGCTGCCGTCCCTCGCACCCGCCGCTCCACGGCGGGTGGGAGATCTTTCTCCTTCCTGGCGGCCAAGACCTGGAACTCCCTCCCCACCAGCCTCAGGACCACCCAGGACCACTCCGCTTTCCGGAGACTCCTAAAGACTTGGCTGTTCGAGCAGCGATAACCCCCCCTTTCCCCCCTAGCGCCTTGAGACCCGCACGGGTGAGTAGCGCGCTTTACAAATGCTAATGATTTGATTTGATTTGATTTGATTTGATATATATATATATATATATATATTTTTTCATCCAGTTCCAAAAAGTATCACACTCCCAGAGTTACCTGTGTGCAAAATAATTTACTGTGTCACCTGAGAACACAAACAAGACAGACGCGTTTCGTCACCTGGCCTTTGTCAATGTCACAGATGCCAATAAATGAATGGCGGTGATTCATTGGCATCTGTGACATTGACAAAAGCCAATTGCCAAAACGCGTCTGTCTTGTTTGTGTGATCTGGTGGCACAATAAATTATTTTGCACACAGGTAACTCGGGGAGTGTGAGACTTTTTTTAACTGGATGAAAAGAATGACGAGAGGCCACCCTCATGCGTCTCGACACCTGCTGTGTTGGAGAGCGACAGCACTGGCAGAAGTTGAAAACAAAAATATGTATGCATGTATATATATATATATATAAAAAAAAATATATATATATAGATATTATATATATATATATATATATATATATATATATATATATATATATATATATAACCGACTGCCAGTCTCCAGTAGGTGGTTATACATTTTGGACCATGTTTCCATTAAAAAAGCATTTTTTGACTTGCCTATATCTTTGACAAATCTTCACAAAATGTTCCCAAAAAAGTGTGTTGGTGATTATTATGCATGGAAAGTTTCGGGGTGATCCGTCAAGCAGGTGCTCAGAAAAAGAGGGGGCGATCAAAAAACGTACGTTTCCCATAGGTGTTTTGAACACGACTACAGCCCAAACCGCTGGGCAGCATTGCACCAAATTCGGCAGGAAGGTAGGTTTCGGTACGCAGAATAGGCTTTTGATATTCGGTGTAAATCTGTTCAGTAGTTTTTGAGATATTAAAGAGGAAACACATTTATATATCTAGGTCACAAGGTTTTTACTGCAATCACGTCAAATTTGAGAATGCGTGCAGCAACAAGAATGCTCTGATTGGCTGGTCGCAACATGACCAGAAAGTTGTTCCAGCCATTTTAGGTAATGTGACATGGTCCACAGGGCTGAAAAACTAAAATGCAAAGTGGCATAAGGCGTCAGGGTGGAGGTTAGGCCTGGGCGCAGCTCATGGAGTTCCACTCCGCGGAATTCTGCGGAGTTGATTTAAAACTCTATGGAATTCCGCGGAGGCGGAGTTCCATGAGCGGCGGAGTGGCAAACTGTCCTGAATGTGCCCGATCTCTGAGGCGCTAAGCAGGGCTCGACCCTACCTAGCACTTCTTAGATCGGGTGCATTCTGGAGAGGGACATAGGCAGTGAAAGCTGCCATTTCAGGCATCTTGTGAACCGGCCTGACAGGCCGGTACACAAGAGGCCTGGGCATGCCAGTGAATTCAGGCCAGGGCTGTAGGCAGCGAAAGCTGCTGTTTACGTTCTCTTGTGCACAAATGAAAAAAAATAACAAAATGAAGACTCACCTGGGTCTTCGTTGCCTTCTGCCCACTGCTCCTGGGCCTGGCCTGGGCTGGGTTGTTGGCAGAAGGAGGCCTGGAATCCTCCTGGATCTGGAGCTGCTGGTGCCAGCTCCATCGCCCTCGGGCTGAGACTGCACACTGCAGCCCAGTTATGGGCCACACAGAGCAGGCGCAGACAGTCTGCGCTTGCTCTGTGTGGCCCATAACTGGGCTGGAGTGTGCACATGTTGAGCTCCACCCCGCTGGCGGGGCTGGCGACATTTTTGGGGGAACTCTGCGCTCCAAGCGCAGCGCGGAGTGCCAAAAACTCGGTTAGCTCTGTCAGAGGAGTGCAGCTCACCGCCCAACTCTAGTGGAAGTACCCCAAGCCTAGGGGTATGACATAGGGGTATGTGAGGGTATAATTATGACCTTAAAAATATTTTTTTCACACTGCAAGAAGATATCCACCAATACGTCACAACGCTCAGCGAGGCCTCTCACGTAACATTGCAGCAACTTTGCAAATATCAGCTTTTTTTTTTTTAAACATTCACAGATTCATTCATGCTGTAGGAGGCTGGCTCTCTATATAGTGTATGGAAATTACATGCACTGTGTAGACAGTCCGAGCAACTCCATTTTGATACTTTGACAAAAAGCAGACCACCTAATGCTCTGTTTTTGTGGTAGTGTTGGTGAGCAGTTAGGCTTATCTTGGAGATGTGCTAAGCATTTGTTGTACCCACACTATCAATAAATGTGGAGGCACACTCAGAATAACTTGAGCCCAATTTACAAAACTACTTGAAATTTTTATAAAAGTTTGAAGACCAAGATCATCAATATATGGTAAGTACTTCTGCTATGAATTTTAAAGTTTGGAAAATATATGCTTTTTGTTTATAATTACAAATAATAGGAATGAATAGGAACATCTTTAAAAATGAATATAAAATCAGGCAATTCCCTCACAAGTGTCACCTCATATTTTTAGGTTGAGATTGTTGAGATGTCCTCTAGGCCAGCCAGAGACGTTCAACAAATTCCTGGTTCAAGTGGAAGCAGTGGTTGAAAGTCTTGGAGCTGGTGCACAACGGAGAAGGGAACCACTTAGAAACACACTGCACAGGCGGACTTAAGGGTAAGCCCGGTGGGTCCCCTTGGAGTATAGAGGTTGCAAGGAGTTAGGGACCCCTAAAACACAGCTGGTTCAGTGTTGCAGGGCCAGGTAATATACAATACAGATAAATCAGCCAAGAGCTGTGTGTCAGGAAGTCCTTTGGAGCCAGGACCAGGTCACTTGGAGGGTAGATTGCAGGTCAGCAGGGCCACTCTGAGGGGTGGATCTTGGGAGTCCTGAAGTCCCTCGACTGGTGCTTGCTTCTGGGGTTTTGGGCATCGAGAGTGGACTGTGCGTCTAGGTGTCTGACTTTGGAGGTTCAGTACCCAGGGCATTGGTATGTCTCAGGCCCTGGAAGTTGCAGTGCCACCTGGCACACTGTACTTTGGGTCTGTCAAGTGGATTTTGGTCAGGCTGCTGGGCCCAGTTCTTTGGTCAGTTGCCGGACAATGAACTGGACATCACTGGTTTAGTCCTTGCAGGTTGCAGGTGAGTGATACCTTCACTCAAATGGAGGTTCTTGGCCATTTTCAGAAGGCTGGAGGTGCTCTGTGGTTTCTTAGAGTCCTTCAGGCTTCCAGGTGGCACTTCAGCAGCAATTGTCGAGTCCCAGGAGCAGGAGGCAAGGTTTGGTGCCTTTTTCTTTGTGCAGCAGGACTTCTGTTTTCATGCCTGGATCTTCTTTGTTCCTGGTCTTCTTGCATCCATCTAATCTGATCTGCAGGTCTAGGGAGGACCACTAAACATTGCATTTAGTGAGCATTAGGGGGAGGACCTGGTAGTGGCCAATGGGCCACCTACCCTAGGATGGCTACACCTACTAAGTGACCACTTCCTGTGGGTGGGGAGTCACATCCCTAACCCTGATAGGCTATTTTCCTGCCATCCAAGATGGAGGAAAATTAAATGGAGTGGTCACCTCGCCTGCCACCCCTGAGGGGTGGTGCAGGTTGGGAGTGGCCATCCTCCTACTCTACTTAAGATTTCCTGCCGTTTTTTTCGCTCAAAGTGGGGCAAAAACTGTTGGGCAGCCATCTGCTGCTAGCAGCAGAGGTAAGTGTCAGATTTCAAAGGCAATAAATCCTTTGAAGCTGACTGCTGGTGCAGGATGCCTGCCTGGGGAGGAGTTGTAACACCTCCACCTGAGAAAGGCTTTGTGTTCCAGCTCCTGAGAGCAAAATACTCTCACGCCAGGAGTCCAGACCTGTGTCTGGTGGTGGCAGGCTGGTTAAGGCCAGTAAGCAACCATGCCAGGGCTGTTAGGTTTTTCAGGGGCACCTCTAAGGTGCACTCTGTGTACATTTTATAATAAATCCAACACTGACATCAGTGTGGGTTGATTATTCTGAGTTGTTTTATACCAAACAACACAGGGTTCAGGGAGGGTAGCTGCGAACTCGTAATGACCAGTGCCTAACACACGCATTGGCTATGGCTCCCCTGTACAATTACTATGTTTTAAGGTTTACCAAAGACACATACACACATATGTCCTCACGTGTCTTAGGGCTGAAAGGCCTGCCAGAGGGGTGACCTACCTATGTTGCATGCAGTGTTAGTGGGCATGGCACTCTGGGTGAGTGCCATGTCGAGTTTGCGATCTTAGATTCACCTTGTCCGACTCTTGCAATGGCAGTCTGCGTGAGGCTGGTGTGGGGCCTCTCAGAGAGGCACAATGGGTGCAGCAGCTCTGAGGGTCCCTCTTCAGTACCCATGTCCTAGGTACCATAGGTACCATTTACTAGGGACTTACCAAGGTGGTTGGTATGCCAAACATAGTACTGCTTTGGGGAAACAAATCTGGCCCAGGGACCCTGTTTAGCAGGGGCCCACATCACTTACGGTTTGAAACAACATTATTTTCCAGGCAAAAAGTGCAGAGCTACCATGACAAAAGAGACCCTTTCTCACACATGCACTTAATTATTCACTCATAGAAGCACTCAGACACTCATGCACCTACTCACAGACCCACTCAGAGTCATACACCCACTTTCAGACCCACTCAGACACTCACAGACACTCATGCACCCACTCACAGGCCCACTCAGACACTCATATACCTACTCAGAGACACACTCAGAAATGCATCCACTTATTCACAGACCCACTCAGAGAGTCACACACCCACTCACAGATCCACTCAGACTCTCATGCTCCCACTGACAGACCCACTCAGACACTCATGCACCCACTGACAGACCCACTCAGACACTCATGCCCCCACTGACAGACCCACTCAGAAAGTCATGCACTCTCTCAGAGACACACGTACCCACTCAGGCACTCACGCACCCTCACAGACCCACTCATGCACCCACTTACAGAGCCACTCAGACAATGACGCACCCACTTACAGACCCCCATGCACCACTCTCAGACTCACTCAGACACCCGCACACCCACTCACAGTCCCACTAAGACCCTTACGCACACACTGACAGACCCACTCAGACACTTACGCACCCACTCACAGACCAACTCAGACCCTAACACACCCACTTACATATCCACTCAGACACTGATGCACCCACTCACAGACCCACTCAGAAACTCATGCACCCACTCACAGACCCCCTCAGACACCGACGCACCCACTTACAGGCCCACTCATACACTGACACACCCACTTACAGACCCATTCAGACCCTCATGCACCCACTTTCAGACCCACTCAGACTCTCACACACCCACTGGCAGTCCCACTCAGACCCTTAAGCACACACTGACAGACCCACTCAGACACTTACGCGCCCACTCACAGACCCACTCAGACTCATGCACCCACTCACAAGACCCACTCAGACACTGATGCACCCACTCACAGACACACGCAGACACTGACCAACCTACTGACAGACCTACACAGACACTCACACACCCACTCACAAACCCACTCAGACCCTCACGCATCCATTCACAGACCCACTTAGACACTCACGCTCCCACTCACAGACCACTTAAACACTTATACATGTTAGAAATGGGGTCTTTGGTTTGCAGTCAGGTTCTCCCCTATCCAAGCAAGGACCCTCATTCTAGTCACGGTAAAGGAGAATCACCCTTGGTTAACCTCCGGTCACCCCCTTGGTAGCTTGGTACAAGCAGGCAGGCTTAACTTCAGAAGCAATGTGTAAAGTATTTGTACCAACACACACAGTAACTCAGTGAAAACACTACAAAATGACACAACACAGGTTTAGAAAAATAGATAATATGTATCTAAACAAAACAAGACCAAAACGACAAAAATCCAACAGACACAAGTCAAGATATGAATTTTTAAAAGAATAAGAGTCTTAATCCTTAGAAAACAGTGAGAACGCTGTTAGCGCACAAAAGTACCTGGGTAGTGTCAAAATAAAGCCGCAAGGGTGAGTATGCATCGGAAAAGGCCAGTGATGCGGGTCCAGGCAGGCTTTGCGTTGATTTTCTGTGCCCAGTGATGTTGCGTTGAAAATTCACTCGCACTGTATCAAAAAACTGCGCAACGTGGGGTTTGCGTCATTATCAGCCTCCATTAGCGGGTGTTGCACGTCGTCTCTCCAACCACATTGCGTCAATCTTCCAGTCGCGATGCAGGTGGAGCATTGATTTCAGCCGCGAAGCCGGCGGTGGGTCATTTATCAGCCGCGTTACAGAGGGTGTGTCGAAAATTTCCCCGCACGGCAGTCTGTACGTGGATTTTCAGTTCTTGTCTGCCAACTTCACCGTTCAAGGGCCTGGGAACTGGATAGGGCACCACTTGGCAGGGTAGGAGTCTCAGCAGAGAGTCCAGGTGCTGGCAGGGGAAGTCTTTGATGGCCCTGAGACTTCAACAACAGGAGGCAAGCTCAGTTCAAGCCCTTGGAGATTCTTCTCAAGCAGGAATGCAGAACAAAGTCCAGTCTTTGTCACCTTTCACAGGCAGAAGCAGCAACTGTAGGATAGCTTCACAAAGCACAGTCACAGGCAAGGAAGCACTTCTCCTCAGCTCTTCAGCTCTTCTCCTTGACAGAGGTTCCTCTTGATTCCAGAAGTGATCTACTTTCTAAAAGTGGCATTTTAAAACACAATCTAAAAACCAACTTCACTAAAAGATGTAGTTTTAAATTGTGAGTTCAGAGACCCCAAACTCCACATGTCTATCTGCTCCCAAAGGAAATCTGTGCTTTAATAACATTTAAAGGCAGCCCCCACATTAACCTATGAGAGAGATAGGCCTTGCAACAGTGAAAACCGAATTTGGCAGTATTTCACTGTCAGGATATGTAAGACACATAAGTATATGTCCCACCTTAAACATACAGTGCACCTTGCCCATGGGCTACTTAGGGCCTACCATAGGGGTGCCTTACATGTAAGAAAAGGGAAGGTTTAGGCCTGGTAAGTGGGTGCACTTGCCAAGTTGAACTGGTAGTTTGAAACTGCACACACAGACACTGCAGTGGCAGGTCTGAGCCATGTTTACGCCGCCACTTAGGAGAGTGGCACAACCGGTGCTGCAGGCCCACTATTAGCATTTGATTGACAGGCCCTGGGCACCTCTAGTGCACTGTACTAGGGACTTTCTAGTAAATGAAATATGCCAATCATGGAAATTCAATTACACATACATTTTTCATAGGAGCACTTGCACTTTAGCCACTGGATAGCAGTGGTAAAGTGCCCAGAGTAACAAAAACAGCAAAAACAGAGTCCAGCACAGAGCAACAACCTGGGAAACAGAGGCATAAAGTTAGGGGAGACCACGCCAAGAATGCCAAGTCTAACACACACCCACTCACAGACCCACTCAGGTCAGGCCAGGCCTTGCAGCTAACTCTTTGGCAGTGGCAGTGGTGGTTGGATTAAGGTATAGTAATTAAAATTACTTTACGTTAAAAAAAAAAAAGAAATTCACTGAAAAAAACAAAGGTTACATGAACGTTATAGTTAGGAAATAGAATTTAAAAAACGTAGAAATTTACTGAAAAAGACAAAGGTTACAGGGACATTGTGGTAAGGAAGTAGAATTTAAAAAAATCAAAAATTCACTTAAAACAAAGGTTACAGGGACATTACAGTTAGGTTCTGAATTTACTCAGACAAAACCATAGAAATTCAGTAGTTATAGTTAGAGTTATTTGAAGTAACTATAACTTGTGCCCTCACCATGCACTGCTAATTTACCCCAGATACCACAGCACTCATGACAACTTTTATAACGTCAAGAAAAAAATATCAATGAAACATTAGCAGTCAAATTACTGAAATAAAAACTGTGCATAGCGGGCCGTGAGTTATAGTTACCTTAGGCCGCGAGTAATAATTACTTGAAATACTTTGGTAAGTTCGGCTGCTGTCTTGAAAGTTTCAGGGTGATCCGTCAGGCAAGAGCTGAGAAAAAAGGGGGGTCCCAAAACCCTTTTCCCATTCTACGTCAATGGGACTTTTCACATTTTTTAACACGACAACAGCCCGAACCACTGAAAGGAATTTCACCAAATTTGGCAGAAAGCTGGCTCTTGGTCCAGAAAGCACACTTTTTGTGATTTAGTGTAAATACGCTCAGTAGTTTCTGAGATATTGGAGCTTTAAAAATATAGATATATAGGGATGCGGTTCCTCTGCTGATCCGGACCTGCGGATCTGGGTCTGGATCCGTGGATCTGGGGGGGGAAAACAAGGCCCTGATTGGCTGACCGCAACCTGACAGAAAAGTTTCGGCTGACATTTTGTTTGTTGCTTCGGCTCGGGGTGGGTAAAGAAAAATGCAAAAACACATAAGGGGTCAGGATACAGGTATCCTGACCATATAGGACACATAGAGGGGTCCCTTCCTTCATAAGTAAACAACAGCCCAATTATTTGTTTTTTGTTGGATCCGCGGATTCATGAGTGGATCCATGGATCTGCGGACCCGTGGATCTACTGGTGGATCCGCGGATCCAGAGTAAAACACTGCACCCAACCTTATGCTGAGCACAGCCAAAGGCTGTGCACAGCTTGTGTTTGGGTGCAGGCAAGAGGGTTGGCCACCAGGCCATAGGCCAGGCCCTGCACCCAACTCCCACCATGCACGGCCTTTGGTGGTGCACAAAGCTGGTTGTATTAATTATCTGTGCGTGCTAAAAAAAAACATAGAAATTCATTGAAAAAACAAAGGTTATAGGGACATTATAGTTAGATTCTGAGTTTCCTCGCACACAGTCATAGAAATTCATCAGTTATAGTTATGGTTAACTCAACTAACTTTAACTCACACCCTAAGGTAACTATGACTTGTGCCTTCACCATGCACAGCTAATTACTCCACATATTACATCATTGATGACACCTTCTATGACATCATTGATATTTTTACTGCCACATTTTCAATTAAATTATTGATGAGAAAACTGTGCATGGCAGGGGTGTGAGTTATAGTTACCTTAGGGCACAAATTATAGTTAAATGATGCTTGTTTCACTGCTCAACACGTTGGGCCTGAGTCACAAAGGTGAACTAGGTTCACAATATTTGGTATTCACAAAAATAAGTTACGAGTAGTGTCTTTAAGTCCGCACTCAGGGTGGAATCTCGGCACTCGGGGTGGAATCTTTGTACTAGGGTGGAATCTTTGCACTTGGGGTGGAATCTTTGCACTCGGGTGGAATCTTTGTACTAGGGTGGAATCTTTGCACTTGGGGTGGAATCTCGGCACTCGGGGAGGAATCTTTGTACTCGGGGTGGAATCTTTGTACTCTGGGTGGAATCTTTGCACTTGGGGTGGAATCTCGGCACTCGGGGTGGAATCTTTGTACTCGGGGTGGAATCTTTGTACTCGGGGTGGAATCTTTGCACTTGGGGTGGAATCGCCACACTCGGGTGGAATCTTCACACTCGGTGGAATCTTCACACTCAGGGTGGAATTTTCATACTTGTGGCGGAGATCCGCCTGAGTGCAAAGATTCTGTCCGAGTGCAGAAATTCCACTCCTGGTATAGAGATTCCGCCGTGAGTGCAGATGTAAAGATACTACTCATTACTTATTATTGTGAATACCGAAAAGTACTAAAGTTAGACTTCTGGTCTGAACTTAGACCACAAGTCTAGCTTTACCTTTGTGAATCAGGCCTTCTATGTTCAGAGAGCTGCAGTATTTCAAGGGGTGACTCAGACTTCAGAAAAAACCCAGACGTGTCAACTCTTTTAAAGTTGGATATCTTGAACTTGAAGGTGGCTCCTAAGGGGACACAGACATCATAAGTATGAGATACTCCACGCTGTCCTGCAGAGCTGCTGCTCTGCTAGAGGCCCTGAGCGTTTAAGGCCATAACTAGGACACGTCACAAGAAGAACTTGGAGGTATAGCATTACACGAGTCCTACAATCTACTTTACTCTGGGAGGTACTTAATAAAATAGTGTTACTGTGCTTCAGTGCAGGAGGAAAAAAACATGTGTACAAGATCTGAAAAACTGAAGCGTTCTTTTTTTAAGAAACCCCACTCCAATATGGCTCCCTCCTTATGACTCCTTTAGTCTCCTCCCCTCCAAACACTAAGGCGCAGATTTACAATTATCTGGCGCATCAGTACAGATGCGGCATATTTCTTGCACCGTCATGCAATGGCACCATGAGTCTGCTGTATTTACAATACGTCGTACCATGGAGCCCGTTAGGCCAATAGCATCAACAATTTTGATGCTATTGTGACGCTTTGCTCCACTTGCGTCAAAACTTTTGACGCTAGTGCAGCAAAGTGCAAGGAGGCCCATTGATTTCTGTGGGAGTGTCATTTTAATGCCTGCTTTGAGCAGGCGTTAAGAATGATGGAAAAAATTATGCAATGAAATCTTGTAGATTTAATTGCGCCATTTTTGCGGGCCTCCTAATGCCGGAGTGCCCCCCTGCACAAATTATGTCTGATGCAGGCATAATGTGGCACAAAGGGTCACAAAGTGGCGCAACCTATGCATTGCACCAATTTGTAAATATGGCTTGACGATTTTTTCCTCATTTGAGCCACATTATCGTAAAAATATGCCGCTAATGTGGCGCAAGGAGGCTGTAGGGCCTTGTAAATCTGGTCCTAAGTGAGGAAGCCATCCTCCATACTTCTTGTGATAAGAAGTATTAAATGGCCACTGTGCCCCCCACAGAACTACCAGATGGGAGTGTGGCCACCAAGGGCTGCGATGAAGCCTGAGACCTGGCGAAATGAAGATTACCTGTAAGTAACCGAGCCATTATCTCCTTGTCTCAGTCATTACCTGATGAGCATATACCCAAGCAAAAGGAAAAGGTGAGCCAAATAGGCCTTCAAGAGAAATAAAAATAAAAATACTACAACAAACACAACTGCAACAGCTAGTGACTTTATTTACAGTGACGGAATTATGAACATTCAGCAGTGACTGAGTCTATGTGAGAACCAGAATTAGATAAGACACTTCTAGCCAAATGTATGCAGTCATAAAAGTAAGTGGCGGAGATCAAGTTGCAGCACTACACATTTATTTCTTCAAGGCACTTTAAAACTACCATGACGTGGCCACCCTTAGTAGACCTGCCTTGAACTGAGTTTTGAATATCAGTTTCTTTCAAACTGTAAGAAAGGGACAAGGCCTGCCTAAGGCAGGGATATGGTTAAAGGAAAAAACAAAGCTCCTGGCCCAAGATTCCAAAAGTTACAAAGAATCAACTTTGAAAAAGAGGCTATTCTGGTCAAATAAATGTAGAGGGTTCTGTGCCCATCTGGTGAATGTAGGAAGGTCTCTAATGCTGAAGATGGAAGAAATGATACAACTAAATTCTGAGTAGAGTGAAAACTAGAAGGAACTTTAGGTACAAGCCAGGACTTGACGCAAAACATCATTGTAGGAGGCTGGACTGGCTTGTAGTGAGTACCAAGGGGTACTTGCACCTTGCACCAGGCCCAGTTATCCCTTATTAGTGTATAGGGTGTCTAGCAGCTTAGGCTGATAGATAATAGTAGCTTAGCAGAGCAGCTTAGGCTGAACTAGGAGACGTGTGAAGCTACTACAGTACCACTTAGTGTCATATGCACAATATCATAAGAAAACACAATACACAGTTATACTAAAAATAAAGGTACTTTATTTTTATGACAATATGCCAAAGTATCTTAGAGTGTACCCTCAGTGAGAGGATAGGAAATATACACAAGATATATATACACAATAGCAAAAATATGCAGTATAGTCTTAGAAAACAGTGCAAACAATGTATAGTTACAATAGGATGCAATGGGGAAACATAGGGATAGGGGCAACACAAACCATATACTCCAGAAGTGGAATGCGAACCACGAATGGACCCCAAACCTATGTGACCTTGTAGAGGGTCGCTGGGACTATTAGAAAATAGTGAGAGTTAGCAAAATAACCCTCCCCAAGACCCTGAAAAGTGAGTGCAAAGTGCACTAAAGTTCCCCTAAGGACAAAAGAGTCGTGTTAGAGGAATAATGCAGGAAAGACACAAACCAGCAATGCAACAACTGTGGATTTCCAATCTAGGGTACCTGTGGAACAAGGGGACCAAGTCCAAAAGTCACAAGCAAGTCGGAGATGGGCAGATGCCCAGGAAATGCCAGCTGCGGGTGCAAAGAAGCTTCGACTGGACAGAAGAAGCTGAGGTTTCTGCAGGAACGAAAAGGGCTAGAGACTTCCCCTTTGGTGGACGGATC
Organism: Pleurodeles waltl; assembly: GCF_031143425.1. NCBI lineage: Eukaryota > Metazoa > Chordata > Amphibia > Caudata > Salamandridae > Pleurodeles > Pleurodeles waltl. The sequence goes on along the minus strand of NC_090438.1, from coordinate 36,027,873 downwards.
CATCTCGCCTTGGGGAGTCGTGCAGAAGTGTTTTCCCGCCGGAAGGATGCCAACAAGCCTTGCTACACGCAAATCGTGCGTTTGGTGTTTTTGGAGGCTGCTGGGGCCCAGGAGGGACCAGGAGGTCGCAAATTGGAACTGCAGAGAGAGGGGACGTCGAGCAAGACAAAGAGCCCTCACTGAAGCAGGTAGCACCCGGAGAAGTGCCAGAAACAGGCACTACGAGGATGCGTGAAACGGTGCTCGCCGAAGTTGCACAAAGGAGTCCCACGTCGCCGGAGACCAACTTAGAAAGTCGTGCAATGCAGGTTAGAGTGCCGTGGACCCAGGCTTGGCTGTGCACGAAGGATTTCCGCCGGAAGTGCACAGGGGCCGGAGTAGCTTGCAAAGTCGCGGTTCCAAGCAATGCAGCCCAGCGAGGTGAGGCAAGGACTTACCTCCACCAAACTTGGGCTGAAGAGTCACTGGACTGTGGGGGTCACTTGGACAGCGTCGCTGGATTCGAGGGACCTCGCTCGTCGTGCTGAGAGGAGACCCAAGGGACCGGTAATGCAGCTTTTTGGTGCCTGCGGTTGCAGGGGGAAGATTCCGTCGACCCACGGGAGATTTCTTCGGAGCTTCTGGTGCACAGAGGAGGCAGGCTACCCCCACAGCATGCACAAGCAGGAAAACAGTCGAGAAGGCGGCAGGATCAGCGTTACAGAGTTGCAGTAGTCGTCTTGGCTACTATGTTGCAGGTTTGCAGGCTTCCAGCGCGGTCAGCGGTCGTTTCCTTATCAGAAGGTGAAGAGGGAGATGCAGAGGAACTCGGATGAGCTCTTGCATTCGTTATCTAAAGTTTCCCCAGAGACAGAGACCCTAAATAGCCAGAAAAGAGGGTTTGGCTACCTAGGAGAGAGGAAAGGCTACTAACACCTGAAGGAGCCTATCAGCATGAGTCTCTGACGTCACCTGGTGGCACTGGCCACTCAGAGCAGTCCAGTGTGCCAGCAGCACCTCTGTTTCCAAGATGGCAGAGGTCTGGAGCACACTGGAGGAGCTCTGGACACCTCCCAGGGGAGGTGCAGGTCAGGGGAGTGGTCACTCCCCTTTCCTTTGTCCAGTTTCGCGCCAGAGCAGGGGGTAAGGGGTCCCTGAACCGGTGTAGACTGGCTTATGCAGAATTGGGCACATCTGTGCCCAACAAAGCATTTCCAGAGGCTGGGGGAGGCTACTCCTCCCCTGCCTTCACACCATTTTCCAAAGGGAGAGGGTGTCACACCCTCTCTCAGAGGAAGTTCTTTGTTCTGCCATCCTGGGCCAGGCCTGGCTGGACCCCAGGAGGGCAGCTGCCTGTCTGACGGGTTGGCAGCAGCAGCAGCTGCAGTGAAACCCCAGGAAGGGCAGTTTGGCAGTACCAGGGTCTGTGCTACAGACCACTGGGATCATGGGATTGTGCCAACTATGCCAGGATGGTATAGAGGGGGCAATTCCATGATCATAGACATGTTACATGGCCATATTCGGAGTTACCATGGTGAAGCCACATATAGGTAGTGACCTATATGTAGTGCACGCGTGTAATGGTGTCCCCGCACTCACAAAGTTCAGGGAATTGGCTCTGAACAATGTGGGGGCACCTTGGCTAGTGCCAGGGTGCCCTCACACTAAGTAACTTTGCACCTAACCTTTACCAGGTAAAGGTTAGACATATAGGTGACTTATAAGTTACTTAAGTGCAGTGTAAAATGGCTGTGAAATAACGTGGACGTTATTTCACTCAGGCTGCAGTGGCAGGCCTGTGTAAGAATTGTCAGAGCTCCCTATGGGTGGCAAAAGAAATGCTGCAGCCCATAGGGATCTCCTGGAACCCCAATACCCTGGGTACCTCAGTACCATATACTAGGGAATAATAAGGGTGTTCCAGTAAGCCAATGTAAATTGGTAAAATTGGTCACTAGCCTGTTAGTGACAATTTGGAAGTAATGAGAGAGCATAACCACTGAGGTTCTGGTTAGCAGAGCCTCAGTGAGACAGTTAGGCACCACACAGGGAACATATACATGCACACCTATGAGCACTGGGGCCCTGTGTGACAGGGTCCCAGTGACACATACATATAGGCCACAAACTTATGAGCACTGGGGTCCTGACCAGCAGGATCCCAGTGACACATAACAAACATACTGAAAACATAGTGTTTTCACTATGAGCACTGAGGCCTGGCTATCAGGATCCCAGTGAGACAGTGAAAACAGTGACAAACACCCTGACATACACTCACAAACAGGCCAAAAGTGGGGGTAACAAGGCTAGAAAGAGGCTACCTTCTCACACAACCCCCCCCCAAACGAAGGACAATAAGGCTAACCTTGGCCAGTTGAGACTTTATTGTCTAAGTGGTGATAAGTAGAGAGTAGCTCTGCAATAGACTGGTTACTCCCTTTATCATCCACTATATGGTTGCCTCCCTGTGGGGATGTAAACCACCCTGTTTGAAGTTTTTTAGCTAAGCAACAATGTGAAGATGTATTTTCAGAGTTTCTATCAGTAAGTTTTAGTTTAGAGCAGTGGGAATTGTCCACTGAACCTATTTGTAGTGATGGAAATGCCAGACAGGGATGCTGTCTCAGAAAAGCCATAGCAGGGCAAAAACTTTGTCCATATGGCTGGAAGAGAGAACAGGGATGCTGTTTCTCTTGGGTTGGAGCAGGGCAGGGATGCTGTCCTATCAGCTCCACACTAGGGCAGGGATGCTGTCCTAAGTGTTGTGAGGCAGTGCAGAGTTTCTGCACTAAAGTTTCTCTGGGAGGGTTGGAGGGATGCTCCATGTTAACTAAAATGGTGCTCTTTTTCTCACCAATGTTAGTTATCCCACAGAGAGGTACTTCCACCTCAGGGAGTACAGTTTTGCCAACTGATGATTCCCTTGGAACAGGTGCCACCCCAGGAGAGGTTTCTCCCACCACAGGAATGGTATCCTGAATGGTAGGGTGGTTAGGGGATACTGTGATACCCTTTTTACCTGTTGATGGAGAGGGATCCTGAGTTTTCAGGCCTTCTCTCCTTTGCTTTTTCATTTCAGTAGAAATGAGAGGGAACAATTCCTCAGGGATGCCCAGCATGGCTGCATGGGCATAAAACTCTACATCAGCCCAACCTGAGGCCTCTAGGTCATTACCTAAGAGACAGTCTACAGGTAAGCTAGGTGATACCACCACCTGCTTAGGGCCAGTAACTCCACCCCAACTAAACTGAATTATAGCTAAGGGAAGAAACTTAGTGGAGTTATGGACATCAATAATCTTATACTGTTGTCCAATGATGTGTTGATCAGGGTGCACTAGGTTTTCAGTCACCAAAGTGAAACTGGCACCTGTGTCCCTGTAGGCCAAGGCCTCAACACCATTTATTGAAACTGTCTGCCTGTACTTATCCATTGTAAGGGGACAAGCAGCCAGTGTGGCAAGGCCAATGCCACTAGGTGTGACAGAAACTGTCTTGGGACTGATTACATCAGTTTCCACTATGGACCCATAAGTGAACCCAACTACACCCTTTGCTTGACTGTTGCCAGCAGTCCCACCACTAGTACCACTACTGCTAGGGGCACTAGAGCTTGATGTATTAGTGGTGGTAGGCTCAGGGGTTTTACCTGGACAGGACTTATCCCCTGGCCTATGGCCTCTATTTTTACACACAAAGCACCAAGGCTTTTTAATGTGTGCAGGTTGGGAAGAAGAGGAAGAATTTGTTTTATCCCCACCCTCTGAAGAGTGTTTAAGATTTGAAGTGGGATCTTTGGTTTTACCCTTATCCCCATGCTTATCTTGAGATTTTTCACCATCTTTCTTTTTATTGCCATCTTTGTCACCCCCTGTATGAACTTTTCTGTTCACCCTTGTTCTGACCCATTTGTCTGCCTTCTTTCCCAATTCTTGGGGAGAGGTCAGATCAGAGTCTACCAGGTACTGGTGCAACAAATCAGACACACAATTATTAAGTATATGCTCTCTCAGGATTGTGTTATACAGGCTTTCATAATCAGTAACTTTACTGCCATGTAACCACCCCTCCAAGGCCTTCACTGAATGGTCAATGAAATCAACCCAGTCTTGTGAAGACTCCTTTTTGGTCTCTCTGAACTTTATCCTGTACTGTTCAGTGGTTAAGCCATAACCATCCAGGAGTGCATTCTTAAGAACTGTAAAATTATTGGCATCATTTTCTTTCACATTAAGGAGCCTATCCCTACCTTTTCCACTAAATGATAGCCATAGGATAGCAGCCCACTGCCTTTGAGGGACATCCTGTACAACACAGGCCCTCTCAAGTGCAGCAAACCACTTGTTAATGTCATCCCCCTCCTTATAAGGGGGAACTATCTTGTGCAGATTCCTGGAATCATGCTCTTTTGCAGGATGACTATGGGGAATACTGCTGCTGCCACCATGGGTATCTAAACCCAACTTCTGTCTTTCCTTCTCTAATTCAAAAGACTGTCTATCCAAATCCAGCTGTTGCTTTTTAAGCTTCAGTCTGGTTTGTTCCACCCTCAACTTATTGAGTTCCCTCTCTAACATTCTGTCATCAGGGTTGGTGGGAGGGACATTTCTAGAAACAGATCTATGATGGGAATGAACAGAAGGAGACCTGTCCCTTACAGAAGCCAACTTAACAGCTTGGTTTACAGAAACATTACTACCAGTATGGTGAGAATAAATGCTTTTGCTATGATGTGAGACAACACTATTTCTATGGTGTGGCTCATCATCATTACCATCTATGCTAGATTGTCTAGTAATGGGCAGGCTAGGAAGTTTCTTTCCTGAATCTTTTCCTGGGGGAGTCCCTGAATCAGATTGGGAACTATTAGGTACATTTTCAACAGATGGGGCACCTATGGCCTTATCCTGTTCTCTAAGCATGTTAATTAATAGATCTAAGGCAGGATTCTTCCCTACACTCAAACCTCTCTCTATACAGAGACTCCTTGCTCTTTTCCAGCTAAGGTTGTCATATGCAAGTTTGGACAGATCAACACTTTGGCCTGTGCCAGACATTTTTTAGAGAGAGTTAAAGTGATAGAGAAAGAGACAAAAGTTTTCAGAACTTTTTGGAAAGACAGAAAAAAAACTTTTTAAACTTTTAAGAACTTTTTTGAAAGTTTAGAAGTACTTTTCAGCACTTAGAAAAGAGTGAAAAGAGGAAATGCAAAACTTTTTGGCTATGTGTATATACACTGACCTTGTTTTGTATATTTTTCTCTTATGAAAAGTACAATGACAAGAGTGGTAAGTAGTCTCAAGCACTTATCCCACCACTGCACAACCAATGTAGGAGGCTGGACTGGCTTGTAGTGAGTACCAAGGGGTACTTGCACCTTGCACCAGGCCCAGTTATCCCTTATTAGTGTATAGGGTGTCTAGCAGCTTAGGCTGATAGATAATGGTAGCTTAGCAGAGCAGCTTAGGCTGAACTAGGAGACGTGTGAAGCTACTACAGTACCACTTAGTGTCATATGCACAATATCATAAGAAAACACAATACACAGTTATACTAAAAATAAAGGTACTTTATTTTTATGACAATATGCCAAAGTATCTTAGAGTGTACCCTCAGTGAGAGGATAGGAAATATACACAATATATATATACACAATAGCAAAAATATGCAGTATAGTCTTAGAAAACAGTGCAAACAATGTATAGTTACAATAGGATGCAATGGGGAAACATAGGGATAGGGGCAACACAAACCATATACTCCAGAAGTGGAATGCGAACCACGAATGGACCCCAAACCTATGTGACCTTGTAGAGGGTCGCTGGGACTATTAGAAAATAGTGAGAGTTAGCAAAATAACCCTCCCCAAGACCCTGAAAAGTGAGTGCAAAGTGCACTAAAGTTCCCCTAAGGACCAAAGAGTCGTGTTAGAGGAATAATGCAGGAAAGACACAAACCAGCAATGCAACAACTGTGGATTTCCAATCTAGGGTACCTGTGGAACAAGTGGACCAAGTCCAAAAGTCACAAGCAAGTCGGAGATGGGCAGATGCCCAGGAAATGCCAGCTGCGGGTGCAAAGAAGCTTCAACTGGACAGAAGAAGCTGAGGTTTCTGCAGGAACGAAAAGGGCTAGAGACTTCCCCTTTGGTGGACGGATCCCACTCGCCTTGGAGAGTCGTGCAGAAGTGTTTTCCCGCCGGAAGGACGCCAACAAGCCTTGCTACACGCAAATCGTGCATTTGGCGTTTTTGGACGCTGCTGGGGCCCAGGAGGGACCAGGAGGTCGCAACTTGGACCTGCAGAGAGAGGGGACGTCGAGCAAGACAAAGAGCACTCACTGAAGCAGGTAGCACCCGGAGAAGTGCCAGAAACAGGCACTACGAGGATGTGTGAAACGGTGCTCGCCGAAGTTGCACAAAGGAGTCCCACGTCGCCGGAGACCAACTTAGAAAGTCGTGCAATGCAGATTAGAGTGCCGTGGACCCAGGCTTGGATGTGCATGAAGGATTTCCGCCGGAAGTGCACAGGGGCCGGAGTAGCTTGCAAAGTCGCGGTTCCCAGCAATGCAGCCCAGCGAGGTGAGGCAAGGACTTACCTCCACCAAACTTGGGCTGAAGAGTCACTGGACTGTGGGGGTCACTTGGACAGCATCGCTGGATTCGAGGGACCTCGCTCGTCGTGCTGAGAGGAGACCCAAGGGACCGGTAATGCAGCTTTTTGGTGCCTGCGGTTGCAGGGGGAAGATTCCGTCGACCCACGGGAGATTTCTTCGGAGCTTCTGGTGCAGAGAGGAGGCAGGCTACCCCCACAGCATGCACAAGCAGGAAAACAGTCGAGAAGGCGGCAGGATCAGCGTTACAGAGTTGCAGTAGTCGTCTTGGCTACTATGTTGCAGGTTTGCAGGCTTCCAGCGTGGTCAGCGGTCGTTTCCTTATCAGAAGGTGAAGAGGGAGATGCAGAGGAACTCGGATGAGCTCTTGCATTCGTTATCTAAAGTTTCCCCAGAGACAGAGACCCTAAATAGCCAGAAAAGAGGGTTTGGCTACCTAGGAGAGAGGAAAGGCTACTAACACCTGAAGGAGCCTATCAGCAGGAGTCTCTGACGTCACCTGGTGGCACTGGCCACTCAGAGCAGTCCAGTGTGCCAGCAGCACCTCTGTTTCCAAGATGGCAGAGGTCTGGAGCACACTGGAGGAGCTCTGGACACCTCCCAGGGGAGGTGCAGGTCAGGGGAGTGGTCACTCCCCTTTCCTTTGTCCAGTTTCGCGCCAGAGCAGGGGCTAAGGGGTCCCTGAACCGGTGTAGACTGGCTTATGCAGAATTGGGCACATCTGTGCCCAACAAAGCATTTCCAGAGGCTGGGGGAGGCTACTCCTCCCCTGCCTTCACACCATTTTCCAAAGGGAGAGGGTGTCACACCCTCTCTCAGAGGAAGTTCTTTGTTCTGCCATCCTAGGCCAGGCCTGGCTGGACCCCAGGAGGGCAGCTGCCTGTCTGAGGGGTTGGCAGCAGCAGCAACTGCAGTGAAACCCCAGGAAGGGCAGTTTGGCAGTACCAGGGTCTGTGCTACAGACCACTGGGATCATGGGATTGTGCCAACTATGCCAGGATGGTATAGAGGGGGCAATTCCATGATCATAGACATGTTACATGGCCATATTCGGAGTTACCATGGTGAAGCCACATATAGGTAGTGACCTATATGTAGTGCACGCGTGTAATGGTGTCCCCGCACTCACAAAGTTCAGGGAATTGGCTCTGAACAATGTGGGGGCACCTTGGCTAGTGCCAGGGTGCCCTTACACTAAGTAACTTTGCACCTAACCTTTACCAGGTAAAGGTTAGACATATAGGTGACTTATAAGTTACTTAAGTGCAGTGTAAAATGGCTGTGAAATAACGTGGACGTTATTTCACTCAGGCTGCAGTGGCAGGCCTGTGTAAGAATTGTCAGAGCTCCCTATGGGTGGCAAAAGAAATGCTGCAGCCCATAGGGATCTCCTGGAACCCCAATACCCTGGGTACCTCAGTACCATATACTAGGGAATTATAAGGGTGTTCCAGTAAGCCAATGTAAATTGGTAAAATTGGTCACTAGCCTGTTAGTGACAATATGGAAGTAATGAGAGAGCATAACCACTGAGGTTCTGGTTAGCAGAGCCTCAGTGAGACAGTTAGGCACCACACAGGGAACATATACATGCACACCTATGAGCACTGGGGCCCTGTGTGACAGGGTCCCAGTGACACATACATATAGGCCACAAACTTATGAGCACTGGGGTCCTGACCAGCAGGATCCCAGTGACCCATAACAACCATACTGAAAACATAGTGTTTTCACTATGAGCACTGAGGCCTGGCTATCAGGATCCCAGTGAGACAGTGAAAACAGTGACAAACACCCTGACATACACTCACAAACAGGCCAAAAGTGGGGGTAACAAGGCTAGAAAGAGGCTACCTTCTCACAATCATTATCTGAAAAGAAAAGTAAAAAGAGTTCTGAACATCAGAGGGTTCCTATTTCCCGAAAAGAGGCCCCAGTAAAGCCTGTAGAACAAAGGGAAAATCACAAGAAGGGACAGGACAATGAAATTAATGGTCTTCCAAGAAAAACACACTAAAGAAGGCGAGAAGCCAGTAATAGAAAAGACTAGACTTAAGAGCCCACTGACTTCGAAGGTGGGATACTGCTAAACCCAGTAGAGAAGCTTCTCTCAAAAAAACTAAACACTCCAGGTGGACAACTAGAAGATTGAAGCCTTTTAGACAAGCACCAATTGTCAAAATGACACCAATGAAGAGCATATGCCTTAAGGGCCGAAGGCGTCTAGACTGGTACAAGAGACAACTTCAGCTGAGGAGCCCTGGTCTAAACTTTGACTTCAGGTGTAAAGTTAGACTTCAGGTGTAAAGTTAGACTTTAGGCCTAAACTTAGGGGGTCATTCTGACCCTGGCGGTAAAATCCGCCAGGGCCAACGACCGCGGGAGCACCGCCAACAGGCTGGCGGTGCTCCCTTGGGCATTCTGACCGCGGCGGTACAGCCGCGGTCAGAAACGGAAAACCGGCGGTGTACCGCCGGTTTTCCGCTGCCCTGGGGAATCCTCCATGGCGGCGCAGATTGCTGCGCCGCCATGGGGATTCCGACCCCCATACCGCCATCCTGTTCCTGGCGGTTTTCTCCGCCAGGCACAGGATGGCGGTATGGGGTGTCGTGGGGCCCCTGGGGGCCCCTGCAGTGCCCATGCCAATGGCATGGGCACTGCAGGGGCCCCCGTAACAGGGCCCCACCAAGAATTTCAGTGTCTGCCATGCAGACACTGAAAATCGCGACGGGTGCAACTGCACCCGTCGCACCCCTTCCACTCCGCCGGCTCCATTCGGAGCCGGCATCCTCATGGAAGGGTGTTTCCCGCTGGGCTGGTGGGCGGCCTTCTGGCGGTCGCCCGCCAGCCCAGCGGGAAACCCAGAATACCCGCGGCGGTCTTTTGACCACGCAGCGGTATTCTGGCGGTTCCAGCCAGGCCGGCGGCGGCTCAAAATGACCCCCTTAGTCTTCAGATGTAAAGTTAAACTTCAATTGTAAAAGGTAGATTTTTGGTCAACAATTAGGCTTCAGGTCTAAACTTAGACTTCAGATGTAGAGTTAGACTTCAGGTGTAAAGTTAGAATCCAGGTGTAAAGTTAGAATTTAGGTCTAAACTAGACTTTTGTTCTAACTTTACCTATCTGAATTGGGCCCTGTCTAAAATTGAGGAGCTCCAAGTTCTGGAATAGTATTTCACTCATCCCCTTCTGGAACTTCTAGAAATACAATGGAAAAGCCATGGTTTTGGTGGGGGCAAAGGGAGGGTGCAGAACTTGGCTCGGACTTGAACTTGTCTGAAAATGGACCACATGGCCATTTAAAAGGCTGATTAGAATCCTTTGGTGTGATAGAAGGACCAACAACTGTCTTATATATAAAACTGTGGCCCTTACCTGGAGGCCAAAGTAGAGCCATCAACTTCAGACCCTCAGGGGACTTCTTCAAGAAGCCTTATAGCTGGGTCTCAATTAGCTTTGTTCATCAACAAGAAGGAAGTCCTCCAAAAATGTGCTAAAGGCAGGAGCTGTGCCATACTATATCAACAAAAAGCCTATGCATGCACAATCTGATTATATCAAATAAAATACCAAAATACAGAGGTTCTGATCACTATAAAAAGAGCATGCTTTTTTCTTCTTCGCATGTTAAAAATAAACACTCTCCTACATTTACACGTTTTCCATTCTACAGAGTGTCTTTTTTCGGTTATGAACACATTTGCTTCACCTACTCATCTGTTTCCACTTTGTAATACGTATGTGTAGGAAAGTACCATCTTGCCTGGCATGTTACCCCCATTCTTCACTGTATATATGTTGTTTTAGTTGTATGTGTCACTGGGACACTGGTAACCCAGGGCCCCAGTGCTCATAAGTGTGCCTGAATGTGTTACCTGTGTAGTGACTAACTGTCTCACTGAGGCTCTGCTAATCAGAACCTCAGTGGTTATGCTCTCTCATTTCTTTCTAAATTGTCACTAACAGGCTAGTGACCGATTTTACCAATTTACATTGGCTTACTGGAACACCCTTATAATTCCCTAGTATATGGTACTGAGGTACCCAGGGTATTGGGGTTCCAGGAGATCCCTATGGGCTGCAGCATTTCTTTTGCCACCCATAGGGAACTCTGACAATTCTTACACAGGCCTGCCACTGCAGCCTGAGTGAAATAACGTCCACGTTATTTCACAGCCATTTTACACTGCACTTAAGTAACTTATAAGTCACCTATATGTCTAACCTTTACCTGGTAAAGGTTAGGTGCAAAGTTACTTAGTGTGAGGGTACCCTGGCACTAGCCAAGGTGCCCCCACATTATTCAGAGCCAATTCCCTGAACTTTGTGAGTGCGGGGACACCATTACACGCGTGCACTACATATAGGTCACTACCTATATATAGCTTCACAATGGTAACTCCGAATATGGCCATGTAACATGTCTATGATCATGGAATTGCCCCCTCTATGCCATCCTGGCATAGTAGGCACAATCCCATGATCCCAGTGGTCTGTAGCACAGACCCTGGTACTGAAAAACTGCCCTTCCTGGGGTTTCACTGCAGCTGCTGCTGCTGCCAACCCCTCAGACAGGCATCTGCCCTCCTGGGGTCCAGCCAGGCCTGGCCCAGGATGGAAGAACAAAGAACGTCCTCTGAGAGAGGGTGTGACACCCTCTCCCTTTGGAAAATGGTGTGAAGGCAGGGGAGGAGTAGCCTCGCCCAGCCTCTGGAAATGCTTTCTTGGGCACAGATGTGCCCAATTCTGCATAAGCCAGTCTACACCGGTTCAGGGGACCCCTTAGCCCTGCTCTGGCGCGAAACTGAACAAAGGAAAGGGGAGTGACCACTCCCCTGACCTGCACCTCCCCTGGGAGGTTTCCAGAGCTCCTCCAGTGTGCTCCAGACCTCTGCCATCTTGGAAACAGAGGTGCTGCTGGCACACTGGACTGCTCTGAGTGGCCAGTGCCACCAGGTGACGTCAGAGACTCTTTCTGATAGGCTCCTTCAGGTGTTGCTAGCCTATCCTCTCTCCTAAGTAGCCAAACCCTCTTTTCTGGCTATTTAGGGTCTCTGTCTCTGGGGAAACTTTAGATAACGAATGCAAGAGCTCATCCGAGTTCCTCTGCATCTCTCTCTTCACCTTCTGCCAAGGAATCGACTGCTGACCGCGCTGGAAGCCTGCAAAACTGCAACATAGTAGCAAAGACGACCACTGCAACTCTGTAACGCTGATCCTGCCGCCTTCTCGACTGTTTTCCTGGTGGTGCATGCTGTGGGGGTAGTCTGCCTCCTCTCTGCACTAGAAGCTCCGAAGAAATCTCCTGTGGGTCGACGGAATCTTCCCCCTGCAACCGCAGGCACCAAAAAGCTGCATTACCGGTCCCTTGGGTCTCCTCTCAGCACAACGAGCGAGGTCCCTCGAATCCAGCAACTCTGTCCAAGTGGCCCCCACAGTCCAGTGACTCTTCAGTCCAAGTTTGGTGGAGGTAAGTCCTTGCCTCACCTCGCTAGACTGCATTGCTGGGAACCGCGACTTTTGCAGCTACTTCGGCCTCCGTGCACTTCCGGCGGAAATCCTTTGTGCGCAGTCCAGCCTGGGTCCACGGCACTCTAACCTGCATTGCACAACCTCCTAAGTTGTTCTCCGGCGACGTGGGACTTCTTTGTGCGACTTCGGGTGAGCACCATTTCACGCATCCTCGTAGTGCCTGTTTCTGGCACTTCTCCGGGTGCTACCTGCTGCTAAGAGGGCTCCTTGTCTTGCTCAATGTCCCCTCTACCTCCTGGTCCAATTTGCGACCCCCTGGTCCCTCCTGGGCCACAGCAGCATCCAAAAACGCTAACTACACGATTTGCAGCTAGCAAGGCTTGTTGGTGTTCTTTCGGCGGAAAAATACTTCTGCACGACTCTACAAAGCGAGAGAGATCCGTCCTCTAAAGGGGAAGTCTCTAGCCCTTTGCGTTCTTGCAGAAACCGCAGCTTCTTCTGTCCAGTAGAAGCTTCTTTGCACCCGCAGCTGGCATTTCCTGGGCATCTGCCCATCTCCGACTTGCTTGTGACTTTTGGACTTGGTCCCCTTGTTTCACAGGTACCCCAGATTGGAAATCCACAGTTGTTGCATTGTTGGTTTGTGTCTTTCCTGCATTATTCCTCTAACACGACTTCTTTGTCCTTAGGGGAACTTTGGTGCACTTTGCACTCACTTTTCAGGGTCTTGGGGAGGGTTATTTTTCTAACTCTCACTATTTTCTAATAGTCCCAGCGATCCTCTACAAGGTCACATAGGTTTGGAGTCCATTCGTGGTTCGCATTCCACTTTTGGAGTATATGGTTTGTGTTGCCCCTATCCCTATGTTTCCCCATTGCATCCTATTGTAACTATACATTGTTTGCACTGTTTTCTAAGACTATACTGCATATTTTTGCTATTGTGTATATATATCTTGTGTATATTTCCTATCCTCTCACTGAGGGTACACTCTAAGATACTTTGGCATATTGTCATAAAAATAAAGTACCTTTATTTTTAGTACAACTGTGTATTGTGTTTTCTTATGATATTGTGCATATGACACTAGGTGGTACTGTAGTAGCTTCACACGTCTCCTAGTTCAGCCTAAGCTGCTCTGCTAAGCTACCATTATCTATCAGCCTAAGCTGCTAGACACCCTATACACTAATAAGGGATAACTGGGCCTGGTGCAAGGTGCAAGTACCCCTAGGTACTCACTACAAGCCAGTCCAGCCTCCTACAGTATGTCCCAAAATCACAGGTAGAGTTAAACTGCAGAGAACCGAGGGTGACAGGTAGAAAGAACTGAAGGAAAACTGACTCACACATAGGCTCCTGGCCGGAGGGACACTTAGGCCCTAATTACAACCCTAGCGGTCGGAGATAAAGTGGCGGTAATACCACCAACAGGCAGGCGGTAAAAAAAATTGAATTATGACTGTAGGAAAGTACCATCTTGCCTGGCATGTTACCCCCATAATTCACTGTATATATGTTGTTTTAGTGTATGTGTCACTGGGACCCTGCCAGCCAGGGCCCCAGTGCTCATAAGTATGCCCTGTATGTGTTCCCTGTGCGTGCGATGACTAACTGTCTCACTGAGGCTCTGCTAACCAGAACCTCAGTGGTTATGCTCTCTCTGCTTTCTAAATTGTCACTAACAGATTAGTGACCAATTTCACCAATTCACATTGGTATACTGGAACACCCTTCTAATTCCCTAGTATATGGTACTAAGGTACCCAGGGTATTGGGGTTCCAGGAGATCCCTATGGGCTGCAGCCTTTCTTTTGCCACCCATAGGGAGCTCTGACAATTCTTACACAGGCCTGCCACTGCAGCCTGAGTGAAATAACGTCCACGTTATTTCACAGCCATTTACCACTGCACTTAAGTAACTTATAAGTCACTTATAAGTCTAACCTTCACCTGGTGAAGGTTGGGTGCTAAGTTACTTAGTGTGTGGGCACCCTGGCACTAGCCAAGGTGCCCCCACATTGTTCAGGGCAAATTCCCCGGACTTTGTGAGTGCGGGGACACAATTACACACGTGCACTATACATGGGTCACTACCTATGTATAGCGTCACAATGGTAACTCCGAACATGGCCATGTAACATGTCTAAGACCATGGAATTGTCACCCCAATGCCATTCTGGCATTGGGGAGACAATTCCATGATCCCACGAGTCTCTAGCACAGACCCGGGTACTGCCAAACTGCCTTTTCCGGGGTTTCACTGCAGCTGCTGCTGCTGCCAACCCCTCAGACAGGTTTCTGCCCTCCTGGGGTCCAGCCAGGCTTGGCCCAGGAAGGCAGAACAAAGGACTTCCTCAGAGAGAGGGTGTTACACCCTCTCTCTTTGGAAAAATGTGTCAGGGCTGGGGAGGAGTAGCCTCCCCAAGCCTCTGGAAATGCTTTGATGGGCACAGATGGTGCCCATCTCTGCATAAGCCAGTCTACACCGGTTCAGGGATCCCCCAGCCCTGCTCTGGCGCGAAACAGGACAAAGGAAAGGGGAGTGACCACTCCCCTGACCTGCACCTCCCAGCGGAGGTGCCCAGAGCTCCTCCAGCGTGCCCCAGACCTCTGCCATCTTGGAAACAGAGGTGTTGCTGGCACACTGGACTGCTCTGAGTGGCCAGTGCCAGCAGGTGACGTCAGAGACTCCTTCTGATAGGCTCTTACCTGTGTTACTAGCCTATCCTCCTTCCTAGGTAGCCAAACCTTCTTTTCTAGCTATTTAGGGTCTCTGCTTTGGGGAATTCTTCAGATAACGAATGCAAGAGCTCATCAGAGTTCCTCTGCATCTCTCTCTTCACCTTCTGCCAAAGGATCGACCGCTGACTGCTCAGGACGCCTGCAAAATGGCAACAAAGTATCAAAGACGACTACTGCAACCTTGTATCGCTGATCCTGCCGCCTTCTTGACTGTTTCCTGGTGGTGCATGCTCTGGGGGTAGCCTGCCTCCTCTCTGCACTAGGAGCTCTGAAGAAATCTCCCGTGGGTCGACGGAATCTTCCCCTGCAACCGCAGGCAACAAAAGACTGCATCACCAGTCCTCTGGGTCCCCTCTCAGCACAACGAGCGTGGTCCCTGGAACTCAGCAACTCTGTCCAAGTGACTCCCACAGTCCAGTGACTCTTCAGTCCAAGTTTGGTGGAGGTAAGTCCTTGCCTCCCCACGCTAGACTGCATTGCTGGGTACCGCATGATTTGCAGCTGCTCCGGCTCCTGTGCACTCTTCCAGGATTTCCTTTGTGCACAGCCAAGCCTGGGTCCCTGACACTCTAACCTGCAGTGCACAACCTCCTGAGTTGTCCTCCAGCGTCGTGGGACTCCCTTTTGTGTCTTCGGGTGAGCTCCGGTTCACTCCTCTTCCAAGTGCCTGTTCTGGTACTTCTGCGGGTGCTGCCTGCTTTGGTGAGGGCTCCCTGACTTGCTGGGCACCCCCTCTGTCTCCTCATCCAAGTGGCGACATCCTGGTCCCTCCTGGGCCACAGCAGCATCCAAAAATCCTAACCGCGACCCTTGCAGCTAGCAAGGCTTGTTTGTGGTCTTTCTGTGTGGGAACACCTCTGCAAGCTTCTACACGACGTGGGACATCCATCCTCCAAAGGGGAAGTTTCTAGCCCTCTTAGTTCTTGCAGAATCCACAGCTTCTACCATCCAGTGGCAGCTCCTTTGCACCCTCAGCTGGCATTTCGTGGGCATCTGCCCACTCTCGACTTTGTCGCGACTCTTGGACTTGGTCCCCTTGTTCCACAGGTACTCTCGTCCAGAAATCCACTTTGGTTGCATTGCTGGTGTTGGTCTTCCTTGCAGAAACCCCCTATCACGACTTCTGTGCTCCCTGGGGGAAGTAGGTGCACTCAGGTACACCTACTTTTCAGGGTCTTGGGGTGGGCTATTTTTCTAACCCTCACTGTTTCCTTACAGTCCCAGCAACCCTCTACAAGCTCACATAGGTTTGGGGTCCATACGTTATTCCCATTCCACTTTTGGAGTATATGGTTTGTGTTGCCCCTATACCTATGTGCTCTTATTGAAATACATTGTAACTTTACACTGCTTGCATTACTTCCTTTTGCTATTACTGCATATTTTTGGTATTGTGTACATATATCTTGTGTATATTTGGCATCCTCATACTGAGGGTACTCACTGAGATACTTTTGGCATATTGTCATAAAAACAAAGTACCTTTATTTTTAGTATATCTGTGTATTGTGTTTTCTTATGATATTGTGCATATCACACCAGTGGTATAGTAGGAGCTTTGCATGTCTCCTAGTTCAGCCTAAGCTGCTCTGCTATAGCTACCTTCTATCAGCCTAAGCTGCTAGAAACACCTCTTCTACACTAATAAGGGATAACTGGACCTGGTACAGAGTGTAAATACCCCTTGGTACCCACTACAAGCCAGGCCAGCCTCCTACATTGGTTGTGCAGCGGTGGGATAAGTACTTGTAACTACTTACCACTTTGTCATATTGTACTTTTCATAAGAGAAAAATATACTAAACAAGTTCAGTATATGTACACCTAACCAAAAAGTTTTGCTTTTCTTCTCTTACACTATTTACTAAGTGCTGAAAAGTACCTTTAAACTTTCTAAAAGTTTTAAAAAGTTTGAAAAGTTTTTTTTCTGTTTCCTTAAAAAGTCCAGAAACTTTTTTTCTCTCTTTTATCTGTCCTAAACCTTTTCTATCATGTCTGATGTAGGAACTGCTCTTAACCTGGTCAACTCAGCTTATGACCACCTTAATTGGAAAAGTTTGAGGAGTCTCTGCATTGATAGAGGTTTAGTGGTTGGAAAGAACCCCTCTAGAGATTTATTGAATAACATGCTTATTGAAAATGATAAGGCCTTAGCTGGCACTTCAATTGAGAAGTTAGGAGATAGCTCACACTCTGACTCAGGGGAGCCCCCAGTAAGAGTGTTAGAGGGTGAACTTCCTAACCTGCCCCTTAGCAGACCACCTAGCATAACTGGTAGTAATGGAAGCTCTCATCACAGTAGGAATGTTGTTCCTGCAGGCCAGGTTTTTAGGGTGCCAACTGTTAGGGAAAGGTCTCCCTCTGTTCATTCACATCATTCTTCTGTGTCAAAACATTCCCAACCCACCCACCCTGATGACAGAATGTTAGAAAGGGAACTCAATAGATTGAGAGTGGAAGAGACCAGGATGAAGCTTAAACAGCAACAGCTGGCTCTAGACAGGGAATCTCTAGACTTAGAAAAAGAAAGACAGGGGTTGGGGTTTGGACCCCATGGCGGCAGCATCAGTATTCCAGATAGTAATCCTGTGAAAGAGCATGATTCTAGGAATCAGCATAAGATAGTTCCCCCTTACAAGGAGGGGGATGACATTAACAAGTGGTTTGCTGCACTTGAGAGGGCCTGTGTTGTACACGGGGGTCCCTCAAAGGCAGTGGGCTGCTATCCTATGGCTATCCTTCAGTGGAAAGGGTAGGGATAGGCTCCTTACTGTGAAGGAAAGTGATGCCAAACATTTTACAGTTTTGAAGAATGCACTCTTGGATGGATTTGGCTTAACCACTGAACAATACAGGATTAAGTTCAGAGAAACCAGAAAAGAGTCCTCACAAGACTGGGTAGACTTTGTTGACTATTCAGTGAAGGCCTTGGAGGGGTGGTTACATGGCAGTAAAGTTTCTGACTATGAAAGCCTGTAAATCTAATCCTGAGAGAGCATATTCTGAATAACTGTGTGTTTGATTTGTTACACCAATATCTAGTGGACTCAGATCTGACCTCTCCCCAAGAATTGGGAAAGAAGGCAGACAAATGGGTCAGAACAAGAGTGAACAGAAAAGTTCATACAGGGGGTGACAAGGATGGCAAGAAGAAGGATGGTAAGTCTTCAGACAAGGGTGGGGACAAATCTAAAAATGAGTCTTCATCAGGCCCACAAAAACACTCTGGTGGGGGTGGTGGGTCCAAATCCTCTTCTAATCACGTAAAGAAACCATGGTGCTATTTATGTAAAGTAAAAGGCCATTGGACAACTGATGCCAGTTGTCCAAAGAAAAGCACCAAGCCTCCCACTACCAAAACCCCTACTGCAACCTCTAGTGCCCCTAGTAATAGCAGTGGTGGTGGGAGCAAACCTACTAATAGCCAATCCAAGGGAGTAGCTGGGCTCACTTTTGGTAATTTAGTTGGGGTTGGTCTTGTTAGGGAGACCACAGAGGCTGTGTTAGTCTCTGAAGGTGCCATTGATTTGGCCACCTTGGCTGCTTGTCCCCTTAATATGGATAAGTACAAGCAACTTCCCCTAATAAATGGTGTTGAGGTTCAGGCCTACAGGGACACAGGTGCCAGTGTTACCATGGTAATAGAGAAACTGGTACACCCTGAACAACACCTACTTGGTCACCAGTACCAAGTGACAGACGCTCATAACAACACTCTTAGCCACCCCATGGCTGTTGTGAATCTCAACTGGGGGGGGGTTACTGGTCCAAAGAAAGTTGTGGTTGCCTCAGATTTACCTGTAGACTGTCTACTTTGGAACGATTTAGAGACATCAGCTTGGGCAGAAGTGGAGTTGGAGGCTCATGCAGCAATGCTGGGCATTCCTGGGCATATTTTTGCTTTATCCAGGGCTCAGGCCAAAAAGCAAAAAGGACAGGGTGACTTGGATCCTGGAACAATGGACCAAGTGCTCCCTAAAGCTAGGGTTAGTAAGGGTAAATCCCTACCCACTATCCCTCCCTCTACAGATGATTCTACTTCT
Source organism: Pleurodeles waltl (assembly GCF_031143425.1). Taxonomy (NCBI): domain Eukaryota; kingdom Metazoa; phylum Chordata; class Amphibia; order Caudata; family Salamandridae; genus Pleurodeles; species Pleurodeles waltl. The sequence continues at coordinate 36,009,014 of NC_090438.1, read as the reverse complement.
GAGGAAGAAGAATTTCCCCCCTATGCAGAACCTTCACTAGAGGAACTGGCAGCAGACACTGCTGAGCTTTTGGGTGGAGGGGGGCCTGCCAGGGAGGAGCTGAGTGTGGCACAGCAAACCTGTCCCACATTAGAGGGTCTAAGACAGCAAGCTGTTAGACAGCAAAATGGGGATGTCAGTGACTCACATAGAGTTTACTGGGAGGACAACCCCTTGTATACAGAGGCAAGGGACACAAAACCTGGAGCAGCCAGGAGATTGGTCATTCCCCTGCAATACAGAGAGTTCCTCCTAACTCTAGCCCACGACATTCCCTTGGCTGGACATCTAGGGCAAATTAAAACATGGGAAAGGCTTGTCCCCCTGCTTCATTGGCCTAGGATGTCAGAGGACACAAAAGATTTTTGTAAGTCCTGTGTCACCTGTCAAGCCAGTGGCAAGACTGGTGGCACCCCAAAGGCTCCCATTATTCCACTGCCTGTGGTTGGGGTTCCCTTTGAAAGGGTAGGGGTTGACATAGTTGGCCCCCTTGACCCTCCTACTGCTTCAGGCAATAGGTTTATCTTAGTGGTAGTGGACCATGCCACAAGATATCCTGAAGCAATTCCTCTTAGGACCACTACACCACCTGCAGTGGCAAAAGCCCTCCTGGGAATCTTTTCCAGGGTGGGTTTCCCAAAAGAGGTGGTATCAGACAGGGGTAGCAAGTTTATGTCTGCATACTTGAAGGCCATGTGGAAGGAATGTGGTGTAACATACAAATTCACCACACCTTATCATCCACAAACAAATGGACTGGTAGAGTGGTTTAATAAAACTCTCAAAGGAATGATAATGGGACTCCCTGAAAAACTCAGGAGGAGATGGGATGTCCTGTTACCTTGCCTCCTTTTTGCTTACAGGGAGGTACCCCAGAAAGGAGTGGGCTTCAGCCCCTTTGAACTCCTATTTGGACACCCTGTAAGAGGTCCCCTAACACTTGTGAAGGAGGGTTGGGAACAACCTTTAAAAGATCCTAAGCAAGACATAGTGGACTATGTACTCGGCCTAAAATCCAGAATGGCTGAGTACATGAAAAAGGCCAGTAAAAACCTTCAGGCCAGCCAAGAGCTCCAAAAGCAATGGCATGACCAGAAGACTGTTCTGATTCAGTACCAACCAGGGCAGAAAGTGTGGGTCTTGGAGCCTGTGGCCCCAAGAGCACTCCAAGACAAATGGAATGGACCCCACATAATTGTTGAAAAGAAGGGAGAAGTCACCTACTTGGTTGACTTGGGCACTGCCAGGAGTCCCCTTAGGGTGCTCCATGTCAACCGCCTAAAACCCTACTATGACAGGGCTGATCTTACCCTGCTCATGGCAACAGATGAAGGACAGGAAGAAGAGAGTGACCCTCTCCCTGATCTCTTCTCTTCCACAGAACAAGATGCTCTAGTGGAAGGTGTAGTTTTAGCAGACTGTCTTACTGCTGAGCAGAAAGACCACTGCATAAATCTCCTGGGTCAGTTTTCTGAACTCTTTTCTACTGTGCCAGGCACCACTTCTTGGTGTGAGCACACTATAGATACTGGAGACAGCATGCCTGTCAAAAGTAAGATCTATAGGCAGCCTGACCATGTCAGGGACTGCATGAAACAAGAAGTTCAGAAAATGCTAGAACTGGGAGTGGTTGAGCATTCTGAAAGCCCATGGGCCTCCCCTGTGGTGCTTGTACCAAAGCCTCACTCTAAAGATGGGAAAAGAGAAATGAGGTTTTCTGTAGATTACAGAGGTCTCAACCAGGTAACTAAAACTGATGCTCACCCTATACCCAGGGCAGATGAGCTCATATATACACTGGCATCTGCCAAGTATCTAGGCACCTTTGATTTGACTGCAGGGTATTGGCAGATCAAGTTATCAAAGGATGCTAAAGCAAAAACTGCATTTTCGACTATTGGAGGGCACTACCAATTCACAGTAATGCCCTTTGGTTTGAAAAATGCACCTGCCACTTTTCAGAGGTTGGTGAATACAGTCCTGCAAGGGTTGGAGGCTTTTAGTGCAGCATATCTAGATGATATGGCTGTCTTTAGCTCCAGCTGGGATGATCACCTGGTCCACCTGTGGAAAGTTTTGGAGGCCCTGCAAAAGGCAGGCCTCACTATCAAGGCTTCAAAGTGCCAGATAGGGCAGGGGAAGTGGTTTATCTGGGACACCTGGTAGGTGGAGACCAGATAGCACCACTTCAGGGGAAAATCCAAACTATTATAGATTGGGTTACCCCTACAACTCAGACCCAGGTGAGAGCCTTCTTAGGCCTCACTGGGTATTACAGGAGGTTCATAAAGAACTATGGCTCAATAGCAGCCCCTCTTAATGACCTCACCTCTAAGAAAATGCCTAAAAAGGTATTGTGGACAGCTAGCTGTCAGAAAGCTTTTGAGGAGCTGAAACAGGCCATGTGCACTGCACCTGTCCTAAAAAGCCCATGTTACTCCAAGAAATTCATTGTTCAAAGTGATGCATCTGAATTAAGGGTAGGGGCAGTCTTATCACAACTCAATTCTGAGGGAGAGGATCAACCTGTTGCTCTTATCAGCAGGAGGTTGACCCCTAGAGAAAAGCGTTGGTCTGCCATAGAGAGGGAGGCCTTTGCTGTGGTCTGGGCACTGAAGAAGTTGAGGCCATACCTGTTTGGCACTCACTTCATTGTTCAGACAGACTACACACCTCTACTTTGGCTAAAACAAATGAAAAGTGAAAACCCTAAATTGTTGAGGTGGTCCATATCTCTACAGGGAATGGACTATACAGTGGAACATAGACCTGGGAGTACCCACTCCAATGCAGATGGACTCTCCAGATATTTCCACTTAGACAATGAAGACTCATCAGGTCATGGCTAGTCTTATTGTCCTTCGTTTGGGGGGGGTTGTAGGAAAGTACCATCTTGCCTGGCATGTTACCCCCATTTTTCACTGTATATATGTTGTTTTAGTTGTATGTGTCACTGGGACCCTGGTAACCCAGGGCCCCAGTGCTCATAAGTGTGCCTGAATGTGTTACCTGTGTAGTGACTAACTGTCTCACTGAGGCTCTGCTAATCAGAACCTCAGTGGTTATGCTCTCTCATTTCTTTCCAAATTGTCACTAACAGGCTAGTGACCATTTTTACCAATTTACATTGGCTTACTGGAACACCCTTATAATTCCCTAGTATATGGTACTGAGGTACCCAGGGTATTGGGGTTCTAGGAGATCCCTATGGGCTGCAGAATTTCTTTTGCCACCCATAGGGAGCTCTGACAATTCTTACACAGGCCTGCCACTGCAGCCTGAGTGAAATAACGTCCACGTTATTTCACAGCCATTTTACACTGCACTTAAGTAACTTATAAGTCACCTATATGTCTAACCTTTACCTGGTAAAGGTTAGGTGCAAAGTTACTTAGTGTGAGGGCACCCTGGCACTAGCCAAGGTGCCCCCACATTGTTCAGAGCCAATTCCCTGATCTTTGTGAGTGCGGGGACACCATTACACGCGTGCACTACATATAGGTCACTACCTATATGTGGCTTCACAATGGTAACTCCGAATATGGCCATGTAACATGTCTATGATCATGGAATTGCCCCCTCTATGCCATCCTGGCATAGTTGGCACAATTCCATGATCCCAGTGGTCTGTAGCACAGACCCTGGTACTGCCAAACTGCCCTTCCTGGGGTTTCACTGCAGCTGCTGCTGCTGCCAACCCCTCAGACAGGCAGCTGCCCTCCTGGGGTCCAGCCAGGCCTGGCCCAGGATGGCAGAACAAAGAACTTCCTCTGAGAGAGGGTGTGACACCCTCTCCCTTTGGAAAATGGTGTGAAGGCAGGGGAGGAGTAGCCTCCCCCAGCCTCTGGAAATGCTTTGTTGGGCACTGATGTGCCCAAATCTGCATAAGCCAGTCTACACCGGTTCAGGGACCCCTTAGCCCCTGCTCTGGCGCGAAACTGTACATAGGAAAGGGGAGTGACCACTCCCCTGACCTGCACCTCCCCTGGGAGGTGTCCAGAGCTCCTCCAGTGTGCTCCAGACCTCTGCCATCTTGGAAACAGAGGTGCTGCTGGCACACTGGACTGCTCTGAGTGGCCAGTGCCACCAGGTGACGTCAGAGACTCCTGCTGATAGGCTCCTTCAGGTGTTAGTAGCCTATCCTCTCTCCTAGGTAGCCAAACCCTCTTTTCTGGCTATTTAGGGTCTCTGTCTCTGGGGAAACTTTAGATAACGAATGCAAGAGCTCATCCGAGTTCCTCTGCATCTCTCTCTTCACCATCTGATAAGGAAACGACCGCTGACTGCGCTGGAAGCCTGCAAACCTGCAACATAGTAGCAAAGACGACTACTGCAACTCTGTAACGCTGATCCTGCCGCCTTCTCGACTGTTTTCCTGCTTGTGCATGCTGTGGGGGTAGCCTGCCTCCTCTCTGCACCAGAAGCTCCGAAGAAATCTCCCGTGGGTCGACGGAATCTTCCCCCTGCAACCGCAGGCACCAAAAAGCTGCATTACCGGTCCCTTGGGTCTCCTCTCAGCACGACGAGCGAGGTCCCTCGAATCCAGCGACTCTGTCCAAGTGACCCCCACAGTCCAGTGACTCTTCAGTCCAAGTTTGGTGGAGGTAAGTCCTTGCCTCACCTCGCTGGGCTGCATTGCTGGGAACCGCGACTTTGCAAGCTACTCCGGCCCCTGTGAACTTCTGGCGGAAATCCTTTGTGCACAGCCAAGCCTGGGTCCACGGCACTAAAACCTGCATTGCACGACTTTCTAAGTTGGTCTCCGGCGACATGGGACTCCTTTGTGCAACTTCGGCGAGCACCGTTTCACGTATCCTATTAGTGCCTGTTTCTGGCACTTCTCCGGGTGCTACCTGCTTCAGTGAGGGCTCTTTGTCTTGCTCGACGTCCCCTCTCTCTTCAGGTCCAATTTGCGACCTCCTGGTCCCTCCTGGGCCCCAGCAGCGTCCAAAAACGCCAAACGCACGATTTGCAGCTAGCAAGGCTTGTTGGCGTCCTTTCGGCGGGAAAACACTTCTGCACGACTTCCGTCCACCAAAGGAGAAGTCTCTAGCCCTTTTCGTTCCTGCAGAAACCTCAGCTTCTTCTGTCCAGTCGAAGCTTCTTTGCACCCGCAGCTGGCATTTCCTGGGCATCTGCCCATCTCCGACTTGCTTGTGACTTTTGGACTTGGTCCCCTTGTTCCACAGGTACCCTAGATTGGAAATCCACAGTAGTTGCATTGCTGGTTTGTGTCTTTCCTGCATTATTCCTCTAACACGACTACTTTGTCCTTAGGGGAACTTTAGTGCACTTTGCACTCACTTTTCAGGGTCTTGGGGAGGGTTATTTTTCTAACTCTCACTATTTTCTAATAGTCCCAGCGACCCTCTACAAGGTCACATAGGTTTGGGGTCCATTCGTGGTTCGCATTCCACTTTTGGAGTATATGGTTTGTGTTGCCCCTATCCCTATGTTTCCCCATTGCATCCTATTGTAACTATACATTGTTTGCACTGTTTTCTAAGACTATACTGCATATTTTTGCTATTGTGTATATATATCTTGTGTATATTTCCTATCCTCTCACTGAGGGTACACTCTGAGATACTTTGGCATATTGTCATAAAAATAAAGTACCTTTATTTTTAGTATAACTGTGTATTGTGTTTTCTTATGATATTGTGCATATGACACTAGGTGGTACTGTAGTAGCTTCACACGTCTCCTAGTTCAGCCTAAGCTGCTCTGCTAAGCTACCATTATCTATCAGCCTAAGCTGCTAGACACCCTATACACTAATAAGGGATAACTGGGCCTGGTGCAAGGTGCAAGTACCCCTTGGTACTCACTACAAGCCAGTCCAGCCTCCTACAGGGGTTGTGTAGGAAAGTACCATCTTGCCTGGCATGTTACCCCCATATTTCACTGTATATATGTTGTTTTAGTGTATGTGTCACTGGGACCCTGCCAGCCAGGGCCCCAGTGCTCATAAGTATGCCCTGTATGTGTTCCCTGTGTGGTGACTAACTGTCTCACTGAGGCTCTGCTAACCAGAACCTCAGTGGTTATGCTCTCTTTGCTTTCTAAATTGTCACTAACAGGCTAGTGACCAATTTCACCAATTCACATTGGCATACTGGAACACCCTTATAATTCCCTAGTATATGGTACTAAGGTACCCAGGGTATTGGGGTTCCAGGAGATCCCTATGGGCTGCAGCATTTCTTTTGCCACCCATAGGGAGCTCTGACAATTCTTACACAGGCCTGCCACTGCAGCCTGAGTGAAATAACGTCCACGTTATTTCACAGCCATTTACCACTGCACTTAAGCAACTTATAAGTCACCTATATGTCTAACCTTCACCTGGTGAAGGTTGGGTGCTAAGTTACTTAGGGGGTCATTCCGACCCTGGCGGTCCATGACCGCCAGGGCAGAGGGCAGTGGAAGCACCGCCAACAGGCTGGCGGTGCTTCTTGGGCGATTCTGACCGCGGCGGTAAAGCCGTGGTCAGAAAAGGGGAACCGGCGGTTTCCCGCCGGTTTCCCGCCGGTTTCCCGCCGGCCCAGGGAATCCGCCATGGCGGCGCTGCTTGCAGCGCCGCCATGGTGATTCCGACCGCCTTCCAGCCATCCTGTTCCTGGCGGTAATTACCGCCAGGAACAGGATGGCGGGAACGGGTGTCGTGGGGCCCCTGGGGGCCCCTGCACTGCCCATGCCACTGGCATGGGCAGTGCAGGGGCCCCCTAACAGGGCCCCATAAAGATTTTCAGTGTCTGCTTTGCAGACACTGAAAATCGCGACGGGTGCCACTGTACCCGTCGCACCCCTTCAACTCCGCCGGCTCCATTCGGAGCCAGCTTCATTGTTGAAGGGGCTTTCCCGCTGGGCCGGCCGGCGGTCTTCTGGCAGTCGCCCGCCGGCCCAGCGGGAAACCCGGAATGGCCGCCGCGGTCTTTAGACCGCGGAGCGGTCTTTCGGCGGGAACCGCTTGGCGGGCGGCGACCGCCGCGGTCAGAATGACCGCCTTAGTGTTTGGGCACCCTGGCACTAGCCAACGTGCCCCCACATTGTTCAGGGCAAATTCCCCGGACTTTGTGAGTGCGGGAACACCATTACACGCGTGCACTATACACGGGTCACTACCTATGTATAGCGTCACAATGGTAACTCCGAACATAGCCATGTAACATGTCTAAGATCATGGAATTGTCACCCCAATGCCATTCTGGCATTGGGGAGACAATTCCATGATCCCCCGAGTCTCTAGCTCAGACCCGGGTACTGCCAAACTGCCTTTCCCGGGGTTTCACTGCAGCTGCTGCTGCTGCCAACCCCTCAGACATGTTTCTGCCCTCCTGGGGTCCAGCCAGGCTTGGCCCAGGAAGGCAGAACAAAGGACTTCCTCAGAGAGAGGGTGTTACACCCTCTCCCTTTGGAAAAAGGTGTCAGGGCTGGGAAGGAGTGGCCTCCCCCAGCCTCTGGAAATGCTTTGATGGGCACAGATGGTGCCCATCTCTGCATAAGCCAGTCTACACCGGTTCAGGGATCCCCCAGCCCTGCTCTGGTGCGAAACAGGACAAAGGAAAGGGGAGTGACCACTCCCCTGACCTGCACCTCCCAGGGGAGGTGCCCAGAGCTCCTCCAGTGTGCCCCAGACCTCTGCCATCTTGGAAACAGAGGTGTTGCTGGCACACTGGACTGCTCTGAGTGGCCCTTGCCAGCAGGTGACGTCAGAGACTCCTTCTGATAGGCCCTACCCCTGCAGTCTTGGACAGCTGAAGCACCATGGTTGGTGGTGGGGGCTCAGATCCTGTCACAGCACCAGGCCTCCTGTCCCTCCTGCCTGCAGGGCAGGCTCTTTACCCTTGGCATCTGGTGGTGCCTCCTTGCCCTTGGCAGCTGGTGGTGCCTCCTTGGCCTTGGCAGCTGGTGGTGCCTCCTTGGCAGCTGGTGGTGTATCCTTGGCCTTGGCAGCTGGTGGGGCCTTCTTGCCCTTGGCAGCTGGTGGTGCATCCATGGCCTTGGCAGCTGGTGCAGGCACATTGCCAGTGCTGATGGGTGATTCCTTGGAGCCGCACACACCTGCAGTAGCTGCAGAAACTACAGTGGCCATGGACTGGGTGGCTGAGGTGCTGGCCTGGGTTCTGCCCACCCTGGCCTGAAGTGAAGGACGGGGGGGGGTAGGGAAGAGGTCAAGGGTGGAGAGGAAAAGCTTCTTAGGGACACCAGGGCGGGAAGAGGGTGAAGGTTTTGGAGTGGAGGAAGAGAGAGTGGTTGTAGGAGGTGTCTGTCTGCTGTGTTTGGGTGCAGGTGCATGGGCTGGATGCTGTTGTGAGGCGGATGGCTGTTGGGTGTGTGTCTGCTTGCGTTTGTGTACTTTGGGAGGAGGGGTCGCAGACACAGTGTGAGAGGACACAGGGGACGTGTGCATGGATGTGGGGGTGGTGACTGCTAGTGGGTGTGTAGTGATAGGCGTGCTGGTGATGGAAGTAGTGGATGAGGATCTAGTGCATGAAGGTGTGAGTGGCAACGCTACTGGGAGGGAGGTGGACGAGGAGGAGGAGGGGGACACAGTGGAGGCAGTGGATGTTGGTGTGTCTGCTTCTGGATGGTGTTTGTGTGAGTGCCTGTGGGATGATGTGTGGTGCTTGTGTTTGCCTGAGCCACTCCTGTGTGTTGTCTTTGGGTGAATGCTGGTCTGATTGTGTGCTTGGGATAGGTTGGGGTTCAGGGGAATGGGACTGGGTAGAGGAAGTTGGAGGGGTGAGGCTAGAGACAGGGACAATGGCTGCCATCATGGAGGAGACCACAGCCTGGAATGATCTATGTTGGGCCGCCACGCCAAAGTGAATGCCCTCCAGTAATGAATTTGTATGTTGCAAATGCCCTGCCAGCCCCTGAATGGCATTCACTATGGTTGACTGCCCAACAGAGATGGATCGCAGGAGGTCAATAGCCTCCTCACTCAGGGCAGCAGGGCTAACTGGGGCAGGGCTTGAGGTGCCTGGGGCGAAGGAGATGCCCACCCTCCTGGGTGAGCAGGCACGGGAAACTCACTGAGGGGCTGCAGGGAGGGCGGTGCTGGTACGGGATTGGAGGCTGTACTTGGGGTGGCCACAGAGCTGTCTGCCACCAGCAGGGAGCTTCCATCGGAGGAGATATCACTGTCAGAACTGTCTCCTCCTGTCTCCGCCATGGTGCTCTCCTCGCCCTCCGTCCCACTGGTGCTCTCAAGGTCAGTGGATTTGGCCTACAGGGCTATGTGGGATGCAGCTCCCTCCGTCGCCGGTGCCGCTGCTCCTCCGCCAGATGATGTTAATGCACAAAAGGACAAGGTGACAAAGCAAATAGGGGGGGAGAGACAGAGGACACATTTGGCGAATGCCAGGAACAACACCACCGTTGGCGTACACAACACACAGGGAACAGCCCTACGCACTAGGCGATGCACTGCCACTCACAATGCTAGTCACCAGGCCATGGACAGTAATAGCTAACGCCAATAGCAGCATACCTGAGACCCACAGATCCCTGCCCAGTAGTAGATGCCCACTATCATGTTTGGGGGTGGAGTGCCTCAGCCCCTGCCCAACATGGAACCTACCCTGCAATGTCCGGCCTGGCCTAGGGGCACCCACAGGCCCACATCCCTGACCCAGAGACCACCCCGCCACGCTCAAGTAGTATATTGGGAACTGTACTCACCCCCTTGTGGCTGCTGTGATGCCCTCAAGCGCCCATCCAGCTCCGGATAGGCCACCGCCAGTATGCAGAACATCAGGGGGGTCAGGGTTCAAGGGGCACCCCTTCCTTGTTGGGAGGCCATCCCCAGCTGGGCCTCCGCTGTCTTCCTTGCCCAGTGTCTCAGGTCCTCCCACCATTTCTGGCAGTGGGTGCTCCGCCTGCCGTAGACCCCTAGGGTCCGCACGTCCTTGGTGATGGCACGCCATATACCTTTTTTCTGATGGGCGCTGACCTGCAGAAAAATGAAAGTGGAAAAAGGGATCAGTCATACCGTCTGGCCTATTACACCCATGGCCCACCATATCCCTCCCTTCCCCTTACGCACATAAATTGCCCACCATACATGCTGCACACTGCCCAGGACCCCTCCATCACCCCCCTTACACAAGGCCTTCACACACATCACACCATGCATTGATGCCCCATGCATCGTGCTCACAGTGTACTCCCCTGTTGGTCTGGAGGCCCATACAGTAGTCGGTACTGGGGTAGGACCCCATCCACCAGTTCTCCAGCTCCGCTGAGGTGAAGGCAGGGGCCCTTTCCCTACTCACACGGGCCATGGTAGGTTCCAGACACAGGTCACAGCAGCACTTGCAGTGTAGGTCCTCTCCTGTTGAAGGTCAGGTAGCAAGTGAGTGAACAGTTAGAAAATGGCGGTGACGTCCACAGTGGTGCGTACCGTCACCACCGGCGTACATCACCATTGGCCACTGTAACCCATAGGGCCCAACGATAACCAATGAGGAGTTGCACGGCGGTACTCGACTGCTTCCCTCAACGGCGCACAACGTCAGTGGCATGACCTCTTTTCCACCTGTCCCTCCACACAGGACAGGCGTCCGCCATTTCAGGGGGGGCGGGACAGGCCATGGAACCTAACTGCGTCACAGCCGACATAAGCACATTTTGGGAATAAATATAAAGATACTGTTTCTGTCACAACGTGCAATGCATTGTACATTGAGGAAATGTTAAGAACTGACCAGATGCTCATCGTTTTGCCCCCTAGCGTACAACTGCTGAGGATGAATAGCAGATGGAGACATCCCCCCGTGTACAGACTCCTGGTGGACCTGGCAACAATGGAGGACAGGCACATTATCCTCACCTACAGACTTGATAGGGCCACAATCCAAGAGCTGTGTGCCCAATTGGAGCTAGACCTGATCTCAGCTATCCGTCAGCCCACTGGGATCACCCCTCTTGTGCAAGTCCTATCTGTGCTGCATTTCTTGGCGAGTGGCTCCTTCCAAGTGACAGGGGCCTTGGCAGCAGGAATGTCCCAGCCAATGTTTTCAAACGTGCTGACCAGAGTGTTGTCTGCCCTGATGAAACATATGCACAGCTACATCGTTTTCCCCCAGGTGGAGGACTTGACCACAGTGAAAGCTGACTTCTATGCAATGGGACATATCCCCAACATTGTTGGGGCAATTGATGGTACACATATTACCTTTGTCCCCCCCCCCCAACCAGCAGAAATGAACAGGTGTTCAGGAATCGAAAGAGCTTTCACTCCATGAATGTGCAGATAGTGTGCCTGGTGGACCAGTACATCTTACATGTGAATGCAAAATATCCTGGGTCTGTGCATGATGCCTATATCCTGAGGAATAGCAGCATCCCATATGTGAAGGCTCACCTCCAGAGGCACCGGGTGTGGCTAATAGGTGAGCCCATGTTCACCACCCAGTGTATGTTGGTATATGGGTGTGAGGTTGGCCCTAAGGGTGAGTGTCTGGCTAACAGGTATCCCTCGATATTTACAGGTGACTCTGGTTACCCCAACCTCTCATGGCTACTGACCCCAGCGAGGAATCCCAGCACAAGGGCAGAGGAACGTTACAATGAGGCACATGGGCGAACAAGACCAATTATAGAGAGAACCTTTGGCCTCCTAAAGGCCAGGTTTCGGTGCCTCTATCTAACAGGTGGATCCCTGTGCTACTCACCCAAGAAGGTGTGCCAGATCATCGTTGCATGTTGCATGTTGCACAACCTTGCCTTGAGACGCCAGGTGCCTTTTCTGCAGGAGGATGAGGCTGGAGATGGCCGTGTGGCAGCAGTGGAGCCTGTGGACAGTGACGAAGGAGAGGCAGAGGATGAGGATGTGGACAACAGAACATCTATCATTCGACAGTACTTCCAGGGACACACAGGTAAGGCACTGTATCTTCATCTTCCATTGCAGTTTTGTGTTGTAAATGTTCACTGGCAGGCTGCTGTTCTCACTACTATGGCCACTTACTGTACCCTTTGACATGTCTATTCACAGATATTTGTGCCCCACTCTGGCTCCTGGTGTATTGACTGCAGCACAGTACAGGTCATACCTATGTATACATTACTGTACAGTCTACTTGCAATATCTACAGATTGTGAAAGGAATACATACTTAAATCATTTGACATACTACATACTTGTATTTTTTAAAGTGGTGTTTATTTACTTGCTGAAAATATAATGGGGATGTGCAATGGGCTGGGGTGATGGTGGAGGAATGTCCAGGATAGAGTCCATTCTATGTGGATCAGAGGTGCATTGTCCAAGGGGGCATTGGAAGGGGAGCAATGGCAGTTCAAGGTGGACAGGGTGACAGAGTGGGACACAAGGGTGACATTCAGGAGAGGCTTATTTCCTGGCAGGGGTCTTGGCAATGTTCTCTGGCTTCTGCCTGGATCGCAGGGACCGTTTGCAGGGTGGTTCTCCTTCTGCAGAGGGTGGGGTGCTGGTGGCCTTTTGTTCCTGTGGCAGGCCTCCTGTCCACTAGCGTCAGCGGAGGTGGAGGGCTGTTCATTGGTGTGGCTAGTGTCAGGGGCCTGTTGGTGTGCCACTGCCTCCCTCATAGTAGGGTGGGGGGATAAAGTAGTAACAATGTGACTTACCAGAGTCCAGACCTCCTGATATTCCTGCGAGGCCCTCAGGATGCATTATTGCCAAGACTTGCTCCTCCCATGTTGTTAGTTGTGGGGGAGGAGGTGGGGGTCCACCGCCAGTCCTCTTTACGGCTACCTGATGTCTTGCAACCACGGAACATACCTTTCCCCGTAGGTCGTTCCACCTCTTATTGATGTCATCCCTATTTCTGGGGTGCTGTCCCACGGCGTTGACCCTGTCCACGATCCTCCGCCATAGCTCCATCTTCCTTGCAATTGACGTCTGCTGCACCTCTGATCCGAATAGCTGTGGCTCTACCCGGATGATTTCCTCCACCATGACCCTTAGCTCCTCCTCTGAAAACCTGGGGTGTCTTTGGGGTGCCATGGATGTAGTGTGAGTGGTATGTGTGAGGATGTGTGGGGTGATGTGTGGGGTGTTGTGTTGTGAGGTGCGTGGATGGTGTATGGGTGATGATGTATTGTGCCTCTGATTGAGTGGGTGCTCCTGGCTTGTCTCTCTCTGCTTGCTATCTTTTTTTTTGCTGTAAGGGGCTGTTGGTAATGTGGGTGTGTGTTTTATAGTGGTGTGGGTGTGTGGGTGTGGTGTGTGTATGTGTGTCAGGTGTGTGTAGTTTGAAATGTCCAACGTGGTGGTGCCTTGTAAGTGTGTGTGTATTCTGAGCATGGCGGTGTGTACCGCCAATTGTTTACCGCTGCTGAAAGACCGCCGCAGTGATTCGTGGGTCGTGATACTGTGGGCTTATTTCTGTTGGCATAATGGTGTGGGTTTTGGTACCGCCAGTTTATCACTGACCTTTGGTCTGGCGGACTTGTGTGGGTGTCTGTATAGTGGTGGATTTCTTAGTGTGGGTCATAATACCCGTAGCGGAATACTGCCACGGTCACGGTATTTTGGCGGCCGTCGGCACAGCGGTAGGCGGCATTTACCACCAGGGTTGTAATGAGGGCCTATGTTTGTTAGTGAATACATTCTGTTGGACAGGGTGTTCATGCCGTTATCAACAACTGCCAAAGCCTTTTCTAAGTTTTCCTTATCACATTGCCTTAAACGAGCAGCAACTTCTATCTGAGAAAGTTTCCATATCTTATTATACATAGCATATCTAAATCTTTTAGAGCGCTGTTTCCTAGGACCTAACAAGAAATCCTGCAAGTCTATATCTTCAGAAAGTGTGTTAAGGTGTTCTTTAACTGCGGCTAACGTGTTAGACTGTACCCATGTTGACACAGGTTACCCACACTGTATGTAGTAACTATCCCTGTGTGTTGACCTGAGATGAAGCTAGGATCTGGCCGGCTAATCTTAAAACCTCCTGAGGAATTTAAAAAACGTGCCTGACATCCATTGGTGTCCATTGGCTAAACTAACCACCTGTCTGGACTGGAAAGTGAAGAATTATAGGTACCAGCCTGAACTTTTGCATCCAGTTCTTCTTCCATGTTATTTAGGAAGAATTGCCAATCATTAAACTTAGCCGGTGTGGGGATACTGGGTGTGTTCATTTCTTTTATTTTTGCTAACCCGAGGCAAGACGTCTGTTGAACGGTGTCATTTAAAAAATCATTTGTACAGGAATCAGGTATGCTCTGAACAAGGCTTCCTTACCCTGTATTTGCCAATCCTGTGTCCCCCATACACTCTTTAAATCAATATTGTTCTTCCAGTGATCATAACCTTGAATGGCAAGAAGGGAAACAAAGGCATCCGAATATATCTATTTTGTATTTGTTAGCAAACTTTTCCCAATTTTTGAAGGAGGCAATTTGAAAAAATATGACTCTGAATTTCTTGTGTCATGCCCGGAAAAATAAGTTAATTTTTCTAAATAACTTTTTGGGCTCCCCACTGGTGGTGTTGAACAATGTTCCCACTGTGTGTAAATAAGTACCGGTCTATGTCTAGTTTAACAGTGCAGGTAGTAATGTTCCCAGTTATTGTAGAAGAACATTTCCCCATAATTCATTGTATTTACATATACATCATCACTTTCAAATATTGAAAGTCCTACATTTCAGTTAACATAGAATCAACTGTCTGGACATCCTAATCATCAGATACAATACCGGGTGTGATAACATCTGTCATGGATATTTTGAATACATATGGAATTTGAATAACTTCAGTAGGCCCGTATATTTCAAAAGGAACCTTGTCCCACACAATCCCATCACAAATGGGTACAGCTGAAATGCTCACCGGGGACAAGTCTCTACGGACCTTGTGTGAGGAATGATGTGGAGTTAAAACTTCATCTACTGGCGCTACAGTGGCACGTTCAGGAATGTAATTACCATTTATAAGTAAGAAAAAAACAGTCACGAAACCAATCCATAAAAATAATGTTGAGAATGTTAGGCAGAACCATAAATAGTTCCAAGGATATATCAGGTAGTTCTTTTTAAGCCATAAATATAGCTTGCATGTCTTCAAATCATTTTCAATCGCTTGAGTGGATGAGTCTGAAGAAAGGTTATCAATGTCGATGAAGTAACCAGAGCCAGTCTCTGCAAAAACAGAAGCTCAGTATTTATAGATGTGTTCACTTCACGTGGAGGCTCATAGTAAATAGTGCCATCAGTCTGTGTTGTATTGGTGTATAAGACAGCCAATTCTTGACCAGGTGTTGTTGTGGAAGTGGTGACTGGAACCAGCAAGAGCTCATTGTCTGCCCTCTCTATGGTTGAGGAGGAATCTATAGGATTGTTGGACATTATAGCATAGTCCATAGTAGCGGTGGACACTCTTTTCTGAAGAGGAATGTCCTGTTGAGTAGTGAGAAGGGATCGAGAACTACCCAAGGGACCTCTGGGTCTACTGTGCAGGATCTGCCACATGGTGTAGTTTGACATTATCAATCGAAACTAATCTGTTTCCTCGGGAACCAGGCAATGGTGGCTGGATTACTGTTCTGGTACCTTGTATTCCCAAGATTGAGACTGGTGCTCTGTAGGATGGACCAAATTCCTTCTTTACAGCAATCTTTTCACAAACCAGATCCCCAACTCTAGGAATCCAGCCAGTGGAAGTTGTTGGAATAATCCTTATTCCTAAGGTGGCAGCACTGGTGGATGACTTATCATCTCAAAATTGTTGAAGCTCCTGTGAGACAGTGAGACGTTCATTTATGTCAAAAGGTGTTTCTGCTGCCACCATACCAGAGCCATCAAGATCTGGGACATACATAGGTATCCCAAAGAGAACCTCATCGGGAGTTCGTCCCCCCAAGGAAAGTCTTGGCAGATTATTCAGTGGTCTCTGGACCCCATATAGGTGATGAAGTCAGCTGCGGCCAGAACCTAATACTCTAGCTGTTAAGGACTGCTTTAGATCATGGTTCCATCTCCTCACGACTGAATTTCCCTTGGGATGGTATGGTGAGGAGTAATGGAGTTCAACACCCATCACCCCCATCGTGTCCCTGAATGCCTTAGAGGCAAATGCAGGGCCCTGGTCCGAGTGGAATGCTGCAACCATATATGTACCGATAAAGATCAGCAAATCTTTTATAACAGTTTGAGCATCAGCCGACCGCTGCGGCCATACCCACAGGAATCTCAAACAAGATTCTACAGCGACTAGGATGCATTTGTATGCACCATCCTGTTGGGGTGGACCACAATGGTCCAGGTGCACACACTGTAATATGGCCTACTGGACATTGGGATGTCTGTGGTGGGCATTTAATATTAGAGCCCTTTATCTGCTGGCAAATGTCACAACAAAGAGCATATTGCTTTGTCTGTTTGTATAGATCCGGCCACTAGAATCTTTTCTGTAAGAGTGTTACTGTGGCCGAAATGCCAGCATGAGCAGAAGTGATACCCTCATGCGCTGCTTTCACTAGATCTAATCTCTGGTCTTCGTTGGGGATTACTCGATCTCCAACCCCAGGAAGTGTTGCATAAGCAACATTCTGTGCACTGATGTGGTAAGAATATTTTGTAGGGTATCCTTTTGGGAGAGACTTGCCTTCAACCGAAGCTTTTACAGCAGTCACTATTTCATTATCCAATCTCGTATGGGAACGAGTCACTGCATCCACAGAAGCTGTAGCTACTGCAGATTTGTCTGCTTCATCAGCCAAAGTATTACCGATAACGTGTACTCCTACACGTAGGTGGCCCAATGTATGTACTACACAGATGCACGGTAGCTTATCCTTAAGATCAGCCACTCTCCCCCATAATGTCTTGTATTTTATGGTGTTCCTTTTTTTTTTTTTTTTTTTTTTACTTTTATTTAATTGGCTTTTCAAGTGGTTCAATGTATATTCCGGTACATATAACATTGGTATAATACGTTTATCTTATTATACAACGTACATATATCTTGTAAGTATACTTTAAATCTATCAGGAATGTTTTCAGAGAAATATGTCAGTACATAAAACCAGTGCCAATATTACTACTTTATATACATACCTACTATATTGAGAAAAAATTCAAATTTGTCAGGTAGCTTTTTTAGTTAACGGAGGGCAGTGGGTGGCAAGGGTTTGCTTTGCTATGTTTCCTTTCTCTTCTCCTTTCTGCTCATATCATAGTATGTCTGACCAGTGGGGTTAGTCAGGATCAAAGCCCCCAAAATGTTACAATCATAAAACTAATCAAAAGCAAAAGCAAATACAAACAGTCAAACAGATTGCCCATGGTTCATACTAAGTCGTGAGTGATTGTGCGACGTCCCTGGCCGTGTTGCCCAATCTACGTGATATGTCGCCGGGGTCATGTATCCTACATTGGCGTATCAGGAGGGGAAGGTATACTACTGTGCTCCTCTATTTAGGTATCAGAGAACCCTGCTGTAAGCTTCTCTCCGCTATCCTCTACATGCTCATCCCCGAGTTATCAGTCCTGCTCTCGGAGTGTGAGTCAGCCCCTATCGATCTGTTTTTCCAGCTGTACATCACTTCAGTCCACAATGGTGCAAGTAACCTACGTCTCAGTCCTCTGTTTTCCTCTCTCTTTAAGGCACTAACTTCTGCTCTCCCCCATCTCGTGACATCTCGGATCCAGTCCTGTATGTTGGGGCCCTCAGCGCTTCTCCATGTTATGGAAATTCTGCATTTGGCCAGAGTCAATGCTGAGTCTGGAAATCCATTACCGACTTTCTTGGGGCGTGGCCTGTTAAAGAGACCCCGGAGGCATGTTTCCATTGTAGGTTCTAAGTGTCTGTGTAAAGTACTGTTGATTCTATGGATAGCCCCCTTCCAGAACGGTTGTAGTCGCTGGCACTCCCATGTCATATGCCCAAATCCTGCGTCCAGCAGCTGGCACCGCGGGCAGCACATCCCAGCCCCTTTATAAATGAGTGACAATCGCCGTGGAGTAAGGTAGGTCCTGTGTGTGTAATTGTACTGTATATGTTTCAGTCGGGTGTTTCGGGAGACCGGAGGAGCGTACGCGAGTGACCTGCTCCACTCCTCGTCTGTGAGGCGTCTACCTAGATCTGTTTCCCACCTGGTCCGCAGATGCACCTGCACCATGCTGGGAGTCATGAACCTGCACCAAGCTGGGAGTCATGCACCTGCTGCACGCTGGGAGTCATGAACCCACACCACATTGGGAGTCATGCACCTGCACCATGCTGGGAGTCATGAACCCGCACCAAGCTGGGAGTCATGCACCTGCAGCATGCTGGGAGTCATGAACCCACACCACGCTGGGAGTCAGGCACCTGCACCATGCTGGGAGTCATGAACCCGCACCAAGCTTGGAGTCATGAACGCGCACCAAGCTGGGAGTCATGCACCTGCAGCATGCTGGGAGTCATGAACCTGCACCAAACTGGGAGTCATGCATCATGCATCTGCACCACGCTGGGAGTCATGAACCCGCACCAAGTTTGGAGTCATGAACCCGCACCAAGCTGGGAGTCCTGCACCTGCACCACGCTGGGAGTCATGAACCCGCACCAAGCTTGGAGTCATGAACCCGCACCAAGCTGGGAGTCCTGCACCACGCTGGGAGTCATGAACCCACACCATGCTGGGAGTCATGAACCCGCACCAAGCTGGGAGTCATGAACCCGCACCAAGTTGGGAGTCATGAACCCGCACCAAGCTGGGAGTCATGCACCTGCAGCACGCTGGGAGTCATGCACCCGCCCCAAGCTGGGAGTCATGCATCATGCACCTGCACCGTACTGGGAGTCATGCATCTGCACTACACTGGGAGTAATGCACCTGCACCATGCTGGGAATCATGAACCTGCACCAAGCTGGGAGTCATGCACCTGCTGCACGCTGGGAGTCATGAACCCACACCACACTGAGAGTCATGCACCTGCACCATGCTGGGAGTCATGAACCCACGCCAAGCTGGGAGTCATGCACCTCCACCACGCTGGGAGTCATGAACCCGCACCAAGCTTGGAGTCATGAACCCGCACCAAGCTGGGAGTCCTGCACCTGCACCAGACTGGGAGTCATGAACCCACACCATGCTCGGAGTCATGAACCCGCACCAAGCTGGGAGTCATGCACCTGCAGCACGCTGGGAGTCATGAACCCGCACCAAGCTGGGAGTCATGCATCATGCACCTGCACCGTACTGGGAGTCATGCATCTGCACTACACTGGGAGTAATGCACCTGCACCATGCTGAGAGCCATGCACCTGCAACACGCTAAGAGTCAGGCATCTGCACCACAGTGGGAGCCATGCATCTGCAACACACTGGGAGACATGCACCAGCACCACGCTCTGAGTCAAGCACCTGCACCACGCTGGCAGTATGGCACCTGCACCATGCTGGGAGTCAGGCACCAGCACCACAGTGGAAGTCATACACCTGAACCACACTGGGAGTCATGCATCTGCACCACGGTGGGAGTCATGCACCTGCACCATGGTGGGAGTCAGGCACCTGCACCATGGTGGGAGTCAGGCACCAGCACCACGGTGGAAGTCATACACCTGCACCACACTGGGAGTCATGCATCTGCACCACGGTGGGAGTCATGCACCTGCACCATGGTGGGAGTCATGCACCTGCACCACACTGGAAGTCATGCACCTGCACCACACTGGAAGTCATGCACCTGCACCACGCTGGGAGTCATGCACCTGCTCCACACTGGGAGGAAGAATCTGCACCACACTGGGAGTCATGTATCTGCAGCATGCTGGGAGTCAGACATCTACACCACGCTGGGAGCCATGCACCTCCACCACGCTGGAAAAAATGCACCATGCTGGGAGTCATGCACCTGCAAGACCAGTGGTAGTCTTGCACTTGCACCACAGTGGGAGACATGCACCTGCACCATACTGGGAGTCATGCATCTGCACCACGGTGGGAGTCATGCACCTGCACCATGCTGGGAGTCATGCATTTGCACCATGGTGGGAGCCATGCACCTGCAGCACACTGGGAGTCATGCACCAGCACCACGCTGGGAGTCAGACACCTGCACGATGCTGGGAGTCAGGCACTTGCAACATGCTGGGAGTCAGGCATCTGCACCACGGTGTGAGTCAGGCACTTGCACCACGCTGTGAGTCAGGTACCTGAACCACACTGAGAGCAATTCGCCTGCACTACACTGGAAGCCATGCACCTGTACCAGCTAGGAGCTATGCACCTGTACCACGGTGTGAGGCAGGCACCTGCAGCATGCTGGGAGTCAAGCACCCACACCACGCTGAGAGTCATGCACCTGCACCATGCTGGGAGTTATGAACCCACGTCAAGCTGGGAGTCATGCACCTCCACCACGCTGGGAGTCATGAACCCACACCATGCTCGGAGTCATGAACCCACACCAAGCTGGGAGTCATGAACCCGCACCAAGCTGGGAGTCATGCACCTGCAGCATGCTGGGAGTCATGAACCCGCACCAAGCTGGGAGTCATGCATCATGCACCTGCACCGTACTGGGAGTCATGCATCTGCACTACACTGGGAGTAATGCACCTGCACCATGCTGGGAGCCATGCACCTGCAACACGCTAAGAGTCAGGCATCTGCACCACAGTGGGAGCCATGCATCTGCAACACACTGGGAGTCATGCACCAGCACCACGCTCTGAGTCAAGCACCTGCACCACGCTGGGAGTCCGGCACCTGCACCATGCTGGGAGTCAGGCACCAGCACCACAGTGGAAGTCATACACCTGCACCACACTGGGAGTCATGCATCTGCACCAAGGTGGGAGTCATGCACCTGCACCATGGTGGGAGTCAGGCACCAGCACCACAGTGGAAGTCATACACCTGCACCACACTGGGAGTCATGCATCTGCACCACGGTGGGAGTCATGCACCTGCACCATGGTGGGAGTCATGCACCTGCACCGTACTGGGAGTCATGCACCTGCACCATACTGGAAGTCATGCACCTGCACCACACTGGAAGTCATGCACCGACACCACGCTGGGAGTCAGGCACCTGCAGCACACTGGGAGTCAGGCACCTGCACCACAGTGCGAGTCACACACTTGCACCACGCTGGGAGCTATACATTTGCAGCACTCTGGGAGTTAGGCAACTGCACCATGCTGGGAGTCAGGCACCTGCACCACGGTGCGAGTCATGCAACTATAGCATGCCGGAAGTCAGGCACCTGCACCACAGTGGGAGTCATACACTTGCACCATGCTGGGAGCTATGCATTTACAGCACTCTGGGAGTTAGGCATCTGCACCATGCTGGGAGCCATGCACGTGCACCACGCTGGGAGCCAATCACCTGCAGCACGCTGGAAATCATGCATTTGCACCACAGTGGGAGCCATGCCCGCTCACCACGCTGGGAGTCAGGGATCTGCACCAACCTGGGAGTCATGCACCTGCACCACACTGGGAGCCATGCATCTGCAGCATGCTGGGAGTCATGAACCTGCACCACGCTGGGAGTCATGTACCTGCACCACACTGGGAGTCATGCACCCTCAACATGCTGGGCATCATGCACCTGCACCACAGTGGGAGTCATGCACCTGCACTACGTGAGAGCCATGCGCCTGCACCGTACTGTGAGTCATGCATCATGCACCTGCACCATACTGGGAGTTATGCATGTACACCATGCTGTGAGTCATGCACCTGCACCACCCTGGGAGCCATGCACCTGCAACACGCTGGGAGTCATGCATCTGCACCACGGTGGGAGCCATTCACCTGCAGCACACTGTGAGTCATGCACCAGAACCATGCTGGGAATCAGGGACCTGCACCACGTTGGAAGTCTGGCACCTGCACCATGCTGGGAGTTATGAACCCGCACCAAGCTTGGAGTCATGCACCTGCAGCACGCTGGGAGTCATGAACCCACACCATGCTGGGAATCAAGCACTCGTACCACGCAGGGAGTCATGAACCCACACCATGCTGGGAGTCATGAACCGACACCACGCTGAAAGTCAGGTACCTGCAGCACGCTGGGAGTCAGGCACCTGTACCATGGTGGAAGACAGGCACCTGCAGCACGGTGGAAGTCAGGCACCTGCACCACGGTGGGAGTCATACACTTGCACCACGCTGGGAGCTATGCATTTGCAGCACTCTGGGAGTTAGGCATCTGCACCATGCTGGGAGCCATGCACCTGTACCACGCTGGGAGCCAATCACTTGCAGCACGCTGGAAATCATGCATTTGCCCCACAGTGGGAGCCATGCCCGCTCACCACGCTGGGAGTCAGGGATCTGCACCAACCTGGGAGTCATGCACCTGCACCACACTGGGAGCCATGCATCTGCAGCATGCTGGGAGTCATGAACCTGCACCACGCTGGGAGTCATGTACCTGCACCACACTGGGAGTCATGCACCCTCAACATGCTGGGCATCATGCACCTGCACCACAGTGGGAGTCATGCACCTGCACTACGTGGGAGCCATGCGCCTGCACCGTACTGTGAGTCATGCATTATGCACCTGCACCATACTGGGAGTTATGCATGTACACCATGCTGTGAGTCATGCACCTGCACCACCCTGGGAGCCATGCACCTGCAACACGCTGGGAGTCATGCATCTGCACCACGGTGGGAGCCATTCACCTGCAGCACACTGTGAGTCATGCACCAGAACCATGCTGGGAATCAGGGACCTGCACCACGTTGGAAGTCTGGCACCTGCACCATGAGGGGAGTTATGAACCTGCACCAAGCTTGGAGTCATGCACCTGCAGCACGCTGGGAGTCATGAACCCACACCATGCTGGGAATCAAGCACTCGTACCACGCAGTGAGTCATGAACCCACACCATGCTGGGAGTCATGAACCCACACCACGCTGAAAGTCAGGCACCTGCAGCACGCTGGGAGTCAGGCAACTGTACCATGGTGGAAGACAGGCACCTGCAGCACGGTGGAAGTCAGGCATCTGCACCACGGTGGGAGTCGTACACTTCCAGAACAGTGGGAGTCATACACACAGACTTCTCTCCTTAACGTAATGAATGGGACGAGGACAGTAGGACCTCGGGGTAATGCATCTGTACAATGCTGGAAGCCATGCACCTGCAACACGCTGGGAGTCATGCATCTGCACCACGTTGAGAGCCACGCACCTGCAGCACACTGGGAGTCATGCACCAGTACAATGCTGGGAGTCAGGGACCTGCACCACACTGGAAGTCCGGCACCTGCACCATACTGGAAGTCATGAACCCACACCAAGCTTGCAGTCAGGCACCTGTACCACACTGGGAGTCAGGCACCTGCAGCACAGTGGGAGTCATACACCTGCACCACGGTGGGAGTCATGCATCTGCACCATGGTGGGGGTCATGCATCTGCACCATGGTGGGAGATGTGCATCTGCACCATGCTGGGAGTCATGCACCTGCACCACACTGGGAGGCATGCACCTGCAGCACACTGGGAGTCATGCACCTGCACCACGGTGGGAGCCACGCACCTGCAGCACACTGGGAGTCATTTGCCAGCACCATGCTGGGAGTCATGAACCCACACCAGGCTTGGAGTCATGCACCTGCAGCACTCTGGGAGTCATGAACCCACACCACGCTGGGAGTCAGGCACCTGTAGCACACTGGGAGTCCGGCACCTGCAGCATGCTGGGAGTTAGGCACCTGCACCATGGTGGGAGTCAGGCACCTGCAGCATGGTGAGAGTCAGGCACCTGCAGCACAGTGGGAGTCAAACATCTGCACCATGGTGGGGGTCATGCATCTGCACCATGGTGGGAGTCATGCACCTGCACCATGCTGGGAGTCATGCACCTGCACCACACTGGGAGGCATGCACCTGCAGCACACTGGGAGTCATGCACCTGCACCACAATGGGAGTCAGGCACCTGCAGCACGCTGGGAGTCAGGCACATGCAGCACGCTGGGAGTCAGGCATCTGCACGACATTGTGAGTCAGGCACTTGCACCACGCTGGGAGCCATGCACCTGTACCACGATGGGAGCTAGCACCTGCAGCACGCTGGAAGTCAGGCACCTGCAGCACACTAGGAGTCAGGCACCTCCACCACACTGGGAGTCAGGCACCTGCACCACTCCGGAAGCTATGCACGTGTACCACGCGGAGAGTCAGGCACCTGCAGCACACTGGGAGTCAGGCACCTGCACCACACTGGGAGCCAGGCACCTGTAGCATACTGGGAGTCAGGCACATGCACCACACTGCGAGTCATTTACCTGCACCACGCTGGGAGTCAGGCACCTGCAGCACCCTGGGAGCTATGCACCTGTACCATGCTGGGAGCTAGCACCTGCAGCACGTTGGAAGTCAGGCACCTGCAGCACACTAGGAGTCAGGCACCTCCACCACACTGGGAGTCGGGCACCTGCACCACTCCGAAAGCTATGTATGTGTACCATGTTAGAGTCAGGCACCTACAGCACACTGTGAGTCACTCACCTGCACCACACTGGGAGTCAGGCTCCTGCACCACACTGGGAGTCAGGCACCTGCAGCATGCTGGTAGTCAGGCAACTGCACCACACTGTGAGTCATTTACCTGCACCACGCTAGGAGTCAGGCACCTGCAGAACCCTGTGAGACATGCACCTGCACCACTCTGGGAGCTATGCACCTGTACCATGCTGGGAGTCAGGACCCAGCAGCAGGCTGGGAGTCATGCACCTGCACACGCTGTGAGCCAGGCATCTGCACCACACTGGAAGTCAGGTACCTGCACCATGCCGTGAGTCATGCACCTCAGCATTCTGGGAGTCAGGCACCTACAGCACGTTGTGAGCCATGCACCTGCACCACACTGGGAGTAAGGCATCTCCAGCACGCTGGAAGTCAGGCACCTGCACCACACTGTGAGTCAGGCAACTGCAGCATGCTGGTAGTCAGGCACCTGCAACATGCTGGAAGCTGGCACCTGCAGCATGTTGGGAGTCCGGCTCCTGCGCCACACTGGGAGCCAGGCACCTGTACTACACTGGGAGTCGGATACCTGCAGCACAGTGGGAGTCATACACCTGCACCACGGTGGGAGTCATGCATCTGCACCATGGTGGGGGGCATGCATCTGCACCATGGTGGGAGTCATGCATCTGCACCATGCTGGGAGACAGGCATCTGCACGACGTTGTGAGTCAGGCACTTGCACCACATTGGGAGACATGCACCTGTACCACGCAGGGAGCTAGCACCTGCAGCACGCTGGAAGTCAGGCACCTGCAGCACACTAGGAGTCAGGCACCTCCCCCACACTGGGAGTCAGGCACGAAGTGTGGCACAATGGTTAGAGCAGCAGACCCTGATGCAGAGATCTGGCCCGGGACCAGGGTTCAATTCCCACCTCCACAGGTCTTGGGCTCAATTCCCTTGGACCAGATAATTCTCGCCTCGGTGCCTAATCTAATTAATGGGTCCCACTCTGTAACTCTGGGCAATAGCTTGCTTAATCTCCACAACAGCGCTTGGATGCCTGGCTTCACCCTGGGGCTGTCCAGGAGTGGATGCCTCACAGGGAAAAGCCAGGAGGGATTCCACAGCGGTATGCGTACAGCGCCTTGAGACCCTAACGGGTGAGTAGTGCGCTATACAAGTGCGAAGTTTACAGTTTTAGTTTCACCTGCACCACACTGGGAGGCATGCACCTGCAGCACACTGGGAGTCATACACCTGCACCACGGTGGGAGCCACGCACCTGCAGCACACTGGGAGTCATGCACCAGCACCATGCTGGGAGTCAGGGACCTGCACCATACTGGAAGTCATGAACCCACACCAAGCTTGGAGTCATGCACCTGCAGCACGCTGGGAGTCATGAACCCATACCACGCTGGGAGTCAGGCACCTGCAGCATGCTGGGAGTCAGGCACCTGCAGCATGCTGGGAGTCAGGCACCTGCAGCAAGGTGAGAGTCAGGCACCTGCAGCACAGTGGGAGTCAAACATCTGCACCACAGTGGGAGTCATGCATCTGCACCATGGTGGGGGTCATGCATCTGCACCATGGTGGGAGTCATGCATCTGCACCACACTGGGAGGCATGCACCAGCAGCACACTGGGAGTCATGCACCTGCACCACGGTGGGAGTGAGGCATCTGCAGCACGCTGGGAGTCAGGCACCTGCATCACGCTGGGAGTCAGGCTTCTGCATGACGTTGTGAGTCAGGCACCTGCACCACTCCGGAAGCTATGCACGTGTACCACGCTGGGAGTCAGGCACCTGTAGCATACTGGGAGTCAGGCACCTGCACCACACTGTGAGTCATTCACCTGCATCACACTGGGAGTCAGGCACCTGCAGCACCCTGGGAGCTATGCACCTGTCCCACGCTGGGAGCTAGCACCTGCAGCACGTTAGAAGTCAGGCACCTGCAGCACACTAGGAGTCAGGCACCTCCCCCACACTGGGAGTCGGGCACCTGCACCACTCTGAAAGCTATGTATGTGTACCATGCTTGAGTCAGGCACCTGCAGCACACTGTGAGTCACTCACCTGCACCACACTGGGAGTCAGGCTCCTGCACCACACTGGAAGTCAGGCATCTGCAGCATACTGGTAGTCAGGCAACTGCACCACACTGTGAGTCATTTACCTGCACCACGCTGGGAGTCAGGCACCTGCAGCACCCTGTGAGACATGCACCTGCACTACTCTGGGAGCTATGCACCTGTACCATGCTGGGAGTCAGGCCCCAGCAGCAAGCTGGGAGTCATGCACCTGCACATGCTGTGAGCCAAGCATCTGCACCACACTGGAAGTCAGGTACCTGCACCATGCTGTGAGTCATGCACCTCAGCATGCTGGGAGTCAGGCACCTACAGCACCCTGTGAGACATGCACCTGCACACGCTGGGAGTGAGACACCTGCACCGGGCTGGGGGTCAGGCACCTGCAGCATGCTGGGGGTCAGGCACCTGCAGCATGCTGGGGGTCAGGCACCTGCAGCACCCTGTGAGCCATGCACCTGCACCACACTGGGAGTCAAGTATCTCCAGCATGCTGGGAGTCAGGCACCAGCACTATGCTGTGAGTCAGGCAACTGCAGCATGCTGGCAGTCGGGCACCTGCAGCACTCTGGAAGCAAGCACCTTCGGCATGCTGGGAGTCAGGCACCTGCAACACGCTGGGAGTCAGGCACCTGCACCATGCAAGGAGCAATGCACCTGCACCACACTAGGGCCCATATTTATACTTTTTGATGCAAATCAGAGCTAGGGCAGATTTGCATCAAAAAGTTTACCGCCGGCTAACGCCATTCCAATGCTCCAGCCGGGCACCTTATTTATGGAATGACGTTAACTGGCGCCGTGGCCTGGTTAACGTCAAAATAAATGACGGTAACCGGGCAGCAGAGGCGAAGGGAAGACTGGGGTTGTTCGCCAAAGAATGGTGCAAGTCAGGTTAGAGTCAAAACTATTGGCTCTAACCTGACTAGCGCTATTTTTTGACGCACTACCCCCATGGAAATGATTCCTGTCTTAGCAAAGACAGGAGTAATGCCCCCCTGCCCAATGGCCATGCCCAGGGGACTTATGTCCCCTGGGCATGGCCATTGGGCACAGTGGCATGTAAGGGGGCCCAAGTTAGGCCCCCCTATGCCACTTTAAAAATAAAAAAAATTATGCTTACCTACACTTACCTGCACTCACCGTGGATGGGTCCCCCCATCCATGGGTGTCCTCCTGGGATGGGCTAGGGTGGCAGGGGGTGTCACTGGGTGCAGGGAAGGACACCTGTGGACTGCTTCCATGGTCTCCCACCATGGAAATGAGCCCACAGTTCCCCTAACGCCTGCCCTGACCCAGGCGTTAAAAAACGACACAAATCCGGCTGGGCACCATGTTTTAAGGCCCAACTCCTCCTGTGTGTCATTTTGACGCTGGAGGATAAATAAGGCGCACATGCCTTAGAGTCATTTTTTGCACAGGAACGCCTACCTTGCATGTCATTAGCGCAAGGTAGGTTTTCATGTACAAAAAATGACTCAAACTCCATAACTTTGGCAAAGTATAAATATGGAGTTAAGTTTGCGCCGAATTTGCATCAAAAAAATGATGCAAATCCGGCACAAACAGAGTATAAATATGGGCCTAGGAGTCAAGCACCTGCACCATACTGGAAGTCTTGCACCCACACCACGCTGCGATCTATGCACCTGTACCATGGTGAGGGTCCAGTACCTGCACCATGCTGGGAGTCTGGCATCCACACCACACTGGGAGTCAGCCACATGTACCACGCTGGGAGTCATGCACCTGCAGCATGCTGGGAGTCAGGAACCTGCAGCACGGTGGGAGTCATGCACCTTCAGCATGCTGGGAGTCAGGCACCTGCAACACGCTGGGAGTCAGGCATCTGCACCACGTCGAGAGTCAGCCACCTAAAGCACACTGGGAGTCAGCCACCTGCAGCACGCTGGGTGTCATGCACCTTCAGCATGCTGAGAGTCAGGCACCTGCAACACGCTGGGAGTCAGGCATCTGCACCACGTCGAGAGTCAGCCACCTAAAGCACACTGGGAGTCAGCCACCTGCAGCACGCTGGGTGTCATGCACCTTCAGCATGCTGGGAGTCAGGCACCTGC
Organism: Pleurodeles waltl; assembly: GCF_031143425.1. Lineage (NCBI taxonomy): Eukaryota > Metazoa > Chordata > Amphibia > Caudata > Salamandridae > Pleurodeles > Pleurodeles waltl. Next base: position 35,980,369 of record NC_090438.1, on the reverse strand, counting down.
AACACGCTGGGAGTCAGGCATCTGCACCACGCTGAGAGTCAGCCACCTAAAGCACACTGGGAGTCAGCCACCTGCAGCACGCTGGGTGTCATGCACCTGCAGCATGCTGGGAGTCAGGCATCTGCACCACGTCGAGAGTCAGCCACTTAAAGCACACTGGGAGTCAGCCACCTGCAGCATGCTGGGAGTCAGCCATCTGTTGGAGGCTGGCCCTCTATCTAGTGTACAAAAACCAAGCACACTGCAGAGGGTCCGAACAAGCACATGTTAGTTCTCAGGGGTAAAAATCAGACCACCTAATGCTCTAATTTTTAAGGTAGCTGGTCGAGTAGTTAGGCTAATCCAGGAGATGTGTTAAGCATTTGCTGTACTCACAAATCCAATCACGCACCACACACACTCAATGAATAACTCAAGATCAGAATTTATAAACAATACTTCAGACTTTTATATAATTTTTAAGACCAAAATCTTTAGAATGGGTTAAGTACTTTTCTTGTTATGACTTTTTAAAGTTTTAGCAAAGTTAGTCTTTCTGTGCGTAATAACACACCATTGGAATCAATGGGCATTCACTTTTAAAAATGCTTTAAAAATCGTACGGTTGAGTTACCAGTCTCTTCTTTTGCAGGATGGTTGCAGAGGTGAATGGGCACCTTGTGCCAGGTGGAGAGCTTTGGGCAGCTGCCGGTTTCGGCGGGTGTAGCGTTGGCAAAGTTCTTAGCACAGGCACAGAGCCACCTGGATGGGCCAGTTGGAAAAGGAGTTAGTTTGCAGATTCAAAAGTAGCGCCTGGGGGTCCCCTTTGGCTGTTGAGGTCACAAGGGTTTGTGGACCTGGGGCACACACCAGAACCCACGATGCAAGGCCCAGGGCGGCCAGGTGCAGGGTGTTTTGGAGGTCTTGGATGCTGTGCGCAACTGAGTTCTCTGGGGCTGGAGGTAAGTCTCTCTGAGGGCCACTTGAAGGACAACGGGGGCACTCTGGTTGGAGGTCCAGGGTGTTCCTGAAGTCCCTTGACTGGGGCTTCCTACTGATCCTTTGTTAGCTCTGGGGGAGCTGGTTTTCGCCTGCTCTGATGTCGGCTGACCAGGACCCAGGGTATTGATCTATCTCGGCCACCAGGGGTCGCAGCGCCACCAAACTCGGTACAGTTAAGGGGCACTTCTGGACTGTCATCTGTGCATCGTTGGGTTCAGCTGTGACTTCCAGTCGCAGAGATATCGGCGATTCAGTGAAGTGTCTTTCACTGGTTTCCTGGTCTTTTGCAGTTTACTTGCTTTTCTTGAGATATGCCTTCACTCAGGAGGGAGATCTGGAGGTGATCCTTGAAGCCTGGAGGTCCCCTGGGATTCTTTGGGTCAGTCCAGTGTTTAGCTCCTCAACTGTCGGGATTGTCGGGACTCTGGTGCACAAGCAGGTGTCTTGATGCCTTTTCTGGTGCAGCAGGTCCTCAGTTCTCGCCCTGACGGTTTCTTTGGTGCTGGGTTTCTTGTCTTCTTGGAATCTTCTTCAAGTCCTTTTCAAATCTAAAATCTTGGTCTAGGGGAGCCCACTAAATACTGAATTTAGTGGGTGTTTTAGGGGAACCTGGTAGTGTCCAATGGGGAACTTACCTTTGGGTGGCTACATCCACTATAGTGACTACTTCCTGTCGGAAGGGTTACTTCCCTAAACCTCATTGGTGGTTTTTCTCCATTCCAAGATGGAGAAATCTGAATCAGAGGGTCCACTTCGCATGCAAGCCCTTAGGGGTGGTGCATGCTCAGTGAGACCACTCCTCCTACCCATTGTCTGGTTTCCCACCTTTGCTCTCAAAAGTGAGTGTTTGCAAAGGGGAAAGCTCTCTGCTGCTAGCAACAGGCCTGGAGGCTCGAATTTCCAGGGCTGTAGCCCTTTGAAGCTCACTGACAGGGTGTTGCACATTCCTGAGGGAGGGGGAGTTAGCTCCTCCACCCAGGAAGGGCATTGTCTTACAAACCAGAGAGCCAGGGCTCTCCCCCAGGTTTGTATATTAGCTGTCTGGATTGGCAGTGGGCTGGAACCAGCCAGCAACCCTGCCAGTTAGGGTTAGCTTTTGCAGGGGGCACCTCTAAGCACATCATAGAACACCTGAAAAACCTCCACTGGCTCACCGTTGAGAGGATCCTACAGAGCCCTCCACAACAGCAGACCCAGTTACCTCAATCATCTCATTACGTGGTACTCCCCTTCCTGACCTCTCCACTCCTCTCAGAACTCCCAGCAGTCACTCGCCAACATACCCTGCATAAAGAAGTCCTCACCTGGAGGAAGATCTTTCACATACCTAGCCTCAAATTGTTGGAACACCTTACCCCTTCATCTCAGACAGTGGCCATCGCTGACTCAGTTCAGGAAGGACATCAAGACCTGGCTCCTCAAATGATCTCTGAGGACACACCTCTCAGCGCCTTGAGACCCGATGGGTGAGTAGTACACTTTAAAACACCTGATTGATTGATTGATTGTTGAGAGTGTCCCCTCCCCAGCGAGGGACTCACAACGGGCAGCCCTCCCTGTAGTTACACCAGCTTGCAGCCCCTTTTGCTTGTCTGCTTTGATGCTACACAACCCTCAGAGACCCCCCCAGTAGGGTCCCCTCACAGTGAGGCAGACGGAGTTCGGACCGTGTGGGGGGGACGGAGGCTCTCCCCTGTGGCCGGCCTCTACAGTAAGGGAAGGCAGGCACTGGGCACTTTAGCCGAGGCCCTGTCTCGTAGCCTACGTTGTCTTCAAGGACCGGGCCAGGTATCTTCTTCTGGCTTGAATCCCTGAGGATAGCCATTGTTCTTACCAGACATGCTATGAGTGAGAACGGGGGAAGCCAGACCGCCATCCCACACTAACCAGCAGGTGGCCGAGTACTTCAAACCACCATAAGGGGAACCGCAGGAAGTCTCGCTCCAATGCCACATCCCCGGGAGGCTGAGCGGCTGCCCCGCGGGCAGCTACCAGGGAGTATTTTGTTTGCAACGTCCCCGTGCTGAATCGGGTCGTGTGTGTGTGCACCCCCAACCTGCTGAGGCACATACCGCAGGGACACTAAGTAACAGAATCTGGTTGGCAGGATGGGCGGATCTTCCATGGAGGACCCGATCTTGCATCCCCCCTGCTTTTTTTTGCAAAATTACTGTAATTGACCTAATAGGAGCACAGGTGCTCCTGCCCCCCATGTGCTTTTGGGTTGGTTCATATTGTTCTCGCCTTGATCCTCGCACAGGGCCCGATGGCCACATAGGGTCTGTGTGTTTGTGGTATTAATGGAGGATTTAGGCAGGGACCCTTATGCCTACTACTTCATAGCCTGAGGCCCTCATGAAAGTGGTGTTGATGCCCACACAGTAGGGCCACGGCAGCTGCCTAATGACCAGTCATCATGGTTCATGCATTTATGGTGACATATGATGTCATCCTGTTCCATGTGCATATTTCCTAGAGGGGGTAGATCTCATGCTCTGAAGATAGCCACTGATAACGTGTTGTGTGCCATTGGAGAGTATGATGTTACTCGGGATTGCACGCATCCTATGATGTGCCAATGATGGACAGTGATCCACATACTTCTGCACAACAAGAATGGCTTTTGATGTAAAGGGTTTTATGATTCGTGCATTTATGATATGTCATCTTGGCCTAAGGAAATGATTACAACATAAGACCTATATTTTTATATATTCTTGTGTAGAGGTTGTTTTGTGGTGTATTTTATTGTGTGGCTGGTGCGAGTGTGTTGAGCAAATGCTTTACACATGACCTCTGGGAATAAGCCTGACTGATCTGTGCCAAGCTACCAGGGGGTGAGCACAGGTTATCTTTGGTGTGTAACTTACTCGCCCTGACTAGACTGGGGGGCTCTTCTTGGCTGAGGTGCGTACCCTGGCTGCCCTGCACGGGCTGCAGTGATCTATAATGACACTCACTGGGATATCTAATAGCGAGCGCCTGCCTGGGGCCTGGCTATCAGTGGTGCAGTGGGTGCAGTGGCACAGAGGTCCAGGGAAGGTGGGTCCTGCCTGCCCTGCACAGGCTGCAGTGATCTATGATGGCACTCGCTCGGATATTTAACAGCGAGAGCCTGTCTGGGGCCTGGCTATCAGTGGTGCAGGGGGTGCAGTGGCACCGAGGTCCAGAGAAGGTGAGGCTCTGCCTGCCCTGCACAGGCTGCAGTGATCTATTATGGCACTCTCTGGGATATTTAATAGTGAGCGCTTCCCTGAGGCCCAGCTATCAGTGGTGCAGGGGGTGCAGTGGCACCGAGGTCCAGAGGAGGTGGGGGTCCTGCCTGCCCTGCACAGGCTGCAGTGATCTATAATGGCACTCGCTCAAATACTTAACAGCGAGAGCCTGCCTGGGGCCTGGCTATCAGTGGTGCAGTGGGTGCAGTGGCACCGAGGTCCAGGGGAGGTGGGGTCCTGCCTGCCCTGCACAGGCTGCAGTGATCTATGATGGCACTCGCTCGGATATTTGATAGTGAGCGCAGGGGCGTAGGAGACAATACATTTCTGGGGGGGACAGGGACAGCCTTGGGGACTTTCAATCAACCCTATACAAATCGCTTGTTGTTTACGAACTGCAGGCTCCGATAAATATACACAATCATATATAATGGAAGTGAAATAGGGAGAAAGGAAGGCATGTTTACACAGTCTGAAAGTATCTTTTATTGTTATTTATATTCACAAAGTAATTAGCTCAATTGTGAAAATAACATGGTGATTAACCTAGCATCTTCATGCACCAAGCAAATCAAGGTAGGAGGGTAAAAAGGAAGAACATACCCTTTGCGCCCCACACCCATCATGCACTTCGCCTCATGCCAATTGGAACCGCACTGGAGAGATCAAAAGTGATTAGGTACAATAGTTGTAAACTGTGCTCGGAAACCATAGTTCTAATAACACTTCTACTCCTGTGTGTGATCTTGGGAAGCTCAGCTCCACATCAGTCATAACTAGAAGAATTTCAACTGAAGAAACTCTTGGAGTTACAGTCTATATAAACATGGATTCTCTAATCCCTGTATAAACTGCAGTCACTAATTTCTTTAGAAACGGCTGTTTGTGATGCACCAAGTCACAGCGTGTAAAGAAAAGACATTCACTGATTATAAAGAAAAGACATCAGAAAATGACTATGATAGGGTTATTACAGTCGCGTTTTGACATTACAATGCCTTCTGCCAGAGCTAGCAGCCAAGGTAAAAGGCAGATCAGGACAAGGAGCATAATTAATAAAGCTGTTTAAAGCAAAAAATTGAATGTTGCTTTTCTTTCTTCTGCTCTACTTTAATAGCTTGGAATGACAGAACCTATGCACTAAGGTTTTAAGTGGTTTGTGGGAAAGTTGGTGGTGTGACCATGTATTATATGGGGTAAAATACCCCCTGTGTACATAAGGATATTGCAAGTCACCTTAAAGTTCATACCTTTATAAACAAGCAGTGGCAAAGCTAATAGGTCTCGCCTATGCAAGTTCTATTGCCTTTGCCAATGTGTTTTAGCCATGCTGTACACTAGTGAGACTACTATTCAGCATGGCTCAAAGTTAATGGCATAAAGAAGAATGATGTGTTATCGACTGGTGTGACATAGTATCATGGAGTAAGTAGAGTGTCCTAGAATGGAGCAGTAAACTTAACTTTGAAGGAACAGGGGTCCCTGGAAAAAAATGCAACGCCACTCCCATAAACAATGATAATAAAGTAGTATGCAAATGGAATGTTTTATGCATTTATTCAATCAAAATATAAAAGATCAAATGTAGTGGGAAAACATCAACAGGGGAAATCGAGAAAGACTGGTATTCGAGCATTACACAAGATATCTGGATGACCCAATGTCGCCAATTAGAAGAAAAATTTAAAAAGTAACCTATATAGTACAGTGGTTTGGAGGAGGCTGGCCTGGTTTGTAGTGGGTACCTGTAGGAGGCTGGACTGGCTTGTAGTGAGTACCAAGGGGTACTTGCACCTTGCACCAGGCCCAGTTATCCCTTATTAGTGTATAGGGTGTCTAGCAGCTTAGGCTGATAGATAATGGTAGCTTAGCAGAGCAGCTTAGGCTGAACTAGGAGACGTGTGAAGCTACTACAGTACCACTTAGAGTCATATGCACAATATCATAAGAAAACACAATACACAGTTATACTAAAAATAAAGGTACTTTATTTTTATGACAATATGCCAAAGTATCTTAGAATGTACCCTCAGTGAGAGGATAGGAAATATACACAAGATATATATACACAATAGCAAAAATATGCAGTATAGTCTTAGAAAACAGTGCAAACAATGTATAGTTACAATAGGATGCAATGGGGAAACATAGGGATAGGGGCAACACAAACCATATACTCCAAAAGTGGAATGCGAACCACGAATGGACCCCAAACCTATGTGACCTTGTAGAGGGTCGCTGGGACTATTAGAAAATAGTGAGAATTAGAAAAATAACCCTCCCCAAGACCCTGAAAAGTGAGTGCAAAGTGCACTAAAGTTCCCCTAAGGACAAAGTAGTCGTGTTAGAGGAATAATGCAGGAAAGACACAAACCACCAATGCAACAACTGTGGATTTCCAATCTAGGGGTACCTGTGGAACAAGGGGATCAAGTCCAAAAGTCATAAGCAAGTCGGAGATGGGCAGATGCCCAGGAAATGCCAGCTGCGGGTGCAAAGAAGCTTCTACTGGACAGAAGAAGCTGAGGTTTCTGCAGGAACGAAAAGGGCTAGAGACTTCCCCTTTGGTGGAAGGATCCCTCTCGCCGTGGAAAGTCGTGTAAAAGTGTTTTCTCGCCGAAAGAATGCCAACAAGCCTTGCTAGCTGCAAATCGTGCGTTTGGCGTTTTTGGACGCTGCTGGGGCCCAGGAGGGACCAGGAGGTCGCAAATTAGACCTGAAGAGAGAGGGGACGTCGAGCAAGACAACGAGCCCTCACTGAAGCAGGTAGCACCCGGAGAAGTGCCAGAAACAGGCACTACAAGGATGCGTGAAACGGTGCTCACCGAAGTTGCACAAAGGAGTCCCACGTCGCCGGAGACCAACTTAGAAAGTCGTGCAATGCAGGTTAGAGTGCCGTGGACCCAGGCTTGGCTGTGCACAAAGGATTTCTGCCGGAAGTGCACAGGGGACGGAGTAGCTGCAAAGTTGCGGTTCCCAGCAATGCAGCCCAGCGAGGTGAGGCAAGGACTTACCTCCACCAAACTTGGGCTGAAGAGTCACTGGACTGTGGGGGTCACTTGGACAGAGTCGCTGGATTCGAGGGACCTCGCTCGTCGTGCTGAGAGGAGACCCAAGGGACCGGTAATGCAGCTTTTTGGTGCCTGCGGTTGCAGGGGGAAGATTCCGTCGACCCACGGGAGATTTCTTCGGAGCTTCTGGTGCAGAGAGGAGGCAGACTACCCCCACAGCATGCACAAGCAGGAAAACAGTCGAGAAGGCGGCAGGATCAGCGTTACAGAGTTGCAGTAGTCGTCTTTGCTACTATGTTGCAGGTTTGCAGGCTTCCAGCGCGGTCAGCAGTCGATTCCTTATCAGAAGGTGAAGAGAGAGATGCAGAGGAACTCGGATGAGCTCTTGCATTCGTTATCTAAAGTTTCCCCAGAGGCAGAGGCCCTAAATAGCCAGAAAAGAGGGTTTGGCTACCTAGGAGAGAGGATAGGCTAGCAACACCTGAAGGAGCCTATCACAAGGAGTCTCTGACGTCACCTGGTGGCACTGGCCACTCAGAGCAGTCCAGTGTGCCAGCAGCACCTCTGTTTCCAAGATGGCAGAGGTCTGGAGCACACTGGAGGAGCTCTGGACACCTCCCAGGGGAGGTGCAGGTCAGGGGAGTGGTCACTCCCCTTTCCTTTGTCCAGTTTCGCGCCAGAGCAGGGGCTAAGGGGTCCCTGAACCGGTGTAGACTGGCTTATGCAGAATTGGGCACATCTGTGCCCAAGAAAGCATTTCCATAGGCTGGGGGAGGCTACTCCTCCCCTGCCTTCACACCATTTTCCAAAGGGAGAGGGTGTCACACCCTCTCTCAGAGGAAGTTCTTTGTTCTGCCATCCTGGGCCAGGCCTGGCTGGACCCCTGGAGGGCAGATGCCTGTCTGAGGGGTTGGCAGCAGCTGCAGCTGCAGTGAAACCCCAGGAAGGGCAGTTTGGCAGTACCAGGGTCTGTGCTACAGACCACTGGGATCATGGGATTGTGCCAACTATGCCAGGATGGCATAGAGGGGGCAATTCCATGATCATAGACATGTTACATGGCCATATTCGGAGTTACCATTGTGAAGCTACATATAGGTAGTGACCTATATGTAGTGCACGCGTGTAATGGTGTCCCCGCACTCACAAAGTTCAGGGAATTGGCTCTGAACAATGTGGGGGCACCTTGGCTAGTGCCAGGGTGCCCTCACACTAAGTAACTTTGCACCTAACCTTTACCAGGTAAAGGTTAGACATATAGGTGACTTATAAGTTACTTAAGTGCAGTGTAAAATGGCTGTGAAATAACGTGGACGTTATTTCACTCAGGCTGCAGTGGCAGGCCTGTGTAAGGATTGTCAGAGCTCCCTATGGGTGGCAAAAGAAATGCTGCAGCCCATAGGGATCTCCTGGAACCCCAATACCCTGGGTACCTCAGTACTATATACTAGGGAATTATAAGGGTGTTCCAGTAAGCCAATGTAAATTGGTAAAAATGGTCACTAGCCTGTTAGTGACAATTTAAAAGTAATGAGAGAGCATAACCACTGAGGTTCTGGTTAGCAGAGCCTCAGTGAGACAGTTAGGCACCACACAGGGAACACATACATGCACACCTATGAGCACTAGGGCCCTGTGTGACAGGGTCCCAGTGACACATACATATAGGCCACAACCTTATGAGCACTGGGGTCCTGACTAGCAGGGTCCCAGTGACACATAACAAACATACTGAAAACATAGTGTTTTCACTATGAGCACTGGGGCCCAGCCATCAGGATCCCAGTGAGACAGTGAAAACAGTGACAAACATCCTGACATACACTCACAAACAGGCCAAAAGTGGGGGTAACAAGGCTAGAAAGAGGCTACCTTCTCACACAACCCCCCCCCCCCAAACGAAGGACAATAAGGCTAACCTTGGCCAGTTGAGACTTTATTGTCTAAGTGGTGATAAGTAGAGAGTAGCTCTGCAATAGACTGGTTACTCCCTTTATCATCCACTATATGGTTACTTCCCTGTGGGGATGTAAACCACCCTGTTTGAAGTTTTTTAGCTAAGCAACAATGTGAAGATGTATTTTCAGAGTTTCTATCAGTAAGTTTTAGTTTAGAGCAGTGGGAATTGTCCACTAAACCTATTTGTAGTGATGGAAATGCCAGACAGGGATGCTGTCTCAGAAAAGCCATAGCTGGGCAAAAACTTTGTCCATCTGGCTGGAAGAGAGAACAGGGATGCTGTTTCTCTTGAGTTGGAGCAGGGCAGGGATGCTGTCCTATGAGCTCCACACTAGGGCAGGGATGCTGTCCTAAGTGTTGTGAGGTAGTGCAGGGTTTCTGCACTAAAGTTTCTCTGGGAGGGTTGGAGGGATGCTCCATGTTAACTAAAATGGTGCTGTTTTTCTCACCAATGTTAGTTATCCCACAGAGAGGTACTTCCACCTCAGGGAGTCCAGCTTTGCCAGCTGATGATTCCCTTGGAACAGGTGCCACCCCAGGAGAGGTTTCTCCCACCACAGGAATAGTATCCTGAATGGTAGGGTGGTTAGGGGATACTGTGATACCCTTTTTCCCTGTTGATGGAGAGGGATCCTGAGTTTTCAGGCCTTCTCTCCTTTGCTTTTTCATTTCACTTGAAATGAGAGGGAACAATTCCTCAGGGATGCCCAGCATGGCTGCATGGGCATAAAACTCTACATCAGCCCAACCTGAGGCCTCTAGGTCATTACCTAAGAGACAGTCTACAGGTAAGCTAGGTGATACCACCACCTGCTTAGGGCCAGTAACTCCACCCCAACTAAACTGAATTATAGCTAAGGGAAGAAACTTAGTGGAGTTATGGACATCAATAATCTTATACTGTTGTCCAATGATGTGTTGTTCAGGAGGCACTAGGTTTTCAGTCACCAAAGTGAAACTGGCACCTGTGTCCCTGTAGGCCAAGGCCTCAACACCATTTATTGAAACTGTCTGCCTGTACTTATCCATTGTAAGGGGACAAGCAGCCAGTGTGGCAAGGCCAGTGCCACTAGGTGTGACAGAAACTGTCTTGGGACTGATTACATCAGTTTCCACTATGGACCCATAAGTGAACCCAACTACACCCTTTGCTTGACTGTTGCCAGCAGTCCCACCACTAGTACCACTACTGCTAGGGGCACTAGAGCTTGATGTATTAGTGGTGGTAGGCTCAGGGGGTTTACCTGGACAGGACTTATCCCCTGGCCTATGGCCTCTGTTTTTACACACAAAGCACCAAGGCTTTTTAATGTGTGCAGGTTGGGAAGAAGAGGAAGAATTTGTTTTATCCCCACCCTCTGAAGAGTGTTTAAGATTTGAAGTGGGATCTTTGGTTTTACCCTTATCCCCATGCTTATCTTGAGATTTTTCACCATCTTTCTTCTTATTGCCATCTTTGTCACCCCCTGTATGAACTTTTCTGTTCACCCTTGTTCTGACCCATTTGTCTGCCTTCTTTCCCAATTCTTGGGGAGAGGTCAGATCAGAGTCTACCAGGTACTGGTGCAACAAATCAGACACACAATTATTAAGTATATGCTCTCTCAGGATTGTGTTATACAGGCTTTCATAATCAGTAACTTTACTGCCATGTAACCACCCCTCCAAGGCCTTCACTGAATGGTCAATGAAATCAACCCAGTCTTGTGAAGACTCCTTTTTGGTCTCTCTGAACTTTATCCTGTACTGTTCAGTGGTTAAGCCATAACCATCCAGGAGTGCATTCTTAAGAACTTGGAAATTATTAGCATCATTTTCTTTCACAGTAAGGAGCCTATCCCTACCTTTTCCACTAAATGATAGCCATAGGATAGCAGCCCACTGCCTTTGAGGGACATCCTGTACAACACAGGCCCTCTCAAGTGCAGCAAACCACTTGTTAATGTCATCCCCCTCCTTATAAGGGGGAACTATCTTGTGCAGATTCCTGGAATCATGCTCTTTTGCAGGATGACTATGGGGAATACTGCTGCTGCCACCATGGGTATCTAAACCCAACTTCTGTCTTTCCTTCTCTAATTCAAAAGACTGTCTATCCAAATCCAGCTGTTGCTTTTTAAGCTTCAGTCTGGTTTGTTCCACCCTCAACTTATTGAGTTCCCTCTCTAACATTCTGTCATCAGGGTTGGTGGGAGGGACATTTCTAGAAACAGAGCTATGATGGGAATGAACAGAAGGAGACCTGTCCCTTACAGAAGCCACCCTAACAGCTTGGTTTACAGAAACATTACTACCAGTATGGTGAGAATAAATGCTTTTGCTATGGTGTGAGACAACACTATTTATATGGTGTGGCTCGTCATCATTACCATCTATGCTAGATTGTCTAGTAATGGGCAGGCTAGGAAGTTTCTTTCCTGAATCTTTTCCTGGGGGAGTCCCTGAATCAGATTGAGAACTATTAGGTACTTTTTCAACAGCTGGGGCACTTATGGCCTTATCCTGTTCTCTAAGCATGTTAAGTAACAGTTCCAAGGAAGGATTCTTCCCTACACTCAAACCTCTCTCTATACAGAGACTCCTTGCTCTTTTCCAGCTAAGGTTGTCATATGCAAGTTTGGACAGATCAACACTTTGGCCTGTGCCAGACATTTTTTAGAGAGGGTTAAAGTGATAGAAAAAGAGAAAAAAGTTTTCAGAACTTTTTGGAAAGACAGAAAAAAACTTTTTAAACTTTTAAGAACTTTTTGAAAGTTTAGGAGTACTTTTCAGCACTTAGAAAAGAGTGAAAAGAGGAAATGCAAAACTTTTTGCCTATGTGTATATACACTGACCTTGTTTTGTATATTTTTCTCTTATGAAAAGTACAATGACAAGAGTGGTAAGTAGTCTCAAGCACTTATCCCACCACTGCACAACCAATGTAGGAGGCTGGACTGGCTTGTAGTGAGTACCAAGGGGTACTTGCACCTTGCACCAGGCCCAGTTATCCCTTATTAGTGTATAGGGTGTCTAGCAGCTTAGGCTGATAGATAATGGTAGCTTAGCAGAGCAGCTTAGGCTGAACTAGGAGACGTGTGAAGCTACTACAGTACCACTTAGTGTCATATGCACAATATCATAAGAAAACACAATACACAGTTATACTAAAAATAAAGGTACTTTATTTTTATGACAATATGCCAAAGTATCTTAGAGTGTACCCTCAGTGAGAGGATAGGAAATATACACAAGATATATATACACAATAGCAAAAATATGCAGTATAGTCTTAGAAAACAGTGCAAACAATGTATAGTTACAATAGGATGCAATGGGGAAACATAGGGATAGGGGCAACACAAACCATATACTCCAAAAGTGGAATGCGAACCACGAATGGACCCAAACCTATGTGACCTTGTAGAGGGTCGCTGGGACTATTAGAAAATAGTGAGAATTAGAAAAATAACCCTCCCCAAGACCCTGAAAAGTGAGTGCAAAGTGCACTAAAGTTCCCCTAAGGACAAAGTAGTCGTGTTAGAGGAATAATGCAGGAAAGACACAAACCAGCAATGCAACAACTATGGATTTCCAATCTAGGGTACCTGTGGAACAAGGGGACCAAGTCCAAAAGTCACAAGCAAGTCGGAGATGGGCAGATGCCCAGGAAATGCCAGCTGCGGGTGCAAAGAAGCTTCTACTGGAGAGAAGAAGCTGATGTTTCTGCAAGAACGAAAAGGGCTAGAGACTTCCCCTTTGGTGGACGGATCCCTCTCGTCGTGGAGAGTCGTTGTGGGAAGGTAGCCTCTTTCTAGCCTTGTTACCCCCACTTTTGGCCTGTTTGTGAGTGTATGTCAGGGTGTTTGTCACTGTTTTCACTGTCTCACTGGGATCCTGATAGCCAGGCCTCAGTGCTTATAGTGAAAATACCATGTTTTCAGTATGGTTGTTATGTGTCACTGGGATCCTGCTAGTCAGGACCCCAGTGCTCATAGGTTTGTGGCCTATATGTATGTGTCACTGGGACCCTGTCACACAGGGCCCCAGTGCTCATAGGTGTGCATGTATATGTTCCCTGTGTGGTGCCTAACTGTCTCACTGAGGCTCTGCTAACCAGAACCTCAGTGGTTATGCTCTCTCATTACTTTTAAATTGTCACTAACAGGCTAGTGACCATTTTTACCAATTTACATTGGCTTACTGGAACACCCTTATAATTCCCTAGTATATGGTACTGAGGTACCCAGGGTATTGGGGTTCCAGGAGATCCCTATGGGCTGCAGCATTTCTTTTGCCACCCATAGGGAGCTCTGACAATTCTTACACAGGCCTGCCACTGCAGCCTGAGTGAAATAACGTCCACGTTATTTCACAGCCATTTTACACTGCACTTAAGTAACTTATAAGTCACCTATATGTCTAACCTTTACCTGGTAAAGGTTGGGTGCAAAGTTACTTAGTGTGAGGGCACCCTGGCACTAGCCAAGGTGCCCCCACATTGTTCAGAGCCAATTCACTGAACTTTGTGAGTGCGGGGACACCATTACAGGCGTGCACTACATATAGGTCACTACCTATATGTAGCTTCACCATGGTAACTCCGAATATGGCCATGTAACATGTCTATGATCATGGAATTGCCCCCTCCATGCCATCCTGGCATTGTTGGTACAATTCCATGATCCCAGTGGTCTGTAGCACAGACCCTGGTACTGCCAGACTGCCCTTCCTGGGGTTTCTCTGCAGCTGCTGCTGCTGCCAACCCCTCAGACAGGCAGCTGCCCTCCTGGGGTCCAGCCAGGTCTGGCCCAGGATGGCAGAACAAAGAACTTCCTCTGAGAGAGGGTGTGACACCCTCTCCCTTTGGAAAATGGTGTGAAGGCAGGGGAGGAGTAGCCTCCCCCAGCCTCTGGAAATGCTTTGTTGGGCACAGATGTGCCCAATTCTGCATAAGCCAGTCTACACCGGTTCAGGGACCCCTTAGCCCCTGCTCTGGCGCGAAACTGGACAAAGGAAAGGGGAGTGACCACTCCCCTGACCTGCACCTCCCCTGGGAGGTGTCCAGAGCTCCTCCAGTGTGCTCCAGACCTCTGCCATCTTGGAAACAGAGGTGCTGCTGGCATACTGGACTGCTCTGAGTGGCCAGTGCCACCAGGTGACGTCAGAGACTCCTTGTGATAGGCTCCTTCAGGTGTTAGTAGCCTTTCCTCTCTCCTAGGTAGCCAAACCCTCTTTTCTGGCTATTTAGGGTCTCTGTCTCTGGGGAAACTTTAGATAACGAATGCATGAGCTCAGCCGAGTTCCTCTGCATCTCCCTCTTCACCTTCTGATAAGGAATCGACCGCTGACCGCGCTGGAAGCCTGCAAACCTGCAACATAGTAGCAAAGACGACTACTGCAACTCTGTAACGCTGATCCTGCCGCCTTCTCGACTGTTTTCCTGCTTGTGCATGCTGTGGGGGTAGTCTGCCTCCTCTCTGCACCAGAAGCTCCGAAGAAATCTCCTGTGGGTCGACGGAATCTTCCCCCTGCAACCGCAGGCACCAAAAAGCTGCATTACCAGTCCCTTGGGTCTCCTCTCAGCACGACGAGCGAGGTCCCTCGAATCCAGCGACACCGTCCAAGTGACCCCCACAGTCCAGTGACTCTTCAGCCCAAGTTTGGTGGAGGTAAGTCCTTGCCTCACCTCGCTGGGCTGCATTGCTGGGAACCGCGACTTTGCAAGCTACTCCGGCCCCTGTGCACTTCCGGCGGAAATCCTTCGTGCACAGCCAAGCCTGGGTCCACGGCACTCTAACCTGCATTGCACGACTTTCTAAGTTGGTCTCCGGCGACGTGGGACTCCTTTGTGCAACTTTGGCTAGCACCGTTTCACGCATCCTCGTAGTGCCTGTTTCTGGCACTTCTCCGGGTGCTACCTGCTTCAGTGAGGGCTCTTTGTCTTGCTCGACGTCCCCTCTCTCTGCAGGTCCAATTTGCGACCTCCTGGTCCCTCCTGGGCCCCAGCAGCGTCCAAAAACGCCAATTGCACGATTTGCGTGTAGCAAGGCTTGTTGGCGTCCATCCAGCGGGAAAACACTTCTGCACGACTCTCCAAGGCGTGGGGGATCCATCCTCCAAAGGGGAAGTCTCTAGCCCTTGTCGTTCCTGCAGTATTCACAGTTCTTCAGCCTAGTAAGAGCTTCTTTGCACCAACCGCTGGCATTTCTTGGGCATCTGCCCATCTCCGAGCTGCTTGTGACTTTTGGACTTGGTCCCCTTGTTCCACAGGT
This sequence comes from Pleurodeles waltl, assembly GCF_031143425.1. Classification (NCBI taxonomy): domain Eukaryota; kingdom Metazoa; phylum Chordata; class Amphibia; order Caudata; family Salamandridae; genus Pleurodeles; species Pleurodeles waltl. Next base: position 35,964,949 of record NC_090438.1, on the reverse strand, counting down.
ACCCTCAGTCAGGAATCCATCGTTGTTGCATTGCTGATTTGTGTTTTCCTTGCATTTTCCCTCTAACACGGCTATTTTGTCCTTAGGGGAACTTTGGTGCACTTTGCACTCACTTTTCAGGGTCTTGGGGAGGGTTATTTTGCTAACTCTCACTATTTTCTAATAGTCCCAGCGACCCTCTACAAGGTCACATAGGTTTGGGGTCCATTCGTGGTTCGCATTCCACTTCTGGAGTATATGGTTTGTGTTGCCCCTATCCCTATGTTTCCCCATTGCATCCTATTGTAACTATACATTGTTTGCACTGTTTTCTAAGACTATACTGCATATTTTTGCTATTGTGTATATATATCTTGTGTATATTTCCTATCCTCTCACTGAGGGTACACTCTAAGATACTTTGGCATATTGTCATAAAAATAAAGTACCTTTATTTTTAGTATAACTGTGTATTGTGTTTTCTTATGATATTGTGCATATGACACTAAGTGGTACTGTAGTAGCTTCACACGTCTCCTAGTTCAGCCTGAGCTGCTTTGCTAAGCTACCATTATCTATCAGCCTAAGCTGCTAGACACCCTATACACTAATAAGGGATAACTGGGCCTGGTGCAAGGTGCAAGTACCCCTTGGTACTCACTACAAGCCAGTCCAGCCTCCTACATTGGTTGTGCAGCGGTGGGATAAGTGCTTTGAGACTACTTACCACTCTTGTCATTGTACTTTTCATAAGAGAAAAATATACAAAACAAGGTCAGTGTATATACACATAGCCAAAAAGTTTTGCATTTCCTCTTTTCACTCTTTTCTAAGTGCTGAAAAGTACTTCTAAACTTTCAAAAAGTTCTTAAAAGTTTTAAAAGTTTTTTTCTGTCTTTCCAAAAAGTTCTGAAAACTTTTTTCTCTTTTGCTATCACTTTAACTCTCTCTAAAAAATGTCTGGCACAGGAAAAAATGTTGAACTGTCCAAACTTGCATATGATCACCTTAGCTGGAAAGGAGCAAGGAGTCTCTGCATAGAGAGAGGTTTGAGTGTAGGGAAGAATCCTTCCTTAGAACTGTTAATTAATATGCTTAGAGTACAGGATAAGGCCATAAGTGCCCAATCTGTAGAAAAAGTAGCTAATGGTTCTCAATCTGATCCAGGGACTCCCCCAGGAAAAGGTTCAGGAAAGAAACTTCTCAGCCTGCCCATTACTAGACAGTCTAGCATAGTTGGTACAGAGGTTGAATCACATCATACTGATGATGTGCTCTCACATTATGCTGGTAGCCAAGCTGTTAGGGTGCCCCTTGTAAGGGACAGGTCTCCTTGTGTTCATTCCCATCATACCTCTGTATCTAGAAATGTCCCTCCCACCCACCCTGATGACAGATTGTTAGAAAGGGAGCTCAATAGATTGAGAGTGGAACAAACCAGACTGAAGCTCAAGAAGCAACAGCTGGATTTGGATAGACAGTCTTTAGAAATAGAGAGGGAAAGACAGAAGTTGGGTTTAGATACCCATGGTGGCAGCAGCAGTATTCCCCATAGTCATCCTGCAAAAGAGCATGATTCCAGGAATCTGCACAAGATAGTTCCCCCTTATAAGGAGGGGGATGACATTAACAAGTGGTTTGCTGCACTTGAGAGGGCCTGTGCTGTACAGGATGTCCCTCAAAAGCAGTGGGCTGCTATCCTATGGCTATCATTTAGTGGAAAAAGTAGGGATAGGCTCCTTACTATAAAAGAAAATGATGCCAATAATTTCCAAGTTCTTAAGAATGCACTCCTGGATGGTTATGGCTTAACCACTGAACAGTACAGGATAAAGTTCAGAGAGACCAAAAAGGAGTCTTCACAAGACTGGGTTGATTTCATTGACCATTCAGTGAAGGCCTTGGAGGGGTGGTTACATGGCAGTAAAGTTACTGATTATGAAAGCCTGTATAACACAATCCTGAGAGAGCATATACTTAATAATTGTGTGTCTGATTTGTTGCACCAGTACCTGGTAGACTCTGATCTGACCTCTCCCCAAGAATTGGGAAAGAAGGCAGACAAATGGGTCAGAACAAGGGTGAACAGAAAAGTTCATACAGGGGGTGACAAAGATGGCAATAAGAAGAAAGATGGTGAAAAATCTCAAGATAAGCATGGGGATAAGGGTAAAACCAAAGATCCCACTTCAAATCTTAAACACTCTTCAGAGGGTGGGGATAAAACAAATTCTTCCTCTTCTTCCCAACCTGCACACATTAAAAAGCCTTGGTGCTTTGTGTGTAAAAACAGAGGCCATAGGCCAGGGGATAAGTCCTGTCCAGGTAAACCCCCTGAGCCTACCACCACTAATACATCAAGCTCTAGTGCCCCTAGCAGTAGTGGTACTAGTGGTGGGACTGCTGGCAACAGTCAAGCAAAGGGTGTAGTTGGGTTCACTTATGGGTCCATAGTGGAAACTGATGTAATCAGTCCCAAGACAGTTTCTGTCACACCTAGTGGCATTGGCCTTGCCACACTGGCTGCTTGTCCCCTTACAATGGATAAGTACAGGCAGACAGTTTCAATAAATGGTGTTGAGGCCTTGGCCTACAGGGACACAGGTGCCAGTTTCACTTTGGTGACTGAAAACCTAGTGCCTCCTGAACAACACATCATTGGACAACAGTATAAGATTATTGATGTCCATAACTCCACTAAGTTTCTTCCCTTAGCTATAATTCAGTTTAGTTGGGGTGGAGTTACTGGCCCTAAGCAGGTGGTGGTATCACCTAGCTTACCTGTAGACTGTCTCTTAGGTAATGACCTAGAGGCCTCAGGTTGGGGTGATGTAGAGTTTTATGCCCATGCAGCCATGCTGGGCATCCCTGAGGAATTGTTCCCTCTCATTTCAAGTGAAATGAAAAAGCAAAGGAGAGAAGGCCTGAAAACTCAGGATCCCTCTCCATCAACAGGTAAAAAGGGTATCACAGTATCCCCTAACCACCCTACCATTCAGGATACTATTCCTGTGGTGGGAGAAACCTCTCCTGGGGCGGCACCTGTTCCAAGGGAATCATCAGCTGGCAAAGCTGGACTCCCTGAGGTAGAAGTACCTCTCTGTGGGATAACTAACATTGGTGAGAAAAAGAGCACCATTTTAGTTAACATGGAGCATCCCTCCAACCCTCCCAGAGAAACTTTAGTGCAGAAACTCTGCACTGCCTCACAACACTTAGGACAGCATCCCTGCCCTAGTGTGGAGCTGATAGGACAGCATCCCTGCCCTGCTCCAACTCAAGAGAAACAGCATCCCTGTTCTCTCTTCCAGCCAGATGGACAAAGTTTTTGCCCAGCTATGGCTTTTCTGAGACAGCATCCCTGTCTGGCATTTCCATCACTACAAATAGGTTCAGTGGACAATTCCCACTGCTCTAAACTAAAACTTACTGATAGAAACTCTGAAAATACATCTTCACATTGTTGCTTAGATAAAAAACTTCAAACAGGGTGGCTTACATCCCCACAGGGAAGTAACCATATAGTGGATGATAAAAGGAGTAACCAGTCTATTGCAGAGCTACTCTCTACTTACCACCACTTAGACAATAAAGTCTCAACTGGCCAAGGTTAGCCTTATTGTCCTTCGTTTGGGGGGGGGTTGTGTGAGAAGGTAGCCTCTTTCTAGCCTTGTTACCCCCACTTTTGGCCTGTTTGTGAGTGTATGTCAGGGTGTTTGTCACTGTTTTCACTGTCTCACTGGGATCCTGATAGCCAGGCCTCAGTGCTTATAGTGAAAACACCATGTTTTCAGTATGGTTGTTATGTGTCACTGGGATCCTGCTAGTCAGGACCCCAGTGCTCATAGGTTTGTGGCCTATATGTATGTGTCACTGGGACCCTGTCACACAGGGCCCCAGTGCTCATAGGTGTGCATGTATATGTTCCCTGTGTGGTGCCTAACTGTCTCACTGAGGCTCTGCTAACCAGAACCTCAGTGGTTATGCTCTCTCATTACTTTTAAATTGTCACTAACAGGCTAGTGACCATTTTTACCAATTTACATTGGCTTACTGGAACACCCTTATAATTCCCTAGTATATGGTACTGAGGTACCCAGGGTATTGGGGTTCCAGGAGATCCCTATGGGCTGCAGCATTTCTTTTGCCACCCATAGGGAGCTCTGACAATTCTTACACAGGCCTGCCACTGCAGCCTGAGTGAAATAACGTCCACGTTATTTCACAGCCATTTTACACTGCACTTAAGTAACTTATAAGTCACCTATATGTCTAACCTTTACCTGGTAAAGGTTGGGTGCAAAGTTACTTAGTGTGAGGGCACCCTGGCACTAGCCAAGGTGCCCCCACATTGTTCAGAGCCAATTCACTGAACTTTGTGAGTGCGGGGACACCATTACACGCGTGCACTACATATAGGTCACTACCTATATGTAGCTTCACCATGGTAACTCCGAATATGGCCATGTAACATGTCTATGATCATGGAATTGCCCCCTCCATGCCATCCTGGCATTGTTGGTACAATTCCATGATCCCAGTGGTCTGTAGCACAGACCCTGGTACTGCCAGACTGCCCTTCCTGGGGTTTCTCTGCAGCTGCTGCTGCTGCCAACCCCTCAGACAGGCAGCTGCCCTCCTGGGGTCCAGCCAGGCCTGGCCCAGGATGGCAGAACAAAGAACTTCCTCTGAGAGAGGGTGTGACACCCTCTCCCTTTGGAAAATGGTGTGAAGGCAGGGGAGGAGTAGCCTCCCCCAGCCTCTGGAAATGCTTTGTTGGGCACAGATGTGCCCAATTCTGCATAAGCCAGTCTACACCGGTTCAGGGACCCCTTAGCCCCTGCTCTGGCGCGAAACTGGACAAAGGAAAGGGGAGTGACCACTCCCCTGACCTGCACCTCCCCTGGGAGGTGTCCAGAGCTCCTCCAGTGTGCTCCAGACCTCTGCCATCTTGGAAACAGAGGTGCTGCTGGCACACTGGACTGCTCTGAGTGGCAAGTGCCACCAGGTGACGTCAGAGACTCCTTGTGATAGGCTCCTTCAGGTGTTAGTAGCCTTTCCTCTCTCCTAGGTAGCCAAACCCTCTTTTCTGGCTATTTAGGGTCTCTGTCTCTGGGGAAACTTTAGATAACGAATGCATGAGCTCAGCCGAGTTCCTCTGCATCTCCCTCTTCACCTTCTGATAAGGAATCGACCGCTGACCGCGCTGGAAGCCTGCAAACCTGCAACATAGTAGCAAAGACGACTACTGCAACTCTGTAACGCTGATCCTGCCACCTTCTCGACTGTTTTCCTGCTTGTGCATGCTGTGGGGGTAGTCTGCCTCCTCTCTGCACCAGAAGCTCCGAAGAAATCTCCCGTGGGTCGACGGAATCTTCCCCCTGCAACCGCAGGCACCAAAAAGCTGCATTACCGGTCCCTTGGGTCTCCTCTCAGCACGACGAGCGAGGTCCCTCGAATCCAGCGACACCGTCCAAGTGACCCCCACAGTCCAGTGACTCTTCAGCCCAAGTTTGGTGGAGGTAAGTCCTTGCCTCACCTCGCTGGGCTGCATTGCTGGGAACCGCGACTTTGCAAGCTACTCCGGCCCCTGTGCACTTCCGGCGGAAATCCTTCGTGCACAGCCAAGCCTGGATCCACGGCACTCTAACCTGCATTGCACGACTTTCTAAGTTGGTCTCCGGCGACGTGGGACTCCTTGGCGTTGGCGTGAGAAGGTGAAGTAAAGGATGCAGAGGATTCCTGCTGGAGTCTTGCAATCTGAATTTGAAGATCCTCCCAAAGGAGAGACCCTAAATAGCCCTGAAAGGGGGATTGGTCAGCTAAACAGGTAAGCACCTATCAGGGGACGGCTCTGACACCACCTGCTGGCACTGGCCACTCAGATGCTCCCAGAGTTCGCTGCCAACTTGGAATCCAAGATGGCAAAACCCAGGGACCCACTGGAGGAGCTCTGAGCACCACACCTGGGGTGGTGATGGACAGGGGAGTGGTCACTCCCCTTTCCTTTGTCCAGTTTTGTGCCAGAGCAGGAAATCCTTTGTTCTACCTTCCTGGGCTTGAGCTTCCCAAGCAACAGGAGGGCAGAAACCTGTCTGAGAGGTGGCAGCAGCTGGGGCTGCCTGGAAAAACTCAGAAGGCTGGAATGGCAATACTCGGGGTCCTCTAAGGAGCCCCTAGAGTGCATGAAATCATACAACCAATGCTTGCGAAAGCCTTGGAGTATGATTCCAACATGTTTGATACCAAACATACCTATGTTCAGAGTTACCATTATGTAGCTGGGAATAGGGAGTGACCTGTTTCCAGTCCACGTGTAAAATGGCATCCCCGCACTCCTGAAGTCTGGGAAAATGGTCGTGGGGGCACCTCTGCTAGTGCAGGGGTGCCCTCACACACAGGTACTCTGCACCCTGCCCTCAGGGCTGGAGGGCCTGCTATAGGGGTGACTTATAAGTGACCTGGTGCAGTGTAACTGGCAGTGAAAGGGTGCATGCACCTTTTCACGCAGGCTGCAATGGCAGTCCTGCAGAAGCCTTTGCATGGGCACCCTATGGGTTGCAAAAGAAATGCTGCAGCTCATAGGGATCTCCTGGAACCCCAATGCTCTGGGTACCCAAGTACCATATAATAGGGACTTATAAGGGGGCACCAGTATGCCAATCTTGGATGAAATACTGAGTTACCAGTATGCAACAACCATAATTTAAGGGAGAGAGCATAACTGTTTGGGTCCTGATTAGCAGAATCCCAGTAGACACACTCAAACACACTGGCAAACAGGCCAAATGTGGGGGTAACCAAGCTAGAAAGAGGCTACTTCCCTACAAGGTTAGCATCCACAATAATGATTTACAAGCTTTTATACACCCACTTTTACATGAATTACTCAAATAGTGAATCAAGAAGTCATTAGCTCATAGTACCTATGCTTATGCCAACTTATGTACAATATCACAAATTCAAGTCAAGGTACTTTGGCCGATTATATTTCAATCCCCTAGACAAGTATCAGGATCATCCTAAGCCTTTGTTAAGCTTGAGTTAAAAGGGTTACAGAGTGCTTGTAACCAAAACGGCCAAGATAAATCTGACTCACATCTCATATGAGTGATAAGGCAATCAATGGAGATCTGAATCACTAATCAAGCGCCAATGCCATAAAGTAGTAGTAGAGTGGAGTAGTGTCACAGTGTAATAGAGTGTCATAGAGTGGAGTGGCAGAGTGTTGTAGAGTGGAAAGGCATAAATATGAGTGAACTGGAGTAGAGTGAAGTAAAGTAACGTCACCTTGCATAGAGAAAGTTGGGTAGAGTGCTGTTGAGCATAGTACATTGTTGTATAGTGGAGTGGCATAGAGGGTTGTGCAGTGGCGTTGAGTAGAGTATCGTAGATTGAAGTGGCATAGAGTGGTGTGGAATGGCATAGAGTGGAGTAAAGTGGAATGGAGGGGCGTATAGGGAGTTGTGTAGGGAGTTACAGAGTGGAGAAAGTGTTAACGAGTTTAATGGAATAGAGTGTCAGAGTCTAGTATCATGGAGTGTAATGTCAGAGTGAAGTGTCAGAGTGGAGTTGGGTGGTCTAGAGTGAAGTGGCATAGAGTACAGTGGTGCAAAGTAGATTGGTGTAGAGTGTGGTGGTATAGAGTGCGTTGGTTTTGAGTAAAGTGGTGTAGAGTGCATTGACGAAGACTGCACTGGTTTAGAGTACAGTGCAGTAGCGTAGAGTGGTGAAGAGTAGAGGGGAGAAAAGTGGAGTGGCACAGCATAGATTGCAGTGGTTCAGAGTGATGTGTCATAGAGTGATGCAGTGCATGGTAGAGTGGAGTGGTACAAGGTAGAGTAGACTGGTGTAGAGTGCAGTGATGCAGAGTAGAGTGGCATAGAGTGTAGTGGCATATAGTACATTGGTGCAGAGTGCAGTAGAGTGGCATATAGTTGAGCGGTGCAAAGTAGAGTGCCGTGGTGCAGAGTAGAATAGAGTGGCATAGAATGCATTGGTGCAGAGTGCAGTGATGTAGAGTAGAGTGGCATAGAGTGTAGTGGCATATGGTACATTGGTGTAGAGTGCAGTAGAGTGGCATATAGTGGAGCGGTGCAGAGTAGAGTGCCGTGGTGCAGAGTAGAGAGGAGTATAGTTCAGTGGCAGAGTGCAGTGTTGCAGAGCAGAGTGTCATTAAGGGCAGTGGTGTAGAGTACAGTGTCATAAAGGGCAGTGGTGTAGAGTAGAGTGTCATAAAGGGCAGTGGTGTAGAGTGGCATAGAATGCATTGGTGTAGAGTAGAGTGGCATCGAATGCATTGGTGTAGAGTAGAGTGGCATCGAATGCATTGGTGTAGAGTGCAGTGATGTAGAGTAATGCAGAGTAGAGAAGAGTGGTTTAGAGTACAGAGGTGCAGAGTAGAATAGAGCTGCATAGAGTGCCGTGGCATAGAGTAGATTGCTGCAGAGTACAGTATAGTGGTGTAGAGTAGAGTGGCATAGAATGCATTGGTGAAGAGTGCAGTGATGTAGAGTAATGCAGAGTAGAGAAGAGCGGCTTAGAGTACAGTGGTGCAGAGTAGAATAGAGTGGCATAGAGTGCCGTGGCTTAGAGTAGATTGCTGCAGAGTACAGTATAGTGGTGAAGAGTAGATTGTTGCAGAGTGGAGCATAGTGATGTAGAGTGCAGTAGCATAGAGCAGTGCAGAGCAGATTGGAGTGGCGCAGGGTACATTGGAGTGGTGCAGGGTAGATAGGAGCGGTGCAGGGTAGATTAGACTGGCATAGCAAAGAGTGGCATTGCGTAGATTGCAGTGGCATAGAGGAGATGATTTCAAAGTAGAGTAAAGTGCCTACAGTGGAGTGGTGTAGAGTAGAGTAGATTAGAGTGCTGTGGTGCAGAAAAGAGTGCATTGGGACAGAGTGCAGTGGCATTGAATGCAGTGGTGCAGAGTAGAGTGGCGTGGAGTTCAGTGGCAGAGTGTAATGTTGCAGATTAGAGGGTCGCAGAGTACAGTGGTGTATTGTAGAGTGGCATAGAGTGCAGTCGCCTAGAGTGCTGTGGCGCAGAGTACAGTGGAATTGAAAGCAGTGGAATAGAGTGCTGTGGTGCAGAGTAGATTGGCATTGAGTGCAGTGGCATAGAGTGCATTGGTTTTGAGTAAAGTGGTGAAGAGTGCACTGGCAGAGTGCAGGGGTGCAGTGTACAATGGTTAGAGTAGAATAGCATAGATTGCAGTGGCGTAGTGTAGAGTGCTGCAGAGTAGAGTGGTGTAGAGTGGAGTGGTACAGCACGGATTGCAGTGGTGTAGTGTAGAGTGCTGCAGAGTAGAGTGCTGCAGAGTAGAGTGATGTAGAGTGGAGTGCTGCAGCATAGATTGCAGTGGCGTAGTGTAGAGTGCTGCAGAGTAGAGTGGTGTAGAGTGGAGTGGTACAGCATAGATTGCAGTGGCGTAGTGTAGAGTGCTGCAGAGTAGAGTGATGTAGAGTGGAGTGGTACAGCACGGATTGCAGTGGCGTAGTGTAGCACGAAGTGGAGAAAAGTGGTGTAGGGTGCAGTGGCATAGGGTAGTTTGTTTCAAAGTAGAGTGAAGAAAAGATAAAGAAAAGATAATATACTTCAATATGCTGAAGTATGTAATGATAACAACATAAATAATAACGCTAGGCATAACGGCCCAAAATGAAATCTGGCTTCTCCCTGTTAGCCACGCTGTAATCAAGCCCTTCATTACCTGGATAAAAAAGCATTAAGCATAAATCTTAGAAAAATATACCCTTCTAATACCTAAATTGTTGTGGGAAAGGGTAAAATCTGGGCCCAATTTCGACTTCACTGTTTCACCAACTGGTGTGATCTTAGGCAAATACAAACATTGTGTTTCACAGAGTCTCCTTTCTAGCCTGCAGGTGTCAGGCTGAGTGGGACTCTGTTTCCTCTTTAGATCTTCCTCATTGTTCTGCAGCTCCTCTTGAAGGCCTCCTGCAGTGCTCCTCTTCAAGGCGGCAGGTGATGCAGACAGTAATCATCCAAAACTCTTCTCCTCCTTGTGCCCTTTGTTCTTATGAGCACCCTTAATGCCCACAGCTGTGAACAGGACAAACAAAATGACAGAGGGCCTCCTGACTCCCCTTCATTCTGTTACCATCAGATTGGAGGATGGTTCCTACGGGCTATTAAAAGTAGCGCTTTTGTGCGCTAATGGCCTTCTGAATAATAGATGTAAAAGGGGAAATTATTTTGTCCCCTTGTCCCCCCCACCTTTGTCCCCCGTGTCCCCCATCCTCCAAAATCTGGGGGGGATACGTCCCCGCGTCCCCCACACTTCCTACGCCCATGAGTGAGCGCTTCCCTGAGGCCTGGCTCGGTATTTACTTTTCCTGGTCGGGGAGGGGGCCACGCTGAGCGGGAGAGGCCCCAGGCAGGCAGAGCCGGCCTTTGTGAGGACACATGGGGCGGGGGCTGATGCTCGGCAACGAGGAGTCATCATTATCTGAGCTGATGTATAATTAGACGTCTCCCGCATCAGTCATCCAATTAGAACGCTACCTCCACTCGTGCTGGTGCCTCTGTGATGGAAACAAGGCGGTGTGTGCTGCACGTGCGGTGTGTGGGGCAGGGCTGGACTGGGGGGAAAATACAGCCCTGGCAAGAAGAATCATCAAACCAACCCTCTCCCGTTGTCTGCTCATGCAGTCCCTCTCTTTCCATCTCTCCCCCTCTCTCTCCCGCTTTCCCTCCCCATGCCTGCTGTAACCAAACTCTAGGAGCTAGAGTGTCAGAAGCACTAGGAACGCTCCTGGGTTTTAAGTTTCTAGTTCCGAGCCTTGCTGCTTGCGGGATGGCCCCCTCCTGCACGAGCCTTGCGGTTTGCAGGATGGCCTCCTCCTGCACCTGTCCTGAGCCTTGCTGCTTGCGGGATGGCCTCCTCCTGCACCTGTCCTGAGCCTTGCTGCTTGCAAGATGGCCTCCTCCTGCACCAGTCCTGAGCCTTGCTGCTTGCAAGATGGCCTTCTCCTGCACATGAGCCTTGCGGTTTGCAGGATGGCCATCTCCTGAACATAAGCCTTGCTGCTTGCAGGATGGTCACGTCCTGCGCCTGAGTCTTGCTTTTTCAGGATGGCCTCCTCCTGCGTCTGAGCAGTGCTGCTTGCATGATGGCCTCCTTCTGCATCTGTCCTGCGCCTTGCTGCTTGCAGGGTGGCCTTCTCCTGCTCCCGAGCATTGCTGCTTGCAGGATGGGCCCCTCCTGCATCTGTTCTGAGCCTTGCTGCTTCCAGGATGGCCTTCTCCTGCTCCTGAGCCTTGCTGCTTGCAGGATGGTCTCCTCCTGTGTCTGTCCTGCGCCTTGATGCTTGCAGGATGGCCTTCTCCTGCACCTGTTCTGAGTTTTGCTGCTTGCAGGATGGCCTCCTTCTGCGTCTGACCTGAGACTTGCTGCTTGTGGGAAACTGGCACTTTGTTGCAGTATCCCCCACCCACCCACACACACACACACACTTTTTTGCCTGGCTTCTGGATGTAACTTGGACTGTAGTGCACTGGGAACCTGCTAACCTGCTAACCAGTTTACCAGTGCCAGTGTTCTTTCCCTAAAACATTACAAAGGTAACTTGATACTTCTTTAGCTACCACTAAAAGTCCCTAGTAAAATGTACTTAAGTACCCAGGGCATAGGGTACTTACGGTAGGCCCCGGGGTCAGCAGCCCTGATTATGCCACCCTCTGTGGCCACGCATCCAGGTGCCATTACAGGCTAGGTGTCCTGGTGCAAACCTAAAACACAAACTCGACATGGCACATTACCTTTGTGCCCTGTCCACCATACACTGCATACACCAGTGGTAATACACCCCTCTGGCAGGCCTTTCAGCCCTAAGGCAGGGTGCACTGCACTGTATGTGAGGGCTTACCTGCATGAGCAGTATGCCCCCACTGTGTCCTTGCCAAACCTGGGACATAGTGGGTGGATAGAGCAGCCATTTTAATACATGTGCTGGACACTGGTCACCACAAGTTTCCCAGCTACATGATGGCCCCTCTAAACCCTGGGTTGTTTGATATCAAACCCAGAATGATAAATCCAAACTGGTATCAGTATTGGATTAACCCTAAATGTACCCAGGGGTTACCCTAGAGGTGTCCCCTGCAAAAGCTAACTATCCTGGCATGGTTGCTGACTGGTTCCATCCAGCTGCCACCTCCAGATACCCAATCTACAAACCATGGAGGAGAGATCTGTCTCTCTGGTTTGTAAAACAAAGCCCTTCCTGGGTGGAGGTGCTAAGACCCCCTCCCTCAGGAATGTGCACTGCCCTGGCGATGAGCTTCAAAAGGCCTACCGCCTTTGAAACCCGACCCCAGGCCTACTGCTAGCAGCAAATGGTAAACCCCTTTGCAAACCGCCACTTTTGGTGGGAGCAAAGTGGGGAAACTACACAAACGGCAGGAGGAGTGGCCCCACCTGGCATGCACCACCCCTCAGGTGTTGTCTGTGAGGTGGACCCTCCATTTAATCTTCCTCCATCTTAGATGGAAGGAAAATAACCAATCAGGGATAGGGAAGTGACCCTTCCCACAGGAAGTGGTCACTGTAGTGGATGTAGCCACCCAAAGGTAGTTGTCCCATTGGACACTACCAGGTTTCCCCTAATATGCTCACTAAATTCAGTATTTAGTGGGCACACCTCGGCCAGGTAATCAGATTTGACAGACAAAAAGTAGACCAGCACCAGGAAGATCCAAGGCATGAGAACTGTGGACCTGCTGCACAAAGAAAAGGTGCCAAACCCTGCCTGCTGCACCCAGGCCCAGACAATCGCCTCTGAGAAGTTGCTGGACAACTGAAAAAACTCTAAAGAACCCCAGAGGACCTCCAGGCTTTGAGAATTGTCCATGAACTCCCTCCAGAGTGGAGATACCACTCTGCAACAAGAAGAAACCAGCAAACCAGTGAAGGTAATTTCACTGACCAGCCGCTAACTCCTGAACCGGAAGTTGCAACTGGACCCAATGGTACACTGTGAGAAGGTAGCCTCTTTCTAGCCTTGTTACCCCCACTTTTGGCCTGTTTGTGAGTGTATGTCAGGGTGTTTTGTCACTGTTTTCACTGTCTCACTGGGATCCTGATGGCCAGGCCTCAGTGCTCATAGTGAAAACACCATGTTTTCAGTATGGTTGTTATGTGTCACTGGGATCCTGCTGGTCAGGACCCCAGTGCTCATAGGTTTGTGGCCTATATGTATGTGTCACTGGGACCCTGTCACACAGGGCCCCAGTGCTCATAGGTGTGCATGTATATGTTCCCTGTGTGGTGCCTAACTGTCTCACTGAGGCTCTGCTAACCAGAACCTCAGTGGTTATGCTCTCTCATTACTTTCAAATTGTCACTGACAGGCTAGTGACCATTTTTACCAATTTACATTGGCTTACTGGAACACCCTTATAATTCCCTAGTATATGGTACTGAGGTACCCAGGGTATTGGGGTTCCAGGAGATCCCTATGGGCTGCAGCATTTCTTTTGCCACCCATAGGGAGCTCTGACAATTCTTACACAGGCCTGCCACTGCAGCCTGAGTGAAATAACGTCCACGTTATTTCACAGCCATTTTACACTGCACTTAAGTAACTTATAAGTCACCTATATGTCTAACCTTTACCTGGTAAAGGTTAGGTGCAAAGTTACTTAGTGTGAGGGCACCCTGGCACTAGCCAAGGTGCCCCCACATTGTTCAGAGCCAATTCACTGAACTTTGTGAGTGCGGGGACACCATTATACGCGTGCACTACATATAGGTCACTACCTATATGTAGCTTCACCATGGTAACTCCGAATATGGCCATGTAACATGTCTATGATCATGGAATTGCCCCCTCTATGCCATCCTGGCATTGTTGGTACAATTCCATGATCCCAGTGGTCTGTAGCACAGACCCTGGTACTGCCAGACTGCCCTTCCTGGGGTTTCACTGCAGCTGCTGCTGCTGCCAACCCCTCAGACAGGCAGCTGCCCTCCTGGGGTCCATCCAGGCCTGGCCCAGGATGGCAGAACAAAGAACTTCCTCTGAGAGAGGGTGTGACACCCTCTCCCTTTGGAAAATGGTGTGAAGGCAGGGGAGGAGTAGCCTCCCCCAGCCTCTGGAAATGCTTTGTTGGGCACAGATGTGCCCAATTCTGCATAAGCCAGTCTACACCGGTTCAGGGACCCCTTAGCCCCTGCTCTGGCGCGAAACTGGACAAAGGAAAGGGGAGTGACCACTCCCCTGACCTGCACCTCCCCTGGGAGGTGTCCAGAGCTCCTCCAGTGTGCTCCAGACCTCTGCCATCTTGGAAACAGAGGTGCTGCTGGCACACTGGACTGCTCTGAGTGGCCAGTGCCACCAGGTGACGTCAGAGACTCCTGCTGATAGGCTCCTTCAGGTGTTAGTAGCCTTTCCTCTCTCCTAGGTAGCCAAACCCTCTTTTCTGGCTATTTAGGGTCTCTGTCTCTGGGGAAACTTTAGATAACGAATGCATGAGCTCAGCCGAGTTCCTCTGCATCTCCCTCTTCACCTTCTGATAAGGAATCGACCGCTGACCGCGCTGGAAGCCTGCAAACCTGCAACATAGTAGCAAAGACGACTACTGCAACTCTGTAACGCTGATCCTGCCGCCTTCTCGACTGTTTTCCTGCTTGTGCATGCTGTGGGGGTAGTCTGCCTCCTCTCTGCACCAGAAGCTCCGAAGAAATCTCCCGTGGGTCGACGGAATCTTCCCCCTGCAACCGCAGGCACCAAAAAGCTGCATTACCGGTCCCTTGGGTCTCCTCTCAGCACGACGAGCGAGGTCCCTCGAATCCAGCGACACCGTCCAAGTGACCCTCACAGTCCAGTGACTCTTCAGCCCAAGTTTGGTGGAGGTAAGTCCTTGCCTCACCTCGCTGGGCTGCATTGCTGGGAACCGCGACTTTGCAAGCTACTCCGACCCCTGTGCACTTCCGGCGGAAATCCTTCGTGCACAGCCAAGCCTGGGTCCACGGCACTCTAACCTGCATTGCACGACTTTCTAAGTTGGTCTCCGGCGACGTGGGACTCCTTTGTGCAACTTCGGCGAGCACCGTTTCACGCATCCTCGTAGTGCCTGTTTCTGGCACTTCTCCGGGTGCTACCTGCTTCAGTGAGAGCTCTTTGTCTTGCTCGACGTCCCCTCTCTCTGCAGGTCCAATTTGCGACCTCCTGGTCCCTCCTGGGCCCCAGCAGCGTCCAAAAATGCCAAACGCACGATTTGCGTGTAGCAAGGCTTGTTGGCGTCCATCCGGCGGGAAAACACTTCTGCACGACTCTCCAAGGCGTGGGGGATCCATCCTCCAAAGGGGAAGTCTCTAGCCCTTGTCGTTCCTGCAGTATTCACAGTTCTTCAGCCTAGTAAGAGCTTCTTTGCACCAACCGCTGGCATTTCTTGGGCATCTGCCCATCTCCGAGTTGCTTGTGACTTTTGGACTTGGTCCCCTTGTTCCACAGGTACCCTCAGTCAGGAATCCATCGTTGTTGCATTGCTGATTTGTGTTTTCCTTGCATTTTCCCTCTAACACGACTATTTTGTCCTTAGGGGAACTTTAGTGCACTTTGCACTCACTTTTCAGGGTCTTGGGGAGGGTTATCTTTCTAACTCTCACTATTATCTAATAGTCCCAGCGACCCTCTACAAGGTCACATAGGTTTGGGGTCCATTCGTGGTTCACATTCCACTTTTGGAGTATATGGTTTGTGTTGCCCCTATCCCTATGTTTCCCCATTGCATCCTATTGTAACTATACATTGTTTGCACTGTTTTCTAAGACTATACTGCATATTTTTGCTATTGTGTATATATATCTTGTGTATATTTCCTATCCTCTCACTGAGGGTACACTCTAAGATACTTTGGCATATTGTCATAAAAATAAAGTACCTTTATTTTTAGTATAACTGTGTATTGTGTTTTCTTATGATATTGTGCATATGACACTAAGTGGTACTGTAGTAGCTTCACACGTCTCCTAGTTCAGCCTAAGCTGCTCTGCTAAGCTACCATTATCTATCAGCCTAAGCTGCTAGACACCCTATACACTAATAAGGGATAACTGGGCCTGGTGCAAGGTGCAAGTACCCCTTGGTACTCACTACAAACCAGTCCAGCCTCCTACATTGGTTGTGCAGTGGTGGGATAAGTGCTTGAGACTACTTACCACTCTTGTCATTGTACTTTTCATAAGAGAAAAATATACAAAACAAGGTCAGTGTATATACACATAGCCAAAAAGTTTTGCATTTCCTCTTTTCACTCTTTTCTAAGTGCTGAAAAGTACTTCTAAACTTTCAAAAAGTTCTTAAAAGTTTAAAAAAGTTTTTTCTGTCTTTCCAAAAAGTTCTGAAAACTTTTTTTTTTCCCTTTTTCTATCACTTTAACTCTCTCAAAAAAATGTCTGGCACAGAAAAAAATGTTGAACTGTCCAAACTTGCATATGATCACCTTAGCTGGAAAGGAGCAAGGAGTCTCTGCATAGAGAGAGGTTTGAGTGTAGGGAAGAATCCTTCCTTAGAACTGTTAATTAATATGCTTAGAGTACAGGATAAGGCCATAAGTGCCCAATCTGTAGAAAAAGTAGCTAATGGTTCTCAATCTGATCCAGGGACTCCCCCAGGAAAAGGTTCAGGAAAGAAACTTCTCAGCCTGCCCATTACTAGACAGTTTAGCATAGTTGGTACAGAGGTTGAATCACACCATACTGATGATGTGATCTCACATTATGCTGGTAGCCAAGCTGTTAGGGTGCCCTCTGTAAGGGACAGGTCTCCTTCTGTTCATTCCCATCATACCTCTGTATCTAGAAATGTCCCTCCCACCCACCCTGATGACAGATTGTTAG
Organism: Pleurodeles waltl; assembly: GCF_031143425.1. Taxonomy (NCBI): domain Eukaryota; kingdom Metazoa; phylum Chordata; class Amphibia; order Caudata; family Salamandridae; genus Pleurodeles; species Pleurodeles waltl. The sequence continues at coordinate 35,948,100 of NC_090438.1, read as the reverse complement.
AGAGGGAGCTCAATAGATTGAGAGTGGAACAAACCAGACTGAAGCTCAAGAAGCAACAGCTGGATTTGGATAGACAGTCTTTAGAAATAGAGAGGGAAAGACAGAAGTTGGGTTTAGATACCCATGGTGGCAGCAGCAGTATTCCCCATAGTCATCCTGCAAAAGAGCATGATTCCAGGAATCTGCACAAGATAGTTCCCCCTTATAAGGAGGGGGATGACATTAACAAGTGGTTTGCTGCACTTGAGAGGGCCTGTGTTGTACAGGATGTCCCTCAAAGGCAGTGGGCTGCTATCCTATGGCTATCATTTAGTGGAAAAGGTAGGGATAGGCTCCTTACTGTGAAAGAAAATGATGCCAATAATTTCCAAGTTCTTAAGAATGCACTCCTGGATGGTTATGGCTTAACCACTGAACAGTACAGGATAAAGTTCAGAGAGACCAAAAAGGAGTCTTCACAAGACTGGGTTGATTTCATTGACCATTCAGTGAAGGCCTTGGAGGGGTGGTTACATGGCAGTAAAGTTACTGATTATGAAAGCCTGTATAACACAATCCTGAGAGAGCATATACTTAATAATTGTGTGTCTGATTTGTTGCACCAGTACCTGGTAGACTCTGATCTGACCTCTCCCCAAGAATTGGGAAAGAAGGCAGACAAATGGGTCAGAACAAGGGTGAACAGAAAAGTTCATACAGGGGGTGACAAAGATGGCAATAAGAAGAAAGATGGTGAAAAATCTCAAGATAAGCATGGGGATAAGGGTAAAACCAAAGATCCCACTTCAAATCTTAAACACTCTTCAGAGGGTGGGGATAAAACAAATTCTTCCTCTTCTTCCCAACCTGCACACATTAAAAAGCCTTGGTGCTTTGTGTGTAAAAACAGAGGCCATAGGCCAGGGGATAAGTCCTGTCCAGGTAAACCCCCTGAGCCTACCACCACTAATACATCAAGCTCTAGTGCCCCTAGCAGTAGTGGTACTAGTGGTGGGACTGCTGGCAACAGTCAAGCAAAGGGTGTAGTTGGGTTCACTTATGGGTCCATAGTGGAAACTGATGTAATCAGTCCCAAGACAGTTTCTGTCACACCTAGTGGCATTGGCCTTGCCACACTGGCTGCTTGTCCCCTTACAATGGATAAGTACAGGCAGACAGTTTCAATAAATGGTGTTGAGGCCTTGGCCTACAGGGACACAGGTGCCAGTTTCACTTTGGTGACTGAAAACCTAGTGCCTCCTGAACAACACATCATTGGACAACAGTATAAAATTATTGATGTCCATAACTCCACTAAGTTTCTTCCCTTAGCTATAATTCAGTTTAGTTGGGGTGGAGTTACTGGCCCTAAGCAGGTGGTGGTATCACCTAGCTTACCTGTAGACTGTCTCTTAGGTAATGACCTAGAGACCTCAGGTTGGGCTGATGTAGAGTTTTATGCCCATGCAGCCATGCTGGGCATCCCTGAGGAATTGTTCCCTCTCATTTCAAGTGAAATGAAAAAGCAAAGGAGAGAAGGCCTGAAAACTCAGGATCCCTCTCCATCAACAGGTAAAAAGGGTATCACAGTATCCCCTAACCACCCTACCATTCAGGATACTATTCCTGTGGTGGGAGAAACCTCTCCTGGGGTGGCACCTGTTCCAAGGGAATCATCAGCTGGCAAAGCTGGACTCCCTGAGGTGGAAGTACCTCTCTGTGGGATAACTAACATTGGTGAGAAAAACAGCACCAGTTTAGTTAACATGGAGCATCCCTCCAACCCTCCCAGAGAAACTTTAGTGCAGAAACCCTGCACTACCTCACAACACTTAGGACAGCATCCCTGCCCTAGTGTGGAGCTCATAGGACAGCATCCCTGCCCTGCTCCAACTCAAGAGAAACAGCATCCCTGTTCTCTCTTCCAGCCAGATGGACAAAGTTTTTGCCCAGCTATGGCTTTTCTGAGACAGCATCCCTGTCTGGCATTTCCATCACTACAAATAGGTTCAGTGGACAATTCCCACTGCTCTAAACTAAAACTTACTGATAGAAACTCTGAAAATACATCTTCACATTGTTGCTTAGCTAAAAAACTTCAAACAGGGTGGTTTACATCCCCACAGGGAAGTAACCATATAGTGGATGATAAAGGGAGTAACCAGTCTATTGCAGAGCTACTCTCTACTTATCACCACTTAGACAATAAAGTCTCAACTGGCCAAGGTTAGCCTTATTGTCCTTCGTTTGGGGGGGGGTTGTGTGAGAAGGTAGCCTCTTTCTAGCCTTGTTACCCCCACTTTTGGCCTGTTTGTGAGTGTATGTCAGGGTGTTTTGTCACTGTTTTCACTGTCTCACTGGGATCCTGATAGCCAGGCCTCAGTGCTCATAGTGAAAACACCATGTTTTCAGTATGGTTGTTATGTGTCACTGGGATCCTGCTGGTCAGGACCCCAGTGCTCATAGGTTTGTGGCCTATATGTATGTGTCACTGGGACCCTGTCACACAGGGCCCCAGTGCTCATAGGTGTGCATGTATATGTTCCCTGTGTGGTGCCTAACTGTCTCACTGAGGCTCTGCTAACCAGAACCTCAGTGGTTATGCTCTCTCATTACTTTCAAATTGTCACTGACAGGCTAGTGACCATTTTTACCAATTTACATTGGCTTACTGGAACACCCTTATAATTCCCTAGTATATGGTACTGAGGTACCCAGGGTATTGGGGTTCCAGGAGATCCCTATGGGCTGCAGCATTTCTTTTGCCACCCATAGGGAGCTCTGACAATTCTTACACAGGCCTGCCACTGCAGCCTGAGTGAAATAACGTCCACGTTATTTCACAGCCATTTTACACTGCACTTAAGTAACTTATAAGTCACCTATATGTCTAACCTTTACCTGGTAAAGGTTAGGTGCAAAGTTACTTAGTGTGAGGGCACCCTGGCACTAGCCAAGGTGCCCCCACATTGTTCAGAGCCAATTCACTGAACTTTGTGAGTGCGGGGACACCATTATACGCGTGCACTACATATAGGTCACTACCTATATGTAGCTTCACCATGGTAACTCCGAATATGGCCATGTAACATGTCTATGATCATGGAATTGCCCCCTCTATGCCATCCTGGCATTGTTGGTACAATTCCATGATCCCAGTGGTCTGTAGCACAGACCCTGGTACTGCCAGACTGCCCTTCCTGGGGTTTCACTGCAGCTGCTGCTGCCAACCCCTCAGACAGGCAGCTGCCCTCCTGGGGTCCAGCCAGGCCTGGCCCAGGATGGCAGAACAAAGAACTTCCTCTGAGAGAGGGTGTGACACCCTCTCCCTTTGGAAAATGGTGTGAAGGCAGGGGAGGAGTAGCCTCCCCCAGCCTCTGGAAATGCTTTGTTGGGCACAGATGTGCCCAATTCTGCATAAGCCAGTCTACACCGGTTCAGGGACCCCTTAGCCCCTGCTCTGGCGCGAAACTGGACAAAGGAAAGGGGAGTGACCACTCCCCTGACCTGCACCTCCCCTGGGAGGTGTCCAGAGCTCCTCCAGTGTGCTCCAGACCTCTGCCATCTTGGAAACAGAGGTGCTGCTGGCACACTGGACTGCTCTGAGTGGCCAGTGCCACCAGGTGACGTCAGAGACTCCTGCTGATAGGCTCCTTCAGGTGTTAGTAGCCTTTCCTCTCTCCTAGGTAGCCAAACCCTCTTTTCTGGCTATTTAGGGTCTCTGTCTCTGGGGAAACTTTAGATAACGAATGCATGAGCTCAGCCGAGTTCCTCTGCATCTCCCTCTTCACCTTCTGATAAGGAATCGACCGCTGACCGCGCTGGAAGCCTGCAAACCTGCAACATAGTAGCAAAGACGACTACTGCAACTCTGTAACGCTGATCCTGCCGCCTTCTCGACTGTTTTCCTGCTTGTGCATGCTGTGGGGGTAGTCTGCCTCCCCTCTGCACCAGAAGCTCCGAAGAAATCTCCCGTGGGTCGACGGAATCTTCCCCCTGCAACCGCAGGCACCAAAAAGCTGCATTACCGGTCCCTTGGGTCTCCTCTCAGCACGACGAGCGAGGTCCCTCGAATCCAGCGACACCGTCCAAGTGACCCTCACAGTCCAGTGACTCTTCAGCCCAAGTTTGGTGGAGGTAAGTCCTTGCCTCACCTCGCTGGGCTGCATTGCTGGGAACCGCGACTTTGCAAGCTACTCCGGCCCCTGTGCACTTCCGGCGGAAATCCTTCGTGCACAGCCAAGCCTGGGTCCACGGCACTCTAACCTGCATTGCACGACTTTCTAAGTTGGTCTCCGGCGACGTGGGACTCCTTTGTGCAACTTCGGCGAGCACCGTTTCACGCATCCTCGTAGTGCCTGTTTCTGGCACTTCTCCGGGTGCTACCTGCTTCAGTGAGAGCTCTTTGTCTTGCTCGACGTCCCCTCTCTCTGCAGGTCCAATTTGCGACCTCCTGGTCCCTCCTGGGCCCCAGCAGCGTCCAAAAACGCCAAACGCACGATTTGCGTGTAGCAAGGCTTGTTGGCGTCCATCCGGCGGGAAAACACTTCTGCACGACTCTCCAAGGCGTGGGGGATCCATCCTCCAAAGGGGAAGTCTCTAGCCCTTGTCGTTCCTGCAGTATTCACAGTTCTTCAGCCTAGTAAGAGCTTCTTTGCACCAACCGCTGGCATTTCTTGGGCATCTGCCCATCTCCGAGTTGCTTGTGACTTTTGGACTTGGTCCCCTTGTTCCACAGGTACCCTCAGTCAGGAATCCATCGTTGTTGCATTGCTGATTTGTGTTTTCCTTGCATTTTCCCTCTAACACGACTATTTTGTCCTTAAGGGAACTTTAGTGCACTTTGCACTCACTTTTCAGGGTCTTGGGGAGGGTTATCTTTCTAACTCTCACTATTATCTAATAGTCCCAGCGACCCTCTACAAGGTCACATAGGTTTGGGGTCCATTCGTGGTTCGCATTCCACTTTTGGAGTATATGGTTTGTGTTGCCCCTATCCCTATGTTTCCCCTTTGCATCCTATTGTAACTATACATTGTTTGCACTGTTTTCTAAGACTATACTGCATATTTTTGCTATTGTGTATATATATCTTGTGTATATTTCCTATCCTCTCACTGAGGGTACACTCTAAGATACTTTGGCATATTGTCATAAAAATAAAGTACCTTTATTTTTAGTATAACTGTGTATTGTGTTTTCTTATGATATTGTGCATATGACACTAAGTGGTACTGTAGTAGCTTCACACGTCTCCTAGTTCAGCCTAAGCTGCTCTGCTAAGCTACCATTATCTATCAGCCTAAGCTGCTAGACACCCTATACACTAATAAGGGATAACTGGGCCTGGTGCAAGGTGCAAGTACCCCTTGGTACTCACTACAAACCAGTCCAGCCTCCTACATACACCAACAACCATGAGGACCAACCCTGCAAGTGTGGTGGCACTGTACCCTCCAGTGATTGAACTGTGCCAATACTCTGGGTATTGGTCAGCTGATGTTGGACAGCAGGGAAACCAGCCCACCCTTGGCTGAAAAAGGACAAGAGTAAGCTCCAGTCAAGGGACTTCAGGGACACTCCTGACCTCCCACCAGAGTACTTCCGTTGTCCTGCAAACTACCCTTGAACCGACTAACCTCCGGCTCCAAAGGGCATCTTTGAGCACAGCTCCTAGCTCACAGATTCCCTCTGCACCTGGCCACCCTGTGCCCTGCAACAAAGAACCTGCTGTGACCTAAAGGTCCCTCACCCCTTGCAACCTTGACACTCCAAGGGGACCCCAAGGAACCACCTCTAAACTTACCTGCACATACTTTTTCCAAGTGGTCCCCCTCAGTGGCCCTGCACCAGCTCCAGAGACTTTTCACTGCTCCTCCCGCCAGATCTGGGAGCCGCCCAAACTTCTCCAGCTGGCACAGGGTGCCCACCGACGACCTTGACCAACCTGCAAAAGGGTGAAAGTAACTGTGATTTTATATGTATTTTTAAACATGACTTTCCATTGATTTCTACAGTGCGTAATTACGCACAAACATACTATTTTTATTAAACTTCAAAAATCCTTATCTCAAAAGTACTTAACCAATTGTTATAATCTTGGTCTTAAAAATTACATAAAAATCGTAACTATATTTATTAATTGGCCTCCAGTTATTGCTTTGAGTGTGTGAGTGGCAAGATTGATACTGTGAGTACAATAAATGCTTTGCACTTCTCCAAGATTGGCCTAACTGCTCGACCACGCTACCTCCAAACATTAGAGCATTAGCTGATCTAGTTTTCCCCCTTCTAAACCAACGTATGGTTGCCTGGACCCTCTGCACAGTGTGCCTAGCTTTGCACACTACACTGCTTGCCGTGCTGCTTCTAGGATAGCCATCTCCTGCACCTGCCCTGAGCCTTGCTGCTTTCAGGATGATCTCCTCCTACACCTGCCCTGAGCCTTGCTGCTTGCAGGATGGTCTCCTCCTGCGCCTGCCCTGAGCCTTGCTGCTTTCAGGATGATCTCCTCCTACGCCTGCCCTGGCCTTGCTGCTTGCAGGATGGTCTCCTCCTGAGCCTGCCCTGAGATTTGCTGCTTCCAGGATGGTCTCCTCCTGCGCCTGCCCTGAGATTTGCTGCTTGCAGGATGGTCTCCTGCTGCATCTGTCCTAAGCCTTGCTGCTTGCGGGATGGCCTCCTCCTGCCCTGAGATTTGCTGCTTCCAGGATGGTCTCCTCCTGCGCCTGCCCTGAGATTTGCTGCTTACAGGATGGCCTCTACTGCATCTGAGCCTTGCTGCTTCCAGGATGGTCTCCTCCTGCACCCATCCTCAACTTTGCTGCTTACAGGATGGCCTTCTCCTGCGCCTGTCCTGAACCATGCTGCTAGCAGGATGGCCTCCTCGTGTGCCTGTCCTGAGTCTTGCTGCTTGCAGGGTGGCCTTCTCCTGCTCCTGAGCCTTGCTGCTTGCAGGATGGCCTCTCCTGCGTCTAAGTCTTGCTCTTTGAAGGATGGCCTCCTCCTGCGCCTGTCCTGAGCCTTCCTGTTTGCAGGATGGCCTTCTCCTGCTCATGAGCCTTGCTGCTTGCAGGATGGTCTCCGCGGGATGGCCTCCTCCTGCACCTGTCCCGAGCCTTGCTGCTTGCAGGATGGCCGTCTCCTGCACATGAGCCTTGCGGTTTGCAGGATGGCCATCTCCTGCACATAAGCCTTGCTGCTTGCAGGATGGTCTCCTCCTGCACCTGCCCTGAGACTTGCTGCTTGCAGGATGGTCTCCTCCTGCGCCTGCCTGAGCCTTGTTGCTTTCAGGATGATCTCCTCCTACGCCTGCCCTGAGCCTTGCTGCTTGCAGGATGGTCTCCTCCTGCACCTGCCCTGAGATTTGCTGCTTCCAGGATAGTCTCCTCCTGCGCCTGCCCTGAGATTTGCTGCTTGCAGGAAGGTCTCCTGCTGCATCTGTCCTGAGCCTTGCTGCTTGCAGGGTGCCTTCTCCTCCGCCTGAGCCTTGCTGCTTCCAGGATGGCCTCCTCCTGCGCCTGAGCCTTGCTGCTTGCTGGATGGCCACCTCCTCTGAACCTTGCTGCTTGCAGGATGGCCTCTCCTGCGTCTGAGCCTTGCTGCTTGAAGGATGTTATCCTCCTGCGCCTGAGCCTTGCTGCTTGCAGGATGGCATCCTCCTGCACCTAAGCCTTGCTGCTTGCAGGATGACCTCCTGCTGCGTCTGAGTCTTGCTGCTCGCAGAATGCCACCTCCTGCACCTGTCCTGAATGTTGCTGCTTGCAGGATGGCCTCTACTGCATCTGAGCCTTGCTGCTTCCAGGATGGTCTCCTCCTGCACCCATCCTCAACGTTGCTGTTTACAGGAGGGTCTTCTCCTGCGCCTGTCCTGAACCTTGCTGCTAGCAGGATGGCCTCCTCGTGTGCCTGTCCTGAGCTTTGCTGCTTGCAGGGTGGCCTTCTCCTGCTCCTGAGCCTTGCTGCTTGCAGGATGGCCTCTCCTGCATCTAAGTCTGGCTCTTTGAAGGATGGCCTCCTCCTGCGCCTGTCCTGAGCCTTCCTGTTTGCAGGATGGCCTTCTCCTGCGCATGAGCCTTGCTGCTTGCAGGATGGTCTCCTCCTGCACCTGTCCTGAGCCTTGCTGCTTGCGGGATGGCCTCCTCCTGCACCTGTCCCGAGCCTTGCTGCTTGCAGTATGGCCTTCTCCTGCACATGAGCCTTGCGGTTTGCAGGATGGCCTCCTCCTGCACCTGTCCTGAGCCTTGCTGCTTGCGGGATGGCCTCCTCCTGCACCTGTCCTGAGCCTTGCTGCTTGCGGGATGGCCTTCTCCTGCTCCTGAGCCTTGCTGCTTGCAGGATGGCCTCCTCCTGCACCTGACCTGAGCCTTGCTGCTTGCAAGATGGCCTTCTCCTGCACATGAGCCTTGCGGTTTGCAGGATGGCCATCTCCTGCACATTAGCCTTGCTGCTTGCAGGAAGGTCACCTCCTGCGCCTGAGCCTTGCTGCTTGCAAGATGGCCACCTCCTGCACCTGTCCTGAGCCTTGCTGCTTGCAGGATGGCCTTCTCCTGCGCATGAGCCTTGCTGCTTGGAGGATGGTCACCTCCTGTGCCTGAGTCTTGCTTTTGCAGGATGGCCTCCTACTGCACCTGTCTTGAGCCTTGCTGCTTGCGGGATGGCCTCCTCCTGCACCTGTCCTGAGCCTTGCTGCTTGACCATACGTCTAGTTTTCACCCCACTAAACCAACGTATGGTTGCCTGGACCCTCTGCACAGTGTGCCTAGCTTTGCACACTACACTGCTTGCCGTGCTGCTTCCAGGATAGCCACCTCCTGCGCCTGCCCTGAGCCTTGCTGCTTTCAGGATGATCTCCTCCTGCGCCTGCCCTGAGCCTTGCTGCTTTCAGGATGATCTCCCCTGAGCCTTGCTGCTTTCAGGATGATCTCCTCCTGCGCCTGCCCTGAGCTTTGCTGCTTGCAGGATGGTCTCCTCCTGCGCCTGCCCTGAGATTTGCTGCTTGCAGGATGGTCTCCTCCTGCGCCTGCCCTGAGATTTGCTGCTTCCAGGATGGTGTCCTCCCACGCCTGCCCTGAGATTTGCTGCTTCCAGGATGGTCTCCTCCCACGCCTGCCCTGAGATTTGCTGCTTGCGGGATGGCCTCCTCCTGCACCTGCCCTGAGCTTTGCTGCTTGCAGGATGGTCTCCTGCTGCATCTGTCCTGAGCCTTGCTGCTTGCAGGGTGCCTTCTCCTCCGCCTGAGCCTTGCTGCTTCCAGGATGGCCTCCTCCTGTGCCTGAGCCTTGCTGCTTGCAGGATGGGCACCTCCTCTGAACCTTGCTGCTTGCAGGATGGCCTCTCCTGCGCCTGAGCCTTGCTGCTTGAAGGATGTAATCCTCCTGCGTCTGAGCCTTGCTGCTTGCAGGATGGCATCCTCCTGCACCTAAGCCTTGCTGCTTGCAGGATGACCTCCTGCTGCGTCTGAGTCTTGCTGCTCGCAGAAGGGCCACCTCCTGCACCTGTCCTGAATGCTGCTACTTGCAGGATGGCCTCCACTGCATCTGAGCCTTGCTGCTCCCAGGATGGTCTCCTCCTGCACCCATCCTCAACTTTGCTGCTTACAGAATGGCCTTCTCCTGCGCCTGTCCTGAACAGTGCTGCTAGCAGGATGGCCTCCTCCTGTGCTTGTCCTGAGCCTTGCTGCTTGCAGGGTGGCCTTCTCCTGCTCCTGAGCCCTGCTGCTTGCAGGACGGCCTCTCCTGCGTCTAAGTCTGGCTCTTTGAAGGATGGCCTCCTCCTGCGCCTGTGCTGAGCCTTCCTGTTTGCAGGATGGCCTTCTCCTGCGCATGAGCCTTGCTGCTTGCAGGATGGTCTCCTCCTGCACCTGTCCTGAGCCCTGCTGCATGCGGGATGGCCTCCTCCTGCACCTGTCCCGAGCCTTGCTGCTTGCAGGATGGCCTTCTCCTGCACATGAGCCTTGCGGTTTGCAGGATGGCCATCTCCTGCACATAAGCCTTGCTGCTTGCAGGATGGCCTCCTCCTGCACCTATCCTGAGCCTTGCTGCTTGCGGGATGGCCTCCTCCTGCACCTGTCCTGAGCCTTGCTGCTTGCGGGATGGCCTTCTACTGCTCCTGAGCCTTGCTGCTTGCAGGATGGCCTCCTCCTGCACCTGTCCTGAGCCTTGCTGCTTCCAAGATGGCCTTTTCCTGCACATGAGCCTTGCGGTTTGCAGGATGGCCATCTCCTGCACATAAGCCTTGCTGCTTGCAGGAAGGTCACCTCCTGCGCTTGAGCCTTGCTGCTTGCAGGATGGCCACCTCCTGCACCTGTCCTGAGCCTTGCTGCTTGCAGGATGGCCTTCTCCTGCGCATGAGCCTTGCTGCTTGGAGGATGGTCACCTCCTGCGCCTGAGTCTTGCTTTTGCAGGATGGCCTCCTCCTGCGTCTGAGCAGTGCTGCTTGCATGATGGCCTCCTCCTGCGTCTGCCCAGAGCCTTGCTGCTTGCATGGTGGTCACCTCCTGCGCCTGAGCTCTGCTGCTTGCAAGGTGGCCTCTCCTGCGTGTGTTATGGCTGCAGAGGGCAGCTATCAGTGATGCAGCGGGTGCAGTGGCACCTGGGACAAATGCCTAAAGAGCCCATACACCCCTGGTTATTGCTGGATTTTACTGCTCACCCAGAAGCCATGGCCCATGTTCCTTTCTTGCACTAGAGCTCACCCTTGCTGAAGCCAGTGACTCCCCAGCTTCTAAGCACCTCTTCTGTGCCCAGCTCCTCGGGCGCCAAAGGTCACTGGAGATTATTGAAAGGTTGATCACTGCAGCTTCTAGGGGTTCGCTTCCAGGCGCGCCTGTCAGAGCTGTGTTTACAATGGCGTGAAGGCATTACACTCAAAGGTTCTCCTTTTGTAGGAACAAAAGCTCCTGGAGGCTGAAAAAACTCCAGGATTGTTTCAGATGTTTTGGGGGGTTGCTTTCTGGAGTGGGTAATGCCAAGCCGATATCTTCCCCTCAAAACTGCAGCCTTCCTGTCACGAGGCACTAAAATGTCTCGTTACAATCCACTGAAAACAAACCGAAGCTCACCACGAAACCTCCAGCGCTCCTGTTGAGAAAAGATGATTTTCGATTAACCAACGTCCACAAAATATACATCAACATGAATCCTAATTACCTAAAACCTAGAACAAAACAAAGCCTTCAATTGCACCTTTCTATCAACTGAGGCGAACACAGAACATTTATAATTTATAAATAATGTGTGCCCGCATCAGTGCAAACATTGCCAACCCAGCTCCAATGACTCCTAGTGGAGTTTTGAATTTTCATACAAAGTGTATAATACAGAATGAATCTGTTGCACATGAGCTCCACAGTAAAAGTTTGAGAAGTTGTTTCTTGGCGAAACACCAAGCGAAGCAGGCAGCCCCAATCCGTGCAACACATCGACTCACTGATAACAGCACCAAGCGAAGCAGGCAGCCCCAATCCGTACAACACATCCACTCCCTGATAACAGCACCAAGCGAAGCAGGCAGCCCCAATCCGTGCAACACATCCACTCTCTGATAACAGCACCAAGCGAAGCAGGCAGCCCCAATCCGTGCAACACATCCACTCACTGAAGACAGAACCAAGGGAAGCAGGCAGCCCCAATCCGTGCAACACATCGACTCACTGATAACAGCACCAAGCGAAGCAGGCAGTCCCAATCCGTGCAACACATCGACTCACTGATGACAGAACCAAGCGAAGCAGGCAGCCCCAATCCGTGCAACACATCGACTCACTGATGACAGCACCAAGCAAAGCAGGCAGCCCCAAGTCAAGCAACACATCGACTCACTGATGACAGCACCAAGCAAAGCAGGCAGCCCCAATCCAAGTAACACATCCACTCACTGATAACAAAAGCAAGCGAAGCACGCAGTCCCAATCCATGCAACACATCGACTCACTGATGACAGAACCAAGCAAAGCAGGCAGCCCCAATCCAAGCAACACATCGACTCCCTGATGACAGCACCAAGCGAAGCAGGCAGCCCCAATCCAAGCAACACATCCACTCACTGATAACAGAACCAACTGAAGCAGGTAGCACCAATCCGTGCAACACATCGACTCACTGATAACAGAACCAAGCGAAGCAGGCAGTCCCAATCCGTACAACACATCCACTCACTAATAACAGAACCAAGCGAAGCAGGCAGCCCAAATCCGTGCAACACATCGACTCACTGATGACAGAACAAAGCGAAGAAGGCAGTCCCAATCCGTGCAACACATCCACTCACTGATGACAGAACCAAGCGAAGCAGGCAGCCCCAATCCAAGCAACACATGGACTCACTGATAACAGAACCAAGCGAAGCAGGCAGTCCCAATCCATGCAACACATCCACTCACTGATGACAGCACCAAGCGAAGCAGGCAGCCCCAATCCAAGCAACACATCGACTCACTGATGACAGCACCAAGCGAAGCAGGCAGCCCCAATCCAAGCAACACATCGACTCACTGATAACAGAACCAAGGGAAGCAGGCAGCCCCAATCCGTGCAACACATCGACTCACTGATAACAGAACCAAGCGAAGCAGGCAGTCCCAATCCGTGCAACACATCGACTCACTGATAACAGAACCAAGCGAAGCAGGCAGTCCCAATCCGTGCAACACATCGACTCACTGATAACAGAACCAAGCGAAGCAGGCAGTCCCAATCCGTGCAACACATCGACTCACTGATAACAGAACCAAGCGAAGCAGGCAGCCCCAATCCGTGCAAAACATCGACTCACTGATAACAGAACCAAGCGAAGCAGGCAGCTCCAATCCGTGCAACACATCGACCCACTGATAACAGAAACAAGCGAAGCAACAGCCCCAATTCAAGCAACACATCCACTCACTGATAACAGAACCAAGCGAAGCAGGCAGCCCCAATCCGTGCAACACATCCACTCACTGATAACAGAACCAAGCGAAGCAGACAGCCCCAATCCAAGCAACACATTCACTCACTGATAACAGAACCTAGCGAAGCAGGCAGCCCCAATCCGTGCAACACATCTACTCACTGATAACAGAAACAAGTGAAGCAGGCAGCCCCAATCCGTGCAACACATCCACTCCCTGATAACAGCACCAAGCGAAGCAGGCAGCCCCAATCCGTGCAACACATCGACTCCCTGATAACAGCACCAAGCGAAGCAGGCAGTCCCAATCCGTGCAACACATCGACTCACTGATAACAGCACCAAGCGAAGCTGGCAGTCCGAATCAGTGCAACACATCGACTCACTGATAACAGAACCAAGGAAAGCAGGTAGCCCCAATCCGTGCAACACATCCACTCACTGATAACAGCACCAGGCGAAGCAGGCAGCCCCAATCCGTGCAACACATCCACTCCCTGATAACAGCACCAAGCGAAGCAGGCAGCCCCAATCCGTGCAACACATCAACTCACTGATAGAAGCACCAGGCGAAGCAGGCAGCCCCAATCCGTGCAACACATCGAATCACTGATGACAGAACCAAGCGAAGCAGGCAGCCAAAGTCCGTGCAACACATCCAACCACCGATAACAGCACCAAGCGAAGCAGGCAGCCCCAATCCGTGCAACACATCGACTCACTGATAACAGAACCAAGGGAAGCAGGCAGCCCCAATCCGTGCAACACATCAACTCACTGATAACAGCACCAAGCGAAGCAGGCAGCCCCAATCCGTGCAACACATCCACTCACTGATAACAGCACCAAGCGAAGCAGGCAGTCCCAATCCGTGCAACAGAACCAAGCGAAGCAGGCAGCCCCAATCCGTGCAACAGATCCACTCACTGAAGACAGAACCAAGTGAAGCAGGCAGCCCCAATCCGTGCAACACATCCACTCACTGATACCAGCACCAAGGGAAGCAGGCAGCCCCAATCCGTGCAACACATCCACTCACTGATGACAGCACCAAGCGAAGCAGGCAGCCCCAAACCAAGCAACACATCGATTCACTGATAACAGAACCAAGTGAAGCACGCAGTCCCAATCCATGCAACACATCGACTCACTGATGACAGCACCAAGCAAAGCAAGCAGCCCCAATCCAAGCAACACATCGATTCACTGATGACAGCTGCAAGCGAAGCAGGCAGCCCCAATCCAAGCAACACATTCACTCACTGATAACAGAACCAACTGAAGCAGGTAGCCCCAATCCGTGCAACACAATGACTCACTGATAACAGAAGCAAGCGAAGCAGGCAGCCCCAATCCAAGCAACACATCGACTCACTGATGAAAGCACCAAGCAAAGCAGACAGCCCCAATCCAAGCAACACATCCACTCACTGATAACAGAACCAAGGGAAGCAGGCAGCCCCAATCCGTGCAACACATCCACTCACTGATGACAGCACCAAGCGAAGCAGGCAGCCCCAAACCAAGCAACACATTGATTCACTGATAACAGAACCAAGTGAAGCACGCAGTCCCAATCCATGAAACACATCGACTCACTGATGACAGCACCAAGCAAAGCAGGCAGCCATAATCCAATCAACACATCGACTCACTGATGACAGCACCAAGCGAAGCAGGCAGCCCCAATCCAAGCAACACATCCACTCACTGATAACAGAGCCAAGGGAAGCAGGCAGCCCCAATCCGTGCAACACATCAACTCACTGATAACAGAACCAAGCGAAGCAGGCAGTCCCAATACGTGCAACACATCGGCTCACTGATAACAGAACCAAGCGAAGCAGGCAGCCCCAATCCATGCCAAACATTGACTCACTGATAACAGAACCAAGTGAAGCAGGCAGCCCCAATCCGTGCAACACATCGACTCACTGATAACAGAACCAAGCGAAGCAACAGCCCCAATTCAACCAACAAATCCACTCACTGATAACAGAACCAAGCAAAGCAGGAAGCCCCAATCCGTGCAACACATCCACTCACTGATAGCAGAAGCAAGCGAAGCAGACAGCCCCAATCCAAGCAACACATTCACTTACTGATAACAGAACCAAGCGAAGCAGGCTGCCCCAACCCGTGCAACACATCTACTCACTGATAACAGAATCAAGCGAAGCAGGCAGCCCCAATCCAAGCAACACATCGACTCTCTGATAACAGAACCAAGCAAAGCAGGCAGCCCCAATCCGTGCAACACATCGACTCACTGATAACAGAACCAAGCAAAGCAGGCAACCCCAATCCGTGCAACACATCGACTCACTGATAACAGAACCCAGTGAAGCAGGCAGCCCCAATCCGTGCAACACATCGACTCACTGATGACAGAACCAAGCTAAGCAGGCAGTCCCAATCCGTGCAACACATCCACTCACTGATAACAGAACCAAGCGGAGCAGACAGCCCCAATCCAAGCAACACATTCACTCACTGATAACACAACCAAGCGAAGCAGGCAGCCCCAATCCGTGCAACACATCTACTCACTGATAAAAGAACCAAGCGAAGCAGGCATCCCAAATCCAAGCAACACATCGATTCACTGATGACAGCTGCAAGCGAAGCAGGCAGCCCCAATCCAAGCAACACATTCACTCACTGATAACAGAACCAACTGAAGCAGGTAGCCCCAATCCGTGCAACACAATGACTCACTGATAACAGAAGCAAGCGAAGCAGGCAGCCCCAATCCAAGCAACACATCGACTCACTGATGAAAGCACCAAGCAAAGCAGACAGCCCCAATCCAAGCAACACATCCACTCACTGATAACAGAACCAAGGGAAGCAGGCAGCCCCAATCCGTGCAACACATCCACTCACTGATGACAGCACCAAGCGAAGCAGGCAGCCCCAAACCAAGCAACACATTGATTCACTGATAACAGAACCAAGTGAAGCACGCAGTCCCAATCCATGAAACACATCGACTCACTGATGACAGCACCAAGCAAAGCAGGCAGCCATAATCCAATCAACACATCGACTCACTGATGACAGCACCAAGCGAAGCAGGCAGCCCCAATCCAAGCAACACATCCACTCACTGATAACAGAGCCAAGGGAAGCAGGCAGCCCCAATCCGTGCAACACATCAACTCACTGATAACAGAACCAAGCGAAGCAGGCAGTCCCAATACGTGCAACACATCGGCTCACTGATAACAGAACCAAGCGAAGCAGGCAGCCCCAATCCATGCCAAACATTGACTCACTGATAACAGAACCAAGTGAAGCAGGCAGCCCCAATCCGTGCAACACATCGACTCACTGATAACAGAACCAAGCGAAGCAACAGCCCCAATTCAACCAACAAATCCACTCACTGATAACAGAACCAAGCAAAGCAGGAAGCCCCAATCCGTGCAACACATCCACTCACTGATAGCAGAAGCAAGCGAAGCAGACAGCCCCAATCCAAGCAACACATTCACTTACTGATAACAGAACCAAGCGAAGCAGGCTGCCCCAACCCGTGCAACACATCTACTCACTGATAACAGAATCAAGCGAAGCAGGCAGCCCCAATCCAAGCAACACATCGACTCTCTGATAACAGAACCAAGCAAAGCAGGCAGCCCCAATCCGTGCAACACATCGACTCACTGATAACAGAACCAAGCAAAGCAGGCAACCCCAATCCGTGCAACACATCGACTCACTGATAACAGAACCCAGTGAAGCAGGCAGCCCCAATCCGTGCAACACATCGACTCACTGATGACAGAACCAAGCTAAGCAGGCAGTCCCAATCCGTGCAACACATCCACTCACTGATAACAGAACCAAGCGGAGCAGACAGCCCCAATCCAAGCAACACATTCACTCACTGATAACACAACCAAGCGAAGCAGGCAGCCCCAATCCGTGCAACACATCTACTCACTGATAAAAGAACCAAGCGAAGCAGGCATCCCAAATCCAAGCAACACATCGACTCACTGATAACAGAACCAAGCAACGCAGGAGGCCCCAATCCGTGCAACACATCGACTCACTGATAACAGAACCAAGCGAAGCAGGCAACCCCAATCCGTGCAACACATCGACTCACTGATAACACAACCAAGCGAAGCAAGCAGCCCCAATTGAAGCAACACATCCACTCACTGATAACAGAACCAAGCGAAGCAGGCAGCCCCAATTCGTGCAACACATCTACTCACTGATAACAGAACCAAGCGAAGCAGGCAGCCCCAATCCAAGCAACACATCGACTCACTGATGACAAAACCAAGCGAAGCAGGCAGTCCCAATCCGTGCAACACATCCACTCACTGATGACAGCACCAAGCAAAGCAGGCAGCCCCAATCCAAGCAACACATCCACTCACTGATAACAGAACCAAGCAAAGCAGGCAGTCCCAATCCGTGCAACACATCCACTCACTGATGACAGCACCAAGCGAAGCAGGCAGCCCCAATCCAAGCAACACATCGACTCACTGATAACAGAACCAAGCGAAGCAGGCAGCGATTCACTGATAACAGAACCAAGGGAAGCAGGCAGCCCCAATCCGTGCAACACATCGACTCACAGATAACAGAACCAAGCGAAGCAGGCAGCCCCAATCCGTGCAACACATCGACTCACTGATAACAGAACCCAGTGAAGCAGGCAGCTCCAATCCGTGCAACGCATCGACTCACTGATGACAGAACCAAGCAAAGCAGGCAGTCCCAATCCGTGCAACGCATCGACTCACTGATGACAGAACCAAGCGAAGCAGGCAGTCCCAATCCGTGCAACACATCCACTCACTGATAACAGAACCAAGCGAAGCAGACAGCCCCAATCCAAGCAACACATTCACTCACTGATAACAGAACCAAGCGAAGCAGGCAGCCGCAATCCGTGCAACACATCTACTCACTGATAACAGAACCAAGCGAAGCAGGCAGCCCCATTCCAAGCAACACATCGACTCACTGATAACAGAACCAAGCAACACAGGCAGCCCCAATCCGTGCAACACATCGACTCACTGATAACAGAACCAAGCGAAGCAAGCAGCCCCAATCGAAGCAACACATCCACTCACTGATAACAGAACCAAGCGAAGCAGGCAGCCCCAATTCGTGCAACACATCTACTCACTGATAACAGAACCAAGCGAAGCAGGCAGCCCCAATCCAAGCAACACATCGACTCACTGATGACAGAACCAAGCGAAGCAAGCAGTCCCAATCCGTGCAACACATCCACTCACTAATGACAGCACCAAGCGAAGCAGGCAGCCCCAATCCAAGCAACACATCGACTCACTGATAATAGAACCAAGCAAAGCAGACAGTTCCAATCCGTGCAACACATCCACTCACTGATGACAGCACCAAGCGAAGCAGGCAGCCCCAATCCAAGCAACACACCGACTAACTGATGACAGCACAAAGCGAAGCAGGCAGCCCCAATCCAAGCAACACATCGACTCATTGATAACAGAATCTAGCGAAGCAGGCAGCGACTCACTGATAAAAGAACCAAGGGAAGCAGGCAGCCCCAATCCGTGCAACACATCGACTCACTGATAACAGAACCAAGCGAAGCAGGCAGCCCCAATCCGTGCAACAAATCGACTCACTGATAACAGAACCCAGTGAAGCAGGCAGCCCCAATCCGTGCAGCGCATCGACTCACTGATGACAGAACCAAGCGAAGCAGACATCCCCAATCCAAGCAACACATTCACTCACTGATAACAGAACCAAGCGAAGCAGGCAGCCCCAATCCGTGCAACACATCTACTCACTGATAACAGAACCAAGCGAAGTAGGCAGCCCCATTCCAAGCAACACATCGACTCACTGATAACAGAACCAAGCAACACAGGCAGCCCCAATCCGTGCAACACATCGACTCACTGATAACAGAACCAAGCGAAGCAGGCAACCCCAATCCGTGCAACACATTGACTCACTGATAACAGAACCAAGCGAAGCAAGCAGCCCAAATTGAAGCAACACATCCACTCACTGATAACAGAACCAAGAGAAGCAGGCAGCCCCAATCAGTGCAACACATCCACTCACTGATAACAGAACCGAGCGAAGCAGACAGCCCCAATCCAAGCAACACATTCACTCACTGATAACAGAACCAAGCGAAGCAGGCAGCCCCAATCCGTGCAACACATCTACTCACTGATAACAGAACCAAGCGAAGCAGGCAGCCCCAATCCAAGCAACACATCGACTCACTGATGACAGAACCAAGCGAAGCAGGTAGTCCCGATCCGTGCAACACATCCACTCACTGATGACAGCACCAAGCGAAGTAGGCAGCCCCAAATCGTGCAACACATCGACTCACTGATAACAGAACCCAGTGAAGCAGGCAGCCACAATCCGTGCAACACATCAACTCACTGATGACAGAACCAAGCGAAGCAGGCAGCCCCAATCCGTGCAACAGAACCAAGCGAAGCAGGCAGCCCCAATCTGTGCAACACATCGACTCACTAATAACAGAACCAAGCGAAGCAGGCAGCCCCAATCCGTGCAACACATCGACTCACTGATAACAGAACCAAGGGAAGCAGGCAGCCCCAATCCGTGCAAAACCTCCACTCAGTGATAACAGAACCAAGCGAAGCAAGCAGCCCCAATCCAAGAAACACATCCACACACTGATAACAGAACCAAGGGAAGCAGGCAGCCCCAGTCCGTGCAAAACATCGACTCACTGATAACAGAACCAAGCGAAGCAAGCAGCCCTAATCTGTGCAACACATCCACTCACTGATGACAGCACCAAGCGAAGCAGGCAGCCCCAATCCATGCAAAACATCGACTCACTGATAACAGAACCAAGCGAAGCAGGCAGTCCCAATCCGTGCAACACATCCACTCACTGATGACAGCACCAAGCGAAGCAGGCAGCCCCAATCCGTGCAACACCTCGACTCACTGATAACAGAACCAAGCGAAGCAAGCATCCCCAATTCAAGCAACACATCCATTCACTGATAACATAACCAAGGGAATCAGGCAGCCCCAATCCATGCAACACATCGACTCACTGAAAACAGAACCAAGCGAAGCAGACAGCCCCAATCCAAGCAACACATCGACTCACTGATAACAGAACCAAGCGAAGCAGGCAGTCCCAATCCGTGCAACACAACCACTCACTGATGACAGTACCAAGCGAAGCAGGCAGCCCCAATTCAAGCAACACACCGACTCACTGATAACAGAACCAAGCGAAGCAGGCACCCCAATACGTGCACCACATCGACTCACTGTTAACAGAACCAAGCGAAGCAGGCAGCCCCAATCCGTGCAACACATCTACTCACTGATAACAGAAATGAGCGAAGCAGGCAGCCCCAATCCGTGCCACACATCGACTCACTTATAACAGAACCAAGCAAAGCAGGCAGTCCCAATCCATGCAACACATCCACTCACTGATAACAGAACCAAGCGAAGCAGGCAGCCCCAATCCATGCAACACATCGACTCACTGATAACAGAACCAAGGGAAGCAGGCAGCCCCAATCCAAGCAACACATCGACTCACTGATAACAGAACCAAGCGAAGCAGGCAGCCCCAATCCAAGCAACACATCGACTCACTGATAACAGAACCAAGCGAAGCAGGGAGCCCCAATCCGTGCAAAACAAGGACTCACTGATAACAGAACCAAGCGAAACAGGCAGTCCCAATCCGTGCAACACATTGACTCACTGATGACAGAACCAAGCGAAGCAGGCAGCCCCAATCCAAGCAACACAGCCACTCACTGATAACAGAACCAAGGGAAGCAGGCAGCCCCAATTCGTGCAACACATCCACTCACTGATGACAGAACCCCAATCCGTGCAACACATCCACTCACTGATAGCAGAACCAAGTGAAGCAGGCAGCCCCAAACCAAGCAACACATCCACTCACTGATAACAGAACCAAGGGAAGCAGGCAGCCCCAATCCGTGCAACACATCCACTCACTGATAACAGAACCAAGTGAAGCGGGCAGCCCCAATCCGTGCAACACATCGACTCACTGATAACAGCACCAAGGGAAGCGGGCAGCCCCAATCCATGCAACACATTGACTCACTGATAACAGAACCAAGGGAAGCAGGCAGCCCCAATCCGTGCAACACATCCACTCACTGACAACAGAACCAAGCGAAGCAGGAAGTCCCAATCTGTACAACACATCCACTCACTGATAACAGAACCAAGTGAAGCGGGCAGCCTCAATCCATGCAACACATCCACTCACTGATAACAGAACCACAATCCGTGCAACACATCCACTCACTGATAACAGAACCAAGCGAAGCAGGCAATCCCAATCCGTGCAACACATCGACTCACTGATAACAGCACCAAGCGAAGCAGGCAGCCCCCATCCGTGCAACACATCGACTCACTGATAACAGCACCAAGGGAAGCAGGCAGCCCCAATCCGTGCAACACATTGACTCACTGATAACAGAACCAAGGGAAGCAGGCAGCCCCAATCTGTGCAACACATCCACTCACTGATAACAGAACCAAGCGAAGCAGGCAGTCCCAATCCGTGCAACACATCGACTCACTGATAACAGCACCAAGCGAAGCAGGGAGTCCCAATCCGTGCAACACATCGACTCACTTATAACAGAACCAAGCGAAGCTAGCAGCCCCAATCCAAGCAACACATCAACTCACTGATAACAGAACCAAGGGAAGCAGGTAGCCCCAATCCGTGCAAAACATCGACTCACTCATAACAGAACCAAGCGAAGCAAGCAGCCCCAATCCATGCAACATATCCACTCACTGATGACAGCACCAAGCGAAGCAGGCAGCCCCAATCCATGCAAAACATCGACTCACTGATAACAGAACCAAGCGAAGCAGGCAGTCCCAATCCGTGCAACACATCCACTCACTGATGACAGCACCAAGTGAAGCAGGCAGCCCCAATCCGTGCAACACCTCGACTCACTGATAACAGAACCAAGCGAAGCAAGCAGCTCCAATTCAAGCAACACATCCATTCACTGATAACACAACCAAGGGAAGCAGGCAGCCCCAATCCGTGCAACACATCGACTCATTGAAAACAGAACCAAGCGAAGCAGGCAACCCCAATCCAAGCAACACATCCACTCACTGATAATAGAACCTAGCGAAGCAGGCAGTCCCAATCCGTGCAACACAACCACTCACTGATGACAGTACCAAGCGAAGCAGGCAGCCCCAATTCAAGCAACACATCGACTCACTGATAACAGAACCAAGCGAAGCAGGGAGCCCCAATCCGTGCACCACATCAACTCACTGTTAACAGAACCAAGCGAAGCAGGCAGCCCCAATCCCTGCAACACATCTACTCACTAATAACAGAACCAAGCGAAGCAGGCAGCCCCAATCCGTGCCACACATCGACTCACTTATAACAGAACCAAGCGAAGCAGGCAGTCCCAATCCATGCAACACATCCACTCACTGATGACAGCACCAAGCGAAGCAGGCAGCCCCAATCCGTGCAACACATCGGCTCACTGATAACAGAACCAAGCGAAGCAGGCAGTCCCAATCCGTGCAACACATCCACTCACTGATAACAGAACCAAGCGAAGCAGGCAGCCCCAATCCATGCAACACATCGACTCACTGATAACAGAACCAAGGGAAGCAGGCAGCCCCAATCCAAGCAACACATCGACTCACTGATAACAGAACCAAGCGAAGCAGGCAGCCCCAATCCAAGCAACACATCGACTCACTGATAACAGAACCAAGTGAAGCAGGGAGCCCCAATCCGTGCAAAACAACGACTCACTGATAACAGAACCAAGCGAAACAGGCAGTCCCAATCCGTGCAACACATTGACTCACTGATGACAGAACCAAGCGAATCAGGCAGCCCGCAATCCAAGCAACACATCCACTCACTGATAACAGAACCAAGGGAAGCAGGCAGCCCCAATCCGTGCAACACATCCACTCACTGATGACAGAACCCCAAACAGTGCAACACATCCACTCACTGATAGCATAACCAAGTGAAGCAGGCAGCCCCAATCCAACCAACACATCCACTCACTGATAACAGCACCAAGGGAAGTGGGCAGCCCCAATCCGTGCAACACATTGACTCACTGATAACAGAACCAAGGGAAGCAGGCAGCCCCAATCCGTGCAACACATCCACTCACTGACAACAGAACCAAGCGAAGCAGGCAGTCCCAATCTGTACAACACATCCACTCACTGATAACAGAACCAAGTGAAGCGGGCAGCCTCAATCCGTGCAACACATCCACTCACTGATAACAGAACCACAATCCGTGCAACACATCCACTCACTGATAACACAACCAAGCGAAGCAGGCAACCCCAATCCGTGCAACACATCGACTCACTGATAACAGCACCAAGCGAAGCAGGCAGCCCCAATCCGCGTAACACACCCACTCACTGATAACAGAACCATGTGAAGCGGGCAGCCCCAATCCGTGCAACACATCGACTCACTGATAACAGAACCAAGCGAAGCGGGCAGCCCCAATCCATGCAACACATCGACTCACTGATAACAGCACCAAGAGAAGCAGGCAGCCCCAATCCGTGCAACACATTGACTCACTGATAACAGAACCAAGGAAAGCAGGCAGCCCCAATCTGTGCAACACATCCACTCACTGATAACAGAACCAAGCGAAGCAGGCAGTCCCAATCCGTGCAACACATCGACTCACTGATAACAGCACCAAGCGAAGCAGGGAGTCCCAATCCGTGCAACACATCGACTCACTGATAACAGAACCAAGCGAAGCAGGCAGCCCCAATCCGTGCAACACATCGACTCACTGATAACAGAACCAAGCGAAGCAAGCAGCCCCAAACCAAGCAACACATCAACTCACTTATAACAGAACCAAGGGAAGCAGGTAGCCCCAATCCGTGCAAAACATCGACTCACTCATAACAGAACCAAGCGAAGCAAGCAGCCCCAATCCATGCAACACATCCACTCACTGATGACAGCACCAAGCGAAGCAGGCAGCCCCAATCCGTGCAACACCTCGACTCACTGATAACAGAACCAAGCGAAGCAAGCAGCCCCAATTCAAGCAACACATCGACTCACTGATAACACAACCAAGCGAAGCAAGCAGCCCCAATTGAAGCAACACATCCACTCACTGATAACAGAACCAAGCGAAGCAGGCAGCCCCAATTCGTGCAACACATCTACTCACTGATAACAGAACCAAGCGAAGCAGACAGCCCCAATCCAAGCAACACATCGACTCACTGATGACAGAAACAAGCGAAGCAGCCAGTCCCAATCCGTGCAACACATCCACTCACTAATGACAGCACCAAGCGAAGCAGGCAGCCCCAATCCAAGCAACACATCGACTCACTGATAATAGAACCAAGCAAAGCAGGCAGTTCCAATCCGTGCAACACATCCACTCACTGATGACAGCACCAAGCGAAGCAGGCAGCCCCAATCCAAGCAACACACCGACTCACTGATGACAGCACCAAGCGAAGCAGGCAGCCCCAATCCAAGCAACACATCGACTCATTGATAACAGAACCTAGCGAAGCAGGCAGCGACTCACTGATAAAAGAACCAAGGGAAGCAGGCAGCCCCAATCCGTGCAACACATCGACTCACTGATAACAGAACCAAGCGAAGCAACAGCCCCAATTCAACCAACAAATCCACTCACTGATAACATAACCTAGCGAAGCAGGAAGCCCCAATCCGTGCAACACATCCACTCACTGATAACAGAAGCAAGCGAAGCAGACAGCCCCAATCCAAGCAACACATTCACTTACTGATAACAGAACCAAGCGAAGCAGGCTGCCCCAACCCGTGCAACACATCTACTCACTGATAACAGAATCAAGCGAAGCAGGCAGCCCCAATCCAAGCAACACATCGACTCACTGATAACAGAACCAAGCAAAGCAGGCAGCCCCAATCCGTGCAACACATCGACTCACTGATAACAGAACCAAGCAAAGCAGGCAACCCCAATCCGTGCAACACATCGACTCACTGATAACAGAACCCAGTGAAGCAGGCAGCCCCAATCCGTGCAACACATCGACTCACTGATGACAAAACCAAGCTAAGCAAGCAGTCCCAATCCGTGCAACACATCCACTCACTGATAACAGAACCAAGCGGAGTAGACAGCCCCAATCCAAGCAACACATTCACTCACTGATAACACAACCAAGCGAAGCAGGCAGCCCCAATCCGTGCAACACATCTACTCACTGATAAAAGAACCAAGCGAAGCAGGCAGCCCAAATCCAAGCAACACATCGACTCACTGATAACAGAACCAAGCAACGCAGGCAGCCCCAATCCGTGCAACACATCGACTCACTGATAACAGAACCAAGCGAAGCAGGCAACCCCAATCCGTACAACACATCGACTCACTGATGACAGCACCAAGCGAAGCAAGCGGCCCCAATTGAAGCAACACATCCACTCACTGATAACAGAACCAAGCGAAGCAGGCAGCCCCAATTCGTGCAACACATCTACTCACTGATAACAGAACCAAGCGAAGCAGGCAGCCCCAATCCAAGCAACACATCCACTCACTGATGACAGCACCAAGCGAAGCAGGCAGCCCCAATCCAAGCAACACATCCACTCACTGATAATAGAACCAAGCAAAGCAGGCAGTGCCAATCCGTGCAACACATCCACTCACTGATGACAGCACCAAGCGAAGCAGGCAGCCCCAATCCAAGCAACACATCGACTCACTGATGACAGCACCAAGCGAAGCAGGCAGCCCCAATCCGTGCAACACATCGACTCACTGATAACAGAACCAAGCGAAGCAGGCAGCGATTCACTGATAACAGAACCAAGGGAAGCAGGCAGCCCCAATCCGTGCAACACATCGACTCACAGATAACAGAACCAAGCGAAGCAGGCAGCCCCAATCCGTGCAACACATCGACTCACTGATAACAGAACCCAGTGAAGCAGGCAGCTCCAATCCGTGCAACGCATCGACTCACTGATGACAGAACCAAGCGAAGCAGGCAGTCCCAATCCGTGCAACGCATCGACTCACTGATGACAGAACCAAGCGAAGCAGGCAGTCCCAATCCGTGCAACACATCCACTCACTGATAACAGAACCAAGCGAAGCAGACAGCCCCAATCCAAGCAACACATTCACTCACTGATAACAGAACCAGCGAAGCAGGCAGCCCCAATCCGTGCAACACATCTACTCACTGATAACAGAACCAAGCGAAGCAGGCAGCCCCATTCCAAGCAACACATCGACTCACTGATAACAGAACCAAGCAACACAGGCAGCCCCAATCCGTGCAACACATCGACTCACTGATAACAGAACCAAGCGAAGCAAGCAGCCCCAATCGAAGCAACACATCCACTCACTGATAACAGAACCAAGCGAAGCAGGCAGCCCCAATTCGTGCAACACATCTACTCACTGATAACAGAACCAAGCGAAGCAGGCAGCCCCAATCCAAGCAACACATCGACTCACTGATAACACAACCAAGCGAAGCAAGCAGCCCCAATCGAAGCAACACATCCACTCACTGATAACAGAACCAAGCGAAGCAGGCAGCCCCAATTCATGCAACACATCTACTCACTGATAACAGAACCAAGCGAAGCAGGCAGCCCCAATCCAAGCAACACATCGACTCACTGATAACAGAACCCAGTGAAGCAGGCAGCCCCAATCCGTGCAGCGCATCGACTCACTGATGACAGAACCAAGCGAAGCAGACATCCCCAATCCAAGCAACACATTCACTCACTGATAACAGAACCAAGCGAAGCAGGCAGCCCCAATCCGTGCAACACATCTACTCACTGATAACAGAACCAAGCGAAGTAGGCAGCCCCATTCCAAGCAACACATCGACTCACTGATAACAGAACCAAGCAACACAGGCAGCCCCAATCCGTGCAACACATCGACTCACTGATAACAGAACCAAGCGAAGCAGGCAACCCCAATCCGTGCAACACATTGACTCACTGATAACAGAACCAAGCGAAGCAAGCAGCCCAAATTGAAGCAACACATCCACTCACTGATAACAGAACCAAGAGAAGCAGGCAGCCCCAATCAGTGCAACACATCCACTCACTGATAACAGAACCGAGCGAAGCAGACAGCCCCAATCCAAGCAACACATTCACTCACTGATAACAGAACCAAGCGAAGCAGGCAGCCCCAATCCGTGCAACACATCTACTCACTGATAACAGAACCAAGCGAAGCAGGCAGCCCCAATCCAAGCAACACATCGACTCACTGATGACAGAACCAAGCGAAGCAGGTAGTCCCGATCCGTGCAACACATCCACTCACTGATGACAGCACCAAGCGAAGTAGGCAGCCCCAAATCGTGCAACACATCGACTCACTGATAACAGAACCCAGTGAAGCAGGCAGCCACAATCCGTGCAACACATCAACTCACTGATGACAGAACCAAGCGAAGCAGGCAGCCCCAATCCGTGCAACAGAACCAAGCGAAGCAGGCAGCCCCAATCTGTGCAACACATCGACTCACTAATAACAGAACCAAGCGAAGCAGGCAGCCCCAATCCGTGCAACACATCGACTCACTGATAACAGAACCAAGGGAAGCAGGCAGCCCCAATCCGTGCAAAACCTCCACTCAGTGATAACAGAACCAAGCGAAGCAAGCAGCCCCAATCGAAGAAACACATCCACACACTGATAACAGAACCAAGGGAAGCAGGCAGCCCCAGTCCGTGCAAAACATCGACTCACTGATAACAGAACCAAGCGAAGCAAGCAGCCCCAATCTGTGCAACACATCCACTCACTGATGACAGCACCAAGCGAAGCAGGCAGCCCCAATCCATGCAAAACATCGACTCACTGATAACAGAACCAAGCGAAGCAGGCAGTCCCAATCCGTGCAACACATCCACTCACTGATGACAGCACCAAGCGAAGCAGGCAGCCCCAATCCGTGCAACACCTCGACTCACTGATAACAGAACCAAGCGAAGCAAGCATCCCCAATTCAAGCAACACATCCATTCACTGATAACATAACCAAGGGAATCAGGCAGCCCCAATCCATGCAACACATCGACTCACTGAAAACAGAACCAAGCGAAGCAGACAGCCCCAATCCAAGCAACACATCGACTCACTGATAACAGAACCAAGCGAAGCAGGCAGTCCCAATCCGTGCAACACAACCACTCACTGATGACAGTACCAAGCGAAGCAGGCAGCCCCAATTCAAGCAACACACCGACTCACTGATAACAGAACCAAGCGAAGCAGGCACCCCAATACGTGCACCACATCGACTCACTGTTAACAGAACCAAGCGAAGCAGGCAGCCCCAATCCGTGCAA
Organism: Pleurodeles waltl; assembly: GCF_031143425.1. NCBI lineage: Eukaryota > Metazoa > Chordata > Amphibia > Caudata > Salamandridae > Pleurodeles > Pleurodeles waltl. The sequence goes on along the minus strand of NC_090438.1, from coordinate 35,919,779 downwards.
CACATCTACTCACTGATAACAGAAATGAGCGAAGCAGGCAGCCCCAATCCGTGCCACACATCGACTCACTTATAACAGAACCAAGCAAAGCAGGCAGTCCCAATCCATGCAACACATCCACTCACTGATAACAGAACCAAGCGAAGCAGGCAGCCCCAATCCATGCAACACATCGACTCACTGATAACAGAACCAAGGGAAGCAGGCAGCCCCAATCCAAGCAACACATCGACTCACTGATAACAGAACCAAGCGAAGCAGGCAGCCCCAATCCAAGCAACACATCGACTCACTGATAACAGAACCAAGCGAAGCAGGGAGCCCCAATCCGTGCAAAACAAGGACTCACTGATAACAGAACCAAGCGAAACAGGCAGTCCCAATCCGTGCAACACATTGACTCACTGATGACAGAACCAAGCGAAGCAGGCAGCCCCAATCCAAGCAACACAGCCACTCACTGATAACAGAACCAAGGGAAGCAGGCAGCCCCAATTCGTGCAACACATCCACTCACTGATGACAGAACCCCAATCCGTGCAACACATCCACTCACTGATAGCAGAACCAAGTGAAGCAGGCAGCCCCAAACCAAGCAACACATCCACTCACTGATAACAGAACCAAGGGAAGCAGGCAGCCCCAATCCGTGCAACACATCCACTCACTGATAACAGAACCAAGTGAAGCGGGCAGCCCCAATCCGTGCAACACATCGACTCACTGATAACAGCACCAAGGGAAGCGGGCAGCCCCAATCCATGCAACACATTGACTCACTGATAACAGAACCAAGGGAAGCAGGCAGCCCCAATCCGTGCAACACATCCACTCACTGACAACAGAACCAAGCGAAGCAGGAAGTCCCAATCTGTACAACACATCCACTCACTGATAACAGAACCAAGTGAAGCGGGCAGCCTCAATCCATGCAACACATCCACTCACTGATAACAGAACCACAATCCGTGCAACACATCCACTCACTGATAACAGAACCAAGCGAAGCAGGCAATCCCAATCCGTGCAACACATCGACTCACTGATAACAGCACCAAGCGAAGCAGGCAGCCCCCATCCGTGCAACACATCGACTCACTGATAACAGCACCAAGGGAAGCAGGCAGCCCCAATCCGTGCAACACATTGACTCACTGATAACAGAACCAAGGGAAGCAGGCAGCCCCAATCTGTGCAACACATCCACTCACTGATAACAGAACCAAGCGAAGCAGGCAGTCCCAATCCGTGCAACACATCGACTCACTGATAACAGCACCAAGCGAAGCAGGGAGTCCCAATCCGTGCAACACATCGACTCACTTATAACAGAACCAAGCGAAGCTAGCAGCCCCAATCCAAGCAACACATCAACTCACTGATAACAGAACCAAGGGAAGCAGGTAGCCCCAATCCGTGCAAAACATCGACTCACTCATAACAGAACCAAGCGAAGCAAGCAGCCCCAATCCATGCAACATATCCACTCACTGATGACAGCACCAAGCGAAGCAGGCAGCCCCAATCCATGCAAAACATCGACTCACTGATAACAGAACCAAGCGAAGCAGGCAGTCCCAATCCGTGCAACACATCCACTCACTGATGACAGCACCAAGTGAAGCAGGCAGCCCCAATCCGTGCAACACCTCGACTCACTGATAACAGAACCAAGCGAAGCAAGCAGCTCCAATTCAAGCAACACATCCATTCACTGATAACACAACCAAGGGAAGCAGGCAGCCCCAATCCATGCAACACATCGACTCATTGAAAACAGAACCAAGCGAAGCAGGCAACCCCAATCCAAGCAACACATCCACTCACTGATAATAGAACCTAGCGAAGCAGGCAGTCCCAATCCGTGCAACACAACCACTCACTGATGACAGTACCAAGCGAAGCAGGCAGCCCCAATTCAAGCAACACATCGACTCACTGATAACAGAACCAAGCGAAGCAGGGAGCCCCAATCCGTGCACCACATCAACTCACTGTTAACAGAACCAAGCGAAGCAGGCAGCCCCAATCCCTGCAACACATCTACTCACTAATAACAGAACCAAGCGAAGCAGGCAGCCCCAATCCGTGCCACACATCGACTCACTTATAACAGAACCAAGCGAAGCAGGCAGTCCCAATCCATGCAACACATCCACTCACTGATGACAGCACCAAGCGAAGCAGGCAGCCCCAATCCGTGCAACACATCGGCTCACTGATAACAGAACCAAGCGAAGCAGGCAGTCCCAATCCGTGCAACACATCCACTCACTGATAACAGAACCAAGCGAAGCAGGCAGCCCCAATCCATGCAACACATCGACTCACTGATAACAGAACCAAGGGAAGCAGGCAGCCCCAATCCAAGCAACACATCGACTCACTGATAACAGAACCAAGCGAAGCAGGCAGCCCCAATCCAAGCAACACATCGACTCACTGATAACAGAACCAAGTGAAGCAGGGAGCCCCAATCCGTGCAAAACAACGACTCACTGATAACAGAACCAAGCGAAACAGGCAGTCCCAATCCGTGCAACACATTGACTCACTGATGACAGAACCAAGCGAATCAGGCAGCCCGCAATCCAAGCAACACATCCACTCACTGATAACAGAACCAAGGGAAGCAGGCAGCCCCAATCCGTGCAACACATCCACTCACTGATGACAGAACCCCAAACAGTGCAACACATCCACTCACTGATAGCATAACCAAGTGAAGCAGGCAGCCCCAATCCAACCAACACATCCACTCACTGATAACAGCACCAAGGGAAGTGGGCAGCCCCAATCCGTGCAACACATTGACTCACTGATAACAGAACCAAGGGAAGCAGGCAGCCCCAATCCGTGCAACACATCCACTCACTGACAACAGAACCAAGCGAAGCAGGCAGTCCCAATCTGTACAACACATCCACTCACTGATAACAGAACCAAGTGAAGCGGGCAGCCTCAATCCGTGCAACACATCCACTCACTGATAACAGAACCACAATCCGTGCAACACATCCACTCACTGATAACACAACCAAGCGAAGCAGGCAACCCCAATCCTTGCAACACATCGACTCACTGATAACAGCACCAAGCGAAGCAGGCAGCCCCAATCCGCGTAACACACCCACTCACTGATAACAGAACCATGTGAAGCGGGCAGCCCCAATCCGTGCAACACATCGACTCACTGATAACAGAACCAAGCGAAGCGGGCAGCCCCAATCCATGCAACACATCGACTCACTGATAACAGCACCAAGAGAAGCAGGCAGCCCCAATCCGTGCAACACATTGACTCACTGATAACAGAACCAAGGAAAGCAGGCAGCCCCAATCTGTGCAACACATCCACTCACTGATAACAGAACCAAGCGAAGCAGGCAGTCCCAATCCGTGCAACACATCGACTCACTGATAACAGCACCAAGCGAAGCAGGGAGTCCCAATCCGTGCAACACATCGACTCACTGATAACAGAACCAAGCGAAGCAGGCAGCCCCAATCCGTGCAACACATCGACTCACTGATAACAGAACCAAGCGAAGCAAGCAGCCCCAAACCAAGCAACACATCAACTCACTTATAACAGAACCAAGGGAAGCAGGTAGCCCCAATCCGTGCAAAACATCGACTCACTCATAACAGAACCAAGCGAAGCAAGCAGCCCCAATCCATGCAACACATCCACTCACTGATGACAGCACCAAGCGAAGCAGGCAGCCCCAATCCGTGCAACACCTCGACTCACTGATAACAGAACCAAGCGAAGCAAGCAGCCCCAATTCAAGCAACACATCGACTCACTGATAACACAACCAAGCGAAGCAAGCAGCCCCAATTGAAGCAACACATCCACTCACTGATAACAGAACCAAGCGAAGCAGGCAGCCCCAATTCGTGCAACACATCTACTCACTGATAACAGAACCAAGCGAAGCAGACAGCCCCAATCCAAGCAACACATCGACTCACTGATGACAGAAACAAGCGAAGCAGCCAGTCCCAATCCGTGCAACACATCCACTCACTAATGACAGCACCAAGCGAAGCAGGCAGCCCCAATCCAAGCAACACATCGACTCACTGATAATAGAACCAAGCAAAGCAGGCAGTTCCAATCCGTGCAACACATCCACTCACTGATGACAGCACCAAGCGAAGCAGGCAGCCCCAATCCAAGCAACACACCGACTCACTGATGACAGCACCAAGCGAAGCAGGCAGCCCCAATCCAAGCAACACATCGACTCATTGATAACAGAACCTAGCGAAGCAGGCAGCGACTCACTGATAAAAGAACCAAGGGAAGCAGGCAGCCCCAATCCGTGCAACACATCGACTCACTGATAACAGAACCAAGCGAAGTAACAGCCCCAATTCAACCAACAAATCCACTCACTGATAACATAACCTAGCGAAGCAGGAAGCCCCAATCCGTGCAACACATCCACTCACTGATAACAGAAGCAAGCGAAGCAGACAGCCCCAATCCAAGCAACACATTCACTTACTGATAACAGAACCAAGCGAAGCAGGCTGCCCCAACCCGTGCAACACATCTACTCACTGATAACAGAATCAAGCGAAGCAGGCAGCCCCAATCCAAGCAACACATCGACTCACTGATAACAGAACCAAGCAAAGCAGGCAGCCCCAATCCGTGCAACACATCGACTCACTGATAACAGAACCAAGCAAAGCAGGCAACCCCAATCCGTGCAACACATCGACTCACTGATAACAGAACCCAGTGAAGCAGGCAGCCCCAATCCGTGCAACACATCGACTCACTGATGACAAAACCAAGCTAAGCAAGCAGTCCCAATCCGTGCAACACATCCACTCACTGATAACAGAACCAAGCGGAGTAGACAGCCCCAATCCAAGCAACACATTCACTCACTGATAACACAACCAAGCGAAGCAGGCAGCCCCAATCCGTGCAACACATCTACTCACTGATAAAAGAACCAAGCGAAGCAGGCAGCCCAAATCCAAGCAACACATCGACTCACTGATAACAGAACCAAGCAACGCAGGCAGCCCCAATCCGTGCAACACATCGACTCACTGATAACAGAACCAAGCGAAGCAGGCAACCCCAATCCGTACAACACATCGACTCACTGATGACAGCACCAAGCGAAGCAAGCGGCCCCAATTGAAGCAACACATCCACTCACTGATAACAGAACCAAGCGAAGCAGGCAGCCCCAATTCGTGCAACACATCTACTCACTGATAACAGAACCAAGCGAAGCAGGCAGCCCCAATCCAAGCAACACATCCACTCACTGATGACAGCACCAAGCGAAGCAGGCAGCCCCAATCCAAGCAACACATCCACTCACTGATAATAGAACCAAGCAAAGCAGGCAGTGCCAATCCGTGCAACACATCCACTCACTGATGACAGCACCAAGCGAAGCAGGCAGCCCCAATCCAAGCAACACATCGACTCACTGATGACAGCACCAAGCGAAGCAGGCAGCCCCAATCCGTGCAACACATCGACTCACTGATAACAGAACCAAGCGAAGCAGGCAGCGATTCACTGATAACAGAACCAAGGGAAGCAGGCAGCCCCAATCCGTGCAACACATCGACTCACAGATAACAGAACCAAGCGAAGCAGGCAGCCCCAATCCGTGCAACACATCGACTCACTGATAACAGAACCCAGTGAAGCAGGCAGCTCCAATCCGTGCAACGCATCGACTCACTGATGACAGAACCAAGCGAAGCAGGCAGTCCCAATCCGTGCAACGCATCGACTCACTGATGACAGAACCAAGCGAAGCAGGCAGTCCCAATCCGTGCAACACATCCACTCACTGATAACAGAACCAAGCGAAGCAGACAGCCCCAATCCAAGCAACACATTCACTCACTGATAACAGAACCAGCGAAGCAGGCAGCCCCAATCCGTGCAACACATCTACTCACTGATAACAGAACCAAGCGAAGCAGGCAGCCCCATTCCAAGCAACACATCGACTCACTGATAACAGAACCAAGCAACACAGGCAGCCCCAATCCGTGCAACACATCGACTCACTGATAACAGAACCAAGCGAAGCAAGCAGCCCCAATCGAAGCAACACATCCACTCACTGATAACAGAACCAAGCGAAGCAGGCAGCCCCAATTCGTGCAACACATCTACTCACTGATAACAGAACCAAGCGAAGCAGGCAGCCCCAATCCAAGCAACACATCGACTCACTGATAACACAACCAAGCGAAGCAAGCAGCCCCAATCGAAGCAACACATCCACTCACTGATAACAGAACCAAGCGAAGCAGGCAGCCCCAATTCATGCAACACATCTACTCACTGATAACAGAACCAAGCGAAGCAGGCAGCCCCAATCCAAGCAACACATCGACTCACTGATGACAGAACCAAGCGAAGCAAGCAGTCCCAATCCGTGCAACACATCCACTCACTAATGACAGCACCAAGCGAAGCAGGCAGCCCCAATCCAAGCAACACATCGACTCACTGATAATAGAACCAAGCAAAGCAGACAGTTCCAATCCGTGCAACACATCCACTCACTGATGACAGCACCAAGCGAAGCAGGCAGCCCCAATCCAAGCAACACACCGACTAACTGATGACAGCACAAAGCGAAGCAGGCAGCCCCAATCCAAGCAACACATCGACTCATTGATAACAGAACCTAGCGAAGCAGACAGCGACTCACTGATAAAAGAACCAAGGGAAGCAGGCAGCCCCAATCCGTGCAACACATCGACTCACTGATAACAGAACCAAGCGAAGCAGGCAGCCCCAATCCGTGCAACAAATCGACCCACTGATAACAGAACCCAGTGAAGCAGGCAGCCCCAATCCGTGCAACGCATCGACTCACTGATGACAGAACCAAGCGAAGCAGACATCCCCAATCCAAGCAACACATTCACTCACTGATAACAGAACCAAGCGAAGCAGGCAGCCCCAATCAGTGCAACACATCCACTCACTGATAACAGAACCGAGCGAAGCAGACAGCCCCAATCCAAGCAACACATTCACTCACTGATAACAGAACCAAGCGAAGCAGGCAGCCCCAATCCGTGCAACACATCTACTCACTGATAACAGAACCAAGCGAAGCAGGCAGCCCCAATCCAAGCAACACATCGACTCACTGATGACAGAACCAAGCGAAGCAGGTAGTCCCGATCCGTGCAACACATCCACTCACTGATGACAGCACCCAGTGAAGCAGGCAGCCACAACTCGTGCAACACATCAACTCACTGATGACAGAACCAAGCGAAGCAGACAGCCCCAATCCGTGCAACAGAACCAAGCGAAGCAGGCAGCCCCAATCTGTGCAACACATCGACTCACTAATAACAGAACCAAGCGAAGCAGGCAGCCCCAATCCGTGCAACACATCGACTCACTGATAACAGAACCAAGGGAAGCAGGCAGCCCCAATCCGTGCAAAACCTCCACTCACTGATAACAGAACCAAGCGAAGCAAGCAGCCCCAATCCTAGAAACACATCCACACACTGATAACAGAACCAAGGGAAGCAGGCAGCCCCAGTCCGTGCAAAACATCGACTCACTGATAACAGAACCAAGCGAAGCAAGCAGCCCCAATCTGTGCAACACATCCACTCACTGATGACAGCACCAAGCGAAGCAGGCAGCCCCAATCCATGCAAAACATCGACTCACTGATAACAGAACCAAGCGAAGCAGGCAGTCCCAATCCGTGCAACACATCCACTCACTGATGACAGCACCAAGCGAAGCAGGCAGCCCCAATCCGTGCAACACCTCCACTCACTGATAACAGAACCAAGCGAAGCAAGCATCCCCAATTCAAGCAACACATCCATTCACTGATAACAGAACCAAGCGAAGCAGGCAGCCCCAATCCATGCAACACATCGACTCACTGATAACAGAACCAAGGGAAGCAGGCAGCCCCAATCCAAGCAACACATCGACTCACTGATAACAGAACCAAGCGAAGCAGGCAGCCCCAATCCAAGCAACACATCGACTCACTGATAACAGAACCAAGCGAAGCAGGGAGCCCCAATCCGTGCAAAACAAGGACTCACTGATAACAGAACCAAGCGAAACAGGCAGTCCCAATCCGTGCAACACATTGACTCACTGATGACAGAACCAAGCGAAGCAGGCAGCCCCAATCCAAGCAACACAGCCACTCACTGATAACAGTACCAAGGGAAGCAGGCAGCCCCAATCCGTGCAACACATCCACTCACTGATGACAGAACCCCAATCCGTGCAACACATCCACTCACTGATAGCAGAACCAAGTGAAGCAGGCAGCCCCAAACCAAGCAACACATCCACTCACTGATAACAGAACCAAGGGAAGCAGGCAGCCCCAATCCGTGCAACACATCCACTCACTGATAACAGAACCAAGTGAAGCGGGCAGCCCCAATCCGTGCAACACATCGACTCACTGATAACAGCACCAAGGGAAGCGGGCAGCCCCAATCCATGCAACACATTGACTCACTGATAACAGAACCAAGGGAAGCAGGCAGCCCCAATCCGTGCAACACATCCACTCACTGACAACAGAACCAAGCGAAGCAGGAAGTCCCAATCTGTACAACACATCCACTCACTGATAACAGAACCAAGTGAAGCGGGCAGCCTCAATCCATGCAACACATCCACTCACTGATAACAGAACCACAATCCGTGCAACACATCCACTCACTGATAACAGAACCAAGCGAAGCAGGCAATCCCAATCCGTGCAACACATCGACTCACTGATAACAGCACCAAGCGAAGCAGGCAGCCCCCATCCGTGCAACACATCGACTCACTGATAACAGCACCAAGGGAAGCAGGCAGCCCCAATCCGTGCAACACATTGACTCACTGATAACAGAACCAAGGGAAGCAGGCAGCCCCAATCTGTGCAACACATCCACTCACTGATAACAGAACCAAGCGAAGCAGGCAGTCCCAATCCGTGCAACACATCGACTCACTGATAACAGCACCAAGCGAAGCAGGGAGTCCCAATCCGTGCAACACATCGACTCACTGATAACAGAACCAAGCGAAGCAGGCAGCCCCAATCCGTGCAACACATCGACTCACTGATAACAGAACCAAGGGAAGCAGGCAGCCCCAATCCGTGCAAAACATTGACTCACTTATAACAGAACCAAGCGAAGCTAGCAGCCCCAATCCAAGCAACACATCAACTCACTGATAACAGAACCAAGGGAAGCAGGTAGCCCCAATCCGTGCAAAACATCGACTCACTCATAACAGAACCAAGCGAAGCAAGCAGCCCCAATCCATGCAACATATCCACTCACTAATGACAGCACCAAGCGAAGCAGGCAGCCCCAATCCATGCAAAACATCGACTCACTGATAACAGAACCAAGCGAAGCAGGCAGTCCCAATCCGTGCAACACATCCACTCACTGATGACAGCACCAAGTGAAGCAGGCAGCCCCAATCCGTGCAACACCTCGACTCACTGATAACAGAACCAAGCGAAGCAAGCAGCCCCAATTCAAGCAACACATCCATTCACTGATAACACAACCAAGGGAAGCAGGCAGCCCCAATCCGTGCAACACATCGACTCATTGAAAACAGAACCAAGCGAAGCAGGCAACCCCAATCCAAGCAACACATCCACTCACTGATAATAGAACCTAGCGAAGCAGGCAGTCCCAATCCGTGCAACACAACCACTCACTGATGACAGTACCAAGCGAAGCAGGCAGCCCCAATTCAAGCAACACATCGACTCACTGATAACAGAACCAAGCGAAGCAGGGAGCCCCAATCCGTGCACCACATCAACTCACTGTTAACAGAACCAAGCGAAGCAGGCAGCCCCAATCCCTGCAACACATCTACTCACTAATAACAGAACCAAGCGAAGCAGGCAGCCCCAATCCGTGCCACACATCGACTCACTTATAACAGAACCAAGCGAAGCAGGCAGTCCCAATCCATGCAACACATCCACTCACTGATGACAGCACCAAGCGAAGCAGGCAGCCCCAATCCGTGCAACACATCGGCTCACTGATAACAGAACCAAGCGAAGCAGGCAGTCCCAATCCGTGCAACACATCCACTCACTGATAACAGAACCAAGCGAAGCAGGCAGCCCCAATCCATGCAACACATCGACTCACTGATAACAGAACCAAGGGAAGCAGGCAGCCCCAATCCAAGCAACACATCGACTCACTGATAACAGAACCAAGCGAAGCAGGCAGCCCCAATCCAAGCAACACATCGACTCACTGATAACAGAACCAAGTGAAGCAGGGAGCCCCAATCCGTGCAAAACAACGACTCACTGATAACAGAACCAAGCGAAACAGGCAGTCCCAATCCGTGCAACACATTGACTCACTGATGACAGAACCAAGCGAATCAGGCAGCCCGCAATCCAAGCAACACATCCACTCACTGATAACAGAACGAAGGGAAGCAGGCAGCCCCAATCCGTGCAACACATCCACTCACTGATGACAGAACCCCAAACAGTGCAACACATCCACTCACTGATAGCATAACCAAGTGAAGCAGGCAGCCCCAATCCAACCAACACATCCACTCACTGATAACAGCACCAAGGGAAGTGGGCAGCCCCAATCCGTGCAACACATTGACTCACTGATAACAGAACCAAGGGAAGCAGGCAGCCCCAATCCGTGCAACACATCCACTCACTGACAACAGAACCAAGCGAAGCAGGCAGTCCCAATCTGTACAACACATCCACTCACTGATAACAGAACCAAGTGAAGCGGGCAGCCTCAATCCGTGCAACACATCCACTCACTGATAACAGAACCACAATCCGTGCAACACATCCACTCACTGATAACACAACCAAGCGAAGCAGGCAACCCCAATCCGTGCAACACATCGACTCACTGATAACAGCACCAAGCGAAGCAGGCAGCCCCAATCCGCGTAACACACCCACTCACTGATAACAGAACCATGTGAAGCGGGCAGCCCCAATCCGTGCAACACATCGACTCACTGATAACAGAACCAAGCGAAGCGGGCAGCCCCAATCCATGCAACACATCGACTCACTGATAACAGCACCAAGAGAAGCAGGCAGCCCCAATCCGTGCAACACATTGACTCACTGATAACAGAACCAAGGATAGCAGGCAGCCCCAATCTGTGCAACACATCCACTCACTGATAACAGAACCAAGCGAAGCAGGCAGTCCCAATCCGTGCAACACATCGACTCACTGATAACAGCACCAAGCGAAGCAGGGAGTCCCAATCCGTGCAACACATCGACTCACTGATAACAGAACCAAGCGAAGCAGGCAGCCCCAATCCGTGCAACACATCGACTCACTGATAACAGAACCAAGCGAAGCAAGCAGCCCCAAACCAAGCAACACATCAACTCACTTATAACAGAACCAAGGGAAGCAGGTAGCCCCAATCCGTGCAAAACATCGACTCACTCATAACAGAACCAAGCGAAGCAAGCAGCCCCAATCCATGCAACACATCCACTCACTGATGACAGCACCAAGCGAAGCAGGCAGCCCCAATCCGTGCAACACCTCGACTCACTGATAACAGAACCAAGCGAAGCAAGCAGCCCCAATTCAAGCAACACATCGACTCACTGATAACACAACCAAGCGAAGCAAGCAGCCCCAATTGAAGCAACACATCCACTCACTGATAACAGAACCAAGCGAAGCAGGCAGCCCCAATTCGTGCAACACATCTACTCACTGATAACAGAACCAAGCGAAGCAGACAGCCCCAATCCAAGCAACACATCGACTCACTGATGACAGAACCAAGCGAAGCAGCCAGTCCCAATCCGTGCAACACATCCACTCACTAATGACAGCACCAAGCGAAGCAGGCAGCCCCAATCCAAGCAACACATCGACTCACTGATAATAGAACCAAGCAAAGCAGGCAGTTCCAATCCGTGCAACACATCCACTCACTGATGACAGCACCAAGCGAAGCAGGCAGCCCCAATCCAAGCAACACACCGACTCACTGATGACAGCACCAAGCGAAGCAGGCAGCCCCAATCCAAGCAACACATCGACTCATTGATAACAGAACCTAGCGAAGCAGGCAGCGACTCACTGATAAAAGAGCCAAGGGAAGCAGGCAGCCCCAATCCGTGCAACACATCGACTCACTGATAACAGAACCAAGCGAAGCAACAGCCCCAATTCAACCAACAAATCCACTCACTGATAACAGAACCAAGCGAAGCAGGAAGCCCCAATCCGTGCAACACATCCACTCACTGATAACAGAAGCAAGCGAAGCAGACAGCCCCAATCCAAGCAACACATTCACTTACTGATAACAGAACCAAGCAAAGCAGGCTGCCCCAACCCGTGCAACACATCTACTCACTGATAACAGAATCAAGCGAAGCAGGCAGCCCCAATCCAAGCAACACATCGACTCACTGATAACAGAACCAAGCAAAGCAGGCAGCCCCAATCCGTGCAACACATCGACTCACTGATAACAGAACCAAGCAAAGCAGGCAACCCCAATCCGTGCAACACATCGACTCACTGATAACAGAACCCAGTGAAGCAGGCAGCCCCAATCCGTGCAACACATCGACTCACTGATGACAAAACCAAGCTAAGCAGGCAGTCCCAATCCGTGCAACACATCCACTCACTGATAACAGAACCAAGCGGAGTAGACAGCCCCAATCCAAGCAACACATTCACTCACTGATAACACAACCAAGCGAAGCAGGCAGCCCCAATCCGTGCAACACATCTACTCACTGATAAAAGAACCAAGCGAAGCAGGCAGCCCAAATCCAAGCAACACATCGACTCACTGATAACAGAACCAAGCAACGCAGGCAGCCCCAATCCGTGCAACACATCGACTCACTGATAACAGAACCAAGCGAAGCAGGCAACCCCAATCCGTACAACACATCGACTCACTGATAACACAACCAAGCGAAGCAAGCGGCCCCAATTGAAGCAACACATCCACTCACTGATAACAGAACCAAGCGAAGCAGGCAGCCCCAATTCGTGCAACACATCTACTCACTGATAACAGAACCAAGCGAAGCAGGCAGCCCCAATCCAAGCAACACATCCACTCACTGATGACAGCACCAAGCGAAGCAGGCAGCCCCAATCCAAGCAACACATCCACTCACTGATAATAGAACCAAGCAAAGCAGGCAGTGCCAATCCGTGCAACACATCCACTCACTGATGACAGCACCAAGCGAAGCAGGCAGCCCCAATCCAAGCAACACATCGACTCACTGATGACAGCACCAAGCGAAGCAGGCAGCCCCAATCCAAGCAACACATCGACTCACTGATAACAGAACCAAGCGAAGCAGGCAGCGATTCACTGATAACAGAACCAAGGGAAGCAGGCAGCCCCAATCCGTGCAACACATCGACTCACAGATAACAGAACCAAGCGAAGCAGGCAGCCCCAATCCGTGCAACACATCGACTCACTGATAACAGAACCCAGTGAAGCAGGCAGCTCCAATTCGTGCAACGCATCGACTCACTGATGACAGAACCAAGCGAAGCAGGCAGTCCCAATCCGTGCAACGCATCGACTCACTGATGACAGAACCAAGCGAAGCAGGCAGTCCCAATCCGTGCAACACATCCACTCACTGATAACAGAACCAAGAGAAGCAGACAGCCCCAATCCAAGCAACACATTCACTCACTGATAACAGAACCAAGCGAAGCAGGCAGCCCCAATCCGTGCAACACATCTACTCACTGATAACAGAACCAAGCGAAGCAGGCAGCCCCATTCCAAGCAACACATCGACTCACTGATAACAGAACCAAGCAACACAGGCAGCCCCAATCCGTGCAACACATCGACTCACTGATAACAGAACCAAGCGAAGCAAGCAGCCCCAATCGAAGCAACACATCCACTCACTGATAACAGAACCAAGCGAAGCAGGCAGCCCCAATTCGTGCAACACATCTACTCACTGATAACAGAACCAAGCGAAGCAGGTAGTCCCGATCCGTGCAACACATCCACTCACTGATGACAGCACCCAGTGAAGCAGGCAGCCACAACTCGTGCAACACATCAACTCACTGATGACAGAACCAAGCGAAGCAGACAGCCCCAATCCGTGCAACAGAACCAAGCGAAGCAGGCAGCCCCAATCTGTGCAACACATCGACTCACTAATAACAGAACCAAGCGAAGCAGGCAGCCCCAATCCGTGCAACACATCGACTCACTGATAACAGAACCAAGGGAAGCAGGCAGCCCCAATCCGTGCAAAACCTCCACTCACTGATAACAGAACCAAGCGAAGCAAGCAGCCCCAATCCAAGAAACACATCCACACACTGATAACAGAACCAAGGGAAGCAGGCAGCCCCAGTCCGTGCAAAACATCGACTCACTGATAACAGAACCAAGCGAAGCAAGCAGCCCCAATCTGTGCAACACATCCACTCACTGATGACAGCACCAAGCGAAGCAGGCAGCCCCAATCCATGCAAAACATCGACTCACTGATAACAGAACCAAGCGAAGCAGGCAGTCCCAATCCGTGCAACACATCCACTCACTGATGACAGCACCAAGCGAAGCAGGCAGCCCCAATCCGTGCAACACCTCCACTCACTGATAACAGAACCAAGCGAAGCAAGCATCCCCAATTCAAGCAACACATCCATTCACTGATAACAGAACCAAGGGAAGCAGGCAGCCCCAATCCATGCAACACATCGACTCACTGAAAACAGAACCAAGCGAAGCAGACAGCCCCAATCCAAGCAACACATCGACTCACTGATAACAGAACCAAGCGAAGCAGGCAGTCCCAATCCGTGCAACACAACCACTCACTGATGACAGTACCAAGTGAAGCAGGCAGCCCCAATTCAAGCAACACACCGACTCACTGATAACAGAACCAAGCGAAGCAGGCAGCCCCAATACGTGCACCACATCGACTCACTGTTAACAGAACCAAGCAAAGCAGGCAGCCCCAATCCGTGCAACACATCTACTCACTGATAACAGAAACGAGCGAAGCAGGCAGCCCCAATCCGTACCACACATCGACTCACTTATAACAGAACCAAGCGAAGCAGGCAGTCCCAATCCATGCAACACATCCACTCACTGATAACAGAACCAAGCGAAGCAGGCAGTCCCAATCCGTGCAACACATCCACTCACTGATAACAGAACCAAGCGAAGCAGGCAGCCCCAATCCATGCAACACATCGACTCACTGATAACAGAACCAAGGGAAGCAGGCAGCCCCAATCCAAGCAACACATCGACTCACTGATAACAGAACCAAGCGAAGCAGGCAGCCCCAATCCAAGCAACACATCGACTCACTGATAACAGAACCAAGCGAAGCAGGGAGCCCCAATCCGTGCAAAACAAGGACTCACTGATAACAGAACCAAGCGAAGCAGGCAGTCCCAATCCGTGCAACACATTGACTCACTGATGACAGAACCAAGCGAAGCAGGCAGCCCCAATCCAAGCAACACAGCCACTCACTGATAACAGAACCAAGGGAAGCAGGCAGCCCCAATCCGTGCAACACATCCACTCACTGATGACAGAACCCCAATCTGTGCAACACATCCACTCACTGATAGCAGAACCAAGTGAAGCAGGCAGCCCCAAACCAAGCAACACATCCACTCACTGATAACAGAACCAAGGGAAGCAGGCAGCCCCAATCCGTGCAACACATCCACTCACTGATAACAGAACCAAGTGAAGCGGGCAGCCCCAATCCGTGCAACACATCGACTCACCGATAACAGCACCAAGGGAAGCGGGCAGCCCCAATCCGTGCAACACATTGACTCACTGATAACAGAACCAAGGGAAGCAGGCAGCCCCAATCCGTGCAACACATCCACTCACTGACAACAGAACCAAGCGAAGCAGGCAGTCCCAATCTGTACAACACATCCACTCACTGATAACAGAACCAAATGAAGCGGGCAGCCTCAATCCATGCAACACATCCACTCACTGATAACAGAACCACAATCCGTGCAACACATCCACTCACTGATAACAGAACCAAGCGAAGCAGGCAATCCCAATCCGTGCAACACATCGACTCACTGATAACAGCACCAAGCGAAGCAGGCAGCCCCCATCCGTGCAACACATCGACTCACTGATAACAGCACCAAGGGAAGCAGGCAGCCCCAATCCGTGCAACACATTGACTCACTGATAACAGAACCAAGGGAAGCAGGCAGCCCCAATCTGTGCAACACATCCACTCACTGATAACAGAACCAAGCGAAGCAGGCAGTCCCAATCCGTGCAACACATCGACTCACTGATAACAGCACCAAGCGAAGCAGGGAGTCCCAATCCGTGCAACACATCGACTCACTGATAACAGAACCAAGCGAAGCAATCAGCCCCAATCCGTGCAACACATCGACTCACTGATAACAGAACCAAGGGAAGCAGGCAGCCCCAATCCGTGCAAAACATTGACTCACTTATAACAGAACCAAGCGAAGCAAGCAGCCCCAATCCAAGCAACACATCAACTCACTGATAACAGAACCAAGGGAAGCAGGTAGCCCCAATCCGTGCAAAACATCGACTCACTCACAACAGAACCAAGCGAAGCAAGCAGCCCCAATCCATGCAACACATCCACTCACTGATGACAGCACCAAGCGAAGCAGGCAGCCCCAATCCATGCAAAACATCGACTCACTGATAACAGAACCAAGCGAAGCAGGCAGTCCCAATCCGTGCAACACATCCACTCACTGATGACAGCACCAAGTGAAGCAGGCAGCCCCAATCCGTGCAACACCTCGACTCACTGATAACAGAACCAAGCGAAGCAAGCAGCCCCAATTCAAGCAACACATCCATTCACTGATAACACAACCAAGGGAAGCAGGCAGCCCCAATCCGTGCAACACATCGACTCATTGAAAACAGAACCAAGCGAAGCAGGCAACCCCAATCAAAGCAACACATCCACTCACTGATAATAGAACCTAGCGAAGCAGGCAGTCCCAATCCGTGCAACACAACCACTCACTGATGACAGTACCAAGCGAAGCAGGCAGCCCCAATTCAAGCAACACATCGACTCACTGATAACAGAAACCAAGCGAAGCAGGGAGCCCCAATCCGTGCACCACATCAACTCACTGTTAACAGAACCAAGCGAAGCAGGCAGCCCCAATCCCTGCAACACATCTACTCACTGATAACAGAACCAAGCGAAGCAGGCAGCCCCAATCCGTGCCACACATCGAC
Source organism: Pleurodeles waltl (assembly GCF_031143425.1). Lineage (NCBI taxonomy): Eukaryota > Metazoa > Chordata > Amphibia > Caudata > Salamandridae > Pleurodeles > Pleurodeles waltl. The sequence continues at coordinate 35,902,438 of NC_090438.1, read as the reverse complement.
TCACTTATAACAGAACCAAGCGAAGCAGGCAGTCCCAATCCATGCAACACATCCACTCACTGATGACAGCACCAAGCGAAGCAGGCAGCCCCAATCCGTGCAACACATCGGCTCACTGATAACAGAACCAAGCAAAGCAGGCAGTCCCAATCCGTGCAACACATCCACTCACTGATAACAGAACCAAGCGAAGCAGGCAGCCCCAATCCATGCAACACATCGACTCACTGATAACAGAACCAAGGGAAGCAGGCAGCCCCAATCCAAGCAACACATCGACTCACTGATAACAGAACCAAACGAAGCAGGCAGCCCCAATCCAAGCAACACATCGACTCACTGATAACAGAACCAAGTGAAGCAGGGAGGCCCAATCCGTGCAAAACAACGACTCACTGATAACAGAACCAAGCGAAACAGGCAGTCCCAATCCGTGCAACACATTGACTCACTGATGACAGAACCAAGCGAAGCAGGCAGCCCGCAATCCAAGCAACACATCCACTCACTGATAACAGAACCAAGGGAAGCAGGCAGCCCCAATCCGTGCAACACATCCACTCACTGATGACAGAACCCCAATCAGTGCAACACATCCACTCACTGATGGCAGAACCAAGTGAAGCAGGCAGCCCCAATCCAAGCAACACATCCACTCACTGATAACAGCACAAGGGAAGTGGGCAGCCCCAATCCGTGCAACACATTGACTCACTGATAACAGAACCAAGGGAAGCAGGCAGCCCCAATCCGTGCAACACATCCACTCACTGACAACAGAACCAAGCGAAGCAGGCAGTCCCAATCTGTACAACACATCCACTCACTGATAACAGAACCAAGTGAAGCGGACAGCCTCAATCCGTGCAACACATCCACTCACTGATAACAGAACCACAATTCGTGCAACACATCCACTCACTGATAACACAACCAAGCGAAGCAGGCAGTCCCAATCCGTGCAACACATCGACTCACTGATAACAGCACCAAGCGAAGCAGGGAGTCCCAATCCGTGCAACACATCGACTCACTGATAACAGAACCAAGCGAAGCAGGCAGCCCCAATCCGTGCAAAACATCGACTCACTGATAACAGAACCAAGCGAAGCAGGCAGTCCCAATCCGTGCAACACATCCACTCACTGATGACAGCACCAAGTGAAGCAGGCAGCCCCAATCCGTGCAACACCTCGACTCACTGATAACAGAACCAAGCGAAGCAAGCAGCCCCAATTCAAGCAACACATCCATTCACTGATAACACAACCAAGGGAAGCAGGCAGCCCCAATCCGTGCAACACATCGACTCATTGAAAACAGAACCAAGCGAAGCAGGCAACCCCAATCAAAGCAACACATCCACTCACTGATAATAGAACCTAGCGAAGCAGGCAGTCCCAATCCGTGCAACACAACCACTCACTGATGACAGTACCAAGCGAAGCAGGCAGCCCCAATTCAAGCAACACATCGACTCACTGATAACAGAACCAAGCGAAGCAGGGAGCCCCAATCCGTGCACCACATCAACTCACTGTTAACAGAACCAAGCGAAGCAGGCAGCCCCAATCCCTGCAACACATCTACTCACTGATAACAGAACCAAGCGAAGCAGGCAGCCCCAATCCGTGCCACACATCGACTCACTTATAACAGAACCAAGCGAAGCAGGCAGTCCCAATCCATGCAACACATCCACTCACTGATGACAGCACCAAGCGAAGCAGGCAGCCCCAATCCGTGCAACACATCGGCTCACTGATAACAGAACCAAGCAAAGCAGGCAGTCCCAATCCGTGCAACACATCCACTCACTGATAACAGAACCAAGCGAAGCAGGCAGCCCCAATCCATGCAACACATCGACTCACTGATAACAGAACCAAGGGAAGCAGGCAGCCCCAATCCAAGCAACACATCGACTCACTGATCACAGAACCAAACGAAGCAGGCAGCCCAATCCAAGCAACACATCGACTCACTGATAACAGAACCAAGTGAAGCAGGGAGGCCCAATCCGTGCAAAACAACGACTCACTGATAACAGAACCAAGCGAAACAGGCAGTCCCAATCCGTGCAACACATTGACTCACTGATGACAGAACCAAGCGAAGCAGGCAGCCCGCAATCCAAGCAACACATCCACTCACTGATAACAGAACCAAGGGAAGCAGGCAGCCCCAATCCGTGCAACACATCCACTCACTGATGACAGAACCCCAATCAGTGCAACACATCCACTCACTGATGGCAGAACCAAGTGAAGCAGGCAGCCCCAATCCAAGCAACACATCCACTCACTGATAACAGCACCAAGGGAAGTGGGCAGCCCCAATCCGTGCAACACATTGACTCACTGATAACAGAACCAAGGGAAGCAGGCAGCCCCAATCCGTGCAACACATCCACTCACTGACAACAGAACCAAGCGAAGCAGGCAGTCCCAATCTGTACAACACATCCACTCACTGATAACAGAACCAAGTGAAGCGGGCAGCCTCAATCCGTGCAACACATCCACTCACTGATAACAGAACCACAATCCGTGCAACACATCCACTCACTGATAACACAACCAAGCGAAGCAGGCAGTCCCAATCCGTGCAACACATCGACTCACTGATAACAGCACCAAGCGAAGCAGGGAGTCCCAATCCGTGCAACACATCGACTCACTGATAACAGAACCAAGCGAAGCAGTCAGCCCCAATCCGTGCAACACATCGACTCACTGATAACAGAACCAAGGGAGACAGGCAGCCCCAATCCGTGCAAAACATTGACTCACTTATAACAGAACCAAGCGAAGCAAGCAGCCCCAATCCAAGCAACACATCAACTCACTGATAACAGAACCAAGGGAAGCAGGTAGCCCCAATCCGTGCAAAACATCGACTCACTCATAACAGAACCAAGCGAAGCAAGCAGCCCCAATCCATGCAACACATCCACTCACTGATGACAGCACCAAGCGAAGCAGGCAGCCCCAATCCATGCAAAACATCGACTCACTGATAACAGAACCAAGCGAAGCAGGCAGTCCCAATCCGTGCAACACATCCACTCACTGATGACAGCACCAAGTGAAGCAGGCAGCCCCAATCCGTTCAACACCTCGACTCACTGATAACAGAACCAAGCGAAGCAAGCAGCCCCAATTCAAGCAACACATCCATTCACTGATAACACAACCAAGGGAAGCAGGCAGCCCCAATCCGTGCAACACATCGACTCATTGAAAACAGAACCAAGCGAAGCAGGCAACCCCAATCCAAGCAACACATCCACTCACTGATAATAGAACCTAGCGAAGCAGGCAGTCCCAATCCGTGCAACACAACCACTCACTGATGACAGTACCAACCGAAGCAGGCAGCCCCAATTCAAGCAACACATCGACTCACTGATAACAGAACCAAGCGAAGCAGGGAGCCCCAATCCGTGCACCACATCAACTCACTGTTAACAGAACCAAGCGAAGCAGGCAGCCCCAATCCCTGCAACACATCTACTCACTGATAACAGAACCAAGCGAAGCAGGCAGCCCCAATCCGTGCCACACATCGACTCACTTATAACAGAACCAAGCGAAGCAGGCAGTCCCAATCCATGCAACACATCCACTCACTGATGACAGCACCAAGCGAAGCAGGCAGCCCCAATCCGTGCAACACATCGGCTCACTGATAACAGACCCAAGCAAAGCAGGCAGTCCCAATCCGTGCAACACATCGACTCACTGATAACAGAACCAAGCGAAGCAGGCAGCCCCAATCCATGCAACACATCGACTCACTGATAACAGAACCAAGGGAAGCAGGCAGCCCCAATCCAAGCAACACATCGACTCACTGATAACAGAACCAAGCGAAGCAGGCAGCCCCAATCCAAGCAACACATCGACTCACTGATAACAGAACCAAGTGAAGCAGGGAGGCCCAATCCGTGCAAAACAACGACTCACTGATAACAGAACCAAGCGAAACAGGCAGTCCCAATCCGTGCAACACATTGAGTCACTGATGACAGAACCAAGCGAAGCAGGCAGCCCGCAATCCAAGCAACACATCCACTCACTGATAACAGAACCAAGGGAAGCAGGCAGCCCCAATCCGTGCAACACATCCACTCACTGATGACAGAACCCCAATCAGTGCAACACATCCACTCACTGATAGCAGAACCAAGTGAAGCAGGCAGCCCCAATCCAAGCAACACATCCACTCACTGATAACAGCACCAAGGGAAGTGGGCAGCCCCAATCCGTGCAACACATTGACTCACTGATAACAGAACCAAGGGAAGCAGGCAGCCCCAATCCGTGCAACACATCCACTCACTGACAACAGAACCAAGCGAAGCAGGCAGTCCCAATCTGTACAACACATCCACTCACTGATAACAGAACCTAGTGAAGCGGGCAGCCTCAATCCGTGCAACACATCCACTCACTGATAACAGAACCACAATCCGTGCAACACATCCACTCACTGATAACACAACCAAGCGAAGCAGGCAACCCCAATCCGTGCAAAACATCGACTCACTGATAACAGCACCAAGCGAAGCAGGCAGCCCCAATCCGTGTAACACACCCACTCACTGATAACAGAACCATGTGAAGCGGGCAGCCCCAATCCGTGCAACACATCGACTCACTGATAACAGAACCAAGCGAAGCGGGCAGCCCCAATCCATGCAACACATCGACTCACTGATAACAGCACCAAGAGAAGCAGGCAGCCCCAATCCGTGCAACACATTGACTCACTGATAACAGAACCAAGGAAAGCAGGCAGCCCCAATCTGTGCAACACATCCACTCACTGATAACAGAACCAAGCGAAGCAGGCAGTCCCAATCCGTACAACACATCGACTCACTGATAACAGCACCAAGCGAAGCAGGGAGTCCCAATCCGTGCAACACATCGACTCACTGATAACAGAACCAAGCGAAGCAGGCAGCCCCAATCCGTGCAACACATCGACTCACTGATAACAGAACCAAGCGAAGCAAGCAGCCCCAATCCAAGCAACACATCAACTCACTTATAACAGAACCAAGGGAAGCAGGTAGCCCCAATCCGTGCAAAACATCGACTCACTCATAACAGAACCAAGCGAAGCAAGCAGCCCCAATCCATGCAACACATCCACTCACTGATGACAGCACCAAGCGAAGCAGGCAGCCCCAATCCGTGCAACACCTCGACTCACTGATAACAGAACCAAGCGAAGCAAGCAGCCCCAATTCAAGCAACACATCGACTCACTGATAACACAACCAAGCGAAGCAAGCAGCCCCAATTGAAGCAACACATCCACTCACTGATCACAGAACCAAGCGATGCAGGCAGCCCCAATTCGTGCAACACATCTACTCACTGATAACAGAACCAAGCGAAGCAGGCAGCCCCAATAGAAGCAACACATCGACTCACTGATGACAGAACCAAGCGAAGCAGGCAGTCCCAATCCGTGCAACACATCCACTCACTAATGACAGCACCAAGCGAAGCAGGCAGCCCCAATCCAAGCAACACATCGACTCACTGATAATAGAACCAAGCAAAGCAGGCAGTTCCAATCCGTGCAACACATCCACTCACTGATGACAGCACCAAGCGAAGCAGGTAGCCCCAATCCAAGCAACACACCGACTCACTGATGACAGCACCAAGCGAAGCAGGCAGCCCCAATCCAAGCAACACATCGACTCATTGAGAACAGAACCTAGCGAAGCAGGCAGCGACTCACTGATAAAAGAACCAAGGGAAGCAGGTAGCCCCAATCCGTGCAACACATCAACTCACTGATAACAGAACCAAGCGAAGCAGGCAGCCCCAATCCGTGCAACAAATCGACTCACTGATAACAAAACCCAGTGAAGCAGGCAGCCCCAATCCGTGCAACGCATCGACTCACTGATGACAGAACCAAGCGAAGCAGACATCCCCAATCCAAGCAACACATTCACTCACGAATAACAGAACCAAGCGAAGCAGGCAGCCCCAATCCGTGCAACACATCTACTCACTGATAACAGAACCAAGCGAAGCAGGCAGCCCCATTCCAAGCAACACATCGACTCACTGATAACAGAACCAAGCAACACAGGCAGCCCCAATCCGTGCAACACATCGACTCACTGATAAAAGAAACAAGCGAAGCAGGCAACCCAATCCGTGCAACACATCGACTCACTGATAACAGAACCAAGCGACGCAAGGAGCCCCAATTGAAGCAACACATCCACTCACTGATAACAGAACCAAGGAAAGCAGGCAGCCCCAATCCGTGCAACACATCCATTCACTGATAACAGAACCAAGCGAAGCAGACAGCCCCAATCCAAGCAACACATTCACTCACTGATAACAGAACCAAGCGAAGCAGGCAGCCCCATTCCAAGCAACACATCGACTCACTGATAACAGAACCAAGCAACACAGGCAGCCCCAATCCGTGCAACACATCGACTCACTGATAACAGAACCAAGCGAAGCAGGCAACCCCAATCCGTGCAACACATTGACTCACTGATAACAGAACCAAGCGAAGCAGACAGCCCCAATCCAAGCAACACATTCACTCACTGATAACAGAACCAAGCGAAGCAGGCAGCCCCATTCCAAGCAACACATCGACTCACTGATAACAGAACCAAGCAACACAGGCAGCCCCAATCCGTGCAACACATCGACTCACTGATAACAGAACCAAGCGAAGCAGGCAACCCCAATCCGTGCAACACATTGACTCACTGATAACAGAACCAAGCGAAGCAAGCAGCCCAAATTGAAGCAACACATTCACTCACTGATAACAGAACCAAGCGAAGCAGGCAGCCCCAATCAGTGCAACACATCCACTCACTGATAACAGAACCAAGCGAAGCAGACAGCCCCAATCCAAGCAACACATTCACTCACTGATAACAGAACCAAGCGAAGCAGGCAGCCCCAATCCGTGCAACACATCTACTCACTGATAACAGAACCAAGCGAAGCAGGCAGCCCCAATCCAAGCAACACATCGACTCACTGATGACAGAACCAAGCGAAGCAGGTAGTCCCGATCCGTGCAACACATCCACTCACTGATGACAGCACCAAGCGAAGTAGGCAGCCCCAAATCGTGTAACACATCGACTCACTGATAACAGAACCCAGTGAAGCAGGCAGCCACAATCCGTGCAACACATCGACTCACTGATGACAGAACCAAGCGAAGCAGGCAGCCCCAATCCGTGCAACAGAACCAAGCGAAGCAGGCAGCCCCAATCTGTGCAACACATCGACTCACTAATAACAGAACCAAGCGAAGCAGGCAGCCCCAATCCGTGCAACACATCGACTCACTGATAACAGAACCAAGGGAAGCAGGCAGCCCCAATCCGTGCAAAACATCCACTCACTGATAACAGAACCAAGCGAAGCAAGCAGCCCCAATCCAAGAAACACATCCACACACTGATAACAGAACCAAGGGAAGCAGGCAGCCCCAGTCCATGCAAAACATCGACTTACTGATAACAGAACCAAGCGAAGCAAGCAGCCCCAATCTGTGCAACACATCCACTCACTGATGACAGCACCAAGCGAAGCAGGCAGCCCCAATCCATGCAAAACATCGACTCACTGATAACAGAACCAAGCGAAGCAGGCAGTCCCAATCCGTGCAACACATCCACTCACTGATGACAGGACCAAGCGAAGCAGGCAGCCCCAATCCGTGCAACACCTCGACTCACTGATAACAGAACCAAGCGAAGCAAGCAGCCCCAATTCAAGCAACACATCCATTCACTGATAACACAACCAAGGGAAGCAGGCAGCCCCAATCCATGCAACACATCGACTCACTGAAAACAGAACCAAGCGAAGCAGACAGCCCCAATCCAAGCAACACATCGACTCACTGATAACAGAACCAAGCGAAGCAGGCAGTCCCAATCCGTGCAACACAACCACTCACTGATGACAGTACCAAGCGAAGCAGGCAGCCCCAATTCAAGCAACACATCGACTCACTGATAACAGAACCAAGCAAAGCAGGCAGCCCCAATACGTGCACCACATCGACTCACTGTTAACAGAACCAAGCGAAGCAGGCAGCCCCAATCCGTGCAACACATCTACTCACTGATAACAGAAACGAGCGAAGCAGGCAGCCCCAATCCGTGTCACACATCGACTCACTTATAACAGAACCAAGCGAAGCAGGCAGTCCCAATCCATGCAACACATCCACTCACTGATAACAGAACCAAGCGAAGCAGGCAGTCCCAATCCGTGCAACACATCCACTCACTGATAACAGAACCAAGCGAAGCAGGCAGCCCCAATTCATGCAACACATCGACTCACTGATAACAGAACCAAGGGAAGCAGGCAGCCCCAATCCAAGCAACACATCGACTCACTGATAACAGAACCAAGCGAAGCAGGCAGCCCCAATCCAAGCAACACATCGACTCACTGATAACAGAACCAAGCGAAGCAGGGAGCCCCAATCCGTGCAAAACAACGACTCACTGATAACAGAACCAAGCGAAACAGGCAGTCCCAATCCGTGCAACACATTGACTCACTGATGACAGAACCAAGCGAAGCAGGCAGCCCCAATCCAAGCAACACATCCACTCACTGATAACAGAACCAAGGGAAGCAGGCAGCCCCAATCCGTGCAACACATCCACTCACTGATGACAGAACCCCAATCCGTGCAACACATCCACTCACTGATAGCAGAACCAAGTGAAGCAGGCAGCCCCAATCCAAGCAACACATCCACTCACTGATAACAGAACCAAGGGAAGCAGGCAGCCCCAATCCGTGCAACACATCGACTCACTGATGACAGAACCCCAATCCGTGCAACACATCCACTCACTGATAGCAGAACCACAATCCGTGCAACACATCCACTCACTGATAGCAGAACCACAATCCATGCAACACATCCACTCACTAATGACAGCACCAAGGGAAGCGGGCAGCCCCAATCCGTGCAACACATCGACTCACTGATAACAGAACCAAGGGAAGCAGGCAGCCCCAATCCGTGCAACACATCCACTCACTGACAACAGAACCAAGCGAAGCAGGCAGTCCCAATCTGTACAACACATCCACTCACTGATAACAGAACCAAGTGAAGCGGGCAGCCTCAATCCGTGCAACACATCCACTCACTGATAACAGAACCAAGCGAAGCAGGCAACCCCAATCCGTGCAACACATCGACTCACTGATAACAGCACCAAGCGAAGCAGGCAGCCCCAATCCGTGTAACACACCCACTCACTGATAACAGAACCATGTGAAGCGGGAAGCCCCAATCCGTGCAACACATCCACTCACTGATAACAGAACCAAGCGAAGCGGGCAGCCCCAATCCGTGCAACACATCGACTCACTGATAACAGCACCAAGGGAAGCAGGCAGCCCCAATCCGTGCAACACATTGACTCACTGATAACAGAACCAAGGGAAGCAGGCAGCCCCAATCTGTGCAACACATCCACTCACTGATAACAGAACCAAGCGAAGCAGGCAGTCCCAATCCGTGCAACACATCGACTCACTGATAACAGCACCAAGGGAAGCAGGCAGCCCCAATCCGTGCAACACATCTACTCACTGATAACAGAAACGAGCGAAGCAGGCAGCCCCAATCCGTGTCACACATCGACTCACTTATAACAGAACCAAGCGAAGCAGGCAGTCCCAATCCATGCAACACATCCACTCACTGATAACAGAACCAAGCGAAGCAGGCAGTCCCAATCCGTGCAACACATCCACTCACTGATAACAGAACCAAGCGAAGCAGGCAGCCCCAATTCATGCAACACATCGACTCACTGATAACAGAACCAAGGGAAGCAGGCAGCCCCAATCCAAGCAACACATCGACTCACTGATAACAGAACCAAGCGAAGCAGGCAGCCCCAATCCAAGCAACACATCGACTCACTGATAACAGAACCAAGCGAAGCAGGGAGCCCCAATCCGTGCAAAACAACGACTCACTGATAACAGAACCAAGCGAAACAGGCAGTCCCAATCCGTGCAACACATTGACTCACTGATGACAGAACCAAGCGAAGCAGGCAGCCCCAATCCAAGCAACACATCCACTCACTGATAACAGAACCAAGGGAAGCAGGCAGCCCCAATCCGTGCAACACATCCACTCACTGATGACAGAACCCCAATCCGTGCAACACATCCACTCACTGATAGCAGAACCAAGTGAAGCAGGCAGCCCCAATCCAAGCAACACATCCACTCACTGATAACAGAACCAAGGGAAGCAGGCAGCCCCAATCCGTGCAACACATCGACTCACTGATGACAGAACCCCAATCCGTGCAACACATCCACTCACTGATAGCAGAACCACAATCCGTGCAACACATCCACTCACTGATAGCAGAACCACAATCCATGCAACACATCCACTCACTAATGACAGCACCAAGGGAAGCGGGCAGCCCCAATCCGTGCAACACATCGACTCACTGATAACAGAACCAAGGGAAGCAGGCAGCCCCAATCCGTGCAACACATCCACTCACTGACAACAGAACCAAGCGAAGCAGGCAGTCCCAATCTGTACACCACATCCACTCACTGATAACAGAACCAAGTGAAGCGGGCAGCCTCAATCCGTGCAACACATCCACTCACTGATAACAGAACCAAGCGAAGCAGGCAACCCCAATCCGTGCAACACATCGACTCACTGATAACAGCACCAAGCGAAGCAGGCAGCCCCAATCCGTGTAACACACCCACTCACTGATAACAGAACCATGTGAAGCGGGAAGCCCCAATCCGTGCAACACATCCACTCACTGATAACAGAACCAAGCGAAGCGGGCAGCCCCAATCCGTGCAACACATCGACTAACTGATAACAGCACCAAGGGAAGCAGGCAGCCCCAATCCGTGCAACACATTGACTCACTGATAACAGAACCAAGGGAAGCAGGCAGCCCCAATCTGTGCAACACATCCACTCACTGATAACAGAACCAAGCGAAGCAGGCAGTCCCAATCCGTGCAACACATCGACTCACTGATAACAGCACCAAGCGAAGCAGGGAGTCCCAATCCGTGCAACACATCGACTCACTGATAACAGAACCAAGCGAAGCAGGCAGCCCCAATCCGTGCAACACATCGACTCACTGATAACAGAACCAAGGGAAGCAGCCAGCCCCAATCCGTGCAAAACATCGACTCACTGATAACAGAACCAAGCGAAGCAAGCAGCCCCAATCCAAGCTACACATCAACTCACTGATAACAGAACCAAGGGAAGCAGGTAGCCCCAATCCGTGCAAAACATCGACTCACTCATAACAGAACCAAGCGAAGCAAGCAGCCCCAATCCATGGAACACATCCACTCACTGATGACAGCACCAAGCGAAGCAGGCAGCCCCAATCCATGCAAAACATCGACTCACTGATAACAGAACCAAGCGAAGCAGGCAGTCCCAATCCGTGCAACACATCCACTCACTGATGACAGCACCAAGTGAAGCAGGCAGCCCCAATCCGTGCAACACCTCGACTCACTGATAACAGAACCAAGCGAAGCAAGCAGCCCCAATTCAAGCAACACATCCATTCACTGATAACACAACCAAGGGAAGCAGGCAGCCCCAATCCGTGCAACACATCGACTCATTGAAAACAGAACCAAGCGAAGCAGGCAACCCCAATCCAAGCAACACATCCATTCACTGATAATAGAACCTAGCGAAGCAGGCAGTCCCAATCCGTGCAACACAACCACTCACTGATGACAGTACCAAGCGAAGCAGGCAGCCCCAATTCAAGCAACACATCGACTCACTGATAACAGAACCAAGCGAAGCAGGGAGCCCCAATCCGTGCACCACATCAACTCACTGTTAACAGAACCTAGCGAAGCAGGCAGCCCCAATCCCTGCAACACATCTACTCACTGATAACAGAACCAAGCGAAGCAGGCAGCCCCAATCCATGCCACACATCGACTCACTTATAACAGAACCAAGCGAAGCAGGCAGTCCCAATCCGTGCAACACATCCACTCACTGATAACAGAACCAAGCGAAGCAGGCAGTCCCAATCCGTGCAACACATCCACTCACTGATAACAGAACCAAGCGAAGCAGGCAGCCCCAATCCATGCAACACATCGACTCACTGATAACAGAACCAAGGGAAGCAGGCAGCCCCAATCCAAGCAACACATCGACTCACTGATAACAGAACCAAGTGAAGCAGGGAGCCCCAATCTGTGCAAAACAACGACTCACTGATAAGAGAACCAAGCGAAACAGGCAGTCCCAATCCGTGCAACACATTGACTCACTGATGACAGAACCAAGCGAAGCAGGCAGCCCGCAATCCAAGCAACACATCCACTCACTGAAAACAGAACCAAGGGAAGCAGGCAGCCCCAATCCGTGCAGCACATCCACTCACTGATGACAGAACCCCAATCCGTGCAACACATCCACTCACTGATAGCAGAACCAAGTGAAGCAGGCAGCCCCAATCCAAGCAACACATCCACTCACTGATAACAAAACCAAGGGAAGCAGGCAGCCCCAATCCGTGCAACACATCCACTCACTGATAACAGAACCAAGTGAAGCGGGCAGCCGCAATCCGTGCAACACATCGACTCACTGATAACAGCACCAAGGGAAGCGGGCAGCCCCAATCCGTGCAACACATTGACTCACTGATAATAGAACCAAGGGAAGCAGGCAGCCCCAATCCGTGCAACACATCCACTCACTGACAACAGAACCAAGCGAAGCAGGCAGTCCCAATCTGTACAACACATCCACTCACTGATAACAGAACCAAGTGAAGCGGGCAGCCTCAATCCGTGCAACACATCCACTCACTGACAACAGAACCACAATCCGTGCAACACATCCACTGACTGATAACAGAACCAAGCGAAGCAGGCAACCCCAATCCGTGCAACACATCGACTCACTGATAACAGCACCAGGCGAAGCAGGCAGCCCCAATCCGTGTAACACACCTACTCACTGATAACAGAACCATGTGAAGCGGGCAGCCCCAATCCGTGCAACACATCCACTCACTGATAACAGAACCAAGCGAAGCGGGCAGCCCCAATCCGTGCAACACATCGACTCACTGATAACAGCACCAAGGGAAGCAGGCAGCCCCAATCCGTGCAACACATTGACTCACTGATAACAGAACCAAGGAAAGCAGGCAGCCCCAATCTGTGCAACACATCCACTCACTGATAACAGAACCAAGCAAAGCAGGCAGTCCCAATCCGTGCAACACATCGACTCACTGATAACAGCACCAAGCGAAGCAGGGAGTCCCAATCCGTGCAACACATCGACTCACTGATAACAGAACCAAGCGAAGCAGGCAGCCCCAATCCGTGCAACACATCGACTCACTGATAACAGAACCAAGCGAAGCAAGCAGCCCCAATCCAAGCAACACATCAACTCACTTATAACAGAACCAAGGGAAGCAGGTAGCCCCAATCCGTGCAAAACATCGACTCACTCATAACAGAACCAAGCAAAGCAAGCAGCCCCAATCCATGCAACACATCCACTCACTGATGACAGCACCAAGCGAAGCAGGCAGCCCCAATCCATGCAAAACATCGACTCACTGATAACAGAACCAAGCGAAGCAGGCAGTCCCAATCCGTGCAACACATCCCCTCACTGATGACAGCACCAAGTGAAGCAGGCAGCCCCAGTCCGTGCAACACCTCGACTCACTGATAACAGAACCAAGCGAAGCAAGCAGCCCCAATTCAAGCAACACATCCATTCACTGATAACACAACCAAGGGAAGCAGGCAGCCCCAATCCGTCCAACACATCGACTCATTGAAAACAGAACCAAGCGAAGCAGGCAACCCCAATCCAAGCAACACATCCACTCACTGATAATAGAACCTAGCGAAGCAGGCAGTCCCAATCCGTGCAACACAACCACTCACTGATGACAGTACCAAGCGAAGCAGGCAGCCCCAATTCAAGCAACACATCGACTCACTGATAACAGAACCAAGCGAAGCAGGGAGCCCCAATCCGTGCACCACATCAACTTACTGTTAACAGAACCAAGCGAAGCAGGCAGCCCCAATCCCTGCAACACATCTACTCACTGATAACAGAACCAAGCGAAGCAGGCATCCCCAATCCGTGCCACACATCGACTCACTTATAACAGAACCAAGCGAAGCAGGCAGTCCCAATCCATGCAACACATCCACTCACTGATAACAGAACCAAGCGAAGCAGGCAGTCCCAATCCGCGCAACACATCCACTCACTGATAACAGAACCAAGCGAAGCAGGCAGCCCCAATCCATGCAACACATCGACTCACTGATAACAGAACCAAGAGAAGCAGGCAGCCCCAATCCAAGCAAAACATCCACTCACTGAAAACAGAACCAAGGGAAGCAGGCAGCCCCAATCCGTGCAGCACATCCACTCACTGATGACAGAACCCCAATCCGTGCAACACATCCACTCACTGATAGCAGAACCAAGTGAAGCAGGCAGCCCCAATCCAAGCAACACATCCACTCACTGATAACAAAACCAAGGGAAGCAGGCAGCCCCAATCCGTGCAACACATCCACTCACTGATAACAGAACCAAGTGAAGCGGGCAGCCGCAATCCGTGCAACACATCGACTCACTGATAACAGCACCAAGGGAAGCGGGCAGCCCCAATCCGTGCAACACATTGACTCACTGATAATAGAACCAAGGGAAGCAGGCAGCCCCAATCCGTGCAACACATCCACTCACTGACAACAGAACCAAGCGAAGCAGGCAGTCCCAATCTGTACAACACATCCACTCACTGATAACAGAACCAAGTGAAGCGGGCAGCCTCAATCCGTGCAACACATCCACTCACTGACAACAGAACCACAATCCGTGCAACACATCCACTGACTGATAACAGAACCAAGCGAAGCAGGCAACCCCAATCCGTGCAACACATCGACTCACTGATAACAGCACCAGGCGAAGCAGGCAGCCCCAATCCGTGTAACACACCTACTCACTGATAACAGAACCATGTGAAGCGGGCAGCCCCAATCCGTGCAACACATCCACTCACTGATAACAGAACCAAGCGAAGCGGGCAGCCCCAATCCGTGCAACACATCGACTCACTGATAACAGCACCAAGGGAAGCAGGCAGCCCCAATCCGTGCAACACATTGACTCACTGATAACAGAACCAAGGAAAGCAGGCAGCCCCAATCTGTGCAACACATCCACTCACTGATAACAGAACCAAGCAAAGCAGGCAGTCCCAATCCGTGCAACACATCGACTCACTGATAACAGCACCAGGCGAAGCAGGCAGCCCCAATCCGTGTAACACACCTACTCACTGATAACAGAACCAAGCGAAGCAGGCAGCCCCAATCCGTGCAACACATCGACTCACTGATAACAGAACCAAGCGAAGCAAGCAGCCCAAATCCAAGCAACACATCAACTCACTGATAACAGCACCAAGGGAAGCAGGCAGCCCCAATCCGTGCAACACATTGACTCACTGATAACAGAACCAAGGAAAGCAGGCAGCCCCAATCTGTGCAACACATCCACTCACTGATAACAGAACCAAGCAAAGCAGGCAGTCCCAATCCGTGCAACACATCGACTCACTGATAACAGCACCAAGCGAAGCAGGGAGTCCCAATCCGTGCAACACATCGACTCACTGATAACAGAACCAAGCGAAGCAGGCAGCCCCAATCCGTGCAACACATCGACTCACTGATAACAGAACCAAGCGAAGCAAGCAGCCCCAATCCAAGCAACACATCAACTCACTTATAACAGAACCAAGGGAAGCAGGTAGCCCCAATCCGTGCAAAACATCGACTCACTCATAACAGAACCAAGCAAAGCAAGCAGCCCCAATCCATGCAACACATCCACTCACTGATGACAGCACCAAGCGAAGCAGGCAGCCCCAATCCATGCAAAACATCGACTCACTGATAACAGAACCAAGCGAAGCAGGCAGTCCCAATCCGTGCAACACATCCCCTCACTGATGACAGCACCAAGTGAAGCAGGCAGCCCCAGTCCGTGCAACACCTCGACTCACTGATAACAGAACCAAGCGAAGCAAGCAGCCCCAATTCAAGCAACACATCCATTCACTGATAACACAACCAAGGGAAGCAGGCAGCCCCAATCCGTCCAACACATCGACTCATTGAAAACAGAACCAAGCGAAGCAGGCAACCCCAATCCAAGCAACACATCCACTCACTGATAATAGAACCTAGCGAAGCAGGCAGTCCCAATCCGTGCAACACAACCACTCACTGATGACAGTACCAAGCGAAGCAGGCAGCCCCAATTCAAGCAACACATCGACTCACTGATAACAGAACCAAGCGAAGCAGGGAGCCCCAATCCGTGCACCACATCAACTTACTGTTAACAGAACCAAGCGAAGCAGGCAGCCCCAATCCCTGCAACACATCTACTCACTGATAACAGAACCAAGCGAAGCAGGCATCCCCAATCCGTGCCACACATCGACTCACTTATAACAGAACCAAGCGAAGCAGGCAGTCCCAATCCATGCAACACATCCACTCACTGATAACAGAACCAAGCGAAGCAGGCAGTCCCAATCCGCGCAACACATCCACTCACTGATAACAGAACCAAGCGAAGCAGGCAGCCCCAATCCATGCAACACATCGACTCACTGATAACAGAACCAAGAGAAGCAGGCAGCCCCAATCCAAGCAAAACATCCACTCACTGAAAACAGAACCAAGGGAAGCAGGCAGCCCCAATCCGTGCAGCACATCCACTCACTGATGACAGAACCCCAATCCGTGCAACACATCCACTCACTGATAGCAGAACCAAGTGAAGCAGGCAGCCCCAATCCAAGCAACACATCCACTCACTGATAACAAAACCAAGGGAAGCAGGCAGCCCCAATCCGTGCAACACATCCACTCACTGATAACAGAACCAAGTGAAGCGGGCAGCCGCAATCCGTGCAACACATCGACTCACTGATAACAGCACCAAGGGAAGCGGGCAGCCCCAATCCGTGCAACACATTGACTCACTGATAATAGAACCAAGGGAAGCAGGCAGCCCCAATCCGTGCAACACATCCACTCACTGACAACAGAACCAAGCGAAGCAGGCAGTCCCAATCTGTACAACACATCCACTCACTGATAACAGAACCAAGTGAAGCGGGCAGCCTCAATCCGTGCAACACATCCACTCACTGACAACAGAACCACAATCCGTGCAACACATCCACTGACTGATAACAGAACCAAGCGAAGCAGGCAACCCCAATCCGTGCAACACATCGACTCACTGATAACAGCACCAGGCGAAGCAGGCAGCCCCAATCCGTGTAACACACCTACTCACTGATAACAGAACCATGTGAAGCGGGCAGCCCCAATCCGTGCAACACATCCACTCACTGATAACAGAACCAAGCGAAGCGGGCAGCCCCAATCCGTGCAACACATCGACTCACTGATAACAGCACCAAGGGAAGCAGGCAGCCCCAATCCGTGCAACACATTGACTCACTGATAACAGAACCAAGGAAAGCAGGCAGCCCCAATCTGTGCAACACATCCACTCACTGATAACAGAACCAAGCAAAGCAGGCAGTCCCAATCCGTGCAACACATCGACTCACTGATAACAGCACCAAGCGAAGCAGGGAGTCCCAATCCGTGCAACACATCGACTCACTGATAACAGAACCAAGCGAAGCAGGCAGCCCCAATCCGTGCAACACATCGACTCACTGATAACAGAACCAAGCGAAGCAAGCAGCCCAAATCCAAGCAACACATCAACTCACTTATAACAGAACCAAGGGAAGCAGGTAGCCCCAATCCGTGCAAAACATCGACTCACTCATAACAGAACCAAGCAAAGCAAGCAGCCCCAATCCATGCAACACATCCACTCACTGATGACAGCACCAAGCGAAGCAGGCAGCCCCAATCCATGCAAAACATCGACTCACTGATAACAGAACCAAGCGAAGCAGGCAGTCCCAATCCGTGCAACACATCCCCTCACTGATGACAGCACCAAGTGAAGCAGGCAGCCCCAGTCCGTGCAACACCTCGACTCACTGATAACAGAACCAAGCGAAGCAAGCAGCCCCAATTCAAGCAACACATCCATTCACTGATAACACAACCAAGGGAAGCAGGCAGCCCCAATCCGTCCAACACATCGACTCATTGAAAACAGAACCAAGCGAAGCAGGCAACCCCAATCCAAGCAACACATCCACTCACTGATAATAGAACCTAGCGAAGCAGGCAGTCCCAATCCGTGCAACACAACCACTCACTGATGACAGTACCAAGCGAAGCAGGCAGCCCCAATTCAAGCAACACATCGACTCACTGATAACAGAACCAAGCGAAGCAGGGAGCCCCAATCCGTGCACCACATCAACTTACTGTTAACAGAACCAAGCGAAGCAGGCAGCCCCAATCCCTGCAACACATCTACTCACTGATAACAGAACCAAGCGAAGCAGGCATCCCCAATCCGTGCCACACATCGACTCACTTATAACAGAACCAAGCGAAGCAGGCAGTCCCAATCCATGCAACACATCCACTCACTGATAACAGAACCAAGCGAAGCAGGCAGTCCCAATCCGCGCAACACATCCACTCACTGATAACAGAACCAAGCGAAGCAGGCAGCCCCAATCCATGCAACACATCGACTCACTGATAACAGAACCAAGAGAAGCAGGCAGCCCCAATCCAAGCAAAACATCGACTCACTGATAACAGAACCAAGCGAAGCAGGCAGCCCCAATCCAAGCAACACATTGACTCACTGATAACAGAACCAAGCGAAGCAGGGAGCCCCAATCCGTGCAAAACATCGACTCACTGATAACAGAACCAAGCGAAACAGGCAGTCCCAATCCGTGCAACACATTGACTCACTGATGACAGAACCAAGCGAAGCAGGCAGCCCCAATCCAAGCAACACATCCACTCACTGATAACAGAACCAAGGGAAGCAGGCAGCCCCAATCCGTGCAACACATCCACTCACTGATGACAGAACCCCAATCCGTGCAACACATCCACTCACTGATAACAGAACCAAGTGAAGCAGGCAGCCCCAATCCATGCAACACATCGACTCTCTTATAACAGAACCAAGGGAAGCAGGCAGCCCCAATCCAAGCAACACATCCACTCACTGATAACAGAACCAAGGGAAGCAGGCAGCCCCAATCCGTGGAACACATCTACTCACTGATAACAGAACCAAGCGAAGCAGGCAGCCCCAATCCAAGCAACACATCGACTCACTGATAACAGAACCAAGCAACGCAGGCAGCCCCAATCCGTGCAACACATTGACTCACTGATAACAGAACCAAGGGAAGCAGGCAGCCCCAATCCGTGCAACACATCCACTCACTGATAACAGAACCAAGCGAAGCAGGCAGTCCCAATCTGTGCAACACATCCACTCACTGATAACAGAACCAAGTGAAGCGGACAGCCCCAATCCGTGCAACACATCCACTCACTGATAACAGAACCAAGCGAAGCAGGCAGTCCCAATACGTGCAACACATTGACTCTCTGATAACAGCACCAAGCGAAGCAGGCAGCCCCAATCCGTGTAACTCATCCACTCACTCATAACAGAACCATGTGAAGCGGGCCACCCCAATCCGTGAAACACATCCACTCACTGATAACAGAACCAAGCGAAGCGGGCAGCCCCAGTCCGTGCAACACATCGACTCACTGATAACAGCACCAAGGGAAGCAGGCAGCCCCAATCCGCGCAACACATTGACTCACTGATAACAGAACCAAGGGAAGCAGGCAGCCCCAATCCGTGCAACACATCCACTCACTGATAACAGAACCAAGCGAAGCAGGCAGTCCCAATCCGTGCAACACATCGACTCACTGATAACAGAACCAAGCGAAACAGGCAGTCCCAATGCGTGCAACACATCCACTCACTGATAACAGAACCAAGCGAAGCAGGCAGTCCCAATCCGTGCAACACATCCACTCACTGATAAGAGAACCAAGCGAAGCAGGCAGCCCCAATCCATGCAACACATCGACTCACTGATAACAGAACCAAGGGAAGCAGGCAGCCCCAATCCAAGCAACACATCGACTCACTGATAACAGAACCAAGCGAAGCAGGCAGCCCCAATCCAAGCAACACATCGATTCACTGATAACAGAACCAAGCGAAGCAGGCAGCCCCAATCCAAGCAACACATCGATTCACTAATAACAGAACCAAGCGAAGAAGGGAGCCCAATCCGTGCAAAACATCGACTCACTGATAACAGAACCAAGCGAAACAGGCAGTCCCAATCCGTGCAACACATTTACTTACTGATGAGAGAAACAAGCGAAGCAGGCAGCCCCAATCCAAGCAACACATCCACTCACTGATAACAGAACCAAGGGAAGCAGGCAGCCCCAATCCGTGCAACACATCCACTCACTGATGACAGAACCCCAATCCGTGCAACACATCCACTCACTGATAGCAGAACCAAGTGAAGCAGGCAGCCCCAATCCAAGCAACACATCCACTCACTGATAAAAGAACCAAGGGAAGCAGGCAGCCCCAATCCGTGCAACACATCCACTCACTGATAACAGAACCAAGTGAAGCGGGCAGCCCCAATCCGTGGAACACATCTACTCACTGATAACAGAACCAAGCGAAGCAGGCAGCCCCAATCCAAGCAACACATCGACTCACTGATAACAGAACCAAGCAAAGCAGGCAGCCCCAATCCGTGCAACACATTGACTCACTGATAACAGAACCAAGGGAAGCAGGCAGCCCCAATCCGTGCAACACATCCACTCACTGATAACAGAACCAAGCAAAGCAGGCAGTCCCAATCTGTGCAACACATCCACTCACTGATAACAGAACCAAGTGAAGCGGGCAGCCCCAATCCGTGCAACACATCCACTCACTGATAACAGAACCAAGCGAAGCAGGCATTCCCAATCCGTGCAACACATTGACTCACTGATAACAGCACCAAGTGAAGCAGGCAGCCCCAATCCGTGTAACACATCCACTCACTGATAACAGAACCATGTGAAGCGGGCCACCCCAATCCGTGCAACACATCCACTCACTGATAACAGAACCAAGCGAAGCGGGCAGCCCCAGTCCGTGCAACACATCGACTCACTGATAACAGCACCAAGGGAAGCAGGCAGCCCCAATCCGTGAAACACATTGACTCACTGATAACAGAACCAAGGGAAGCAGGCAGCCCCAATCCGTGCAACACATCCACTCACTGATAACAGAACCAAGCGAAGCAGGCAGTCCCAATCCGTGCAACACATCGACTCACTGATAACAGCACCAAGCGAAGCACGGAGTCTCAATCCGTGCAACACATCCACTCACTGATAACAGAACCAAGCGAAGCAGGGAGCCCCAATCAATGCAACACATCGACTCACTGATAACAGCACCAAGCGAAGCAGGCAGCCCCAATCCGTGCAACACATTCACTCACTGATAACAGCATCAAGCGAAGCAGGCAGCTCCAATCCGTGCAACACATCCACTCACTGATAACAGAACCAAGCGAAGCAGGCAGCCCCAATCCATGCAACACATCAACTCACTGATAACAGAACTAAGCGAAGCGGGCAGCCCCAATCCAAGCAACACATCGACTCACTGATAACAGAACCAAGCGAAGCGGGCAGCCCCAATCCGTGCAACGCATCCACTCACTGATAACAGAACCAAGTGAAGCAGGCAGCCCCAATCTGTGCAACACATCCACTCACTGATAACAGCACCAAGGGAAGCAGGCAGCCCCAATCCGTGCAACACATCGACTCACTATTGACAGAACCTAGGCCTGGACCCCTAGAGTCCGTTCTTACATACCCAGGCTCTGTTGCCATAACACTAGAAGGTAATCAGAACACGATCACACTACAGGGCTCCAATAAGGGTGACAAAGTGATGTGCCCAGGGTCACACGGTCTTGGTAAGTGGGGGATGCAGAGAGTCAGATGTAATGTTGCTGAAGTTGTCAACAAGGGTGTTCCTGCACCACAGAGCAATATCTGCTGACAAGCATCTGGGTGCAGGCAGAGGGAGCAGGCAGTGGTGCAGGCAGGGGGAACAGGCGGTGGTGCAGGTAGAGGGACCAGGCGGTAGTGCAGGCAGAGGATGGAGGTAGAGGAAACAGGCGGTGGTGCAGGTGGAGAGAGCAGGCAGTGGTGAATGCAGAGGATGGTGGTAGACGGAATAGGCGGTTGTGCAGGTGGAGAGAGCAGGAAGTGGTGCAGGCAGAGGATGGAGGTAGAGGGAACATGGGGTGGTGCAGGTAGAGGGAACAGGCGGTGCTGCAGGTGGAGAGAGCAGGCAGTGGTGCAGGCAGAGGATGGAGGTAGAGGGAACAGGGGGTGGTGCAGGTAGAAGAAACAGGCGGTTGTTCAGGTGGAGAGAGCAGGCAGTGGTGCAGGCAGTGGTGCAGGCAGAGGATCGAGGTAGAGGGAACAGGTGGTGGTGCAGGTAGAGGGAACAGGCGGTGGTGCAGGCAGAGGATGGAGGTAGAGAGAAGAGACGGTGGTGCAGGTGGAGAGAGCAGGCAGTGGTGCAGGCAGAGGATGGAGGTAGAGGGAACAGGCGGTGGTGCTGGTAGAGGGAACAGGCGGTGGTGCAGGCAGAAGATGGAGGTAGAGGGAACAGGCGGTGGTGCAGGGAGAGGATGGAGGTAGAGGGAACAGGCGGTGGTGCAGGCAGAGGATGGAGGTAGAGGGAACAGGCGGTGGGGCAGGTGGAGAGTGGAGGCAGTGGTGCAGGCAGAGGATGGAGGTAGAGGGAACAGGCGGCCGTGCAGGTAGAGGGAACAGGCGGTGGTGCAGATGGAGAGAGCAGGCAGTGGTGCAGCCAGAGGATGGAGGTAGACGGAACGGGCAGTGGTGCAGGCAGAGAATGGAGGTAGAGGGAACAGGCGGTGGTGCAGGTGGAGAGAGAAGGCAGTGGTGCAGGCAGGGGGAACAGGCGGTGGTGCAGGTAGAGGGACCAGGCGGTAGTGCAGGCAGAGGATGGAGGTAGAGGGAACAGGCGGTGGGGCAGGTGGAGAGTGGAGGCAGTGGTGCAGGCAGAGGATGGAGGTAGAGGGAACAGGCGGCCGTGCAGGTAGAGGGAACAGGCGGTGGTGCAGATGGAGAGAGCAGGCAGTGGTGCAGCCAGAGGATGGAGGTAGAGAGAACGGGCAGTGGTGCAGGCAGAGAATGGAGGTAGAGGGAACAGGCGGTGGTGCAGGCAGAAGATGGAGGTAGAGGGAACAGGCGGTGGTGCAGGTGGAGAGAGAAGGCAGTGGTGCAGGCAGAGGATGGAGGTAGAGGGGACAGACGGTGGTGCAGGTGGAGGGAACAGGCGGTGGTGCAGGTGGAGAGAGCAGGCAGTGGTGCAGGCAGAGGATGGAGGTAGAGGGAACAGGCGGTGGTGCAGGCAGAGAATGGAGGTAGACGTAACGAGCAGTGGTGCAGGCAGAGAATGGAGGTAGAGGGAACAGGCGGTGGTGCAGGCAGAAGATGGAGGTAGAGGGAACAGGCGGTGGTGCAGGTGGAGAGAGAAGGCAGTGGTGTAGGCAGAGGATGGAGGTAGAGGGAACAGACGGTGGTGCAGGTGGAGGGAACAGGCAGTGGTGCAGCTGGAGAGAGCAGGCAGTGGTGCAGGCAGAGGATGGGGGTAGAGGGAACAGGCAGTGGTGCAGGCAGAGGATGGAGGTAGAGGGAACAGGCGGTGGTGCAGGCAGAGGATGGAGGTAGAGGGAACAGGCGGTGGGGCAGGTGGAGAGTGGAGGCAGTGGTGCAGGCAGAGGATGGAGGTAGAGGGAACAGGCGGCCGTGCAGGTAGAGGGAACAGGCCGTGGTGCAGATGGAGAGAGCAGGCAGTGGTGCAGCCAGAGGATGGAGGTAGAGAGAACGGGCAGTGGTGCAGGCAGAGAATGGAGGTAGAGGGAACAGGCGGTGGTGCAGGCAGAAGATGGAGGTAGAGGGAACAGGCGGTGGTGCAGGTGGAGAGAGAAGGCAGTGGTGCAGGCAGAGGATGGAGGTAGAGGGAACAGACGGTGGTGCAGGTGGAGGGAACAGGCGGTGGTGCAGGTGGAGAGAGCAGGCAGTGGTGCAGGCAGAGGATGGAGGTAGAGGGAACAGGCAGTGGTGCAGGCAGAGGATGGAGGTAGAGGGAACAGGCGGTGGTGCAGGTGGAGAGAGCAGGCAGTGGTGCAGGCAGAGGATGGAGGTAGAGGGAACAGACGGTGGTGCAGGTGGAGGATGGAGGTAGAGGGAACAGGCGGTGGTGCAGGTAGAGGGAACAGACGGTGGTGCAGGTGGAGAGAGCAGGCAAACGTGCAGAGGATGGAGGTAGAGGGAACAGGCGGTGGTGCAGGCAGAGGATGGAGGTAGAGGAAACAGGCGGTGGTGCAGGCAGAGGATGGAGGTAGAGGAAACAGGCGGTGGTGCAGGCAGAAGATGGAGGTAGAGGGAACAGGCGGTGGTGCAGGTGAAGAGAGCAGGCAGTGGTGCAGGCAGAGGATGGAGGTAAAGGGAACAGGCGGTGGTGCAGGTACAGGGAACAGGCCGTGGTGCAGGTGGAGAGAGCTGAAGTGGTGCAGGCAGAGGATGGAGGTAGAGGGAACAGGCAGTGGTGCAGATAGAGTTAACAGGCGGTGGTGCAGGTGGAGAGAGCAGGCAGTGTTGCAGGCAGAGGATGGAGGTAGAGGGAACAGGCGGTGGGGCAGGTACGGGGAACAGGCAGTGGTGCAGGTGGAGAGAGCAGGCAGTGGTGCAGGCAGAGGATGGAGGTAGAGGGAACAGGCAGAGGTGCAGGCAGAGGATGGAGGTAGAGTGAACAGGCGGTGGTGCAGGCAGAGGATGGAGGTAGAGGGAACAGACGGTGGTGCAGGTAGAGGGAACAGGCGGTGGTGCAGGTGGAGAGAGCAGGCAGTGGTGCAGGCAGAGGATGGAGGTAGAGGGAACAGACGGTGGTGCAGGTGGAGGATGGAGGTAGAGGGAACAGGCGGTGGTGCAGGTAGAGGGAACAGGCAGTGGTGCAGGTGGAGAGAGCAGGCAATGGTGCAGGCAGAGGATGGAGGTAGAGGGAACAGGCGGTGGTGCAGGTAGAGGGAACAGGCGGTGGTGCAGGTGGAGAGAGCAGACAATGGTGCAGAGGATGGAGGTAGAGGGAACAGGCGGTGGTGCAGGCAGAGGATGGAGGTAGAGGAAACAGGCGGTGGTGCAGGCAGAGGATGGAGGTAGAGGGAACAGGCGGTGGTGCAGGCAGAGGATGGAGGTAGAGGAAACAGGCGGTGGTGCAGGCAGAGGATGGAGGTAGAGGAAACAGGCGGTGGTGCAGGCAGAGGATGCAGGTAGAGGAAACAGGCGGTGGTGCAGGCAGAAGATGGAGGTAGAGGGAACAGGCGGTGGTGCAGGTGAAGAGAGCAGGCAGTGGTGCAGGCAGAGGATGGAGGTAAAGGGAACAGGCGGTGGTGCAGGTACAGGGAACAGGCCGTGGTGCAGGTGGAGAGAGCAGGAAGTGGTGCAGGCAGAGGATGGAGGTAGAGGGAACAGGCAGTGGTGCAGATAGAGTTAACAGGCGGTGGTGCAGGTGGAGAGAGCAGGCAGTGTTGCAGGCAGAGGATGGAGGTAGAGGGAACAGGCGGTGGGGCAGGTACGGGGAACAGGCGGTGGTGCAGGTGGAGAGAGCAGGCAGTGGTGCAGGCAGAGGATGGAGGTAGAGGGAACAGGCAGTGGTGCAGGCAGAGGATGGAGGTAGAGTGAACAGGCGGTGGTGCAGGCAGAGGATGGAGGTAGAGGGAACAGACGGTGGTGCAGGTAGAGGGAACAGGCGGTGGTGCAGGTGGAGAGAGCAGGCAGTGGTGCAGGCAGAGGATGGAGGTAGAGGGAACAGACGGTGGTGCAGGTGGAGGATGGAGGTAGAGGGAACAGGCGGTGGTGCAGGTAGAGGGAACAGGCAGTGGTGCAGGTGGAGAGAGCAGGCAATGGTGCAGGCAGAGGATGGAGGTAGAGGGAACAGGCGGTGGTGCAGGTAGAGGGAACAGGCGGTGGTGCAGGTGGAGAGAGCAGGCAATGGTGCAGAGGATGGAGGTAGAGGGAACAGGCGGTGGTGCAGGCAGAGGATGGAGGTAGAGGAAACAGGCGGTGGTGCAGGCAGAGGATGGAGGTAGAGGAAACAGGCGGTGGTGCAGGCAGAGGATGGAGGTAGAGGAAACAGGCGGTGGTGCAGGCAGAAGATGGAGGTAGAGGGAACAGGCGGTGGTGCAGGTGAAGAGAGCAGGCAGTGGTGCAGGCAGAGGATGGAGGTAAAGGGAACAGGCGGTGGTGCAGGTACAGGGAACAGGCCGTGGTGCAGGTGGAGAGAGCAGGAAGTGGTGCAGGTGGAGAGAGCAGGCAGTGTTGCAGGCAGAGGATGGAGGTAGAGGGAACAGGCAGTGGGGCAGGTACGGGGAACAGGCAGTGGTGCAGGTGGAGAGAGCAGGCAGTGGTGCAGGCAGAGGATGGAGATAGAGGGAACAGGCGGTGGCGCAGGTGGAGAAAGGAGGCAGTGGTGCAGGCGGTGGTGCAGGTGGAGAGATCAGGCAGTGGTGCAGGCAGAGGATGGAGGTAGAGGGAACAGGCGGTGGTGCAGGTACAGGGAACAGGCCGTGGTGCAGGTGGAGAGAGCAGGAAGTGGTGCAGGCAGAGGATGGAGGTAGAGGGAACAGGCAGTGGTGCAGGTAGAGTTAACAGGCGGTGGTGCAGGTGGAGAGAGCAGGCAGTGTTGCAGGCAGAGGATGGAGGTAGAGGGAACAGGCGGTGGGGCAGGTACGGGGAACAGGCAGTGGTGCAGGTGGAGAGAGGAGGCAGTGGTGCAGGCAGAGGATGGAGGTAGAGGGAACAGGCGGCCGTGCAGGTAGAGGGAACAGGCGGTGGTGCAGGTGGAGAGAGCAGGCAGTGGTGCAGGCAGAGGATGGAGGTAGAGGGAACAGGCAGTGGTGCAGGCAGAGAATGGAGGTAGAGGGAACAGGCGGTGGTGCAGGTAGAGGGTACAGGCGGTGGTGCAGGCAGAAGATGGAGGTAGAGGGAACAGGCGGTGGTGCAGGTGGAGACAGCAGGCAGTGGTGCAGGCAGAGGATGGAGGTAGAGGGAACAGGCGGTGGTGCAGGTGGAGACAGCAGGCGGTGGTGCAGGGAGAGGATGGAGGTAGAGGGAACAGGAGGGGGTGCAGGTAGAGGGAACAGGCGGTGGTGCAGGTGGAGAGAGCAGGCAGTGGTGCAGGCAGAGGATGGAGGTAGAGGAAACAGGCAGTGGTGCAGGCAGAGGATGGAGGTAGAGGGAACAGGCGGTGGTGCAGGTAAAGGGAACAGGCGGTGGTGCAGGTGGAGAGAGCAGGCAGTGGTGCAGGCAGAGGATGGAGGTAGAGGGAACAGGCGGTGGTGCAGGCAGAGGATGGAGGTAGAGGGAACAGGCAGTGGTGCAGGTAGAGGGACAGGCGGTGGTGCAGGTGGAGAGAGCAGGCAGTGCTGCAGGCAGAGGATGGAGGTAGAGGGAACAGGCGGTGGTGCAGGCAAAAGATGGAGGTAGAGGGAACAGGCGGTGGTGCAGGCAGAGGATGGAGGTAGAGGAAACAGGCTGTGGTGCAGGCAGAGGATCGAGGTAGAGGAAACAGGCAGTGGTGCAGGCATAGGATGGAGGTAGAGGGAACAGGCGGTGGTGCAGGTAGAGGGAACAGACGGTGGTGCAGGTAGAAGATGGAGGTAGAGGGAAGAGGCAGTGGTGCAGGTGGAGAGAGCAGGCAGTGGTGCAGGCAGAGGATGGAGGTAGAGGGAACAGGCGGTGGTGCAGTTAGAGGGAACAGGCGGTGGTGCAGGTGGAGATAGCAGGCAGTGGTGCAGGCAGAGGATGGAGGTAGAGGGAACAGGCGGTGGTGCAGGTAGAGGGAACAGGCGGTGGTGCAGGTGGAGAGAGCAGGCAGTGTTGCAGGCAGAGGATGGAGGTAGAGGGAACAGGCGGTGGTGCAGGTAGAGGGAACAGGCGGTGGTGCAGGTTGAGGGAACAGGCGGTGGTGCAGATGGAGAGAGCAGGCAGTGGTGCAGGCAGAAAATGGAGGTAGAGGGAACAGGCAGTGGTGCAGGCAGAGGATGGAGGTAGAGGAAACAGGTGGTGGTGCAGGCAGAGGATGGAGGTAGAGGGAACAGGCGGTGGTGCAGGTAGAGGGAACAGGCGGTGGTGCAGGTTGAGGGAACAGGCGGTGGTGCAGGTGAAGAGAGCAGGCAGTGGTGCAGGCAGAAGATGGAGGTAGAGGGAACAGGCGGTGGTGCAGGCAGAGGATGGAGGTAGAGGGAACAGGCAGTGGTGCAGGTAGAGGGACAGGCGGTGGTGCAGGTGGAGAGAGCAGGCAGTGCTGCAGGCAGAGGATGGAGGTAGAGGGAACAGGCGGTGGTGCAGGCAGAAGATGGAGGTAGAGGGAACAGGCGGTGGTGCAGGCAGAGGATGGAGGTAGAGGAAACAGGCTGTGGTGCAGGCAGAGGATCGAGGTAGAGGAAACAGGCAGTGGTGCAGGCAGAGGATGGAGGTAGAGGGAACAGGCGGTGGTGCAGGTAGAGGGAACAGACGGTGGTGCAGGCAGAAGATGGAGGTAGAGGGAAGAGGCAGTGGTGCACGTGGAGAGAGCAGGCAGTGGTGCAGGCAGAGGATGGAGGTAGAGGGAACAGGTGGTGGTGCAGGTAGAGGGAACAGGCGGTGGTGCAGGTGGAGATAGCAGGCAGTGGTGCAGGCAGAGGATGGAGGTAGAGGGAACAGGCGGTGGTGCAGGTAGAGGGAACAGGCGGTGGTGCAGGTGGAGAGAGCAGGCAGTGTTGCAGGCAGAGGATGGAGGTAGAGGGAACAGGCAGTGGTGCAGGTTGAGGGAACAGGCGGTGGTGCAGGTTGAGGGAACAGGCGGTGGTGCAGGTGGAGAGAGCAGGCAGTAGTGCAGGCAGAAAATGGAGGTAGAGGGAACAGGCAGTGGTGCAGGCAGAGGATGGAGGTAGAGGAAACAGGTTGTGGTGCAGGCAGAGGATGGAGGTAGAGGGAACAGGCGGTGGTGCAGGTAGAGGGAACAGGCGGTGGTGCAGGTTGAGGGAAGAGGCGGTGGTGCAGGTGGAGAGAGCAGGCAGTGGTGCAGGCAGAAGATGGAGGTAGAGGGAACAGGCGGTGGTGCAGGCAGAGGATGGAGGTAGAGGAAACAGGCGGTGTGCAGGCAGAGGATGGAGGTAGAGGGAAGAGGCAGTGGTGCAGGTAGAGAGAGCAGGCAGTGGTGCAAGCAGAGGATGGAGGTAGAGGGAACAGGCGGTGGTGCAGGTAGAGAGAACAGGCGGTGGTGCAGGTGGAGAGAGCAGGCAGTGGTGCAGGCAGAGGATGGAGGTAGAGGGAACAGGCAGTGGTGCAGGTAGAGGGAACAGGCGGTGGTGCAGGTGGAGAGAGCAGGTAGTGTTGCAGGCAGAGGATGGAGGTAGAGGGAATAGGCGTTGGTGCAGGTAGAGGGAACAGGCGGTGGTGCAGGCAGAGGATGGAGGTCTAGGGAGCAGGCGGTGGTGCAGGCAGAGGATGGAGGTAGAGGGAGCAGGCAGTGGTGCAGGCAGAGGATGGAGGTAGAGGGAACAGGCAGTGGTGCAGGTAGAGGGAACAGGCGGTGGTGCAGGCAGAGGATGGAGGTCTAGGGAGCAGGCGGTGGTGCAGGCAGAGGATGGAGGTAGAGGGAGCAGGCAGTGGTGCAGGCAGAGGATGGAGGTAGAGGGAACAGGCAGTGGTGCAGGTAGAGGGAACAGGCGGTGGTGCAGGCAGAAGATGGAGGTAGAGGGAACAGGCAGTGGTGCAGGTGGAGAGAGAAGGCAGTGGTGCAGGCAGGTGATGGAGGTAGAGGGAACAGGCAGTGGTGCAGTTAGAGGGAACAGGCGGTGGTGCAGGTAGAGGGAACAGGCGGTGGTGCAGGTAGAGGGACCAGGCGGTGGTGCAGGAAGAGGGTGCAGACAGAGGGAGCAGGCAGTGGTGCAGGCAGAGAATGGAGGTAGAGGGAACAGGCGGTGGTGCAGGACGATGGTGCAGGCAGAGGGTGGAGGCAGAGGGTGCAGGTAGAGGGAACAGGGGGTGGTGCAGGTAGAGGGACCAGGCGGTGGTGCAGGAAGAGGGTGCAGGCAGAGGGTGGAGGCAGAGACCGAGGTTCCCTACCCCTCCCTGGGGTCCCTACCCCTGGGGTACTGACTCGCAAAGAGAGAGACAACAGAGAGAGTGGGGGGGGCGAAATTAAGCGCACTGGTGTGAGTCAGAGGGAGATCAATGTAAATGGTGAGTGGAGAGAGGGGAGTACGAGAGCGGAGAGAGAAACTGAGGCAGGAGGGAGTTACCCAAGGCCAGTCCTGCTCTGGAGGCGGAGAGACAGAGCAAGGAGGACTCAGTAAGTCAACAGCGTGATCTGGAACCCCAGGGATGTGCACATCATTACAGTGAACAGCGTGATCCGGAACCCCAGGGATGTGCACATCATTACAGTGAACAGCGTGATCCGGAACCCCAGGGATGTGCACATCATTACAGTGAACAGCGTGATCTGGAACCCCAGGGATGTGCACATTTCTACAGTGAGCACATAATCTGGAACCCTGGGGATGTGTACATTTGTACAGTTAACAACGTGATCTGGAACCCTAGGGATGTGCACATTTCTTCAGTGAGCACATGATCTGGAACCCTAGGTATGTGCAAATTTCTACAGTGAGAAGCGTGATCCGAAACCCCAGGGATGTGCACATTTCTACATTGAACAGCGTGATCCGGAACCCCAGGGATGTGTACATTTCTACAGTGAGCAGCATGATCCGGAACCCCAGGGATGTGCACATTTCTACAGTGAACAGCGTGATCTGGAACCCTAGGGATTTGCACATTTCTACAGTCAGCACATGATCTGGAACCCTGGGGATGTGTGAGCAGCGTGATCCGGAACCAAAGGGATGTGCACATTTCTACAGTGAACAGCGTGATTTGGAACCCTAGGGATGTGCACATTTCTACAGTCAGCACATGATCTGGAACCCTGGGGATGTGTACATTTCTGCAGTGAACACATGATCTGGAACCCTAGGGATGTCCACATTTCTACAGTGAACAGCGTGATCTGGAACCCCGGGGATGTGTACATTTCTACAGTCAACAGCGTGATCTGGAACCCCGTGGATGTGCACATTTCTACAGTGAACAGCGTGATCTGGAACCCCGGGGATGTGTACATTTCTACAGTCAACAGCGTGATCTGGAACCCGGGATGTTTACATTTCTACAGTGAACAGCGTGATCTGGAACCCTGGGGATGTGTACATTTCTACAGTGAACAGCGTGATCTGGAACGCAGGGATGTGTATATTTCTGAAGTGAACAGCGTGATCTGGAACCCTAGGAATGTGTACATTTCTACAGTGAACCCATGATCTGGAACCCTAGAGATGTGCACATTTCTACAGTGAACACATGATCTGGAACCATAGGGATATGCACATTTTACAGTGAACACATGATCTGGAACTTCAGGGTTGTGCACATTTCTACAGTGTGCACATGATCTGAAGCCCTAGAGATGTACACATTTCTACAGTGAACACATGATCTGGAACCATAGGGTTGTGCACATTTCTACAGTGAACATATGATCTGGAACACTAGAGATGTGCACATTTCCACAGTGAGCACATGATCTGAAACCCCAGGGTTGTGCACATTTCTACAGTGAGCACATGATCTGAACCCCTAGGGATGTTCACATTTCTACCATGAATAGATGATCTAGAACCCTAGGGATGTGTACATTTCTACCGTGAACACATGATCTGGAACCCTAGGAATGTGCACATTTCTACTATGAGCACATGATCTGGAACCCTAGGGGTGTGCACATTTCTACAGTGAACACATAATCTGGAACCCTAGGGATGTGCACATTTCTACAGTGAACAGCGTGAACTGGAACCCTAGGGATGTGCACATTTCTACAGTGAACACATGATCTGGAAGCCTAGGGATGTGTACGTTTCTACAGTGAACACATGATCTGGAACCCGAGGAATGTGCGCATTTCTACAGTGAACACATGATCTGGAACCCCAGTGATGTGCATATTTCTACACTGAACATTGTGATCTGGAACCCTAGGGTTGTGCATATTTCTGCAGTGACTACATGATCTGGAACCCCAGGAATGTGCACTTTTCTAAAGTGAAAAGTGTGATGCGGAACCCTCGGGATGTGCACATTTGTACTGTGAACATATGATCTGGAACCCCAGGAATGTGCACATTTCTACAGTGAACACATGATCTAGAATCCCAGGAATGTGCACATTTCTACAGTGAGCATATGATCTGGAACCCTAGGGATGTGCACATTTCTGCAGTGAGCACATGATCTAGAACCCTAGAGATGTGCACATTTCTACAGTGAGCACATGATCTGGAACCCCAGGATTGTGCACATTTCTACAGTGAGCACATGATCCGGAAACCTAGGGATGTCCACATTTCTGCCGTGGACACATGATCTGGAACCCTAGGAATGTGCACATTTCTAGTGTGAGCACATGATCTGGAACCACAGGGATGTGCACATTTCTACAGTGAACAGCGTGAACTGGAACCCTAGGGATGTGCACATTTCTACTGTGAACACATGATCTGGAACCCTAGGAATGTGCACATTTTACACTGAACACATGATCTGGAACCCAAGGGATGTGCACATTTCTGAAGTGAACACATGATCTGGAACCCCAGGAATGTGCACATTTCTACAGTGAACACATGATCTGCAATCCCAGGAATGTTCACATTTCTACAGTGAACATGTGATCTGGAACGCTAGGGATGTGCACATTCCTACAGTGAATACATGATCTGGAACCCCAGAGATGTGCACGTTTCTACAGTGAGCACATGATCTGGAACCCCAGGATTGTGCACATTTCTACAGTGAGCACATGATCTGGAAACCTAGGGATGTCCACATTTCTGCCGTGTACACATGATCTGGAACCCTAGAAATGTGCACATTTCTAGTGTGAGTACATGATCTGGAACCCTAGGGAAGTGCACATTTCTACAGTGAACAGCGTGAACTGGAACCCTAGGGATGTGCACATTTCTACGTGAACACATGATCTGGAACCCTAGGAATGTGCACATTTTACACTGAACACATGATCCGGAACCCAAGGGATGTGCACATTTCTGAAGTGAACACATGATCTGGAACCCCAGGAATGTGCACATTTCTACAGTGAACACATGATCTGGAATCCCAGGAATGTGTACATTTCTACAGTGAACACGTGATCTGGAACGCTAGGGATGTGCACATTCCTACAGTGAACACATGAACTGGAACCATAGGGATAGGCAAATTTCTACAGTGGATAGCATGATCTGGAACCCCAGGGATGTGAACATTTCTACAGTGAACACATGACCTGGAACCCTAGGGATACGCACATCTCTACAGTGAACACATGAACCTGACCCCTAGGGATGTGAACATTTCTACAGTGGACACATGATCCGGAACCCTAGAGATGTGCACATTTCTACAGTGTCTGACGGGCACCACCCCAGATGGGGGCGCTCTTTGCCGGAGATCTTTTACAATGATGGTGCCGTGACCCCAAGAATGAGTAGGCAAAAAAAGGAGATCAAAACAGGAAAATGATTAAAATTGGCTCTCAAAACCTCCAACGGGTAAACGATTTATTAGACCAGATGGAAGGTAGGGACCAAGATTAAAAAAGATGTAGACAGGAGAGTGAAACAGAGATAATGATCAGTCACTCTATATTAGAAAGAATGAATGGGAGGGAGGTTGGACAGTTTCCAGACCAACCCTTTCATGGGTCAACATGTTTCGCATCCTGGTGGCCCATACGGGTCCAGTGATGCTTCATCAGGACCTAGATGACTACGTGTATCTCCTAATCATAAAGGGCAAGTGTGCCTTCTTAGTCTAAGTATATAGGTTACTAATAACCAGAGAGTTATGGAAAAAATAACCAATCACTTACATCAGTCGGGAACATATAATTCCTAACTATGGCCCATCCCCATTAAGGGAGTGCGCTCCATAGGACCACGTATACCAATGGTCAGGCGCAGTTTAAGTTTTGAAATGCTGCCGAGACCGTCAGGGAACCTACCCGGGTCCGTGGATCCTGTATACAATACAGGATCCACGGACCTGGGTAGGTTCCCTGGTGTATCTCCTAATCATAAAGGGCAAGTGTGCCTTCTTAGTCTAAGTATATAGGTTACTAATAACAATATACAATACAGGATCCACGGACCCGGGTAGGTTCCCTGACGGTCTCGGCAGCATTTCAAAACTTAAACTGCGCCTGACCATTGGTCTACGTGGTCCTATGGAGCGCACTCCCTTAATGGGGATGGGCCATAGTTAGGAATTATATGTTCCCGACTGATGTAAGTGATTGGTTATTTTTTCCATAACTCTCTGGTTATTAGTAACCTATATGCTTAGAATAAGAAGGCACACTTGCCCTTTATGATTAGGAGATACACGTAGTCATCTAGGTCCTGACGAAGCATCACTGGACCCGTATGGGCCACCAGGATGCGAAACATGTTGACCCATGAAAGGGTTGGTCTGGAAACTGTCCAACCTCCCTCCCATTCATTCTTTCTAATATAGAGTGATTGATCATTATCTCTGTTTCACTCTCCTGACTACATCTTTTTTAATCTTGGTCCCTACCTTCCATCTGGTCTAATAAATCGTTTACCCGTTGGAGGTTTTGAGAGCCAATTTTAATCATTTTTCTGTTTTGATCTCCTTTTTTTGCCTACTCATTCTTGGGGTCACGGCACCATCATTGTAAAAGATCTCCGGCAAAGAGCCCCCCCATCTGGGGTGGTGCCCGTCAGACATTGCAGTGCTGGTCTGACGAGGAGCTACACCGATGATGAAGCATGACATCCTCATGGATGTGTGAGGTTATTTGCTCCTAAATTTTAGGACCCCCCATGTGTTCCCTTCTTTCTAATTGGAACAGTGTATTATATATTTTTCATAGCCTGATTGGGAGGATATACACTGGACCATAATCCCTCCCTTATCCCTCTTTTTTTCTGAGTCATTTCTACAGTGGACACATGATCGGGAACCCTAGGGATGTGCACATTTCTACAGTGGACACATGATCTGGAACCCTAAGGATGGGAAAATTTATACTGTGAACACATGATCTGGAACCCTAGGGATGTACACATTTATCCAGTTAGCACGTGATCTGGAACCCCAAGGATGTGCACATTTGTACAGTGCCCATATGCTCTGGAATCCTAGGGATGTGCACATTTCTATAGTGAGCACATGATGTGGAACCCCAGGGTTTTGCACATTTCTACAGTGAACACATGATCTGGAACCCTAGGGATGTGCACATTTCTACAGTGGACAGCGTGATCCGAAGCCCAAGGTATATGCACATTTCTACAGTGAACAGCGTGATCCGGAACTCCAGGGATGTGTACATTTCTACAGTGAGCAGCGTGATCTGGAACCCTAGGGATGTGCACATTTCTACAGTGAACAGCATGATCTGGAACCCTAGGGATGTGCACATTTCTACAGTGAGCACATGATCTGGAACCCTAGGAATGTGCACATTTCTACAGTGGACACATGATCTGAAACCCTAAGGATGGGCACATTTATACTGTGAACACATGATCTGGAACCTTAGGGATGTACACATTTCTACAATTAGCACATGATCTGGAACCCCAAGGATGTGCACATTTCTACAGTGCACACATGATCTAGAATCCTAGGGATGTGCACATTTCTACAGTGAGCACATGATGTGGAACCCCAGGGTTTTGCACATTTCTACAGTGAACACATGATCTGGAACCCTAGGGATGTGCACATTTCTACAGTGGACACATGGTCTAGAACCCCAGGGATGTGCACATTTCTACAGAGGACACATGATCTGGAACCCTAGAGATGTGCACATTTCTGCAGTGGAGAGCGTGATCTGGAACCCCAGGAATGTGCACATTTCTACAGTGAACACATGATCCGGAACCCTAGGGATGTGCACATTTCTACAGTGGACAGCGTGATCCGAAGCCCAAGGTATGTGCACATTTCTACAGTGAACAGCGTGATCCTGAACTCCAGGGATGTGCACATTTCTACAGTGAACAGCGTGATCTGGAACACTAGGGATGTCCACATTTCTACAGTGAACACATGATTTGGAACCCTGGGGATGTGCACATTTCTACAGTGAGCACATGATCTGGAACCCTAGGAATGTGCACATTTCTACAATGGACACATGATCTGGAACCATATGGATGTGCACATTTATACAGTGGGCACATGATCTGGAACCCAAGGGATGTGCACATTTCTACGGTGAGCACATGATCTGGAACCCTAGGGATGTGCACATTTCTGCAATGGACACATGATCGGGAACCCTAGGGATGTTCACATTTCTACAGTGGACACATGATCTGGAACCCTAAGGATGGGCACATTTATACCGTGAACACATGAGCTGGAACCCTCAGGATGTACACATTTCTACAATTAGCACATGATCTGGAACCCCAAGGATGTGCACATTTCTACAGTGCACACATGATCTAGAATCCTAGGGATGTGCACATTTCTACAGTGAACACATGATCTGGAACCCTAGGGATGTGCACATTTCTACAGTGGACACATGATCTAGAACCCCAGGGATGTGCACATTTCTACAGAGGACACATGATCTGGAACCCTAGAGATGTGCACATTTCTGCGGTGGAGAGCGTGATCTGGAACCCCAGGAATGTGCACATTTCTACAGTGAACACATGATCTGGAACCCTAGGGATGTGCACATTTCTACAGTGGACAGCGTGAGCCGAAGCCCAAGGTATGTGCACATTTCTACAGTGAACAGCGTGATCCGGAACTCCAGGGATGTGCACATTTCTACAGTGAACAGCGTGATCTGGAACACTAGGGATGTCCACATTTCTACAGTGAACACATGATTTGGAACCCTGGGGATGTGCACATTTCTACAGTGAGCACATGATCTGGAACCCTAGGGATGTGCACATTTCTACAGTGGGCACATGATCTGGAACCCTAGGAATGTGCACATTTTTACAGTGAGCACATGATCTGGAACCGTAGGAATGTGCACATTTCTACACATGATCTGAAACCCTAGGGATGTGCACATTTCTACAGTGAATACATGATGTGGAACCCCAGGAATGTGTACATTTCTACAGTGAACACATGATCTGAAACCCTAGGAATGTGCACATTTTACACTGAACACATGATCTGGAACCCAAGGGGTGTGCACATTTCTACAGTGAGCCCAGAGCTCCTCCAGTGTGTCCCAGACCTCTGTCATCTTGAATCCAGAGGTGTGAGGGCATAATGGAGGGCTCTGAGTGGCCAGTGCCAGCAGGTGACGTCAGAGACCCCTCCTGATAGGTGCTTACCTCACTAGGTGGCCAATCCTCCTCTGAGGGCGATTTAGGGTCTCTCCTGTGGGCTTTTCCTCAGATAACGACTTGCAAGAATTCACCAGAGTTCCTCTGCATCTCCCTCTTTTACTTCTGCCAAAGATCGACTGCTGACTGCTCCAGGACGCCTGCAAAACTGCAACAAAGTAGCCAGAAGACTACCAGCAACATTGTAGCGCCTAATCCTGACGGCTTTCTCGGCTGTTTCCTGGTGGTGCATGCTCTGAGGGCTGTCTGCCTTCACCCTGCACTGGAAGCCAAGAAGAAATCTCCTGTGGGTTGACGGAATCTTCCCCCTGCTAACGCAGGAACCAAACTTCAGCTTCACCGGTCCTCTGGGTCCACTCTCATCTTGACGAGCGTGGTCCCTAGAACACAGGGGTGGATCCAAGTGACCCCAACAGTCCAGTGGTCCATCTGTCCAAATTTAGTGGAGGTAAGTCCTTGCCTCCCCTCGCCAGACAGTAATCCTGTGTACTGCGTGAACTGCAGCTGCTAGGGCTTCTGTGCACTTTTGCAAGGAATCATTCATGCACAGCCTAGCCCAGGTCCCCAGCACTCCGTCCTGCATTGCGCAACTTGCTGAGTTGACCACCGGCTTCGTGGGACCCTCCTTTGTAGTGTTGAGACGACTGCTGTGCTCAGTTTTCTTGAACCCATGTTCAAGTACTTCTGCGGGTGTTGCTTTCTTGTGCATGGGCTCTCTGTGTTGCTGAGGGCCCCCTCTGTCTCCTCTTCCAAGTGGCGACCTCCTGGTCCTTCCTGGGCCCGGGCAGCACCCTTTTTCTTCAACTGCGACCTTTGCAGCTAGCAAGGTTTGTTTACAGTCTTTTTCCAAAGAAACTACTCTGCATCCTCCAGCACTCCGTGGGACATCTTCTGCGCAAAGGAGAAGTTCCTTGCACCTTTTGTTGTTGCAGAATCTTCAGCTTCTTCCACCCGGAGGCAGCCATTTTGCAACTTCATCCGGGGTTTAGTGGGCTCCTGCCCCCCCTGGACACTTTTGTGACTCTTGGACTTGGTCCCCTTCCGTTACAGGTCCTCAGGTCCAGGAATCCGTCTTCAGTGCTTTGCAGTCTGTGGTGGTCTTTGCAGAATCTCCTATCACGACTTTAGTGTGTTTCTGGGGAAGTAGGGCCACTTTACTCCTACTTTTCAGGGGCTTGGGGTGGGGTATCTTGGACACCCTTAAGGCCTCATTACAACCCTGGCGGTCAAAGACCGCCAGGGCTGTTTTGGAGATTGCACCGCCAACAGCCTGGCGGTGCAATCTTGCCTATTACGACCGCGGCGGAAGTGCTGCGGTCGCACCGCCGGGACCGGCGGTTTATTGCCATGGTTGTCCCGGCGGTTTTAATCCTCCAGGGCAGCGCTGCCCAGGGGATTACGAGTCCCCTTCCCGCCAGCCTGTCCATGGCGGTAGAGACTGCCATGGAAAGGCTGGCGGGAAGGGGAGTTGGCGGGCCCCTGCACTGCCCATGCATTTTGCATGGGCAGTGCAGGGGCCCCCAGGCACAGCCCCACACTGCTTTTCACTGTCTGCACAGCAGACAGTGAAAAGCGCGATGGGTGCAGCTGCACCCATCGCACGGCCGCAACACCGCCGGCTCCATTAGGAGCCGGCTCCCATGTTGCGGCTGACATCCCCACTGGGCCGGCGGGCAGAACCTCTGTCACCCGACCCGCCGGCCCAGCGGGGATGTCAAAATGGGGCCGGCGGGAGTGCAACCGCATTGGCGGCTGCATGGCGGTTAAACCTTGGCGGGCGGGAGGCATGAGGCCCTTAGTGTTTTCTTACACTCCCAGCGACCCTCTACACACTACACTAGGCCAGGGGTCCCTAAGTGGTTCGCATTCCACTCT
Source organism: Pleurodeles waltl (assembly GCF_031143425.1). Classification (NCBI taxonomy): domain Eukaryota; kingdom Metazoa; phylum Chordata; class Amphibia; order Caudata; family Salamandridae; genus Pleurodeles; species Pleurodeles waltl. The sequence goes on along the minus strand of NC_090438.1, from coordinate 35,862,828 downwards.
CTTAGTATATGGTTTGTGTTGCCCCTAGGCCTATTGCATCCTATTGTATTCTACAGTGTTTGCACTACTTTTCTAACTGTTTACTTACCTGATTTTGGTTTGTGTATATATTTTGTGTATTTTACTTACCTCCTAAGGGAGTATATCCTCTGAGATACTTTTGGCATATTGTCATTAATATAAAGTACCTTTATTTTTTGTATCTCTGTGTATTGTGTTTTCTTATGATATAGTGCTATATGATGTAAGTGGTATAGTAGGAGCTTTGCATGTCTCCTAGTTCAGCCTAAGCTGCTTTGCCATAGCTACCTTCTATCAGCCTAAGCTGCTGGAAACACCTCTTCTACACTAATAAGGGATAACTGGACCTGGCAAAGGTGTAAGTACAATCAGGTACCCACTATAAGCCAGGCCAGCCTCCTACACTCCCAGCACCGTGGGGCTGAGGGGGTGTCCTTTCCGCCTCTGTCTGGGCCCAGACACCATTGGACACCAAAATGTTCATGAAATGAAGTGGGGAGGAGGGGGGTCATGAGAGAGAGATGGTGGGGGGATAAAACAAATGAAAGAAATAACAGAGAGAGACAGGGAAGGTGGAGAGAGAAAGAGGAGGGAAGGGAGTAAAAGAAATGAAAACAAGTGAGGAGCGCGTATACGTGTTTATCTATCTTTGTTTTTAGTGCGCGCACATCACCCAGAGGGGGTATAGCGCTTGGAGGGCGAGTGAAGAGGACCCGAGACGTGAAGGGGGCGGCAGATAGGAAAGGTGTGAGGGGGAGGGAAGACAGAGAGAGGGAGACAGACAGGAGAAAGGGGAGTACCGGGGAGAGCGCGAGTAACATCGAATTATTGCCCAAGTACCGGCGCTGACTTCCGAGGCAGCGCAGTGTTCTCCTCGGCTTCAAGGCACGTCACCGGGGGGAGCCTGGACACCCCCAGCGCCTCCAAAGGGTTCATCTTCTCTTCATCCTGAGACGCTGGGAGAGGACTCCCGCACTCCTGGAGCAGTTATTGCGGCGAGGAAGGATCATCAACGTCAACCGGGAGGTAAGAGGGACTGATCATCGGAGAGGGAGGTCTGGGAGTAGAGGAGGGAACAGCAGCTGACCCACCTCCCTCCCCAGAGTAGAGAACACAAGGGGACCCACCTTCCTCCAGTCACACCCACCCCAAGCGGGGTACCCACCTCCCTCCAGTCACTCCCCCCCACCACCCCCATCCCTACCCCCACCCCAGCGGGGAACCCACCCCCCTAGAGTCACAGCCTCCAGAGAAGAAAACAGTAAAGAGTAAAACATATTTTTCTATCATATTTACAATCAGAGGAGGAAAGAGATGGGTCTGCAATTAGCTGCAACCATTGAGTTTTCAGCTGTGGTTTATTCATTCACTTTTTCCAGCTGTGCCGTATAATAGCCTTATAGAAGGAGGAATTTAATATCTGAGTATTGGCACAGCTTTTTTAGCATTGAAACCGAGTAAATATCACCTGGTGAACCAAATTTAAATTCATTAAGAGACGTGTCAGTCATTCATTTAGGGTTGTTTCAGTCATTGAATGGTGTTTCAGTCATGTATGGAGTGGTGTTTCAGTCATTCATTGAGGGGTGATTCAGTCACTCCTTGAGCGGTATTTCAGTAATTCATTATGTGGTGTTTCAGTCGCTCATTGAGTGGTGTTTCAGTCATTCACTGAGTGGTATCACATTCGTCCATTAAGTGGTGTTTCAGTCATTCGCTGAGTGGTGTTTCAGTCACTCATTGAGTAGTGTTTCAGTCATTCATTGAGTGGTATTACAGTCATTCATTATGTGGTGTTTCATTCATTAAGCGTTGTTTCAATCGTTCAATAGGTAGTGTTTCAGTCATTAATTGAGCTGCATTTCAGACAGTTATTATGTGTTGTTTCAGTCATCCATTAAGTGGTGTTTTAGTCATTCATTGAGTGGTGTTTCACTCATTCATTGAGTGGTGTTTCAGTCATTCATTAATTGGTGTTTCAGTCATTCATTGAGTGGTGTTTCAGTCAGTTAAGGAGTGGTGTCTTGGCCATTCATTGAGAGGCTTTTCAGTCATTCAATGAGTGTCTTTTCAGTCATCTATCGAGTGGTGTTTCAGCCATTCATTGACTGGTGCTTCAGCCATTCATTGAGTGGTGCTTCATTCATTTATTGAGTGGTGTTTAAGTCATTCATTTAGTAGAGTTTCAGTCATTTATTGAGTGCTATCTCATTCATTCCTTGGGTAGTGTTTAAGTCATTCTTTATGTGGTGTTTCAGTCACTCATTGGGTGGTGTTTCAGTCATTCATTAAGTGGTGTTTCAGTCATTCATTGAGTGGTGTCTCAGTTATTCATTAAAGGTTGTTTCAATCATTCATTGAGTCCTTCTCAGTCATTCATTATGTGATGTTCCAGTCATTCATTGAGGAGTGCTTCAGTCATTCATTAAGTGGTGTTTCAGTCATTCATTGAGTGATGTCTTAGGCATTCACTGGGCGGTGTTTCAGTCATTCATGTAGTGGTGTTACAGTCATTCACTGAGTGGTGTTGCAGTCATTCATTGAGGGATATTTCAGTCATTCACTGAGTAGTGTTTCAGTTACTCGTTGAGTGTGTTTCAGTCATTCATTCAGTGGTATTTCAGTCATTGATTGAGTGGTATCACAGTCATCCATTAAGAGGTGTCTCGGTCATTCATTCAGTGGTATTTCAGTAATACACTGGGTGGTATTTCACTCGTTGGGTGATATCTCATTCAATCATTGAGTGGTTTTTCAGTCACTCACTGAGTGGTGTTTCAGTCACTCATTGAGTGGTAGTTCAGTCACTCATTGAGTGGCATTTCACTAATTGAGTGGCATCTCAGTCATTCACTGAGTGATGTTTCAGTCACTCATTGAGGGGTGTTTCAGTCATTTGTTGAGTGGTATCTCAGCTATTCATCATGTGGTGTCTTAGTCACTCATTGTGTGGTGTTTCAGTCGTTCATTGAGTGGTGTTTCAGTCATTCGTTGAGTAGTATTTCAATCATTTATTGAGTAGTGTTTCAATCATTCGTTGAGTGGTATCTTATTCATTCAGTGGTATTTCAGTCATTCATTAAGTGGTGTTTCGGTCATTGGTTGAGTGGTATTTTAATATTAAGTGGTATTCCAGTCATTCTTTGAGTGGTATTTCAGTCAATCATTGGGTGATATCTCAGTCAATCAATGAGTGGTGTTTCAGTCACTCATTGAGTGATGAGTGGTATTTCAGTCACTCAATGAGTGGTATTTCCAGTCGTGGCTGCTACCAGGAAGGGGTTCAGGGTGTGGAGTGGGGTATGCGGGGGCGGGGAGGGAATTACATTTTTTTTTAAATGACCTGCCCCTCTGTGAAGCGGTGCTCCGCTCCAGCCGCCTCGTCTTCTCACCCCTACCAATCACAACACTTCTTTCTTGCTGTTACACAGCATGAAAGAAGTGCTGCGATTGGCCTGAGCGGGCAGAAATGCAGCTCAGGGGGGGAGTGGGGCACTGTACAACCGGGTGGAGAGTTTTTAAGTGCGCATGTCAGTTTGGTCGGCCTCGACACCAGTGAACCTGACATGCACACTTAGAAGTGACCATACCACTCTTCATTCACTTGACGTGGAGGGAGCTGGCCCCGCCCCACCCTACAAAGTTGGAAAAATAAAGGGATGATAAAATACTTTTTTTATCACCTTATTTTTCTGCTTTTCATCAGTGGGGCGACGCCACTCCACCATAGCAGAGAGGTTGCCCCAGGGTGTTTCAGTCATGCATTTAGCGGTGAGTCAGTCACTCATTGAGTGGTGTCTCAGTCACTCATTGAGCGGTGTCTCAGTCACTCACTAAGCAGTGTCTCAGTCACTCATTGAGCAGTGTGTCAGTAACTTATTGAGCGTTTTCTCAGTCACTCATTGAGCTGTGTGTCAGTCACTCATTGAGCTGTGTTTCAGTCACTCATTGAGTGGTGTCTCAGTCATCCATTGACTGGTGTGTCAGTCACTCATCGAGTGGAGTGCCAGTCACACATTGAGTGGTGTCTCAGTCACTCAGTGAGTGGTATCTCAGTCACTCTTTGAGCGGTGTCAGTCACTCACTGAGTGGTACCTCAGTCACTCACTGAATGGTGTCTCAGTCACTCATTGACTGGTGTCTCACTCATTGGTGTGTCAGTCACTCTTTCAGCAGTGCCTCAGTCACTGGTGTCTCACGCATTGACTGGTGTTTCAGTCTCTCTTTGAGCGGTGTGTCAGTCACTCATTGGTGTCTCAGTCACTGAGCGGTGTGTCAGTCACTCATTGACTGGTGGTTCAGTCACTCTTTGAGCGGTGTGTCAGTCACTCATTGGTGTTTCAGTCACTCTTTGAGTGGTGTTTCAGTCACACTTTGAGCGGTGTGTCAGTCACTCATTGGTGTTTCGGGTCACTCTTTCAGCAGTGTGTCAGTCACTCATTGGTGTTTCAGTCACCCATTGACTGGTGTTTCGGTCACTCTTTGAGTGGTGTTTCAGTCACTCTTTGAGCAGTGTCTCAGTCACTCATTGACTGGTGTTTCACTCACTCTTTGAGCGGTGTGTCAGTCACGCTTTGGTGTTTCAGTAACTGATTGAGCGGTGTGTCAGTCACTCATTGAGCGGTGTCTCACTCACTCTTTGAGCGGCGTGTCAGTCACTCATTGACTGGTGTTTCAGTCACTCATTGAGCAGTGTCTCAGTCACTCATTGACTGGTGTTTCACTCACTCTTTGAGCGGTGTGTCAGTCACTCATTGAGCGGTGTCAGTCACTCATCGAGCGGTGTCTCAGTCACCCTTTGAGCGGTGTGTCTGTCACCCATTGACTGGTGTTTCAGTCACTCTTTGAGCGGTGTGTCAGTCACTCATTGACTGATGTGTCAGTCACTCATAGACTGGTGTCTCAGTCACTCTTTGAGTGGTGTTTCAGTCACTCTTTGAGCGGTCGGTCAGTCACCCATAGACTGGTCAGTCACTCTTTGAGCGGTGTATCAGTCACTCATTGACTGGTATTTCAGTAACTCATTGAGCGGTGTGTCAGTCACTCTTTGAGCGGTGTGTCAGTCACTCATTGGTGTTTCAGTCACTCTTTGAGCGGTGTGTCAGTCAATCATTGGTTGGTGTCTCACTCACTGATCGGTGTCTCAGTCACTGAGCGGTGTGTCAGTCACTCATTGACTGGTGGTTCAGTCACTCTTTGAGCGGTGTGTCAGTCACTCATTGGTGTTTCAGTCACTCTTTGAGTGGTGTTTCAGTCACACTTTGAGCGGTGTGTCAGTCACTCATTGGTGTTTCGGGTCACTCTTTGAGCGGTGTGTCAGTCACTCATTGGTGTTTCAGGCACTCGGAGTGGTATTTCAGTGTCAGTGCGCTGTAGGGGAGCAGGAGCATCAATCCCACATTTTGCCTCAAGAGCGCAGCACCCTGAGAATGTTCTGAGTGAGTCTCCGTGACGTCATGAAGCGCCTCGAGAGCGGACACGGCCTCGCACACCTCCAGGAGCTCGCCGGGACTTTGGTTGGGTTATGATTAGCGCCTAGAGCGGGGTCTCCGCAGCTGGGGATCTCGTCTTTCCTGTCTCGTCGGATTCCATATTCCCGACGGGTTTCCTTCCTCCGGGATCTTCCCCGGGAGGCTCCGCTCCTCTCGGTTGTTGCTTCTCAGGTTTCAGCTCCTCCGTGAGCCAGGGCTCGTGTACTCGCTTCGGATAATTAGAAATCCACCCTGCGGCGCCCTCTTAGAACTCAGTGAACACCTCCTGTGAATCCCTCATAGAGTCCAGCAAGGGGCAAAGGATTCTCCTGGTGCAGGGCTGGGCCCTAACACAGCGCTGTGGGTGCAGCGCATTCCTGGTGACACACAGAGCCCCCTGGGTACCAGTGCACAGAGCCCCCTGGGTACCAGTGCACAGAGCCCCCTGGGTCCCAGTGCCCTGTCCTGACCCTCCAACCAGCCTCACCCCGGGGGGTCCCACTGAGCTCTCCAGTCCTGCCCCGCAGCCCTCCAGACCCAGGGCTCTGCAAATGCACCTCCCTTGCTGAATACCAGGGATACAAGTGAGTCATGCACTAGTCTGCCAATGCACCACGGCTGGTCACACCCCGCTCTCCCAATGCACCATGGCGAGTCATGCACTGGTCTGACAATCTCCCATGGTGAGTAATGCACTACTATGGCAATGCACAATGGTGAACCATGCGCTGGTCTGACAATGCATCAAGGCTAGTCACATTCTAGTCTCTCAAATTACCACAGCAAGTCATGCACTAGTTTGGCAATGCACCACAGCAAGTTCTCCCATGGTGAGTAATGCACTACTCTGGCAATGCACAATGGTGAACCATGCGCTGGTCTGACAATGCATCAAGGCTAGTCACATTCTAGTCTCTCAAATTACCACAGCAAGTCATGCACTAGTTTGGCAATGCACCACAGCAAGTGGTGAGTCATGCACTACTCTGCCAATGCAACATGGTAGGTCCTGCCCTACTCTGCAATAGCACAATAGTGAGTCATGCACTAGTCTGCCAATGCACCATGGGCAGTCATGCACTAGTCTGGCAATGCACCATGGTGAATAATGCACTACTCTAGCAATGCACCATGGTAAATCATGCACTGGTCAGCCAATGCAGCATAGTGAGTCACACACCAGTCTGCCAATGAAACATGGTACGCCACACATTAGTCTACCAGTGCAACATGGTCACGCATGCACTACCCTGTCAATGCAACATGGTGAGTCATGCACACATCTGGCAATTCACCACAGTGACTTATGCACTAGTGTGGCAATGCAGCATGGTAAGCCCTACACTAGTCTACCAATGCATCATGGTGAGTCCTGCACTAGTCTCTCAATGCACGACAGTGAGTCAAGCACTAGCCTCCCAATGCACCACAAAGACCATGTATTAATCTGCCAATGAACCATGGTGAGTCATGCCCTAGTCAGCCTATAAACGATGGTGAGTCATGCACCAGTCTCCCAATGCACCATGGCTGGTGATGCACTAGTTTAGCAATGTAACACAGCTGGTCATGCACTAGTGTCTTAATTCACCATGGTGAATCCTGCACTAGTCTGGCAATGCACCACAATGAGGCATGCACTAGTCTGCCAATGCACCACGGCTGATCATATTCTAGTCTGTCAATGCACCAAAGTGAGTCATGTACTAGTCTGCCAATGCACCATGGAGAGTCATGCACTAGTCTGCCAATGCACCACAGTGACTCATGCATAAGTCTGCCAATGCACAATGGAGAGTTATGCACTAGTCTACCAATGTACCATGATGAGCCTCAAACTAGTCTGCCAGTACACCATGGTGAGTCCTGCATTAGTCTATCAATGCACCATGGTGAGTCATGCATTAGTCTACCAATGCACCATGGTAAATCCTGCACTAGTCTACCAGTGCATCACATCTGATCATGCATTAGTCTGCCATGGCATCACGGCTGGGGAATGAAATAGTCTACGATGTACCATGATGAGTAATGGATTTGTCTGCCAATGCATCATGTTGAGTCATGGACTAGTCCACCAATGCAGCATAGTGAGTCATGCACTAGCCTGCCAATGCAACATGGTGAGCCACGCACTAGTCTGCCAGTGCAACATAATGAGTCATGCACAAGTCTGGCAATTCCCAATGGTGACTTATGCACCAGTGTGGCAATGCACCATGGTGAGGTCTACACTAGTCTACCAATGCACCACTATGAGCCTAGAACTAGTGTGCCAATGCATCATGGTGAGTCCTGAACTAGTCTCCCAATGCACCACAGTGAGTCAAGCATTAGTCTCCCAATGTTTCACAATGAGTCATGCATTAGTCCGCCAATGCGCCATGGTGATTCATGCACTAGTCAGTCAATGAACCATGGTGAGTCATGCAACAATCTCTCAATGCACCATGGCTGGTCATGCACCAGTCTGCCAATACATCACTGCAAGTCATGCACTAGTGTACCAATGCACCATGGTAAGTCAAGCACAAGTCTACCAATGCACCATGGTGAGTCCTACACCAGTCTACCAATGCAGCATGGCTGATCATGTACTAGTCTCTCAGTGCACCATGGTGAGTCACGTACTAGAGTATTAATGCACCATGGTGAGTCATGCACTAGTCTACAAACGCATCATGGCTGGTCATGCACTAGTTTAGCAATGTGACACAGCTGGTCATGCACTAGTCTGCCAATGCACCGCTGCTGGTCATATTCTAGTCTGTCAATGCACCAAAGTGAGTCATGCACTAGTCTGCCAATGCACCACGGCTGGTCACATTCTAGTCTGCCAATGCACCATAGTGAGTCATGCACTAGTCTGCCAATGCACCATAGAGTCATGCATTCGTCTGCCAATGCACCACAGTGAGTCATACACTAGTTTGCTAATGCACAATGGAGAGTTATGCACTAGTCTACCAATGCACCATGGTGAGCCTCAAACTCGTCTGCCAATACACCATGGTGAGTCCTGCATTTGTCTACGAATGCACCATGGTGAGTCATGCACTAGTGCACCAAAGCACCATGGCTAGTTATGCACTAGTCTGCCAATGCACCACAGCTGGTCATGTATTAGTGTAACAATGCACCATGGCTGGTTATGTTATGTACTAGTCTCCCAATGCATCATGGTGACTCCCACACTAGTCTACCAGTGCACCATAGTAAGCCATGCACTAGTCTGCCAGTGCACAATGGTGAGCCCTGCACTAGTCTACCAATGCACCATGGTGAGTCCTGCACTAGTCTACAAATGCTTTACGGCTGGTCATGCACTAGTCTACCAATGAACCACAGCTGGTTATGTACTAGTGTACTAATGCACCATGGCTGGTCATGTACTAGTTTCCCAATGCACCATGGTTAGTCCTGCACTGGCTATGTATTCGTGTACAAATGCACCATGGCAAATCATATGATAATCTACTAATGCACCATGGTGAGTAATGGATTACTCTATCAATGCACCACGGTGAGTCATGGATATGTCTTCCATTGCACCATGGATAGTTATGCACTAGTCTGTCAATGCACCACAGCTTGTCATGTACTAGTGTACCAATGCCCCATGGCTGGTCATGTACTATCTCCCTATGCACCATGGTGAGTCCACCACTGGTCAAGGACTAGAGTACCAATGTACCACGTTTGATCATGTTCTAGTCTCCCAATATACCATGGTGAGTCCTGCACTAGTCTACCACTGCATCACAGTGAGCCATGCACTAGTCTGCTAATGCACCATGGTAAGTCCTGCACCGTTGATCATGCTAGTCTACCAATGCATCGCAGCTGGTCATGTACTAGTGTACCAATGCCCATGGCTGGTCATGTACTATCTCCCAATGCACCATGGTGAGTCCTGCACTGGTGATATACTAGTGTATCAATGCACCACAGCTGACCATGTACTAATCTCCCAATATATCATGGTGAGCCTTGCACTAGTCTACTAATGCACCATGGTGAGCCATGCACTAATCTACCTATGCTTCATTGTGGGTCATCGATTAGTCTACCAATGCACCATGGCGGGTCCTGCACTAGTCTACCAATGCACCACAGATTGTCATGTACTAGTGTGCCAATGACCCATGACTGGTCATGTACTATCTCCCTATGCACCATGGTGAGTCCACCACTGGTCAAGTACTAGGGTACCAATGTACCATTTGATCATGTACTAGTCTCCCAATATACCATGGTGAGTCCTGCACTAGTCTCCCAATATACCATGGTGAGTCCTGCACTAGTCTACCAATGCATCACAGCGAACCCTGCACTAGTCTGCCAATGCACCATGGTGAGTCCTGCACTAGTCTACCAATGTACCATGGTGAGTCCTGCACCAGTTGGTCATGCTAGTCTACCAATGCATCACAGCTGGTCATGTACTAGTGTACCAATGCACCATGGCTGGTCATGTACTAGTCTTCCAATGCACCATGGTGAGTCCTGCAATGGGCATGTACTAGAGTACCAATGCACCATGACTAATCAAGGAACTAATCTACCAATGTACCACGGTGAGTCATGGACTAGTCTACTAATGCACTAGTCTATCAATGCACCACAGCTGGTCATGTACTAGTGTACCAATGCCCATGGCTGGTCATGTACTATCTCTCAGTGTACCATGGTGAGTCCTGCACTGGTGATGTACCAGTGTACCAATGCACCACAGCTGATCATGTACTAGTCTCTCAATATATCATGGTGAGTCCGGCACTAGTCTACTAATGCACCATGATGAACCATGCACTAATCTACCTATGCATCATTGTGAGTTATGGAATAGTCTGCCAATGCACCATGGTGAGTCCTGCACTAGTCTACCAATTCAATATGGTGATGCATGCACTAGTCTGCCAATGCACCATGATGAGTCCAACACGAGTCTACCAATGCACCATGGTGAGTCATTGACTAGTCTAACAATGCACCATGGAGAGACTTACACTAGTCTTCCAATGCACCATAGTGGGTCATGCACTAGTCTGCCAATGCTCCATGGTGAGTCCTGCACTAGTCTGCCAGTGCACCATGGTCAGTCCTGCACTAGTCTACCACTGCACCAATGTTAGTCATGCACTAGTCTGCTAATGCACCATGGCTGGTCATGCTCTAGTCTGCCAAGGCATCATAGATGGTCATGCACTACTCTGCCAATGCACCATGGTGAGGAAAGCACTAGTGTGCCAATGCACCATGGTGAGCCATGTACTAGTCTACCGCAGCGAATAATGCACTAGTCTACCAATGCACCATGGCGAGTCATGGTCTAGTGTGTCAATGCATCACAGTTGTTCATGCACTGGTCTACCAATGCACCAATGCATCATGCACGAGTCTTCCAATGGACCACTGCGAGCCATGCACTAATCTCCCAATGCACCACAGCGAGTCATCTACTAGTCTGCCAATGCACCACGGTCCTGAGCTGCAGCAGCATGAGCTCATTCTCACTCCTGCTCTCTCTGTCTGACACACTCACTCACACTCATTGTGCACTCTCCACTACATTAGTGGTTGCACTGTATTCCTGGGAGCAGAGCAGCAGCCCCTCTTGATGTCCGAAGGCACCTCCCGGGAGACTGAGCTGCCCAGTGCTCAGTCATGAAAGCTCCTGCTGCCAGATTGAGTCTCCTTGAGGTGACATGTGAGATGGTAAAGCCACAATCAGGGCCCCGGTGGATGGAAAGAGCCTCCTCTCCACACTGGGTTGTGTGGGAGCAGGGGGCACGAATGCAGTGATTGAATCACTGTGTCTGATCGTGCTCTGGAAAGCAAGGAGCCCATCAACCTGTCCTGATACAATGGCCTTCAGCAGCGGTCTGGGGTGCTCAGGGAGGTTTCACTATGAGCAGAGAATAGGTAGGAGTCTGTGAGGGCAAGATTAGGGGCAGGCCCAGTTTCAGGAATTTGTATCTGGATGGGCGAAGGGTGCGTTTGGGTGGGCCAATGTGTGCCCAATTTTTGCCAATCCTGGAAGTAGCTGACGCGCTAGATTTACATTATATTTTCTTCCAAACAGTCATCCAGAGCATGTGGAGACATATTTGAAAGTAAAAATAGTTGTTTATACTCGTCAGGTCCAATCCTCATAATTTCCAGCAGGCCAGGCTTCAATAAAAGTAACTGGATACTAAACAGATTGTAATAGTTCAAATGTAAGGAGGTCCCTGTAACCACACCAACCCTGTGCCTCTTTGCACTAGGAAGACTGGCTGTTTACTCCTTGCGATTTTCCCAACACTTATTTCTTTGCACACTGTGATCTTTGTAACTGTTTGTGTCATTCTTTTACTTTCATTGATAATTTGTTTTCAAAAACAGCAACACATTTGGAACAAAGGAAAGCAGTATTCTTGATACCTGAGAGCAGTTTTCATGTCTGGCAATTGTAAAACCGGTAATTGCATTCAAAGAGGTAACCTTCTGGGGCATATCACACAGAGGGCTTCGAGGGTGCATCAGTCTGCTTTGTGTGCCCCGGGGCACTATGGTATTACAGAGAGGGGCCGTTTGTGCAGCCCGTTCTGGAACACTGATAGTGCTGGCACACATGTAGAGTCAGCACTATCTTCAGAGCGCATTCCCTCATTTTCGTGGGAGCATGGTCCATGCAAATAAGGGAATGACTTTGCCTCTGCGCCCGCCAAATATCATGGATGTGGGCGCATGGGCAAATAGTCCCTCAGCACACGCACTCAGAAAAAGGTGGTGCAGTCTGTGTGCCGCCTTAAGCCAACCCTCTGGGGTGTGCCAAGGGGCTTCCATGGACCTCCCGGACACTGCCTCGCATGCAGGTGCAGGCACTGACTGCATCTGCCTGCAAGGAGATCTCTCCCCTTTTAATTGCAGGCAGCATGCCGCCTGCATTGTAAAACACATGATTTCTATGCTTATAAACAGCCATTCTGTATTTCACTGAAAGTGATGCTCCAGGGCAGGCACGGGCTCCTGTATGCCCCGAGGCGGTGCATTATATGTAGCAGGGTGCATTGTAATTCCACACTGTGGTTGCTCATCAAACGAGGCATGAACTGCCACTACCTCAAAAGCATAATACATTCCCCATTCTACACTACATCACCGCACGCATCCCGCACAGACTGAGCTACATAACACTCTCAGAACCCCCACACTGAAACAGCCAGAATCGGGGTGCAGAAGGCTGATCCTAGCCCTGGTGCCACTGCACCTGCTGCATTATTGGCAGGTAAACCCCCGCCCCCTCTCCCCCAACACACACATCCGCATTGCAGCTCGCCTCAGATTTTAATGTCTCAACCAGGGGGGCGACGTTCCTTCACCATTGCGAAGGAGCCGCCCCTGCTCTGGTCCTTTTGCCTTGACTGCGAGGGCCAAAGGGCATGTGTGGGGGGGCCCTGCCTGCCCACTACAGCCGGGCCTGATTGGGGGGACAGGAAATAGAACAGTGGAAAGTAAAGAGAGACTGGGGAAGAAAAGCAAGACCGGTGGGTCCAGGGGTGGGAGCCCTGGTTAGGCAGAGAAGAAACTTTGGTGACAAGACAAAGGCCAGAGCGGCCTGCGCAAGACAGAAAACAGAAGCTGTCAAGCTGAAGTTAAAGAGGATTTTTGTTAAAGAGGGAGGGGGACAGTGGGCTGTTTAGGAAAGGAGACTGGTTAGTTGATATTTGTTAGAATATTGGTCTGTGCGTCAGGAAGCCCAGGACAGTTTTTTGTGTGCCCAGCTAGCTCCAGAATAAAGTGGCCTTTGGACAACCACAAGGCGTCCATGATGATTCTCCTCCCAAGTACTCTTTCAGCTCTTAATGCTGTTTTGTAGCCGACCAGGCAGGATGAAGGCCTGAGCAGGCTGCCTCATGCATCTCAGACAGGAGGTGAGTGTCCCCTGACCCAAGCACCTCTGTGTGGAACCCCTGCTTCATAGACACAAGCTGCCTGAGGTGCAGGTGGGTGAGACATGGAAAAGCGCCTCGACAGCACACATCACCAGAGGAGCACCGGGGTCTGTAAGATTGGGGGGGCTTCGGATTTCCCAACAACCACACTGGCAGGTAATGTTAAAACCAATTCCAGGACAAGCAGGGCACATGAGATGGGATAAGAGGGCAGTGGAAAGTGAGAGGAATGTGGATTGGTAGAAGTACTGAGTGGAACAAAAAAAACTATATTTTGTAACATAAACAACATTTTTAATACTTTCGAAACAGGGAGGGAGAGTGTGTGTTGTGTTTTTGTTTGTGTGTGTGTGAAAGTTCCTGGTGAAATCCGATAGATTCCTCACCATGCCCAACTGAAAGCACCTGTGCCCCACTATTTACCAGAAAATACATGTTTTCAGAGGGGTGTAACACCCCAAACACCCCCCTGAAGCTACCCCCCACTGCACATTGGCACAGGCCATAGAATGCGCACAGCGGAACCCCTCCCAGACGTGCGAGAGACCCCCAAACTCCTCCCAGCTGTTCTGTCGTCCAAGTACTCCATGGCATGTTCCCACCCCCCTCCCTCTTCCGCAACAAACAGGAGGGGAGACATCGCTGGGGTATTAAGGGGCGGCCGCAGTTTCACTCCATCGCATGGTACCCAAGAGAGCATCACAAGTAGTGGTCACAGACACACTCCGTGGATGAACTGTTCGCTCTCAGCCTCCCTGAATGTCCTTTGTTCATCCATCCTGCTTGTCGCGGAGTTTACGCACAGCCACCTCCGCAACGGCCATGTGGGTCGGTCCCTGTGGTGTTGTCACCGGTGTGGGACTGCACCACCAGAGGAGTACGAGAGTGGCGAGGAGACATCACCCCTCCTGTCGGGCAGGATGGACTGGGCGGTGACGAGGAGAGGGAGGTGATAAGTAAGGAGGGGAAAGGGCGCGAAGCCAGTTGGAGTGTGAGAGAGAATAAAGGATATCAAAAACGAAGTTGTCCTAATGTGAAAGCGCACCCCCAACAGGTTATATAAACGGGAAAAAAGAAAAGCAAAGCCAGCAACTCACAGTGAATTCTTTAAGCAATTTCATTATTCCAGGCCTTAAGTTATAAAATCATCTCTGGACACGTGTTTCTAGGTCAATCCTTTCTTCAGCAGAGAAAAATATTAAAGTGTTTCACCCTCGTAGGTGCAGCCAGTGCTGGAAGTGTTCCAGGCATTTCTTTCTTACTGAAAAGACTGGCATGGCTTCATCTTGTCTAATTACAGGCACCTGATTAGTCTCTTTGAATACCAGTCCGCCCCAGTGGGCCTCTCAAGTGAGTAACAGTGCATGCTGGTTATGGTGGTCCTGCAATTTTATCATTTTGCCCCAAGTGGGTTGCTGGGGCCAAACGAAATAATAAAGGATATATGTACCTCCATTATGGCGTCTCTGGTATTTATTCAGGGCCCTCCTGGGACCTGACAATTGGTGGCGAAGAGCGGGCCTACCACCTATGGTAGTGACACCACCCACGACCAAGAACACCAGACTGAGAGCATCAAAACAGGGCAGAAAGGTGTACGCAGGCCGGCGCGCCCCAAGGATCTTCGCCTACCTCAAGCGGAATTTCCCCGCTGCAGGCAGAAGCGGTGCAAGACTCCAAGCCCAGGCCCGGCCTCCCCAGCAACTCGAAAGAAAAGCGGCTGGCAGGCTGCCGCCACCAGGTACCTGCCTCCTTTCCCCAGGGGAAACACGCGCTCCTCGGTGCGAGTGCGCTCACCGCCCCCAGCGACCCGGAGCGAAAAGCGTCCGGCGTGCTGCCGCGAGCAGGTACCTGCCTGTTCGTCCCCCCCCCTGAGGAATCACGCACTGCCCCAGCACGAGCGTGGCAGGCACCAAGAAGGCGCCCCCACACCTCCAGCAACGCAGAAAAAAAAAAATAATAAACAGCCGGTGTGCTGCCACAGCAAAGGCACCCACCCCCGGCCCTTACCAGCAAAGAAACGCGCTGATCAGCGCGAGTGTGACCGGCGCTCCAGAACACGCGCTACTCAAGCACGGGCGCCCTACAATAACAGTGAAAGTGCCCCACCCCACCCGGAGCTAACAAAAAAAAAAAAAGAAAGGAAAATACACACACCGGGATTCCCCAGGCTCTGCCCAGCAGCCGGCAAGAAACAGAAGAAAGACTGCAAACGCACAGCCCAGCCTCAGCAATCTGCAGTCAAGAAAAAAAAATATTAATAAAAAAAAAAAAAAAAAAAAAAAAGAAAGGCACACCGGGCAGAATCATTGTCTACCCCTCAAAGAAAAAGATAAAACTGAGGAACACGAATAACAACAAGGCACAACAGGAAGGCGCACAAACTAGCCCCACCCCTGCAAGAATTTTGTTCTCCTTGTTGCCTCCCAGCCCAGACTCAGTGCCCGAAACCGACGTGCCCCACTTTCTCCCACCCCAATTTGACACTATTCACGATGGCCGGCGTACCGCCATTAGAGCCTTTTACCATCACAAGCGCCCCCCCCCACGCAAGCGGCAAGGTGGAAAGTCTGGGTAGAACGCCTGGAAACGTATTTTGAAGCCCTAGACATCAAAGCAGAACGGCGCAGACCTCTCCTCCTCCACATCGGCGAAGCGGACATCCACAAAGTATTCAAATCGGTCACAGAAGCACAACCACGCACGTATGAAACACTAAAAAGGGCGATTACAGCACATTTTGAGCCATACGCCAACTCAGACTATGAAAGGTTCCTATTACGTCAAGCACGCCAAATCACAGATGAGTCCGTTGACGTTTTCTATGCAAGGCTAAAGGAACTAGCCAGCACCTGCACTCTGGGCACAGTTCATACAGGAGTGCTCATCGTCAAAACTCAGAGAACGCATTCTCCAGCAGCCCAACATGCCGATGAAGGACATCCTCACACTGGGGCGCTCCCAAGAACTAGCGCGGGCCAGAGCAGCCCACATGTAACAAGCACCTGCAACCCAGATAAAAGCAGAGGCAGCCAACGCAGTAACGGCAAACACACCACGGCCAAAAAGAGAACCTTATAAAGGAAGACTATGGGATAGACCATGCAAGTGGTGCTGTGGCCCAACACCACACCCGACCACCTGCCCAGCCTGGGGAAAGATATGCAGCGCATGAGGGAAGCTCAATCATTTTGCCAAAGTCTGCAAATCAACACCGAAGCAAGCAAACAACCCCGCAAAGAAGACCGTCAAGATGGTGGAAGCCACACTGGCCCAAGACTCATGCAGCGACATGGACAACGATCAACACACAATCCATGTAGTTCACGCCGTCGGAGGCCGACGCTTGCCCACATGCACCGTCATAGTCAAGGGCTCCCCAATACAGGCACAGGTGGACACAGGCGCGTCCATAAACTTAATGGCCATGGACATAATCAACAACCTGTCACAACCACTACCAGCACTCCAACCCACAAACATACAAGTATTCGCATTTGGAAACAGCCGACCACTAGACATAGCAGGGGTTTTCACAACCGACATCACCCACGACAACACGGAAACAGCCACTAAAGTATATGTCTCCAAAGATGGCACATGATTCCTACTTGGCTGCCGAACTGCCCAAGACCTAAACCTGGTGCATTTCGCTTTCGCCATCCACGTGAATACGCTCCAAGACCTAATGCAAGAATTCAAGACTCTGTTTGAGGGTATTGGATGCCTCAAAGGACCGCCACTACGCCTACACATCGACAAATCAGTCGCCCCCACAGCATTCAGACACCGTCGAATAGCGTTTCACCTGCGCCCCAAAGTGGAACAGGAACTACGACTCTTAGAGCAAGCGGGAGTCATTGAAAAGGTATCAGGCCCGACACCGTGGGTCTCCCCCATCGTAGTCCCTCGGAAACCCAAACAACCGGAGGCCGTCAGAATCTGCGTCGACATGCGCATACCAAACCTAGCAATCAAGAGGGAGCGACACTTAACTCCAACAATAGACGACATCCTCAGCGAATTGTCAGGGTCTTACTGGTTCTCCAAAATGGACCTCCGGTCAGGATACCATCAAATCATGCTGCACCCAGAATCACGGCCCATCACCACCTTCTCCACCCACAATGGCCTCTGGAGATACAAGAGACTGAACTTTGGCATCTCTAGCGCAGCAGAAGTATCCCAGCATGTCATCAAAGAGGTCCTGCAAGGACTCCTGGGAGTCCTCAACGTGAGTGATGACATTTTAGTCTGCGCACCTACCGTTGAAATACACCTGAAAAGGTTGCGAACAGTGTTCGCCAGACTACAAAGCAGAGGACTGACACTACACAAGGACAAGTGTGAATTCCTGAAACAAGAAATCTGTTTTTTTGGATACCGCTTCTCTAAGAACGGAGTCGGACCAGATCCCCTGAAACTCAAGGACATCCAAGAGGCACCAGCCCCCACATCAGTTTCAGGGGTAAGGAGCTTCCTAGGCATGGTCACGTACTGCAGTCGCTTCATGCAAAACCTGGCGGACATCACGGGACCTCTGCGGCAACTTACACAAGCAAATCGCCAATGGCAATGGGGCGAGGAACAAGAGAACGCATTCCAAGCCACGAAGAGAGCACTATCCGCACAGACCACACTGGCGTTCTTTGACCCGCGACCCCAGTCACAGTTAGTTGTCGACGCCAGCCCCACAGGATTAGGAGCAGTGCTAGCACAGAAACAGGATTGCGGAGAGTGGGCACCTATCGCATTCGCCAGCCACACACTTACACCAACGGAACAGCGATACTCGCAAATCGAACGTGAAGCCATCGCCATACACTGGGGATGCCGTCATTATCATCTCTACCTGTACGGAAAACCATTCTCGGTGGTGACAGACCACAAACCCCTCCTACCACTGTTCAAAGGCTCATCCTCAAAACCACCACAGAGGATAGAAAAATTGATCCTGCAACTACAAGAATACGATTTCACACTGGAGTACCAACCAGGCACAAGAAACCCAGCTGACTTCCTCTCCCGACATGCCCGCACAGCCACGCCACAAGAAGCGGAGGAAGCACAGGAAACAGAAGAGTACGTCAGGATGGTAGTGGAGCGTGCCAGGCCCCTGCCCATACCACTCAGCGAAGTGGTCACAGCAACTGCCCAGGACGAATGTCTGCAGCTAGCCATAGCAGCTACCAGGACGGGAAACTGGCAAGCCCTACAACGCCCGACACCTTCAGAACACAAGAAGCTCAAGCCTGAATGCATGCACTGTTCAATATATGGCAAGAACTCTCCGTAAGTGAAGAACGTTGCCTGTTGAGAGGCCTCCGTTTAGTTATCCCATCCAGTCTGATAACCAGAACAGTATCCCTATCTCATGGGGCACACCAAGGCATTGTAAAATCGAAAGCCCACCTCAGAGACAAAGTGTGGTTCCCTGGTCTGGACAAGCTGGTGGAAGATACAGTCAAACGATGCCTGGTATGTCAAGCCAGCAGCAGCCCTGACCCACCAACACCGATCCTCACTGAGGAAGGACCTACAGCACCGTGGCAACGAGTCAGTGCAGACTTCGGAAGCCTCCCCGATGGCTCACACATGGTCATAGTGGTGGATGACTACTTGCGTTATCCGGAAGTCGAAATCGTACACTCCACGTCCGCCCACACAGTCATCCCCAAGTTCGAAAAAATGAGGGCCACCCACGGACTCTTCGGAGAAGTGCACACAGATAACGGCCCCCCCCTTCAACGGCCACGAATGGGCAGAGTTTTTAGCGTCAACAAACACCAGACATCGGCGCATCACACCGCGATGGCCACAAGCAAATGGGGAGGTGGAGAGGTTTGTAAAGACACTAAACAAGGTCATTCGCATAGCAGTGGCAGAAGGCGAAAATCCGGAAAGAGCGATATATACTTTCTTAAGGGAATACAGAGTCACCCCACACGCCACCACAGGAGCCACCCCCAGCCAGCTCTGTTTTGGGAGGGCGGTGTCTGATGCCATTCCCCATCACCCATCGTGGGCAGCGAGGTTACTGCCACCAAACAAATCAGAAGCAAGAAGAGCCAGCACCAATGCGCAAGCCTCCAAGAGACGGAGAGCCCGCAAGATGACGATACAAATCGGGGACACCGTCCTGGTAAGAGACTGCCACCCAGGAGAGAAATTCCGCCTTCCGTTCGAAGCACAACCCTGGACTGTGACTGCGATAAAAGGCACCATGATAACAGCCCGACGAGGACGAGACGGTAACGCGCAACGCAGCACTATTCAAACACGTACCCCAAGCGACATCTGGTGAAAGAGACAAAGATGGCACTGAAGAATGGGCAGACCTGAACGCGGACACTGAAGGCCCGGAGTCCGCAAGCGGAGAAGCGGTAGATAATCCAGAGCACAGTAAAGCCCACCGAGCAGTGGAACAAAGGCAGAGACAACCCACCGGAGAGATAGCATCCAACGAGAGAGCAGAAGAGACCCAGGCATCAGACCGGTCCGGGACTGGGATGTACATGTTAAGGCACAATCCAGGCCCATCCTGGCGATACGAGAACTATGCAGATGATTGACCAACCCCAGGGCTCCCTCCGGAAGAGCCGAGAACAGTTCCACAAGAAAAGCCACACAGGCAAAGTAAACATGTTACCAGTTATTGTGATTGTTCATGTTAAATGAGTCCCTTCCCCTGGGGAGGGATGTGGTGTTGTCACCAGCGTGGGACTGCACCACCAGAGGAGTACGAGAGTGGTGAGGAGACAGTCGGGCAGGATGGACTGGGCGGTGACGAGGAGAGGGAGGTGATAAGTGTAGGAGGCTGGACTGGCTTGTAGTGAGTACCAAGGGGTACTTGCACCTTGCACCAGGCCCAGTTATCCCTTATTAGTGTATAGGGTGTCTAGCAGCTTAGGCTGATAGATAATGGTAGCTTAGCAAAGCAGCTCAGGCTGAACTAGGAGACGTGTGAAGCTACTACAGTACCACTTAGTGTCATATGCACAATATCATAAGAAAACACAATACACAGTTATACTAAAAATAAAGGTACTTTATTTTTATGACAATATGCCAAAGTATCTTAGAGTGTACCCTCAGTGAGAGGATAGGAAATATACACAAGATATATATACACAATAGCAAAAATATGCAGTATAGTCTTAGAAAACAGTGCAAACAATGTATAGTTACAATAGGATGCAATGGGGAAACATAGGGATAGGGGCAACACAAACCATATACTCCAAAAGTGGAATGCGAACCACGAATGGACCCCAAACCTATGTGACCTTGTAGAGGGTCGCTGGGACTATTAGAAAATAGTGAGAGTTAGAAAAATAACCCTCCCCAAGACCCTGAAAAGTGAGTGCAAAGTGCACCAAAGTTCCCCTAAGGACAAAATAGTCGTGTTAGAGGGAAAATGCAAGGAAAACACAAATCAGCAATGCAACAACGATGGATTCCTGACTGAGGGTACCTGTGGAACAAGGGGACCAAGTCCAAAAGTCACAAGCAACTCGGAGATGGGCAGATGCCCAAGAAATGCCAGCGGTTGGTGCAAAGAAGCTCTTACTAGGCTGAAGAACTGTGAATACTGCAGGAACGACAAGGGCTAGAGACTTCCCCTTTGGAGGATGGATCCCCCATGCCTTGGAGAGTCGTGCAGAAGTGTTTTCTCGCCGGATGGACGCCAACAAGCCTTGCTACACACAAATTGTGCGTTTGGCGTTTTTGGACGCTGCTGGGGCCCAGGAGGGACCAGAAGGTCGCAAATTGGACCTGCAGAGAGAGGGGACGTCGAGCAAGACATAGAGCCCTCACTGAAGCAGGTAGCACCCGGAGAAGTGCCAGAAACAGGCACTACGAGGATGCGTGAAACGGTGCTCGCCGAAGTTGCACGAAGGAGTCCCACGTCGCCGGAGACCAACTTAGAAAGTCGTGCAATGCAGGTTAGAGTGCCGTGGACCCAGGCTTGGCTGTGCACGAAGGATTTCCGCCGGAAGTGCACAGGGGCCGGAGAAGCTTGCAAAGTCGCGGTTCCCAGCAATGCAGCCCAGCGAGGTGAGGCAAGGACTTACCTCCACCAAACTTGGGCTGAAGAGTCACTGGACTGTGGGGGTCACTTGGACGGTGTCGCTGGATTCGAGGGACCTCGCTCGTCGTGCTGAGAGGAGACCCAAGGGACCGGTAATGCAGCTTTTTGGTGCCTGCGGTTGCAGGGGGAAGATTCCGTCGACCCACGGGAGATTTCTTCGGAGCTTCTGGTGCAGAGAGGAGGCAGACTACCCCCACAGCATGCACAAGCAGGAAAACAGTCGAGAAGGCGGCAGGATCAGCGTTACAGAGTTGCAGTAGTCGTCTTTGCTACTATGTTGCAGGTTTGCAGGCTTCCAGCACGGTCAGCGGTCGATTCCTTATCAGAAGGTGAAGAGGGAGATGCAGAGGAACTCGGCTGAGCTCATGCATTCATTATCTGAAGTTTCCCCAGAGACAGAGACCCTAAATAGCCAGAAAAGAGGGTTTGGCTACCTAGGAGAGAGGAAAGGCTACTAACACCTGAAGGAGCCTATCAGCAGGAGTCTCTGACGTCACCTGGTGGCACTGGCCACTCAGAGCAGTCCAGTGTGCCAGCAGCACCTCTGTTTCCAAGATGGCAGAGGTCTGGAGCACACTGGAGGAGCTCTGGACACCTCCCAGGGGAGGTGCAGGTCAGGGGAGTGGTCACTCCCCTTTCCTTTGTCCAGTTTCGCGCCAGAGCAGGGGCTAAGGGGTCCCTGAACCGGTGTAGACTGGCTTATGCAGAATTGGGCACATCTGTGCCCAACAAAGCATTTCCAGAGGCTGGGGGAGGCTACTCCTCCCCTGCCTTCACACCATTTTCCAAAGGGAGAGGGTGTCACACCCTCTCTCAGAGGAAGTTCTTTGTTCTGCCATCCTGGGCCAGGCCTGGCTGGACCCCAGGAGGGCAGCTGCCTGTCTGAGGGGTTGGCAGCAGCAGCAGCTGCAGAGAAACCCCAGGAAGGGCAGTCTGGCAGTACCAGGGTCTGTGCTACAGACCACTGGGATCATGGAATTGTACCAACAATGCCAGGATGGCATAGAGGGGGCAATTCCATGATCATAGACATGTTACATGGCCATATTCGGAGTTACCATGGTGAAGCTACATATAGGTAGTGACCTATATGTAGTGCACGCGTGTAATGGTGTCCCCGCACTCACAAAGTTCAGTGAATTGGCTCTGAACAATGTGGGGGCACCTTGGCTAGTGCCAGGGTGCCCTCACACTAAGTAACTTTGCACCTGACCTTTACCAGGTAAAGGTTAGACATATAGGTGACTTATAAGTTACTTAAGTGCAGTGTAAAATGGCTGTGAAATAACGTGGACGTTATTTCACTCAGGCTGCAGTGGCAGGCCTGTGTAAGATTTGTCAGAGCTCCCTATGGGTGGCAAAAGAAATGCTGCAGCCCATAGGGATCTCCTGGAACCCCAATACCCTGGGTACCTCAGTACCATATACTAGGGAATTATAAGGGTGTTCCAGTAAGCCAATGTAAATTGGTAAAAATGGTCACTAGCCTGTTAGTGACAATTTGGAAAGAAATGAGAGAGCATAACCACTGAGGTTCTGATTAGCAGAGCCTCAGTGAGACAGTTAGTCACTACACAGGTAACACATTCAGGCACACTTATGAGCACTGGGGCCCTGGGTTACCAGGGTCCCAGTGACACATACAACTAAAACAACATATATACAGTGAAAAATGGGGGTAACATGCCAGGCAAGATGGTACTTTCCTACACAACCCCCCCCCAAACGAAGGACAATAAGACTAGCCATTACCTGATGAGTCTTCATTGTCTAAGTGGAAATATCTGGAGAGTCCATCTGCATTGGAGTGGCTACTCCCAGGTCTATGTTCCACTGTATAGTCCATTCCCTGTAGGGATATGGACCACCTCAACAATTTAGGATTTTCACCTTTCATTTGTTTTAGCCAAAGTAGAGGTTTGTGGTCTGTCTGAACAATGAAGTGAGTGCCAAACAGGTATGGCCTCAACTTCTTCAGAGCCCAGACCACAGCAAAGGCCTCCCTCTCAATGGCAGACCAACGCTTTTCTCTAGGGGTCAACCTTCTACTAATAAAAGCAACAGGTTGATCCTGGCCCTCAGAATTAAGTTGTGATAGGACTGCCCCTACTCCTAATTCAGATGCATCAGTTTGGACATAGAATTTTTTAGAGTAACAAGGGCTTTTCAGGACAGGTGCATAGCACATGGCCTGCTTCAGCTCCTCAAAAGCTTTCTGACAGTTTGCTGTCCATAATACCTTTTTAGGCATTTTCTTGGATGTGAGGTCATTAAGAGGGGCTGCAATGGAGCCATAGTTCTTAATGAACCTCCTGTAATACCCAGTGAGGCCTAGGAAGGCTCTCACCTGAGTCTGAGTGGTAGGGGGAACCCAATCAATAATAGTTTGGATTTTCCCCTGAAGTGGTGCAATCTGTTCCCCACCAACAAGGTGTCCCAGATAAACCACCTTACCCTGCCCTATCTGGCACTTTGAAGCCTTGATAGTGAGGCCTGCCTTTTGCAGGGCCTCCAAAACTTTCCAAAGGTGGACCAGGTGATCATCCCAGCTGGAGCTAAAGACAGCTATATCATCCAAATATGCTGCACTGAAAGCTTCCAGCCCTTGCAGGACTGTGTTCACCAACCTCTGAAAAGTGGCAGGTGCATTTTTCAGACCAAAAGGCATTACAGTAAACTAGTAATGTCCTCCAATGGTAGAAAATGCAGTCTTAGATTTAGCATCTTCTGACAATTTGATCTGCCAATACCCTGCAGTCAAATCAAAAGTGCTTAGATACTTGGCAGATGCCAGTGTATCTATAAGCTCATCTGCCCTGGGTATAGGGTGAGCATCAGTTTTGGTTACCAAGTTGAGACCTCTATAGTCTACACAAAACCTCATTTCCTTCTTTCCATCTTTAGAATTGGGTTTTGGTACCAGTACCACAGGAGAAGCCCATGGACTGTCAGAGTGCTCAACCACTCCTAGTTCCAACATCTTCTGAACTTCTTGCTTTATGCAGTCCCTGACATGGTCAGGCTGCCTATAGATCTTACTTTTGACAGGTAAACTGTCTCCAGTATCTATAGTGTGCTCACACCAAGATGTGGTGCCTGGCACAATGGAGAAGAGTTCTGAAAATTGTCCTAGGAGATTTATGCAATTATCTTTCTGCTCAGCAGTAAGACAATCAGCCAAAACTACACCTTCCACAAGAGCATCTTGTTCTGTGGAAGAGAAGAGATCAGGTAGAGGATCACTGTCTTCTTCCTGTCCCTCATCTGTTGCCATGAGCAGGGTGAGATCAGCCCTGTCATAGTAGGGTTTCAGGCGGTTGACATGGAGCACCCTAAGGGGACTCCTGGCAGTGCCTAAGTCAACCAGGTAGGTGACTTCACCCTTCTTTTCAACAATTGTGTGGGGTCCACTCCATTTATCTTGGAGTGCTCTTGGGGCCACAGGCTCCAAGACCCACACTTTCTGCCCTGGTTGGTACTGAACCAAAACAGCCTTCTGATCATGCCATTGCTTCTGGAGCTCTTGGCTGGCCTGAAGGTTTTTACTGGCCTTTTTCATGTACTCAGCCATCCTTGATCTGAGGCCAAGTACATAATCCACAATATCCTGCTTAGGAGCTTTGAAAGGTTGTTCCCAACCCTCCTTTACAAGTGTGAGTGAACCCCTAACAGGGTGTCCAAAAAGAAGTTCAAAGGGGCTGAAGCCCACTCCTTTCTGGGGTACCTCCCTGTAGGCAAAAAGGAGGCATGGTAGAAGGATATCCCATCTCCTGTGGAGTTTTTCAGGGAGACCCATAATCATGCCTTTGAGAGTTTTATTAAATCTCTCCACCAGTCCATTTGTTTGTGGATGATAGGGTGTTGTGAACTTGTAAGTTACACCACACTCCTTCCACATGGCCTTTAAGTATGCAGACATGAAATTGCTTCCCCTGTCTGATACTACTTCCTTTGGGAAGCCCACCCTGGAAAATATTCCCAGGAGGGCCTTTGCCACTGCAGGAGCTGTAGTGGTCCTTAAAGGAATAGCTTCAGGATATCTTGTGGCATGGTCCACTACCACCAAGATAAACCTATTGCCTGAAGCAGTAGGAGGGTCAAGGGGGCCAACTATGTCAACCCCTACCCTTTCAAAGGGAACCCCAACCACAGGCAGTGGGATAAGGGGTGCCTTTGGAGTGCCACCTGTCTTGCCACTGGCTTGACAGGTTTCACAGGACTTACAAAATTCTTTTGTGTCCTCAGACATCCTAGGCCAATGAAACAATGGTACCAATCTGTCCCAAGTTTTAATTTGACCCAGGTGCCCAGCTAAGGGAATGTCATGTGCCGGTGTTAGGAGGAACTTTCTGTACTCCTGAGGAATCACTAATCTCCTGGCTGCTCCAGGTTTAGGATCCCTATGCTCAGTGTACAAGAGGTTGTCCTCCCAGTAAACTCTGTGTGAGTCACTGACATCCCCATTAGCCTGTTTGACAGCTTGCTGTCTGAGACCCTCTAATGTGGGACAGGTTTGCTGTGCCACACTCAGCTCCTCTCTGGCAGGCCCCCCTTCACCCAAAAGCTCAGCAGTGTCTGCTTCCAGCTCCTCTGGTGTAGGTTCTGCACAGGGAGGGAATTCTTCTTCCTCAGAAGTAGAATCCACTGTAGAGGGAGGGATAGTAGGAAGTGGTTTGCTTCTACTAGCCCTAGCTTTAGGGAGCACTTGGTCCATTGTTCCAGGATCCAAGCTTCCCTGTCCTTTTTGCTTTTTGGCTTGAGCCCTTGTCAAAGCAAAAATATGCCCTGGGATGCCCAGCATTGCTGCATGGGCCTCCAACTCCACATCTGACCAAGCTGATGTCTCCAAATCGTTCCCTAATAGAAAGTCTACAGGTAAATCTGAAGCTACCACAACTTTCTTTGGACCAGATACCCCCCCCCAGTTGAGATTTACAACAGCCATGGGGTGGCTTTGTGTTATGTTGTGAGCATCGGTTACTTGGTACTGGTGTCCAAGTATGTGTTGTTCAGGGTGCACCAGTTTCTCAATCACCATTGTGACACTGGCACCTGTGTCCCTGTAGGCCTGGACCTCAACACCATTTATTAGGGTTAGTTGCTTGTACTTCTCCAAGTTATGGGGGCAAGCAACCAAAGTGGCTAAGTCAATAGCCCCTTCAGAGACGAAAGTAGCCTCTGTGGTCTCCCTAATCAGACCAACCCCAACTAAATTACCAAAAGTGAGCCCAGCTACTCCCTTGGATTGGCTATTAGTAGGTTTGCTCCCAACACCACTGCTATTAGTAGGGACACTAGGTGTAGCAGTAGGGGTTGTAGTGGTAGGAGCTGTGGTGCCTTTCTTTGGACAACTGGGATCTGTTGTCCAATGGCCTTTTATTTTACATAAATAGCACCATGGTTTCTTTTCCTTGTTCTGATTAAAGGAGGATTTGGGCCCACCACCCCCACCAGAGTGTTTTTGTGGGCCTGATGAAGACTCATTTTTAGATTTGTCCCCACCCTTGTCAGAAGACTTACCATCCTTCTTTTTGTTGCCATCTTTGTCACCCCCTGTATGAACTTTTCTGTTCACTCTTGTTCTGACCCATTTGTCTGCCTTCTTTCCCAATTCTTGGGGAGAGGTCAGATCAGAGTCCACCAAGTACTGGTGCAACAAATCAGACACACAATTATTAAGAATATGCTCTCTCAGGATCAAGTTATACAGGCTGTCATAATCAGTAACTTTACTGCCATGTAACCACCCCTCCAAGGCCTTCACTGCCTGGTCAATGAAATCAACCCAGTCTTGTGAAGACTCCTTTTTGGTATCTCTGAACTTTATCCTGTACTGTTCAGTGGTTAAGCCATAACCATCCAGGAGTGCATTCTTAAGAACTTGGAAATTGTTAGCATCATTTTCTTTTACAGTAAGGAGCCTATCCCTACCTTTTCCAGTAAATGATAGCCATAGGATAGCAGCCCACTGCTTTTGAGGGACATCCTGTACAACACAGGCCCTCTCAAGTGCAGCAAACCACTTGTTAATGTCATCCCCCTCCTTGTAAGGGGGAACTATCTTATGCAGATTCCTGGAATCATGCTCTTTTGCAGGATGACTATGGGGAATACTGCTGTTGCCACCATGGGTATCTAAACCCATTTTCTGTCTTTCCCTCTCTATTTCTAAAGACTGTCTATCCAAATCCAGCTGTTGCTTCTTGAGCTTCAGTCTGGTTTGCTCCACTCTCAATCTATTGAGCTCCCTTTCTAACAATCTGTCATCAGGGTGGGTGGGAGGGACATTTCTAGATACAGAGGTATGATGGGAATGAACAGAAGGAGACCTGTCCCTTACCAAGGGCACCCTAACAGCTTGGCTACCAGCATAATGTGAGAGCACATCATCAGTATGATGTGATTCAACCTCTGTACCAACTATGCTAGACTGTCTAGTAATGGGCAGGCTGAGAAGTTTCTTTCCTGAACCTTTTCCTGGGGGAGTCCCTGGATCAGATTGAGAACCATTAGCTACTTTTTCTACAGATTGGGCACTTATGGCCTTATCCTGTACTCTAAGCATATTAATTAACAGTTCTAATGAAGGATTCTTCCCTACACTCAAACCTCTCTCTATGCAGAGACTCCTTGCTCCTTTCCAGCTAAGGTGATCATATGCAAGTTTGGACAGTTCAACTTTTTGGCCTGTGCCAGACATTTTTAGAGAGAGTTAAAGTGATAGACAATGAGAAAAAAGTTTTCAGAACTTTTTGGAAAGACAGAAAAAAACTTTTTAAACTTTTAAGAACTTTTTGAAAGTTTAGAAGTACTTTTCAGCACTTAGAAAAGAGTGAAAAGAGGAAATGCAAAACTTTTTGGCTATGTGTATATACACTGACCTTGTTTTGTATATTTTTCTCTTATGAAAAGTACAATGACAAGAGTGGTAAGTAGTCTCAAAGCACTTATCCCACCGCTGCACAACCAATGTAGGAGGCTGGACTGGCTTGTAGTGAGTACCAAGGGGTACTTGCACCTTGCACCAGGCCCAGTTATCCCTTATTAGTGTATAGGGTGTCTAGCAGCTTAGGCTGATAGATAATGGTAGCTTAGCAAAGCAGCTCAGGCTGAACTAGGAGACGTGTGAAGCTACTACAGTACCACTTAGTGTCATATGCACAATATCATAAGAAAACACAATACACAGTTATACTAAAAATAAAGGTACTTTATTTTTATGACAATATGCCAAAGTATCTTAGAGTGTACCCTCAGTGAGAGGATAGGAAATATACACAAGATATATATACACAATAGCAAAAATATGCAGTATAGTCTTAGAAAACAGTGCAAACAATGTATAGTTACAATAGGATGCAATGGGGAAACATAGGGATAGGGGCAACACAAACCATATACTCCAAAAGTGGAATGCGAACCACGAATGGACCCCAAACCTATGTGACCTTGTAGAGGGTCGCTGGGACTATTAGAAAATAGTGAGAGTTAGAAAAATAACCCTCCCCAAGACCCTGAAAAGTGAGTGCAAAGTGCACCAAAGTTCCCCTAAGGACAAAATAGTCGTGTTAGAGGGAAAATGCAAGGAAAACACAAATCAGCAATGCAACAACGATGGATTCCTGACTGAGGGTACCTGTGGAACAAGGGGACCAAGTCCAAAAGTCACAAGCAACTCGGAGATGGGCAGATGCCCAAGAAATGCCAGCGGTTGGTGCAAAGAAGCTCTTACTAGGCTGAAGAACTGTGAATACTGCAGGAACGACAAGGGCTAGAGACTTCCCCTTTGGAGGATGGATCCCTCACGCTTTGGAGAGTCGTGCAGAAGTGTTTTCCTGCCGGATGGACGCCAACAAGCCTTGCTACACGCAAATTGTGCGTTTGGCGTTTTTGGACGCTGCTGGGGCCCAGGAGGGACCAGAAGGTCGCAAATTGGACCTGCAGAGAGAGGGGACGTCGAGCAAGACAAAGAGCCCTCACTAAAGCAGGTAGCACCCGGAGAAGTGCCAGAAACAGGCACTACAAGGATGCGTGAAACGGTGCTCGCCGAAGTTGCACGAAGGAGTCCCACGTCGCCGGAGACCAACTTAGAAAGTCGTGCAATGCAGGTTAGAGTGCCGTGGACCCAGGCTTGGCTGTGCACGAAGGATTTCCGCCGGAAGTGCACAGGGGCCGGAGAAGCTTGCAAAGTCGCGGTTCCCAGCAATGCAGCCCAGCGAGGTGAGGCAAGGACTTACCTCCACCAAACTTGGGCTGAAGAGTCACTGGACTGTGGGGGTCACTTGGACGGTGTCGCTGGATTCGAGGGACCTCGCTCGTCGTGCTGAGAGGAGACCCAAGGGACCGGTAATGCAGCTTTTTGGTGCCTGCGGTTGCAGGGGGAAGATTCCGTCGACCCACGGGAGATTTCTTCGGAGCTTCTGGTGCAGAGAGGAGGCAGACTACCCCCACAGCATGCACAAGCAGGAAAACAGTCGAGAAGGCGGCAGGATCAGCGTTACAGAGTTGCAGTAGTCGTCTTTGCTACTATGTTGCAGGTTTGCAGGCTTCCAGTGCGGTCAGCGGTCGATTCCTTATCAGAAGGTGAAGAGGGAGATGCAGAGGAACTCGGCTGAGCTCATGCTTTCGTTATCTGAAGTTTCCCCAGAGACAGAGACCCTAAATAGCCAGAAAAGAGGGTTTGGCTACCTAGGAGAGAGGAAAGGCTACTAACACCTGAAGGAGCCTATCAGCAGGAGTCTCTGACGTCACCTGGTGGCACTGGCCACTCAGAGCAGTCCAGTGTGCCAGCAGCACCTCTGTTTCCAAGATGGCAGAGGTCTGGAGCACACTGGAGGAGCTCTGGACACCTCCCAGGGGAGGTGCAGGTCAGGGGAGTGGTCACTCCCCTTTCCTTTGTCCAGTTTCGCGCCAGAGCAGGGGCTAAGGGGTCCCTGAACCGGTGTAGACTGGCTTATGCAGAATTGGGCACATCTGTGCCCAACAAAGCATTTCCAGAGGCTGGGGGAGGCTACTCCTCCCCTGCCTTCACACCATTTTCCAAAGGGAGAGGGTGTCACACCCTCTCTCAGAGGAAGTTCTTTGTTCTGCCATCCTGGGCCAGGCCTGGCTGGACCCCAGGAGGGCAGCTGCCTGTCTGAGGGGTTGGCAGCAGCAGCAGCTGCAGAGAAACCCCAGGAAGGGCAGTCTGGCAGTACCAGGGTCTGTGCTACAGACCACTGGGATCATGGAATTGTACCAACAATGCCAGGATGGCATAGAGGGGGCAATTCCATGATCATAGACATGTTACATGGCCATATTCGGAGTTACCATGGTGAAGCTACATATAGGTAGTGACCTATATGTAGTGCACGCGTGTAATGGTGTCCCCGCACTCACAAAGTTCAGTGAATTGGCTCTGAACAATGTGGGGGCACCTTGGCTAGTGCCAGGGTGCCCTCACACTAAGTAACTTTGCACCTGACCTTTACCAGGTAAAGGTTAGACATATAGGTGACTTATAAGTTACTTAAGTGCAGTGTAAAATGGCTGTGAAATAACGTGGACGTTATTTCACTCAGGCTGCAGTGGCAGGCCTGTGTAAGATTTGTCAGAGCTCCCTATGGGTGGCAAAAGAAATGCTGCAGCCCATAGGGATCTCCTGGAACCCCAATACCCTGGGTACCTCAGTACCATATACTAGGGAATTATAAGGGTGTTCCAGTAAGCCTATGTAAATTGGTAAAAATGGTCACTAGCCTGTTAGTGACAATTTGGAAAGAAATGAGAGAGCATAACCACTGAGGTTCTGATTAGCAGAGCCTCAGTGAGACAGTTAGTCACTACACAGGTAACACATTCAGGCACACTTATGAGCACTGGGGCCCTGGGTTACCAGGGTCCCAGTGACACATACAACTAAAACAACATATATACAGTGAAGAATGGGGGTAACATGCCAGGCAAGATGGTACTTTCCTACAATAAGTAAGGAGGGGAAAGGGCGCGAAGCCTGTTGGAGTGTGAGAGAGAATAAAGGATATATGTACCTCCATTACGGCGTCTCTGGTATTTATTCAGGGCCCTCCCGGGACCTGACAGTCCCCAGCTCTGGCGGCCGGGCTCCCCACTTGCTCTCATTCTCTGTGGGCGCCCCCCGCAATGTGCACGGCAGCCATAGCCGGACGCCATGCTGGTGGGAACCCCCTGCGGCGAGAAGAGATACCAGACTGAGTATCATCGCGTAAACCGCCCTGTTACTGAGTGCTTCCTTCATCCTCCTCATCTTGTGCTTAAATATTTCATGGCTCCACCCTTATATTTTCCTTTTTACGCTACAGGCTCCCCGTGTGTGTTTCCGTTTATTTTGTGTGTATCTCCTTCGGCGAGGCTCTGCCCCGTGACCTAGCGCTCGCAGTCAGCGCTACAGGTACGGTGGTACAAGCCGGATCCCTGCCTGCATGTAGCGCTCAGGACGGCGACGGAGCACTGATGGCACCAGCTGCTTCCGGTCATCAGTGCTGAAGCTGAGGAGGCCCTCTAGCGCCGGACCTTTGCTCACCAGCTGTCTCGGGAGCTTCCAGCGCCTTGAGCACCGCCGTGCTGGCTCCAGGTGCTGACACGTGTGTGCGCTCCGGCCCGTCGTCCCTTCCTGGGCCTTCGACGCAAGGTCAGAGAGCAGCAGGTGACCTTCTTCCTTTCATAAAGCGCCTTGAGTCGTAGCTGTCCGGGATGCTCCAGCCTCCCCCGACGCAATGGCTGCAGTTTCTGGACCCCCCGTGACGCATGTCCATCCGGGGCTCGCTGACCGTCCGATGGTCCTTCTGCCCCATCGATCGTGTGTGACCCTTGGGGGACCCCTTGTGTTTCGTTCTTTCCCTTGGGGGACCCCTTGTGTGTTGTTCTTTCCCCGCGCGGCGCGTCGGTACGATGCTCGGTCGATGGTGCAAGGTTGTCCTTGTTGGGGTGCCATCCCGCACCCTCCTTTTTACCGCGCAGGCTTCCTCTATACTAGGGTGACCAGACGTCCCGGATTTCCCCGGACAGTCCCGGTTTCTAGAGCACTGTCCCGGTGTCCCGACGCTTCTTTTACTTTTAAATGAATGTCCCTGTTTTGGGGACAAAGGTCAGATCATCTATGGAAGCATAAGTTAAAGAGGCCTACAAAGTATGAAATAATTAAAGTAATGTATCTGTTACTGTCAGGCAGCACAGTCCCCTGTCTGTCCCCAGCAGAGAGATGGAGTGGGGAGCAGAGAGAGGTTGGGGGCGGGTTAGGGGTGCAGGGTGGGAGGTCAAGCCATATGTATAGTCTTGTAAATGTGTGTGTGTGTATATATATATATATATATAT
Source organism: Pleurodeles waltl (assembly GCF_031143425.1). Classification (NCBI taxonomy): domain Eukaryota; kingdom Metazoa; phylum Chordata; class Amphibia; order Caudata; family Salamandridae; genus Pleurodeles; species Pleurodeles waltl. Next base: position 35,829,969 of record NC_090438.1, on the reverse strand, counting down.
ATATATATATATATATATATATATATATATATATACACACATACACATACACACACACATAGGCACACATTCACAAAATGAGAGTAATGTTTTTAACCCTTCTTTTATGTCTCACCTGTCCCGGTTTTTGCTCCTCAAAATCTGGTCCCCCTACTCTGTACTGTGAACTTATTGGTGCCTTCAAATACCACCGACCAGTCTCCTGGCTTCATTTCCACGGGCTTGCGGCCTTCAGTGGTTTGCAGGTCCTGCCCTCGGGAGAGGTAGTTCGTGGGTCCCAAATTGGTCTGCTTTGCTGCCCGGCCCGCGGCCATTCTCTCGGCCGCCTTGTGCCGGGTCACTGGGGCCCCCAAGCACCCGCTAAAGCGCACCCACACTTTCAAATAATACCACCTCCCACCCCGCGCCTTGTTGTGACATTTATAGTGCTTCTAGGAGGACTCTGCCCCCCTGCACACACCTGATGCGACCCTGACAAGAGCATCCGCCCGGACAGTCACCTGTGACCAAACTGACAAGAAGTATTAGGGTGGATCACCTGGGTGCCTGTCCTTGCCTGACCCTGGGCGCCACGCTGACGGCTCTACCTGGCCTCCTAGGGATGAGGTCATCTGAAGGTGACTGGGACATTTAAATGGCACATTGTGTGCAGGGCACGTGCTGAGGCTCCTGGGATCAGTTTCTCTTATTTCACTCCATAAACCCTCTTTTATCGACAGGGCTGTCAGAGCTGACAAAACCATTTTGCCGAGCTATTTTAATTTTCAGGCCGATTTTCCTGGGATTTATTCATCCAAAGATGTTCTTGATGCCGCCAGGCTGCGCGCTATAAATCAGAAATTCTGCTTTTCGTTAGTGCTAGTCTGAGAATTCCATAAATCCTGAGAGACCTATTGAAAATGAAAACGATCAACTGTTTAAATAATGGGCTATCGCTGTTTAAATCTAAATATCAGATCATAAATCATAGGTTGATATTTTTATGCAAATGAAACACAAGTAGGACGTTTAGTTGCATGAATTGTCGTGTCTTCCCTGCTTTCAAGCGTAGTCAGCCCAGAGGCGCCCCGAAGGGAGTTACAGGCTGCAACCCCATCCCATGACAGGTTGTGTGGGCTCTTTTTGAAGTTTTACAGGGAGTTGCCTCAACTCACTTTACATTCATCAAGCGCTTTAGGCCTTGGAGCGCTACGATGTTATTCCCTATAACACCCAAGGTCCAGATTTACTAAGGCTTTGCATGCAAGCCAACGCACCCGGTTCAGGCGGGAGACTCCCTATGTTTGAAGAAAAAAAACGCTTTATTTTAACGCTTTATTTTGCCTGAAACTGCCTCAGCTTCAATGGAAGTCAGTGAGGAAAATACCTTCCCCCAACTTTGCTTACAAAATCTCCCACTTTTCTGTTCTACAATGTTTGCATTGATGCAGTGCTTAATTTGTGCTTGTTATTTCCAGTGCGGAGCACCAGCACTTATTTTTGAGGACGGGAGCTTAATTTTATGCCTCAAGCACTTATTGCGAGCAAAAGACACATATGGGAAAGACAGAGGAAGAGAAAAATGAAAAAGTGTCACAAAGGGAGAAAGCAGAAAGCTTCAAGAGTGAGCTGAAGGGGCATGGAGTGCCTGTAAATGGATTGAAGAGGCCCGAGGTGGCTTCAGGATTAGCTGCCTCAGTATTCCGCATTCACACATTTAATTGCAGCAGCCGCATGTTTAAGAGGAGGGCTTTGGGCACCAGCAAGTTTTTTTTTACAAACTAAGCACTGCGTTGATGGCTCTTTGCAGCACTATTGACTATCCACCCAAAAGGTGTTCTGCGCTGGAAATGTGCACGTTTCATGGCAGAAGAACACTTCGCACTGCGTTGGTCCACGAGGCTGATCGGTGCTAACACCCAAAGGATGTGCCGCCAACACCGATCTACTAACACAGCCAGACCGGGCTTTACTTGACAAATGACCTTCGAGGAGCTGCAAATGAGGGAGAAAGTGTCCAATTCTAAAAAAAAGCAGTGCACAGCACACATCCAGTGTGCGGGATCCTTCGGAGTTTGTCAACACAGGCCCCTGTGCACCATGGTGTAAGACCGTGCATTGAGCACCCCAGGCTTGTGTGAGTGCCAGTGTGGGGGGCACTCTTTGTAGACATGGCACTCGGCTGTGTACGCCCCCTTGCACAATGAACGCAGCAAACACGCCAGTGGTGTAACAAAGGTCCCTGCAGGACCCGCGGGGGTGAACTCCCGGGGCCCCCTCAGCAGAGTGCCCTGGCCTGAGAGCTCCTGAGTGAGCCTGGAGGGGGGCCCCTCCATATACTTTGCAAGGGTGGCCCTCAAGAAGCGTTATGCCACTGACACATGCAAGCTATGCCGTGTGAAATGTTAGCACTTGAGCTTTGATGTTTTCGGAGAGTAAATTAGGGATAAATACTGACAGAGGTAACAGATGAGGCCTCAGCAGGTTTACTGTTTTGGGGTGGGGCAGGAATGTGCCTCAGATGAGTCTTTGGTACTTGTAGATTGGGAACTCTTGGAGGGGTCACAGCAGGGCTGACTCTGACACTCATTCAGGCCAGTGTGGGGACTGGCGGGGTTGTGAGAGGAGGGTTGACTTAAGTACCTTGTACCTAGTTTTGGTTGCAGAAACTAGATTAAGGGCCTGATTTAGAACTCGGTGGACGGGTTACTCCATCACAACGCTGACCGATATCCCGTCCTTCGGAATCAAAATCCCATTATCTTCTATGACGTTTAGATTTCAGCGGACGGGACATACATCACCTTTGTGACGGAGTAAACACCCGCCTAGTTCAGACCCTAAGTGTAGTTCACATTCTGGTAGAGACCTTTCCTTTAGCAGTACACACATCATTACTGCACTCACGCACCAGCACAGACAAAAGATAACTTAAAAACTGTGGAAATACACATGTATTTAAACTGCAATTAAAGAATCATTTACTTAGGCTATCTAGTCCAGGCGATGGTGTCGTTTACTTCATAATCAACATCAATACAAGAGTCACTTAAATCTGTTGTTTATTGGGGCTTAGTATTCATGACATGGGATTTTTTTATTTGATAGTCTGAACAACCCACCATGTAAGAAATTACCGAATTAATTTAGCAACAAAGGGCTATATTTACAAGAAAGTGGCGCATCAGCTGTAATGTGCCACTTTTCTTGCGTCCCCCTAATTACACCATGCGTGCACCATAATTACAATACGCTGCACCATGGCGCAAGTTAGGACAATAGTGTCAACATTTATGACACTATTGTGGTACTTTGCAGGATTAGCGCCATAAACTGTGGCGCTAATCCTGCAAACTAAAGGGAGGCCCATTGAAAGTAATGGTGTGTCATTTTAACGGCTGCTCTGAGCAGGCGTTGCAAATGACGCAAAAAATGGTGCAGTGAAATGTTGTAAATTTCACTGCGCCATTTTTACGGGCCTCCCTACGGGGAACGTCCCCCTTGCATACATTATACCTAGCAAAGGCATAATGTGGCGTACGGGGGAGCAAAGTGGTGTAATGCAAGCTTTGCGCCACTTTGTAAATATGGCGAAGGAGAATGGCCTCCTTAACAGCACATTCGCGTAACAAAAGGTGCCGATATGGCACTAAGAGCCTGTAGAGCCTTGTACACCAGGCCCGTAGTTTACAGCTTTGCACAAGCTTCACCTCCTCGATGGAGAACATGGCTGTCAGATCTTGACATAGAGGGTGGAGGTGGAGGTGCAGGCGCGGTGAGTGTGTAAATGCAGTGGATTGGGAACAAAGTTTAAAACCATGTGAAGTGATACACATGCTTTACTGTGCCTCGGGGAAAACAGGAGTAAATGTATTTATACAAAGAAAGAGTGATGTTAAGAATATGTAACTAAGCCATACTTGTTTTAGGTAGTGGTTTTTGGAGATATGGTGTGGTAACTGGAGCTTAACTAGCAATGATGTTGCCCAATAAAGGGGTGCAGCCAATGTGTTTAATTTTAAATAGCAAATCTTGACTTTTGGCTCCCTAGAATAAAGTGGACGCGGGGTTTCTGAAGTCGTATCTAGAGGTCAGAAATAAAATTAAAAACCTTGATAAAAAGTGGGCAGGTAGAATTAGGTTTGAGTAGCTAATGCTGAGAGTCCTGCATCCGTGGGTCCTGCCCTAAATCCTGAAATCAGTATTCCCTTCCAATAGTTGGGTCCTGCCCCATGCTGCACGCATCAAAATCATCTCCAAAATGTCCTGCTGCTTGGACCAGCCTCAGGGAGCTGTGCTGAGAAATCCAGCGACTGAAAGTATCCAGAACCCACAGGCTGTCCATGAAGATGCCAGTATGAAAGCAGAAACAGGGACAAGTAATGTAAAAGAGTGGGGGGTGGGCTCACAGTGCCAATCGCTGCTGTTCCTTATCCCCGCTGTGGGTTATTTACAAAATTGCATTTTTTAGATCAGCAGCGATTCACCCAGAGCTGCCGGTTCACCAGGCAGAGTTCTGCTGTGTCTGTCCTCAGCCTCCTCTTCCGTCCGGTACAACCCGCAGGCCTCATTTACAAGGAGCCTGCACTGCTGCGGTGTCACTTTTGTTTTCACGCAGGTAGCGGCGCAATCAGAGCTCCACACTGCTCCATATCTACGATCTGACGCATTGGGCCGAATGCGTCAGTTTGTTGAGGTCTGCGTCACATTATGTCTGCACCAGGTATAATATATGCAGGATAGACGTTCCAACCTTAAAAGCCACGTAGAACTGACACAGTGAATTTTACATTTCACTGTATCACTCTACAACTTGACTGCGTCAAAATTATTATGCCTGGTCAGACCAGGCGTAAGGATTGACGCACAGCTTTTAACATGGGACTCTCCTCTGTGTTCTGATGCACTGCTGGAGTTGCATCAGTTTTACAACGCAAGTACAGCAATGCATCACTTAAACGCCAACATATGAATCTGAATTTTTGATGCATCCGTGAAAACTTGCACCGTGGAGCTTTATGTTGTAAATACAGCCCATCCATGGTGTCGATAGGACATTTGCGGTAGGTGCAAGAAATCTGACGCATCAATGTAAATGAGGCCTTTTATTCTGTGTGCATGAAATCTGTAGTGTGCAGACGTTCCCATTGTGTGTCACTGTGCGCCCTGTACAACAGAGAAAGAAGCGTGGATCTTTTCCACGTGCATCGCTACTTATGTGTTTTCTTACGCCTTTTACCCAGGACCCAGTTCCTTCAACTGAGTGGACTTGTACCTGTTTTGGTTCAAACTCGAAGCGATTGTAGGTTCCACGCTGCATGCGGAGGGTCTTAAAATACCTATTAACTCATTTCACAATGTATCTCACCTCCAGCTCTCCCCTGTCACAAAAAAGGAGTTTGTCTGTTTTTCAAAGTGACTTTGACCGTGGACTCCTTTCTTGCTTTCTCTCACCTCCACTAGTAAGGAGTATTTTTTGATAGATTTCTAAACCTTCCAATATCTAATAATTCTATTTTTGATAATCTAATTTCAAAAGGTGCATAACTACCTACTTTTTATATTCCCAACACTCTCAGAAGGACAGCTGTACAACGTTTGTTCTGAAAGCTAATTAAACAACCCTAAAAATATATTGGATTCTTATGATGACGTCAGATTACTTTACAGTGCATTTTATCATAATTATTCCGCAGAAGATCTAGTTGGCTCCACACCCCTCAGAAAACATTATTTCTAGCTGTGAAATGTGCTTGCAGATTATTTTAGCTGGGCTCCTGAGCACACGGATATCTATGTATGTATTTTTTTTTAGAGTTTTATATAGCGTGAACATGACCTGGGGGTTTCAAAGTGCTTTACATGTACAATAATATTTTTCACCCAGGTTTACACACCGTGTTCTGTGCACGAGACAGGTTTCCACAGATGCACTCTATGAGAGAGTCCCCAGCCCACGGTGGCTCAGCTGCTGGTTGCAGTGATGCACAGCAGGGATGTGGTTTGCACTGCTAGCTTGTGTGCTTGTGAACTTGTCTAGTTGGGTAACTAGTAAGGGCATCTTTGACATCACCACCCTTGAATTTTAATCGAAATGGCCTTCATATTTATAGATACTGATTCTGGATCTACAGCATTTCAGTGGATTTAGGTAGTAGGTCCACATAGATCACTCTTGTTCCTGTAGAGCTGACAAGATCGTTCACATGGGATTTACAAACTAGAACCATGATCATTGGCAAATAGGTTTCACCTATGCAAGAGCTATTGGCTTTGTCAACGTCTTTGCACCAGTCAGGTACTGCCAGGAGACAGCTACAAGGATCTAGAATTCCTTTCGGTCATCCCTGTGCAACACATGCCTGTCACCCCAGGTGTCTCTCCGCCACATGTCACACATCTTCCAAGGCAATGCTGTATGTCTTCTGATTTCATGTTTAAATGCATGTTTTGGTGCAGCACAGATTGCAGGCACCCCCCAGATTTCTTCTGAAAGGCTTGACAGAGGGAGAGTGAGGTGTATAGTATAGATGAATTGTGATGCTGTGAGAAGATGGGGAGCTGTAGTGGACTAGGATCCAGAAATTAGCAGGTAAAGAGAATAGAGAGGGGCAGAAGGGTGGTAACAGGGACACCAAAGCATTTAAATGAGAGTGAAATGGAGTTTCAGGAGAGGTGTTTGTCTTGCAAAGTTTAATGGAGGTTTCTTGGATGGGAAGTATGTGTATTCTATTATTCAGGTGCTGCTATTTAAGATATAAGCAGGGTCACGGGAATTATGCGGTTGTGCAGCCACAGCATTTTCTGCATAATTATAGATTTTGTACATTTGCCACATAATCCATCATCTGCTGCAAATCTTAAGAGTCTAACAAAAGGTTTGTTTCTGGCTCAAATGGTTCAAAAGGCACAAAAAACGCAGCTGCACGTGTTACTACGCAGTGGAAGTCCCTTTGTAAAGGTCAGCCGGTCATCTTTCGGTTGCTTATTGCTATATTGTGGTGTTAAACAGATGCTAATGGGGTGCAGACGAGTGTACAAATGACAAAATAAGCAATACCATCACAAAATGTGCCACATTATGCCACATAATTTGGCTTTTCTTGTAGCATAAGTTACTCAACCCTGCCACATAACTTGTCCCTCCCCTGCCGCATACGTCCAGTGGCCCTGGCTATAAGCCGTCTCCAAGATTTGTTATCATGAGCACAGACCAGTCTCTTTCAGCTGTTTTTCACACTTTAGCACCGTCTCAAACACTCATCACCAGGAATGCCGGCATCCTGGGGGTGAAATCATTTATTTACTCTAGAAAAAATAGGTCTGACACTGTTTATTTTTTGTACAATCCTAACAAATCCTTTATTTTCTGCTGCAATTCTAAGAAAAGAAACATTAAACACCCCTGTCCTCTTCCTAGACCCTTCAGATGCATCCAGTTTCAATTCACAGCTCTATCCCTACATGAGACAGACACTCACAGAGGCTCTTCAACAGTGGAGAACAGTTTATCATGTCCCACTGCTCTCCAACAGCCACAAAGGGAAAAGGCCATGTGACAGTGGGCTCTCCACAGCCCACGTGTCCACAGACCCTCAGCTCGCTCAGAGCATCCCTCTCAATCAAGGCTGCAATCTGTTGATTTGCGATGATCCCTGTTCATCAGGGATAGACTCCCAGCAGAGTCTCAGCAGTTGCAGCCCGACTGGATCCATGCGAACACCAAGGCAGTTACAGCTCCAACTGGGCCATGTACACCTTTTGAGGTTCTCGTTGGAAACCGTGGACAGAACGCAGATCCCATGCAGCAGAGGACTCTCCTGGCTTCACTCTCTCATTCAGCTTTCCCTAGATGTTCCTTGGACCAGGGACATAGTGGGCTCCTCCCTGATAATCTCTCCCGTCAGCAGGCAGTCGAGCATCTAGGAACTAGGCAGCCTTCATCTCCTGCAGCAGAAACTGCATTCTCAGGTGATGTCCCCTCACCTACAGGAGATTTGGTGGTCCATTGCATTCCCCAGGTGATGTCCCCTCACCTACAGGAGATCTGGTGGTCCATTGCATTCCCCAGGTGATGTCCCCTCACCTACAGGAGATCTGGTGGTCCATTGCATTCTCAGGTGATGTCCCCTCACCTACAGGAGATCTGGTGGTCCATTGCATTCCCCAGGTGATGTCCCCTCACCTACAGGAGATCTGGTGGTCCATTGCATTCCCCAGGTGATGTCCCCTCACCTACAGGAGATCTGGTGGTCCATTGCATTCTCCAGGTGATGTCCCCTCACCTACAGGAGATCTGGTGGTCCATTGCATTCCCCAGGTGATGTCCCCTCACCTACAGGAGATCTGGTGGTCCATTGCATTCCCCTGGTGATGTCCCCTCACCTACAGGAGATCTGGTGGTCCATTGCATTCTCAGGTGATGTCCCCTCACCTACAGGAGAGCTGGTGGTCCATCAGACCCCAGCCCTGGTGATGCACAGTACTTTGAGTATTCTGCGGAGCACTGCCTTCCTTGGTCATGGAGAACCTGTAACTGGAACAATGTGGGTGGATTGGGCCCCATTTTATACACATTTCCATACATTTTATACACATGTTAATCCACTGTCTCAAACTTCTGAACCTTTTTTTGGGGCGGGACTCTTTCAGGTGTCCCCCTCTGGCTCCTCTCTAGACATAGCTGAGTAAAGTGATGCTCCTCACAGCAGGTAGCACTAGGGCTGCCTCCAAACGGGAGGACCACACCGTGGGCACAAAGAAGTGCGAGGTTGCTGCACCTGCCTTTTATCTGCGTTACTAAAGCAGAAACCAGGGACAGACAGAAGGGAGGGGCTGGCCCAGAAACTTCCACCTCTTGAACAACAGAAATTGCAGTCCCACTTTTCACCACTACCATCCATAAGTGGCAGGGCTTAGAAAAAACTAACCAGCAGCCACGTACCAGAAAAGGCTTGCTGGAATTTCTTAAGTTAGTCATGTGTCCACCCTCCTCACTTCAGTGTCTGGGGTCTCCAACTTCCAGCCACATGAATGCAGGCATGAAACGTCTGCTGTCGGGGGAAGCTATTCTTACCTTCGATTGTGTGCCATGCTAAACCGGGGATATTCAAAGTTGATCCCCCCCCCACACACACACCCACACAGAAGCATACATTTATCAGAAACACACTGTAAATGCATTCGTACTAAACAGACACACAGGATGTCAGCGCAGGCTGTTGGGTCTCACAAAGCAGCAGAACTTTACAGGAGAGGGGTCAGAAGGCCACACTCGCTGACACAAATAAAAAGGTTTAGTCACACTATTGATCTCAAAATGTGATATGCTGCCACCATTCTTACTACCCTATACCCCTTAGAGGGATAGCTCTCCTCTGTCTACTGTTAATGCATGTGTGTGTTGGAGGCTGGCCCTCTATGTGGTGTGCAAAACTAGGCACACTGTGCAGGGGGTCCGGGCAACCACACGCTGGTTTCCAGAGGTAAATATTAGACCACCTAATGCTCCAATTTGTAAGGTAGCTGGTCGAGCAGTTAGGTTAATCCAGGAGATGTGCTAAGTATTTGCTGTACTCACAAATCTAATCATGCACCACACACACTCAATGAATAACTCAAGAACAGAACTTATAAAAATACTTCAGACATTTATATACATTTTGAGACCAAGATCTTTAAGATACATTAAGTAATTTTTGAGATATGACTTTTCAAAGTTTTAATAAAGTTAGTCTTTCTCTGCGTAATTATGCACCATATGAATCAATGGGCAGTCACCTTTAAAAATGTATTATAAATAATACAGTGCAGTTACCAGTCTCTTCTTTTGCAGGGTGGTCAAAATAGTCAGTGGGCACACTGTGCCAGCTGGAGAGCCTCGGGCTGCTCCCGGTTCCGGGGAAAGCAGCGTTGGAAAACCTCTTGGCACAGGCACAGGGCCACCTGGATGGGCCACTTGGAAATGGAGCTAGTTTGCAGATTTAAAGATGCTGCCTTGGGGTCCCCTTTGGCTGTTGTGGTCGCAAGAGGTTGGGGACCTGGGGTACACAGCAGATTCCATGATGCAAGGCTCAGGGAAGCCAGGTGCAGGGCGATTTGAAGAACTTGGATGCTGTGCGTAAAGGGACCCTTTGGAGCTGGAGGTAAGTCTTCTTCTGTGGGCCTTGCAGGACGTCGTGGACACTCTGGTGGGAGGTCCGGGGTGTCACTGAAGTCTCTTGAATGGGGTTTCCTCCTGGTCCAGTTACAGCTCTGGGTGAGCTATATTTGGGTTTGTCCAACGTGCATTGACCAGTACCTGGGGTATTGGCACAACTCGGCCATGGGAGGGCGCTGTGCCACTAAAGTTGGCACACTTGCAGGTCTCGTACGGGCTGTAGTTGGTGTGCGTTGGGTCCAGTTGCAACGTCCGGTTGTGGAGTTATCGTCCAGTCAGTGAAGTGACCCTCACCGGTTTTCTGGTTCCTTGTAGGTTTCTTTAGTTTCTTGAATGGTGCCTCCACTCAGGAGGGAGATATCAGGCTATTTGCAAAGCCTGGAGGTCCTCGGGGTCTTTTGAGGTCAGTGTAGTGGTCAGCTCCTCCTCAGCGGCGATTGTCGGGACTCTGGTGCAGCAAGCAGGGGTCTTGGAACCTCTTCTGGTTCAGAAGGTCCTCTGTTCTCATCCTGTTGGGTTCTTTGGTGCTGTCTTCTTTTCTTCCAGACAAATCTGATTTTGTGGTCTAGGGGAGCCCACTCAATACTGAATTTAGTGGGCGTTTTAGGGGGAACCTGGTAGTGTCCAATGGGACACTTACCCTTGGGTGGCTACACCCACTACAGTCACTACTTCCTGTGGGAAGGGTCACTTACCTAAACCTCATTGGATATTTCCCTGCCATCCAACATGGAGGAAAATGAAATGGGGGGGGGGGGGGTCCACTTCACCTGCAAGCCCCTAGGGGTGGTCCATGCTCAGCGAGACCCCTCCTCCTACCCTTCGTGTGGTTTCCCCCCTATGCTCCTGCCAAGAGTGGGGTTGACACAGGGGGAAGCCATCTGCTGCTAGCAGGAGGCCTGGGGGTTCGAGTTTCAAGGGCAGTAGCCCTTTGAAGCTCACCGCCAGGAGAGTGCACATTGCTGAGGGGGGTGTTAGCTCCTCCACCCAGGAAGGTGTAGGAGGCTGCACTGGCTTGTAGTGAGTACCTAGGGGTACTTGCACCTTGCACCAGGCCCAGTTATCCCTTATTAGTGTATAGGGTGTCTAGCAGCATAGGCTGATAGATAATGGTAGCTTAGCAGAGCAGCTTAGGCTGAACTAGGAGACGAGTGAAGCTCCTACAGTACCACTTAGTGTCATACGCACAATATCATAAGAAAACACAATACACAGATATACTAAAAATAAAGGTACTTTATTTTTATGACAATATGCCAAAAGTATCTCAGTGAGTACCCTCAGTATGAGGATAGCAAATATACACAAGATATATGTACACAATACCAAAATATGCAGTAATAGTATTAGAAAACAGTGCAAACAATGTATAGTTACAATAGGATGCAATGGAGACACATAGGGATAGGGGCAACACAAACCATATACTCCAAAAGTGGAATGCGAACCACGAATGGACCCCAAACCTATGTGACCTTGTAGAGGGTCGCTGGGACTATTAGAAAATAGTAAGGGTTAGAAAAATAGCCCACCCCAAGACCCTGAAAAGTGAGTGCAAAGTGCACTAAAGTTCCCCAAAGGACATAGAAGTCGTGATAGGGGAATTCTGCAGGAAAGACACAAACCAACAATTCAACAACAATGGATTTCCAGTCGAGGGTACCTGTGGAACAAGGGGACCAAGTCCAAAAGTCACAAGCAAGTCGGAGATGGGCAGATGCCCAGGAAATGCCAGCTGTGGGTGCAAAGAAGCTGCTACTGGACAGTAGAAGCTTAGGTTTGTGCAGGAACAACAAGGGCTAGAGACTTCCCCTTTGGAGGACGGATCCCTCACGCCGTGGAGAGTCGTGCAAAAGTTTTTTCTTGCCGAAAGACCGCCAACAAGCCTTGCTAGCTGCAAATCGTGTGGTTAGTGTTTTTGGATGCTGCTGTGGCCCAGGAGGGACCAGGATGTCGCCAATTACGTCTGGGGACAGAGGGGGCATAGAGCAAGACAAGAAGTCCTCTCAGCAGCAGGCAGCACCCGCAGAAGTGCCAGAAACAGGCACTACAAGGATGCGTGAAATGGTGCTCACCCGAAGTCGCACAAAGGAGTCCCACGTCGCCGGAGAACAACTTAGAAGATCGTGCAATGCAGGTTAGAGTGCCGTGGACCCAGGCTGGACTGTGCACAAAGGATTTCCGCCAGAAGTGCACGGAGGCCGGAGTAGCTGCAAAAGTCGCGGTTCCCAGCAATGCAGTCTGGCGTGGGGAGGCAAGGACTTACCTCCACCAAACTTGGACTAAAGAGTCACTGGACTGTGGGAGTCACTTGGACAGAGTTGCTGGATTCAAGGGACCTCGCTCGTTGTGCTGAGAGGAGACCCAAGGTACCGGTGATGCAGTTCTTTGGTGCCTTCGGTTGCAGGGGGATGATTCCGTCGACCCACGGGAGATGTCTTCGGAGCTTCTAGTGCAGAGAGGAGGCAGACTAACCCCACAGTATGCACCACCAGGAAAACAGTCGAGAAGGCGGCAGGATCAGCGTTACAGAGTTGCAGTAGTCGTCTTCGCTACTATGTTGCAGTTTTGCAGGCTTCCAGGGCGGTCAGCAGTCGATTCCTTGGCAGAAGGTGAAGAGAGAGATGCAGAGGAACTCGGATGAGCTCTTGCATTCGTTATCTAAAGAATCCCCAAAGACAGAGACCCTAAATAGCCAGAAAAGAGGGTTTGGCTACTTAGGAGAGAAGATAGGCTAGCAACACCTGAAGGAGCCTATCAGAAGGAGTCTCTGACGTCACCTGCTGGCACTGGCCACTCAGAGCAGTCCAGTGTGCCAGCAGCACCTCTGTTTCCAAGATGGCAGAGGTCTGGAGCACAATGGAGGATCTCTGGGCACCTCCCAGGGGAGGTACAGGTCAGGGGAGTGGTCACTCCCCTTTCCTTTGTCCAGTTTCGCGCCAGAGCAGGGCTAAGGGGTCCCTGAACCGGTGTAGACTGGCTTATGCAGAAATGGGCACCATGTGTGCCCATGAAAGCATTTCCAGAGGCTGGGGGAGGCTACTCCTCCCCTGCCTTCACACCATTTTCCAAAGGGAGAGGGTGTAACACCCTCTCTCAGAAGAAGTCCTTTGTTCTGCCATCCTGGGCCAGGCCTGTCTGGACCCCAGGAGGGCAGAAGACTGTCGGAGGGGTTGGCAGCAGCAGCAGCTGCAGTGAAACCCTGGGAAAGGCAGTTTGGCAGTACCAGGGTCTGTGCTACAGACCACTGGGATCATGGGATTGTGCCAACTATGCCAGGATGGCATAGAGGGCGCAATTCCATGATCATAGACATATTACATGGCCATATTCGGAGTTACCGTTGTGAAGCTACATATAGGTAGTGACCTATATGTAGTGCACGCGTGTAATGGTGTCCCCGCACTCACAAAGTCTGGTGAATTGGCCCTGAACAATGTGGGGGCACCTTGGCTAGTGCCAGGGTGCCCTCACACTAAGTAATTTAGCACCCAACTCTTACCAGGTAAAGGTTAGACATATAGGTGACTTATAAGTTACTTAAGTGCAGTGTAAAATAGCTGTGAAATAACGTGGACGTTATTTCACTCAGGCTGCAGTGGCAGGCCTGTGTAAGAATTGTCAGAGCTCCCTATGGGTGGCAAAAGAAATGCTGCAGCCCATAGGGATCTCCTGGAACCCCAATACCCTGGGTACCTCAGTACCATATACTAGGGAATTATAAGGGTGTTCCAGTAAGCCAATGTAAATTGGTAAAATTGGTCACTAGCCTGTTAGTGACAATTTGAAAGAAATGAGAGAGCATAACCACTGAGGTTCTAATTAGCAGAGCCTCAGTGAGACAGTTAGTCATAACACAGGTAACACATTCAGGCACACTTATGAGCACTGGGGCCCTGACTAGCAGGGTCCAAGTGACACATACAACTAAAACAACATATATACAGTGAAAAATGGGGGTAACATGCCAGGCAAGATGGTACTTTCCTACAGAAGGGCATTGTTTTACAAACCAGAGAGCCATGGCTCTCCCCCAGGTTAGTATACTGGCTGTCTGGAAATGGCAGGATGGATGGAACCAGTCAGAAACTATGCCAGTTAGGTTAGATTTTGCAGGGGGCACCATTAAGGTGACCCCTGGGTACTTTTGTGTTAAATCCAATACTGGTACCAGTTTGGATTTATCATCCTGAGCTGTTTGCTACCAAACAAACCAGTGTGCAGAGTGGCCATCATTTTGCTGGGGAACTCGTTTTTGACCAGTGTCCAGTACATGCATTTAAAATGGCTGCTCTGTTCACTCACTATGTCCCTCGGTTGGCAAGGACACATTGGGGCATATTGCTCATGCGATTATGCCTTCATATACAGTACAAGCACCCTGCCATAGAGCTGTAAGGCCTACCAGAGGGGTGACTTACCCATATCATATGCAGTGTAGGTGGGACAGGGCACACAAGGAGTGTGCCATGTCAAGTTTGCCTTTTTAGGTTTGCCCCAGTACACTCAGCCTGCACTGGCAGTGCTGGGTGCATCTGGGTGCAGGGCCCTAGAGGGTGGCACAATCAGTGCTGCTGCCCTCAGGGGCCTACTCATACTATCTCATGCCCTGGGCACTGGGGTACCCATTTACTAGGATCCTACAGTGATATATAAGAGTTTATCCAATTGTGCCAAGCATCCCAACAGATTTATGGAAAGAGCTCTGGCCCAGGGAACCTGGTTAGCAGGGGCCCTGGGCACCACAACTTCTAGGACACATCAACATCAGGCAAAAAGTGGGGGCTAACCATGCAAAAAGAGGCCTCGTCTCACACTACCCCCCCCAAATGAAAGAGGATGACTAACCTTTCCTTGGTGAGTCTTCATCTTCTAAGTGCAAGAACCTGGAAAGGCCATCTGCATTGGAATGAGCAGTCCCAGGTCTGTGTTCCACTTTAAAGTCCATCCCCTGTAGGGAAATGGACACCTAAGCAGTTTGGGGCTCTCACCTTTCATTTGTTGTAACCATCTGAGAGGCCTGTGGTCAGTCTGAACAGTAAAGTGAGAGCCAAACAAATATGGCCTCAACTTTTTCAGACCCCAAACCACACCAAAGGCCTCCCTCTCTATGGCACTCCATTTTTGTTGGTTTAGCTTTTTGCTGATAAAAGCATCTGGCTGGTCATGTCCATCATCATTCCTTTGGGAGAGGACTGCTCCTATTCCCATCTCTGAAGCATCTGTCTGGACTATGAATTCCGTAAAGTAGTCTGGTGCTTGTAGAACTGGAGCAGAGCATATAGCTTTCTTCAGAGTGTCAAAGGCCTCGTGACAACTCACTGTCCAATTGATCTTTCAGGACATCTTTTTGGAGGTGAGTTCTGTGAGGGGGGCAACTATTGTGCCATAATCCTTCACAAACCTCATGCAATATCGAGTTAAGCCAAGGAATGTCCTTACTTGTGTCTTTGTTGTGGGAGCTTGCCAAGCCAGAATAGTCTGAATCTTGGTTTGTAGAGGCTATACTTGGCCTCCACCAACTAGGTGGCTCAGATACACAACTTTTCCCTGCCCTATCTGTCACGTACTGGCCTTGATAGTGAGGCCCGCCTTTCAGGGCTTCAAGGTGGATCAGGTGATCCTGCCAGGTGGAACTATAGACAGCTATGTCATCTAGGTAAGCTGCACTAAAAGTTTCCAATCCAGGAAGGACTTGGTTCACCAACTTTTGGAAGGTGGCAGGTGCATTTTTGAGTCCAAAGGGCGTAACAGTGAACCGATAATCCCCACTAGGAGTAGAAAATGCTGACCTCTCTTTTGCCCCAGAGGTCCGGCCAAGTAATCAGATACTTGGCTGCCCCTAACCTATCAATGAGCTCATCAGCTCTTGGGATTCGGTGTGCATCTATCTTGGTTGCTGAGTTGAGGCCTCTGTAGCCCCCACAAAACCTCATTTCTTTCTTGTCACCCTTGGAGTGAGGTTTGGAGACTAACATTACTGGGGCTCTCTGAGGGGTCAATGATACCGAAACCCAACTTTTTCTTGACTTCAGCTTCTATGCTTTCTCTGACATGGTAAGATTGTCCGTAAATTTTGTTTTTGACAGGCAGGCTGTCAATAGTCTCCACATCAGGGAGAGGCCCACTCTCATCTTCCTGTCCCTCATCTGTAACCATGAGCATGGTCACATCAGCTCTGTCATAAATAGGTTTTAGGCGGTTGACATGTATGATTCTCTTGGGGTTCTTGCAACTGCCTAGGTCCACTAGATAAGTGACCTCCCCTTTTCTTTCAAGAATGGGATAGGGCCCAGACCATTTGTCCTGGAAGGCCCTTGGAGCAACAGGCTCCAGCACCCAAACTTTCTCCCCTGGTTGAAACTCCACCATAGCAGCTTTTTGGTCATCCCAAAGCCTTTGAAGTTCTTGGCTGGCCTGAAGATTTTTGCCGGCTTTCTCCATGTACTCAGCCATTCTAGAACATAGGCCAAGCACATAGTCCACAATATCCCATTTGGGCTCTTTGACAGGTCTCTCCCAGCCTTCCCTTACAAGACTCAGTGGTCCCCTAACACGGTGCCCAAACAAAAGTTCAAAAGGAGAAAAACTTACTCCCTTTTGTGGCACTTCCATGTAGGCTAACAGAAGGCAAGGAAATAGGACATCCCATCTCCTTCTGAGTTTTTCAGGGAGTCCTCCAATCATGCCTTTTAGGGTCTGGTTGAATCTTTCTACCAAGCCCATTGGTTTGTGGATGGTATGGGGTAGTTAACTTTTATGTCACTCCACATTCCTGCCACATGTGTTTTAAGTATGCAGGCATAAAGTGTGACCCTCTGTCTGATACTACCTCCTTAGAGAACCCAACCCTGGTAAAGATACCCAGGAGGGTTTTGGCAGCTGCAGGTGTGGTGATTGTCCTAAGGGGAATAGCCTCCGGATACCTAGTGGCATGATCCACTACCACTAAGAAATATCTATGTCCTGATGCTGCTGGAGGGCCATGGGGGCCAACAATGTCAACCCCTACCCTTTCAAAGGGAACCCCAACCACAGGTAGTGGAATTAAGGGGACCTTTAAGTGCCCACCTGTCTTGCCACTGGCATGGCAAGAGGGGCAGGACTGACAAAAGTCCTTCACTTGTTGTGACATACCTGGCCAGTAGAAGTGGTTCACCAACCTACTCCATGTCTTATTCTGATCCAGATGCCCTGCTAGGGGGGTGTCATGGGCTAAAGTGAGAAGGAAGTCCCTGAACTTCGGTGGCACTACCACCCTCCTGGTTGCACCAGGCTTGAGGTCTCTGGCCTCAGTGTACAGGAGCCCCTCCTCCCAGTAGATCCTGTGGGTACCACTGACATTTCCTAGCTCTTCCTGAGCAGCTTGCTGTCTCAGTCCTTCAGGAGTGGGACACTCCCCTTTTCCCTGGCACAGATCTTCTTTAGAGGGTCCCCCTGAGCCCGAGACCTCTGGGTGGTAAGGCCCAAGGTCTTCAGGCTCAGTTCCCTCTGAGGTGGGAAGAGGGGGTCCTGTCTTGGGATCTGTTTTGACGCTGGTCCCCTAGTCTTCCTGCCTTTTCTCTTTGGAGGCTGGTCCACTATTTCAGGATCCAGCTCTCCCTTTTCTCTCTAAAGTTTGCTCTGTGCCCCTAGTCTTGACACAAGCTCACTCAGGGATTCCAAGCATTGCTGCATGGGTCTTTAGCTCTACCTCAGCCCAGAGGGAATGCTCCAGGTGATTACCAAGTAGGCAATCTACAGGGATGGATGACGACACAACCACTTCTTTCTGCCCTGCTACTAAACCCCATTCAACATTTACCATAGCCATGGGGTGGAACTTGGTCTCATTGTCAGCATTAGCAACAGGATAAGACCTCCCTACTAGGAACTGAGTTGTGGGGACCAGGTGCTCAGACACCATAGTGATGCTAGCCCCTGTATCCCTCAAGGCTTCTGTTTTCTCCCCATTAATCACAGCGTGCTGCCTGTATTTGTTCATGTTACTTGGCCAGGCAGCACAGGATAAATCTACCCCACCCTCTGCGACTAATGTTGCCTCTGGGAAGACACTGACATGGTCAGGCCCCACCTCTGACCCCATCTGGATATTGGCAACTGCATTTACTGCAGGTTGACTATAGACATATTGTTTTGTTTTTACAGCCAGATTCTCCAGTTTGGTGCCCTTTGGTTCTACTATCTTGGCACCAAGCCGTGCTGGGGTCGAAGTGTTTCCCTTTGTACCCACACCTGTACTGTGAGTAGTCTCTTGGCCCATCCTCCTGTGCAGATTTTTGGGATCTTGAGCAGACTCTTAGTTGTTTATACCCTGGCTCCCATCTTTCCCTTGGGGGGGCTTTTTGGCCTCTCTCTTTTGGTCTCCCCCACCAGTGGTAGTTTTGGTAACCCTGGTTTTGACCCAATGGTCTGTCTTCCTCCCCAGCTCTTGAAGGGAATGTGGACCCAGGTCTACCAGATATTAATGTACCCTATAATTTTACTAAGTTAACAAGGGGGGGGGACCGGGAGTATTAGTGGTCCAGTGTACAATCTCCCAATAATAGTAATTAAATAAAAGGTACACTGTTCCAATGAAGATTATCAAACCAGGAGACCCATGTTCTCAGGAGCAAGAACCCTCAAGCATCACACTGGATGACTAGCATCATCATCGGGAAATGCTCCTCACCAGGCCGGCGCTGCAATGCCTGGTGGGCACCCCGACGTGGGGGCTCTCACCGAACTCTTATAATAGTGACTGGTAGATTCAACTCAACAGACTCCGATGCTTAAATTCAGCACCAGTACACACAAAAGAGGAAAAAGAGGTTAAAATTGGTTATTCATCCACTACACACCATCATTTATTCATTCTGATATAAAGGATGAAGACCAAGGTTAAAATCAAAAAATTGAAAGTAATAAATTGAGAATTATGCTCAAAGCCTTTCAAAAATGAAGATACTACAGAGAGTCCTAGATATTAAAGAACCTCTGTGCTATGGTCGACATGTTTCGCGTCTAGTGGTCCAGCCGGATCCATTGACGCTTCATCAGGGCCTAAAAAAACTGTTATTCACACCTCTTCAAAGTAGTATAAAAAATTAGGATACTTAACACTGGTCACTTACTTTAAAGTAGACTGGTTAACACAGGTCACCCTAGAAGACAAAAACATAGAAAACATATCGGCAGTACCCAAAATGTGAATTATTCGGGTAATTGCAAACATATAACCAGTGATGGGTCAAAAACGGAAAGAACAAAAATTGCTTACCAACCCCAAGTCGAGACCAGGTTCCTTGGGCTGTTCGTTTCAAGGACTCAAAGTGACACTAAACACAGTAAATAACAACAAGATCAACGATCATTATTGCAACATGGATGTAAAACAATACTACATCTATTGATATAAAAAAAGTTCTCAGAATTAAAAAGAGACTCCGTTTATAAATAGCCTAGTGGCAGTACATAGTGGTGCTAAGAAATAACACGAAGGCAATTGTTGTCGTTTCTAAATTAAATTACTCATGTCTTAGATTTAGTCAAAAAAATTGTATATACCACTCGTAACTTCGTATGGCAAAAAGAAATTAGACTACAACATTAATGCCCCAAAGGAAAGATAAGATAAATCGACACCAATTGTGCCCATCTATACGTCCAAAATACTCACATAGTAATCACAGGTCCGTAGTGTTGAACCTACCCTCTGAAACGGACGACCCGGAAACAACCGGATCGGACGCTATCAGAGTTATAAATAGATGCTGCGAGGACCAGGAGAATGGGTCCGTGCGCGTCTAAACATGGAAAAGGAGGAAGGACTACCGCGAGTCCTGTTCGGCATAGAATTGAAGGGCGGACTACTTTACTCACTTGATTTGTAGTTCCGTCCCTTCAAAATAAGTGAAGCCCATAGTCAATTAGACCACGGTGCCAAGAAACAGGAAAATTTAAAATAATGAAAAAAATTGCTTAGATCGTCCTAGAGAGGAACGGAAAAAGGGGCAAAGAAAAATATTTTTTTTCTTTGTAAAAGAGTGAAAAAAATTAAAAAGTGAATGAATAATAAATAAGTGGGAGAAATCTTGTTTGTAATAATGAGTCATAGTGTGGAAAATAACCTCAAGGCAGAAATATTATAAGGGCTATGTATTGTAATTTAACCAATACCAACTGGTTGGGTGAAGTGATAAACATTAAGGCGAAAGGGAAGTCCAGGGGATATCGTCATTTAACCCCCGTAGATGCGTCCCTAGTTTAAACACCCATCTTTGTTCAATCCTGAATAACGCCCCCGGATCGTCGGGCGGATTATTGGTGCATGTATTACCACCCACCACAGATCTTCAGGAGAATGTTAGGCCTCCAAAAAGTGCACACTAAGATTTGTGGTGATCCTTTTACATCTGATGTTGCTTCTATGCTCATTAATGCGTGTCTTAACGGGTCTGGATGTCATCCCTATATAACGTAAATTGCAAGGGCACGATATCATGTAGATACAGTTCCTGGTATTGCAATTGGTATGTTTTTTGAGATACCAAGTACCCACGGCGCCGAGATCCAGTTTTGTCAGGTGCCTAGTCAGACAACACACGTTACAGTTCCCACAAGGATGGTGGCCCACTACTGGTGGCAAGCCCTATAACGTCTTTTGGGTGGAGGGATCACAGTGAATTCGTGGACGTGTGTGGACCACTAAGTCTTTGATGTTGGCAGTCCGTTTGAAGGCAAAAAGAGGCCTTGGTATGTTACAACCCCCGCTCGTGAGGATAGGCCACCTTTTACTGATCAGTTTCTTGATGGAATTAGATAAAGGGGTGTATGTCGATATGCATGTCAACCTGGACTGAGGCCTTTTTTCCATAGTAGACAGCAAAGCCTCTCTGTTATTATTCCTGGCTCTCTTTCGTGCTTGATTGACAATTCTGGGTGGATAATGTCGGTCAAAGAGTTTATTTTGAAGGGAGTCAGCTTGGTGTTTTTTCCGTTTCTCTCTAGGACGATCTAAGCAATTTTTTTCAGTATTTAAAATTTTCCTGTTTCTTGGCACCGTGGTCTAATTAACTATGGGCTTGACTTATTTTGAAGGGACTGAACTACAAATCAAGTGAGTAAAGTAGTCCGCCCTTCATTTCTATGCCGAACAGGACTCGCAGTAGTCCTTCCTCCTTTTCCATGTTTAGACGCGCACGGACCCATTCTCCTGGTCCTCGCAGCGTCTATTTATAACTCTGATAGCATCCGATCCGGTTGTTTCTGGGTCGTCCGTTTCAGAGGGTAGGTCCAACACTACGGACCTGTGATTACTATGTGAGTATTTTGGACGTATAGATGGACACAATTGGTGTCGATTTATCTTATCTTTCCTTTGGGGCATTAATGTTGTAGTCTAATTTCTTTTTGCCATACGAAGTTACGAGTGGTATATACAATTTTTTTGACTTAATCTAAGACATGAGTAATTTAATTTAGAAACGACAACACCGGCCTTCGTGTTATTTCTTAGCACCACTATGTACTGCCACTAGGCTATTTATAAATGGAGTCTCTTTTTAATTCTGAGAAGTTTTTTTTATATCAATAGATGTAATATTGTTTTACATCCATGTTGCAATAATGATCGTTGATCTTGTTGTTATTTACTGCGTTCAGTGTCACTTTGAGTCCTTGAAACGAACCACCCAAGGAACCTGGTCTCGACTTGGGGTTGGTAAGCAATTTTTGTTCTTTCCGTTTTTGACCCATCACTGGTTATATGTTTGCAATTACCCGAATAATTCACATTTTGGGTACTGCTGATATGTTTTCTATGTTTTTGTCTTCTAGGGTGACCTGTGTTAACCAGTCTACTTTAAAGTAAGTGACCGGTGTTAAGTATCCTAATTTTTGATACTACTTTGAAGAGGTGTGAATAACAGTATTTGTAGGTCCTGATGAAGCGTCAATGGATCCGGCTGGACCACTAGACACGAAACATGTCGACCATAGCACCGAGGTCCTTTAATATCTAGGACTCTCTGTAGTATCTTCATTTGTTAAAGGCTTTGAGCATAATTCTAAATTTATTACTTACAATTTTTTGATTTTAACCTTGGTCTTCATCCTTTATATCAGATTGAATAAATGATGGTGTGTAGTGGATGAATAACCAATTTTAACCTCTTTTTTCTCTTTTGTTTGTACTGGTGCTGAATTTAAGCATCGGAGTCTGTTTAGTTGAATCTACCAGTCACTATTATAAGAGTTCGGCTGAGAGCCCCCACGTCGGGGTGCCCACCAGGCATTGCAGCGCCGGCCTGGTGAGGAGCATTTCCCGATGATGATGCTAGTCATCCAGTGTGATGCTTGAGGGTTCTTGCTCCTGAGAACATGGGTCTCCTGGTTTGATAATCTTCATTGGAACAGTGTACCTTTTATTTAATTACTATTATTGGGAGATTGTACACTGGATCACTAATACTCCCGGTCCCTCCCCCCTTGTTAACTTAGTCTTATGTACAGCTGCATAGCTGTGGGACCTTACTTTCCAATTCTCCCCAATAGTGGTCGTTACCCGTATATATGGATACTTTTCAGGGTCTGAGTTATGATGATGAGATGGTATCAGCCATCTTACAGACACCTTCTATCTTACACAGTGATGGATCTGCCCCCTCGGGTAGTCTTAAGACTGAATGGGACAAACTATCCACCTTGAAACGAGAACTCATAAAAACTGTGATGCACGGTACGATTATGACCGAATACTTACGTGCTAACATCACCCCGAATGGCCTCCTCGTGTCCAATATACCACGCATTTTTCTACAAGATTTAGACTTTTGAAAGGATTGGGCTCAGATAGCCTGGAAGCGTACCAGAGATTGGCTTGTTTTAATCATTAACACTTCCAAACGGTTAGCCGATACCATCACCATCCACATCAACGCTATTGAAAGTACTCTAAAAACCACGATTACTCTGACAGCCTTCAAAAGTCGTCTGTCTGAAATCACTGCTGAGTTGAATGAGACTAAGGAATTCTTGACTCAGCAGAAGATTTCTAAACTTCAGAAAGATATCGTTAAATTCAGTCGTGAGAAAGTTTATCCTTCTGTAAAAGAGGATTTTGATGGACATAACCAATCCCGCTCATCTGATGAGTCTACTGCATCTTCAAAAAAATCCCTGAATTACAGCAGTGGATCATCATCTGATGGTTGGAGTACAGACGATAATCAACCTCCACCTTTCTATAAATATCCTCCATATCCTATACATCAACCCATGCCCTGGCAACCACCTTACCCTTTCTTCCAACCACGACCAATGATGCCTTTTCCCCCTTTTTTAGGCCGAGGCCGGGGCAGAGGCAGAGGCAGAAGGAGAGGAAGAGGCAGACACATCCAGTGGTCCAAAGAAGAACCTCAGATGGTCACCAGGAGCCAGCAAAAAAATCCCCTGATGAAGACTTAGTTGTTAATCTTTCATCTAGACAACTCACTGAAGAAGAAACCATGGTGCTTAATAGGGGTTTAGGATTTGTACCTACCCCCCAAGAAGACTTTTTCCGCCTACATATTGAACTAGCCCAATTTTTCCGCAAAATTCACTTGCATTTTTTCTTTAAGGATAAAACAGTGGAACCCCAGACTCTTGACTCTGGGTTAAAAAAAACCTCTCTCTTTGTTCCACCCCCAGTAACCATGCCAAGCGAAGTCTTGACTTTTGAAAAAGCAGTGTTAGCTGACTTACACAATTTACATCCTAAACATACGTGCATTAACATCCCGACTAGAGAAAAAAGAGCCCTTCTATCTTTAGCTTCAGACCCTGATATAACCATCAAACAGGCTGATAAGGGAGGGGCAATTGTGATAATGGATTCCACTGAATACAGATGTGAGTGCCTACGCCTTTTGAGTGACTCTGCCTATTATGTCAAAATCAGCTGTGATCCCACTTGCAGATTACAGACCCAGATTAGAATTCTTATTGAAGAAGCTAGGAACAACTTGTGGATTTCACCAAAGGAAGCAGAATTTTTGGATACACTCCACCCCATGTCCCATATTTCTATTGTTTACCTAAAATTCATAAAGGTAGGAGACCCCCTCCTGGGCGCCCTATTGTATCTGGTTTGGGTTCTGTTTTGGAACCACTATCGATCTTCTGTGACCACTTCTTACAGCCTTTAGTGAGAAATTCCTCTACCTATCTAAAAGACACTAAAGATGTGCTGAATTTAATTGAAGCCATCAATGATTCCAATACCATACAGGGTACCATTACGTTGGACGTGGAGGCTCTATATACCAACATCCCCCAAGAAGAAACTTTACAAGTAATAGAGATTGCTTTGCAAGAAGTATCCACTACTCTGTCTTCCCCTGTTTCTTTCATCATACAATGTGCTAGGTTGGCTTTGACAGAAAACTTCTTCCGCTTCGAGGATCAATTTTATCATCAGATTCAAGGTACATCTATGGGCAGCACTTTTGCTCCTAGCCTAGCCTGCCTTTATATGTATGATTTTGAGAAGAAATATATCTTATCACCAACTAATCCTCATTTTGATTACATCAAATTATGGCGTCGCTATATAGACGACATTTTGATCGTGTGGCAAGGCCCGCTGACTCAGGCTGACGAATTCATAACATGGATCAATACTCTTGGCCCCTTTTTGAAATTCACAGCCACGGTGTCTGACTCTCAACTACCTTTTTTAGATCTGATGATTACTATTAACAATGGTAAATTACTGACCAGTATTTATCATAAGCCCACAGATCGTAATTCTCTTTTACTTTATGAAAGTTATCATCCGAAATCCTTGCGGGATAATTTACCCTTTGGCCAATTTTTACGTCTGAGACGTAATTGCAGCGTACCTGGAGAATTTGAACATCAAGCTGACTCCCTTCAAAATAAACTCTTTGACCGACATTACCCATCCAGAATTGTCAATCAAGCACGAAAGAGAGACAGGAATAATAACAGAGAGGCTTTGCTGTCTACTATGAAAAAAAGGCCTCAGTCCAGGTTGACATGCGTATCGACATACACCCCTTTATCTAATTCCATCAAGAAACTGATCAGTAAAAGGTGGCCTATCCTCACGAGCGGGGGTTGTAACATTCCAAGGCCTCTTTTTGCCTTCAAACGGACTGCCAACATCAAAGACTTAGGCCCTCATTCTGACCTTGGCGGTCTTTTCGCAAGACCGCCGAGTTACCGCCGCGGTGAAGACCGCCGACCGCGGCGGTATGCCGCTGTGCGCATTCTGACCGCTGGGAGCGTTCCGCCGGAAAACCGCCAGCAGCCACACTGGCGGTCGGCGGGAAAGTGGAGACTGGTCAACCTCCACCGCCACGCCAGCAGAACACCGCCCCCAGAATTACGACCCACATTTCTGTGTGGCGGTCTTCTGTTGGCGGTCTTCTGTTGGCGGTCACCTCCCCATGGCTCCCGTCGCCTCCCGGAGGACCAACGCACAAGGTAAGTTGATCGTCCGTGAAGGGAGGGGGTGGGGGGGTGTTGTGTGATGTGGGCGTGCATGGGGGTGTGCGTGTGAGTGTGTAGAGGGGGTGTGTGAGTGCGTGTATGCGGGCGGGGGGTGCTGCTGTGTCTATGGGTAATGTGTGCTGTTCGGCAGGTGCGCGTGTCTGCATGTATGTGTGCGGGTATGTGTCCCCGTTGTGTATGTGTGTGTAGGGGGTGTGTATATGTGCATGTTGGGGGTGTGTGCATGTCGGGGTGCATGTATGTGCATGTCGGGGTGGGGGTGGGGAGGGGGTTCGTACCACCTCTGGGGGGTGGCAGGGGGGTGGAGGGTGTGGGGGGAGGACTCGGGTGGGTAGTGGGGGGTGGGGAGACCCCTATCAGTGCCAGGGAAGGAATTCCCTGGCCCCGATAGTGCTTACCGCCATGGTTCGCACGGCGGTTCCCGCCCGCAAGAAACCGCGGCGGTAGGCAGGGTCATAATACCCTTGGCGGTCTTGGGACGACCGCCGGGCCGGAGTGCGCAAACTCCAGCCCGGCGGTCATGACCGCCGTGGCGGTCGGAGTGGAGAAGTGGCGGTCGGTCGCGGCGGGGACCGCCGCGGTCAGAATGCCATTTTTAATACCGCCGGTCTGTTCGCGGTCCGACCGCCGTCTCTCCGCCGACCGCCAGGGTCAGAATGAGGGCCTTAGTGGTCCACACACGTCCACGAATTCATTGTGATCCCTCCACCCAAAAGACGTTATGGGGCTTGCCACCAGTAGTGGGCCACCATCCTTGTGGGAACTGTAACGTGTGTTGTCTGACTAGGCACCTGACAAAACTGGATCTCGGCGCCGTGGGTACTTGGTATCTCAAAAAACATACCAAATGCAATACCAGCAACTGTATCTACATGATATCGTGCCCTTGCAATTTACGTTATATAGGGATGACATCCAGACCCTTTAAGACACGCATTAATGAGCATAGAAGCAACATCAGATGTAAAAGGATCACCACAAAAATTAGTGTGCACTTTTTGGAGGCCCAACATTCTCCTGAAGATTTGTGGTGGGTGGTAATACATGCACCATTAATCCGCCCGACGATCCGGGGGCGTTATTCAGGATTGAACAAAGATGGGTGTTTAAACTAGGGACGCATCTACGGGGGTTAAATGATGATATCCCCTGGACTTCCCTTTCGCCTTAATGTTTATCACTTCACCCAACCAGTTGGTATTGGTTAAATTACAATACATAGCCCTTATAATATTTCTGCCTTGAGGTTATTTACCACACTATGACTCATTATTACAAACAAGATTTTTCCCACTTATTTATTATTCATTCACTTTTTAATTTTTTTCACTCTTACAAAGAAAAAAAATATTTTTCTTTGCCCCTTTTTCCGTTCCTCTCTAGGACGATCTAAGCAATTTTTTTCATTATTTAAAATTTTCCTGTTTCTTGGCACCGTGGTCTAATTGACTATGGGCTTGACTTATTTTGAAGGGACGGAACTACAAATCAAGTGAGTAAAGTAGTCCGCCCTTCATTTCTATGCCGAACAGGACTCGCGGTAGTCCTTCCTCCTTTTCCATGTTTAGATGCGCACGGACCCATTCTCCTGGTCCTCGCAGCGTCTATTTATAACTCTGATAGCGTCCGATCCGGTTGTTTCTGGGTCGTCTGTTTCAGAGGGTAGGTCCAACACTACGGACCTGTGATTACTATGTGAGTATTTTGGACGTATAGATGGGCACAATTGGTGTCGATTTATCTTATCTTTCCTTTGGGGCATTAATGTTGTAGTCTAATTTCTTTTTGGCATACGAAGTTACGAGTGGTAGATACAATTTTTTTGACTTAATCTAAGACATGAGTAATTTAATTTAGAAACGACAACACCGGCCTTCGTGTTATTTCTTAGCACCACTATGTACTGCCACTAGGCTATTTATAAACGGAGTCTCTTTTTAATTCTGAGAACTTTTTTTATATCAATAGATGTAGTATTGTTTTACATCCATGTTGCAATAATGATCGTTGATCTTGTTGTTATTTACTGCGTTCAGTGTCACTTTGAGTCCTTGAAACGAACCACCCAAGGAACCTGGTCTCGACTTGGGGTTGGTAAGCAATTTTTGTTCTTTCCGTTTTTGACCCATCACTGGTTATATGTTTGCAATTACCCGAATAATTCACATTTTGGGTACTGCTGATATGTTTTCTATGTTTTTGTCTTCTAGGGTGACCTGTGTTAACCAGTCTACTTTAAAGTAAGTGACCGGTGTTAAGTATCCTAATTTTTGATACTACTTTGAAGAGGTGTGAATAACAGTTTTTGTAGGTCCTGATGAAGCGTCAATGGATCCGGCTGGACCACTAGACGCGAAACATGTCCACCATAGCACAGAGGTTCTTTAATATCTAGGACTCTCTGTAGCATCTTCATTTTTGAAAGGCTTTGAGCATAATTCTCAATTTATTACTTTCAATTTTTTGATTTTAACCTTGGTCTTCATCCTTTATATCAGATTGAATAAATGATGGTGTGTAGTGGATGAATAACCAATTTTAACCTCTTTTTCCTCTTTTGTGTGTACTGGTGCTGAATTTAAGCATCGGAGTCTGTTTAGTTGAATCTACCAGTCACTATTATAAGAGTTCGGTGAGAGCCCCCACGTCGGGGTGCCCACCAGGCATTGCAGCACTGGCCTGGTGAGGAGCATTTCGCGATGATGATGCTAGTCATCCAGTGTGATGCTTGAGGGTTCTTGCTCCTGAGAACATGGGTCTCCTGGTTTGATAATCTTCATTGGAACAGTGTACCTTTTATTTAATCCCTATAATTTTACTCCTTCCTCTCCAGGAGGACGCAGAGGGTCAGACTCCCACCCCACACCTCAAAACCCATAGGAGTCAACTGTGAAGTCCCCCAAGGATCCTCACTGAGTCCCACACTGTTCAACCTATACATGACCCCTCTTGCTGCCATCGTCAGAAGCCATGGTATGAACATCGTGTCATATGCTGATGACACACAACTCATCATTTCCCTCACAGAAGACCCGGACACGGTCAAAAGGAACTTTCACGCAGGAATGGAAGCCGTCGCCACCTGGATGAGAGAAATCTGCCTCAAGCTCAACTCGGACAGGACGGAGCTCATAAACTTCGAAAACACCACCTCAGCTTGGGACGACACCTGGTGGCCCACATCCCTCAGCACCGACCGAGCCCGTCCCCAACTTAGGAATCATCCACAACTACTCCCTATCCATGACCTGCCAGGTGAACTCTGTTGCCTCCTCCTGCTGACACACAATCCGCAAACTCCGGAAGATCTTCAGATGGATCGCAACAGTCTTTCACAGGACAGTCACCCATGCCTTAATCACGAGCAAGCTCGACTACGGCAACGCCCTCTATTCTGGCATCTCAACTAGGAACATAAAAAAATGGAACTCATCCAGATGGCTGCCGCCAGACTCATTCTGGACCTCCCTCACCGAGAACACATCTCCCAACACCTGAGGACCCTCCACTGGCTACCGGTCGAGAAGCAAATCACCTTCAAGCTTCTCACCCTCACATACAAGGCCATACACAACGCAGGACTAGCCTACCTGAACCACTGTGTCTCCTTCCACACCCCGCCAGATCGCTCCACTCTGCCCAGATGGCCCTGGCCACCGTCCTTCGCATCTGGAAAACCACAGCCGGAGGACAATCTTTTACTTACACTGCAGCGAAGAGCTGGAATAACCTCCCCCTGCACCTCAGACAAAGCCCTTCGCTCTCCATATTCAGGAAGAAAGTCAAGACGTGGCTCTTCGAACGAGGGCCCCCACAGCGCCTTGAGACCATCACGGGTGAGTAGCTGCACTTTACAAATACTGATTGATTGACTGATTGATAGATATCATTGGAACAATTACTCACAGTGTGTGCACCTCTCCAGGTCACAGGATGGGGCCTGGGCCTTGCATAATTAGTCATTAGATTAGCATGACAGCAGGTCAAAAATAAGTCATGACAGCAGATACACACAGTCAGTCACTTTGGGGTGGGGAAGCAAGCCCCATGTACCATGCACAAGGCTCTCTTATCCCAACATTGACCAGCTGCAGCCATTGTGCATTCCTATGTGCACATTACCATTCAGTTTCAGGCTGCAAAAAAACAGCTGAGCCCGGATACTGTTCTCCAGCCCAGTTTTTGGCAGACAGAGAGTGTTAAAGGAGAGAAAGATGCAGAGGTAACTTGTTCAACATTGGGGTCAAGTGTATTACTGCTGACAGCCAGGATACACATCAACTAATGGGATGAGTGCACGCTGGTGCTAGGGCATTCCGCAACATTGCACCGGCATGGCCCAAAACAGAGTGCTGGGTTCTTTACCTCTCCATGCACACTGGTTATTTAATTTAATCTCTTAAAATGGCCTTTGAAATTGTTTTGATGATTAATGCACGGGGACTTTTCCAGCACCAGGAGCCTGGTGCAAAATGACACTGATGCAAACACCAAGTGTGGCATCACTGATGAATTGGGGTACATATACTCGCGAGAACCACAACATAAATCCCCCTGCATCCCCCGCTACGGAAAAAAAAACCACAGGGCACTCAGGCACCACAGCGCATGTATATCACTTCTTTCCATCTTTTTAGTAATAATTGTCTGTCAAACCTTCGCCACCACAGTACCAACGACACATGAGGAGCAGGAAATCAGGGGTGCCATCTGCAAACACTAATCCGGGTGGCGCCCTCATCAGGCAGCCGGGGAATCCATGCATGCAAAACAAGGCCCACACTGGTCGTGAGCGAATACCTATATAAAATAAATAATAAAGGATAAACCCATAGAGGGTGCAGACAGAAATGATACTGTAAAACTAGAAGTGTTCCGTGAAGTGCATAATGGGGGTGGGTGTAATTGTTAAATGACCTAGATATTAGTTATTGTATTGGTTTATCCTGTGATTGCAAACTGAACAATTTGTATTGTATTTTGAAATATAAAATCAATAAAAAATATTTTTTTTTTAAAGTGTGTCATCACTGCATGAAACCACTGCCCCATACAGCAGCATTACTGCCACTAAGCATGGCACTGCTCCATATGGCATGCACAGCACCTTTACAACTCCCATACACTGCATAACTACAACCAGCAAGTGCAGCTCCACCACTGCAAACTAAGCAACTCCCCACTTCTAAACAGGGCAGGGAGAACTGCGAGTGTGGTAGAGAAGGAACTGGAGGCCTCATTTACAAAGATTTGGCGTAGGCAGCACCGTAAGTCTTTGTGTGCCACAGCCCTAAGCCAAATTGAAAGAGCAGGAATGCACCATATTTACGAGATACAGTACATTCCTGTCCTTGCAGCCAGCCCACTATGGTGCAAAGGTGTCTGCATTGTGGATAGGATTGTTTTTGTGCAGGAATCCATGGAGCCATTGTGCTCATTCTATGTGTGCTGCATGCAGCACACATGGAAATAATTAAAAACAAGAGAAATTAAAACATTTATCCTTCTTACACCTGCTCTGAAGAGGCATAATGTTTTGGCACATCCCCAGGTTTACATGATTTTGTAAATCTGGGCAGCATCAAAATCCATGGGCATTGCATGGGAACACAAACCGCAATGCCCATGGAACACCTCCTTGACGCAGAGTAAAGCAAAGCAGTGACTTGCACTGCCTTGTCTTACTCCATATTTATGAGGCCATGAAAAGCCATGCAGGGTGGCTCTGTGTCCCCCCCGACGGAGGAGGCCTCTTGCAACTAAGCCCCTCGGTGTTTTATGGCAAATGTCCTGCATCCGCTACCCTGTGAATGAGCCCCCGTATTAGTACAGTAGATTGGCTGCTAACTGAAGATATGTTTACACATTGGTCTTCTTCTGGCTAAATTTTGTGACTTTGGTTCAACTTTAATCATTGTTTAGCATTTGCATAAGCATTTTGTTGAATTAATGGCATACATTGTACTGCTATAATTCCAAGATAGAACTTTATACTTTAATATGATTGTGAAATAGAAATAAATAAGAATAAAGAATTGATCTGTTTAATTACCCAAGCTAGGTGAACTGGCTCATTTTGACTAATCAGTGTCACCAAGTGTTCAACAAAAAGGATCATCTATGGGTTCCAAGCAGATGCACAGCCATGGCTGGTCCTTTTCAGCATTTTTAGGTGGCCCTTGGCATATGTGATTGTGCAATGCCATCTCCAGTTCCAAATCTACAATTCTGATGTTCCAGCCCTTCTTTGCCTGGACAAAAAAGTCTATAAAATCTTGAAGGCCATGCGTGGCGCTGGTTGGATTAATGTATAGTAATAAAAACTACTTTGCATTAAAAACACATAGAAATTCACTGGAAAAAAACAAAGGTTACAGGGATGTTATAGGTAGGAAATAGAATTTAAAAAAAAACATAGAACTTTGCTTACAAAACTAAAGGTTACAGGGTCATTACAGTTAGGCTCACATTTTGAACGTACAAAACCATAGAAATTCACCAGTGAGAGTTAGGGCCAGATGTAGGAAGCGTTTTGCATTGCACAAACTGCTAAATCGCAGTTTGTGCCATGCAAAACGCGCATCGCGATGCACATTAAATGGGAATGCAACTCGCAAATAGGAAGGGGTGTTCCCTTCCTATTTGCGACTCGCACTGCGATGCAGAATTGCTTTGTGACTGCGAACGCGGTCGCAAATCAATTCGCAGTTACCACCAGTGTCACACTGGTGGTAACCCATTCGCAAAAGGGAAGGGGTCCCCATGGGACCCCTTCCCCTTTGTGAATGTCGCCATTAATGTTTTTTCAGAGCAGGCAGTGGCTTTAAGGAAAACGGGCTGCAATACAAAAAAAAAAAACAGCTTTATTTAATAAGCAGTCACAGACATGGAGGTCTGCTGTCTCCAGCAGGCACCATCCCTGTGAGTGCAGGAAATCTCAATGGGGTCGCACAATGCGACCCACCTCATTAATATTCATGAGGTGGGTCTTTGCGACCCCATTGAGATTCGCAGACGGTGTCTGAGACACCGTTCTGCATCCGATTTTGCGAATCGGAAATTGCGAGTCGCACCGACTCGCAATTACCGATTCGCAAAATCAGATTTTACTACATCTGGCCCTTAGAGTTATCTCAAGTAACTATAACTCATGCCCCAAGGTAACTATAACTTGTGCCCTCGCCATGCACAGCTACTTATCCCACAAATTACGGAACTCATTACATCTTTGAGAACATCATTGATAATATCGATGTAATATTTGCAGTAACATTTTTAACCAAATAAACTGTGCATGTGGGGGTGCAAATTATAGTTACCTTAGGGCACAAGATACCTCTACTATAATAGGTGAATTTCTATGGGTTTGTACAATTAAAATGTGAGCCTAAGTATAACGTCCCTGTATATGCTCTTACTTTGCAGGAGCCATTTCAAAGTTCCCGCCAAGCGGGAGTAGACACAAAGTTCGCTCCCAGCAGGTGGGAGCATGAAAAATGCTTCTGTCCGCTGGGAGCAGATTTCAGATATGATTCCCTTCCTTTAGTGATGTGGAACAGGTCTGAATATTGCTCCCTCCAGCAGCATGCGGACGGGAGCACTTTCAGCTACTGCTGGATGCGAGGAGCTGGCTGGGCCTGCGGCCCCCAAGGAGGACAACATGGTGGGTGCCCTGGGTGGGCACAAGGGCACCCACACTTTATTGGCAAGGCTCCCCTGCCTCTTTCATAATTGGCCCAGGGGGTTGGGGCTCCAGGGGCCAAAAAAAGGTCACAGAGGGGGGTCAAATACCCTCTCCCCTAAAAAAAAAAAATTGCTAAGTCCAGGGGAAGGGGGTACCCTAGGCCAAATTCGGCCCGGGATGGAGGGCTGTGTCCCCCCTCCCCCTTTTAGAATATGACAGGGCCCCAGGAGATGAGGTCTGCGGGGCCGGAATTGGCCTAGGGAGGGGGGCTGCGTTCCCCCCTCCCTCATAACTATGTTGGGACCCAAGGAATGGGGTCCCCGTGGCCACAAGCAGCCCAGGGAGGGAGGCCCAGTGCCCCTGTCCCCCTAAATAATGTGCCAGGCCCTGGGGGATGGGGGTTCCTATGGCTAAAAGCGGCCAGGGGAGGGGACCCAGTGGTTTGTTGCCTTTGGAGGGCTGGCCACATGGACTGACTACAGGCCATGCCTTGTGGGCAACCCCACGCTGCACACAGCTGAAGGCTGTGCATGGCATGGGTTTGGCTGCATGCGTGGAGTAGGCCGCAGGGCCTCGCTGTAGGCAGTGAGTGCGGTGTGGTAGTATTAACATATGGTAATTAAATATTACTTTATGTTAAAAAAACCTAGACATTCTAAAAAAACAAAGGTTACAGGGAAATTCACTAAAAATACAAAGGTTACGGGGACATTGTAGTTAGGTTCAAATTTTACACACACAAAACCATAGAAATTCAGCAGTTATAGTTAGACTTATCACAAGAAACTATAACTTTGTGCCCTCACCATGCACTGCTAATTACCCCACAGATTACATCAGTCACAACATCTTCTATGACATCATTGATAATATAATTGCAAAATTTGCAATTAAAGTATTGATAGCAGGGACCCGTCTACCATGTGCTGATTACACAGGTCAAACCAGAGCTTGGCCTGACCAGCAGCTGGGCGTCAAGATACACCAGCGGATGTCAGAGCTTCAGCTCCAAAGGCAAAGACAATACCAGATGATGCTCTTCATGAACACCACTGAGAAGGTCTGTGGTTTTCCTGCCTGAACTCCTGCACTGAAAGAAGACCACAAAACTGAGACACACGGGACCTGCGAATAGAAGTGTCCCTGCTTCTGCTAATGCTCTGCACAGATGTCATCAACATGCTACCCTCCTCCTGCCCATGGCTACCGCCTAAGACACCGGTGATGGGAACCCACCAGCGAGTAAGCGGCCATGATCCCAATCCAGATCAATTGGAAGAACAATGGGCCAGATGTACAAGGCCAAGAAATAGAGACTTTTAATGAATCACCAATTGGGAGTCGCTATTTCTGAAGTACAAAGAGATCCCTCTTCCAAATAGCAATTCGGTATAAATAGCATTTGTAAATTAATGAATAGCTATTAAGAAATCTGTAAGATTCGCAAGTTTGAATGTTGCACTCAGGAAGTGTAATGACCGCACAAACAGGAAGTGCATTACAACAAACAGTAAGTGCACTGCAACAAACAGGAAGTGTGCCACAGCAAACAGGAAGTGCACTAGCATAGAGTTTATAGAGGTCTTGAGAGAAGAGAGGAAGGCAGACATTGCTCATCTAACAAATTCCTGTACTATTTACCCTCAAATCCTGCAAACATGGCAAGTGAGGAGCCCAGTAAGGATGATGAAGCAAAAAAACATGTTTTTTGACACTGAGTAGGAAATTCTAACAGAAGAAAGTGCTCCCAACAATGACAAATTATTTAGCATATCATCTCTATCAGTTCCAGAATCCACCAACAAAAAAATAGATTCAAGAGAAAATCAGTGTCAAAGGTGTTACGAAGCACAGTTTAGAAGAAATACTGAGGCACTGATATCAGCTACGGTCTGATGGAGTGTACATATCTGAACATCAATTTGTTAGTGAAAGCATTGAACACATTTCCCCATTGGTCATATGGGCCTTTGTTAGTCAACTTGAAGCATCGTGAGGGAGCTAACATCAGACGTGAGTTTCAATCTCTGTGAAACCAACGCGGCTTCACAATGAGGACAAAAAATCAGTTACTCAATCACGAAGGTTTATTTTCAAAGAATCCAGCTAGTGTATATGCACAGCACGAACACATTTAAAAGATACAGTAACACGGTCTGGAAACCAAAATGTTCCACTAAGTTAAGTCATAATAAAATGAGATATAAAATAGTAACAGCCACAGTGCAGAGGAAACAGATTAATGCAATCAGGTGTTCCACAGAGAAATCCTTTTCTTCCTAGTCGAAGCAAAATCAAGGACAGATAAACCATAAAGGGGAATCTCTAAAAGGGAAGCGTCGAGGGTTTCAGCATCTTCAGGAGAAGTCTGAAGAAAATGAGTTTTCAGCAGGAACCTTCAACTCGGGAAAAGCCAGATGAGCGAGATCTGTTCCCTCTCAAGGTCAGGAGGGAGTCTGCCTAACTAACTATGAAACACCAACTAAACATACAATCAACAGTCTCCAGAACATCCATCTCTCGGTCCCACCCCTGGGAGCCAATCCCAGATCCGCTTTTGAAGGGAGCCGACGTACTCCCTAAGTTCCCGTCCTTGAGTGTTGCATCCTTCTGGTGCACCATGAGCAGGAGGCTTTCTCTCACCATCACCGCTCCATGTTCGTTGCCAACTTTTTCTCTCAGGCCTCAGTGTCAGCAGTCGAACACACAACAACAAACCCCGACCTCTACCTAATGAGAAGCAGAACATCACCACCTGCAGAGAGAAACAACGTGCTTGGAAGAATACAAGCAAACATTTAAGCTAAGGCCTAAGGTTGCGCTAAGTTAACTCAGAATCAAAATGGATGCAGAATCCAGTATTATAAAGCAGTGGAAGCAAACAATCATTACTGAACATGAATAAGTGATGAATGCAAGTACATCAGGTGAATAATCAACCTGATGCTCTTATCGTGTAGACTCTTAGTGAACACAATGATACATACTATTAATTAATTTAAATGTACCACACACGTTATTGATGTTTAACCACACTTTGAATATAAATGCCGGATACAAATGTATAAATGTATGTACATGATGTATCTACAGCTAAAAGTGTGATGCTCCAGGTCACACACCAAAGAAAAACTTCTAGAAGGATGAAAAAGCTTATGGTACAGAAGGAGGTCCATCGACCAACCTCCATCGAGCCGACAGAGGAGCTTATTGAGCGCACATTCACCCCAGAAGAATAGTCTGCATTTAGTTTTCTCTCTCTCTTTCTCTCTCTCTCTCTCTCTCTCTCTCTATATATATATATATATATACACCTTGACCAACACCTGCAGGCTTGTGTAACTCTCCCTTCTCCAAGCCCTTTAGTGATGTACCTTTGATGCATGTATGAAGGATGCATGTGTCTTATCTTAAAAAAATATTGAAACATAACTCACATATTTAAATATTCACAATGCTTCCAGTCAAGTCATCCTTGCATCTGGGATATTGTATCGTCAGAGATGTAGTTCGTTGTTAGATGTATAAAAGTGAAGTACTATATGGGCTACATGTACGAAGATTTGAAATAGCGATTTCCTAATTGGGATTTTCTGCGCATCACAATCAGGAAATCGCTATTTCAAATGTATAAAACTCATTTGAATTTCATATGCGAATCTTAGTGGGTTGCAAATAGACCTACCTCATGAATATTAATAAGGTGGGTCACAATCACAGCCATCACAGGGATGGTGGCCTGCTGGGATCAGCAGACCACCATGTCTGATTGCTTTTAAATAAAGCAATATTGTTTTCTTTTTTTAATGCAGCTTATTTTCTTAAAGGAAAATGGGATGTGTTTGATAAGAAAAAAAATGAAACATCCGTAGGTTCCGTAGGACCACTGCCTGCTCTTAAAAAGTATTTGTTTCCCATTCTCAAAAAAGGGAAGGGGTCCCTTGAGAACACCTTCCAATTTGCCAAAGGGGCACCACCCCCTTCAAGGAGTCAGTAAATTATGAATGTTTTGCGACAGTAATTCAGATGCAAAATATTCATACATCCAATTCAGATTCCGTATTTGGACGGGATGCCCTAAACACGCCCCTTCCAAATATGGTTACCGAATCGCAATTTATGTTTTGTACATACTTGAAACCATTTTTGCAGCTGGAAATGGCCCAATCATACCGTTTCCAACCACAAAAATGCTTTGTTTAATGGCCCTGTATTATTTAAACAAATTGTATATAGTTCTAGATCCCAGTTCTCTACTTTCAATCTTATATACTTTAACATTTTAATTAAAACACTTTACAAATTCATTATTTTCATATATTCAAATACTAAGCAGTGTGTTGTTTATGGACCCCACCGTAGGAGAGGAGGAATTGGAAAGTGGCCTGGACAAGGGTATTAAATAGGGCAGTCTAGCAATGCTGTGTCCAGAACCCCACAAATCACCACTCCACCTGCACCCTGCCAACAAGAGTCTGTGATGGAGCAAGCGTGATGTCACGACAACCAACAACGGAACCTGCATCCTGCCAACAAGAGTCTGTGATGGAGCAAGCGTGACGTCACGACAACCAAGAACAGAACCTGCACCCTGCCAACAAGAGTCTGATGGAGCAAGATTGACGTCACGACGACCAACAACGGAAGCTGCACCCTACCAACAAGAGTCTGTGATGGAGCACGCGTGACGTAACAACAACCAACAACGGAAGCTGCACCCTGCCAACACGAGTCTGTGATGGAGCAAGCGTGACGTCATGACAACCAATACCGGAACCTGCACCCTGCCAACAAGAGTCTGTGATGGAGCAAGCGTGACATCATGACAACCAACAACGGAACCTGCACCCTGCCAACAAGAGTCTGTGATGGAGCAAGCGTGACGTAACAACAACCAAGAACGGAAGCTGCACCCTGCCAACAAGAGTCTGTGATGGAGCAAGAGTGACGTCACGACAACCAACAACGGAACCTGCACCCTGCCAACACGAGCCTGTGATAGAGCAAGTGTGATGTCACGACAACCAACAACGGAAGATGCACCCTGCCAACAAGAGCCTGTGATGGAGCAAGAGTGACGTCACGACAACCAACAATGGAACCTGCGCCCTGTCAACAAGAGTCTGCGATGGAGCAAGAGTGATGTCACGACAACCAACAACGGAACCTGCAAGGCCACCTACCCCACTGACTACCTGATTTAAATAGAAGAGGTTAATGAGAAGACCTCAGGCTGCCACATGTCGAAGGGATTGTCATGAGAACAAATCATCTACGCAACATTTTAGATCATTGTAAGCGTGCATGCTGCCTGTCCAATTTCAGCGATTAAAAGCTGTGCGTCTGTTAGGAGGGTGAGTTATGGGGTAGAGAAATAAAAAAAGAGGGTTTTCAAGCGTTGTAAGAGGGACAGTCGCAAATGTCCATCCATATGGACGCAACGGCAGAGAAAGTGCCTCCACTCTGCTTAGCAATCATTGTAATAATGGTACACAGAGTGTTGACATAGGGCCTGATTTAGAGTTTGGCGGAGGGGTTACTGGTCTCAAACATGACGGATTTCCCGTCCGCTGTATTACGATCCCATTATATCCTATGGGAATCATAATATGGTGGACGGGATATCTGTCACGTTTGTGACAGAGTTACCTGTCTGTCAAACTCTAAATCAGGCCCATAGGCACATCTGTGGTAGTCTGTGGGCCAGACTACCACAGGTTTGTGGACCATCTGTGGACCAACTTGCCTCTGCCACAGGTGTGCTATCAAGGTGAACCCCTCACCCAGAGGTTGAGGTGGATCACTTTAATGGTGATGTAGCCAAAACCCTTCTACAAGCACCATCTGCACTACAGAAGCTACAAAGAGCTCAGGCGGCTGGAACAGAACACACAGAGCCTGCTGAAAGCGAGGAATCTTCGAACATCATTAGTGTTTCTATGTCTGGAATATCACATCATATTCATGCAAGAAGTCACAGCGCTGCAATAGAAGGGGCACGTCTAAAGAGAGCTGCTGTAGTGAAGAACAAAAGAGGCAGAGGGAGTGATATGTCGGTTTAAAAAATAAAACATTAACAATTTGTTGTAATTAGGACATTCTTTATACTATTTTTCTTTATAATAGTATATTCCCTGGTTTTGATAACAACTTGTTTTTATGTCTGATCTCTGAATAAACATAGTTTTTGCTTAGTAGATCGAGAGTATGTTATGTGTTTGTGTGTGAGTCAAAGAATGATATTATACCTACATTGAAGTGGTTGTTTATTATGTCTTTTCTATAGGTCCTTTCTTCTGCGACTCTACTGGCATCCGTGACCATGGTTGATTGACAAGAGAGGAGATGTTCATCCTCAGAACCATTATCTGGATCTGTGGGCAGTCCTTGCCTAGTTGCAGTGTTACACAGGATACCACAATAAGCAGTGGTTTTGCAGCAAGACTCATGCACATACTGCAGATCTCGACCACTTTTCTGAAGGCTACGACACATCCATCAAGTAGTTCAAATGTATGTTCTACTCTAAGGCAAAGTAGATACTGGGGGTCTCTTTGACCTTAGAGACACCCATTCTGATTGTAGTGTATATTCTGTGAGGCCTGGTACTCATCAGGTTGAAAGAAACACACAGCAGGTATGTTAAACTGACACCTCAATTGGATGTTTCATCACCTATCCAATGTATCTAAAGAAATTGGACCAGGACGCCAGTGAATTAAAAGTATCTTACTGTATACCCAAAGGATTTCTCTCTTTATTCAGAGGGTACCCACGACCTGAATAAAAATGAATTTAGGATATTAATTGAAAATAATGGTTCGTACATCCAGTTTTTTGTCTACATGTGTCGGTCCCTTCCTGAGCCCTATTGAGTCATAGTCCTTCTTCAGGGCTTATATGATCCCTAACTGATCAGCATTTCTTTCATGCAATAAATTTATATAATGAGGCGTAAATCTCTCATACCTCTTTGGAAGAGATAAATGAGATGGAGGTAAAAGCAACACTTGTTGATACTTTAAAATGTCTAAATAAAGTAACACTTCTTTAAGCAATATATCTATGGCACCCTTTAGTGGACACTGCAACAAACAAAATAGTGGCGTCCTCAGTGGGGAGAAAACACGCACAGCACACTTACCAGAAACACAGTAAATGTGATCACACGTGTTATTTGTCTTTAATCATACTACACTTACCCTGACTCAAGGTCCTTCTTGCATTCTGGACATAAAGAGGCGGCCCGCCCATGAAGCCTCACACTTTTTGAAAGAAACCTATCTCTTAGGATTGTACTTTTAGTCGTATTGAACATGTCATCGTTAGTGCATGGTTTCCATAATGTTTCTTTCCACTGGCCCTGCTGATGGAGAATCCATACATCATTCAAGCATGTACAGCATGTAAACAGACAGGTAGAGCATATGTTGTTTCACAAATAATGTAACATCGCCTGGCAGCGTTTTTCATAAGGAATTGTGTTTGTGGTCCTTATGGCTACTTGGATAATGTTATTTGATACTGGCATTGTGCCCAAAAGAAACGTTATGACAGTGTCTTAATATAGATTCTACCATTACAACTTAAGCTGTGATTTCCCACATGGATTATGTTATTAGGTAATGTTGCTTGGCCCAAAGTGGACATTGTGAATATACAATACTCTCAGTTTGTTGCATCTATTCATTTATATTGTTGTGCCTCTGACCTCGTGCTTCGGGGTTAATTATTTCTTACTTACGGCATGTTATACATCGAGCGTGACATGCAATATATCTTATGTTAGCGTCGAAGTCATGTTGTTAGGGTCCCATGCGTCATGCGTCATATGACATCAGACGCTTTAAGTAAAACTCCTTCTTTCAAATGAAATACAGGGCATGCCAGTTATTTTAAAACTATTTAACAGTGTTCAGACAAAGTGCACAAACTGGAAGGATGGATTATTAGATAGAGAGGAAGTTCATTCTGGGGACTCCAGGCTGAGGATCCAGCAGTAGCTGTAATTACCACTCCTTGCTGAAGGCTACAGGAAAACCACATTGAGTCTTCTGAGGAGGACAATATAGTCACCATGTTCTGAAGAGAATTCCAGAAAATGTATGAACAGGATGCACTGAAATGAATTCAAATGAATTGAAAATAATTTAAATGACCCTATAGCTTGGAAACCTACTTAGCACATTTTCAGAAAGTGGACACATTAAGGTCACAGCAGGTGAGGCGTTAATTATAATAAATCCTAAAGATAACAGAGATACTCTTAAACAGCTAGCTAAAGAGCAATATCTTTCTTGATTGTTGGTAGTAAAATCTACGCCAACGTTTTCAAAATTATATCTGGGAGGTTTCTGAGACCAACAAATTGCAGAGCTATTTTGCTATTCCTTTTGTATTACTTAAAATTCATTAAATAAATGAAACAAAGAAAAAGGAATGTGCACACACAAATTGCTGCTACCAACAGTTTATTGTACCAAAGAACTTTATTATTTAGGAGAGTATAGAAGTTTATTCTGAAAGTCATACTTTAAATCAAAGTCTGCTTGACAAACATTTTGACTTCAGAATATTTTATCTTGAGATCAAGTACAAGACAAGAGTCTTTGATCCCTACTGTTAATTATTTTATCCTTAGAACCTTTATTCTGCATGACATAAAAAGAGGAGATCAGAGGTATTAATGTTGGTGATAAACTTGCAGTTTATGCTGATGACATAATGCTATTTAATCAGATGAAGCTAAACGTATACTTAAAATATTAGACATGATAAAGGATACTTAAAGTATCAGGCTATATCCTCAACCAAACTAGGTCAAAATGTCAAAATGTAGGGCGATAAATCTACGACTAATAACACAGATCTTCAGTGGAACATTGGCACAGTCAAACATGCAGGCATTATGGTAACAAGTTTTACGAAATGTGGTCTACAAGAACGAACCTAGTACCACTGAAACAATTTAAGATTTGAAATAGAATTGGTCACCAAAATATTTGAGCTTGTAGGTTTGAATAGCCGCAGTAAAGAGAACTTTGAACGCTATTGTTCATATTAATGAAACCTTCATATTGAGTTAGACCGCCTATGGAAGCAGTACTTGAATCCCAAGACCACCTATGGAAGAGGTACCTAAATCCCAAGACCGCCTATGGAAGCGGTACTTGAATCCCAAGACCGCCTATGGAAGAGGTACTTGAATCCCAAGACCGCCTATGGAAAAGACGCTTAAATCCCAAGACCGCCTATGGGAGAGGTACTTGAATCCCAAGACCGCCTATGGAAGAGGTGCTTAAATCCCAAGACCGCCTATGGAAGAGGTATTTGAATCCCAAGACCGCCTATGGAAGAGGTACTTGAATCCCAAGACCGCCTATGGAAGAGGTACTTGAATCCCAAGAACACCTATGGAAGAGGTACTTGAATCCCAAGACCACCTATAGAAGAGGTGCTTAAATCCCAAGACCACCTATGGAAGAGGTACTTGAATCCCAAGAACGCCTATGAAAGAGGTACTTGAATCCCAAGACCGCCTATGGAAGAGGTACTTGAATCCCAAGACTGTCTATGGAAGAGGTACTTGAATCCCAAGACTGTCTACGGAAGAGGTACTTAAATCCCAAGACTGTCTATGGAAGAGGTACTTAAATCCCAAGACCGCCTATGGAAGAGGTACCTAAATCCCAAGACCGCCTATGGAAGAGGTACCTAAATCTCAAGACCGCCTGTGGAAGAGGTTCTTGAATCCCAAGGGCTTCAGAGAGAAAGGGACCTACTGGACACGGGCTCCTTCCTATCACCTCTAGTACCCAGAAAATCATCTAAACAATACATATAACAAATAAAGATTGATATAGCAGGATTAGTGAGAAACAGACTGTATAAGGAACAATAAAATTATCTAAACATTTTACATAGCCTTGTGGAAGAATGGGAAAATGTACACTAAAAATGATGTCTTAGATTTGAAAATTCAGAGGGATGCAGGTGCAGTTATGATTAGGGATCTGACAGATGACGATAAACTGTTTGGATTTACACAATTAAAAAAAAATAAGATATCTGTGATATTGAGTTTTATGCATTCCTAAAATTGAAAAACATATTAAAAAGCTGAAATCGTTGAAATGGTCAGTGAAATCCTGCATAGAATTAATAATACATAGAAACCTTGTGGAAGTGAATATATCAACAGGTAATCTGACTGCTCATAAATGGGATAAATTGTTAGATCATATAGATGATGATGAGGATAAAAGTAGTTTTAATGTGTATGTCAGACAAGTTTCACCTATATTTATTCAATTGTAATATTACTTAACACATATTTGCCCTTGGAACTCCTATACAATGTTTAGGTGTGACCTAGATGATTAAGGGAAATGCTGGCAATGTGGTGAAGAGGAAAGCGCTTTAATTCATATCCTGGCAAACTGTAGACTGGCCCAAACTTTTTGATCTAAAGTAGTTTCTGAAATAAATATAATACTTGAAAAATCTTTATCTTGTGGAGCGATATGGTCATGTTTAGGTGTGTTCTCTGACCCAGATATCATCCTTTCAGGGGAGAATTAAATGAAACTACTGGACTAATGAATAATTTTTGCAGTAAAATAATTTATGTGTATCTGGAAAATGATGCAATTGTGTTCTCACATATCTAGGAAGCTGTTACAGATTTTACTTTGTTTTTGCCTTCTTTCATTTGTTTCCTTTCATGATTTCATTACTTTTTTGATTATACTCTCTTTCCAGATCTATTTTCTATTTCCTCTAATGTCATCCATGTTAATTTTCTTCATGAGATAGAAGTCTAGTCATATTAATGTACAAACATGATACAAGTGAAGACATACAAGATCTGATGCGTGACACATATGTGTATACAGCTGTAACACAAACAAGAACAAGCATAGTAATTATTTATAAGTGCTATTTACATTTGTATTTGTTGCTAGCAAAGTCTCCTTTTGTATTACAGAAAATCCAATAAGAAAATATTAACAAAGAAAAAGAAATGAGCACTCACAAATTGCTGCTACCAACAATTTATTGTAGTAGAAAACTCTCATATATACATATTCCATCACTGCAGCGAGAAGCTTCAGATTAACCACTACGCTAAGTCTGTAAAGACCAACAACTGTTGAAGTGCAAGAATATGTGCCTGCCTTACAAATCTCAACTAAACTGGCACATTGCAACTCTGCCCAGCTGCCCAGGACATAGCCGTGCCTCTAAAAGACCTTCCCCGAAGCCCTAAAGGAGAAGGAATTTGCCAAAGCCCATAAGCAACACCAATCAAGGATTTAACCCAACATCCCAACGTTCAAGTTGACGGTGTATAATCTTTCTTGGCAGGACCAAAATTAGCACAAAGCTCATGTGACTGAACAAAAGAAGACACTCTCTGAAGATAGATTAAAAGTGCTAATCTAAACTCTAAAGAAAAGATATCCTGTGCCTCGGAAGAAAGTGGAAATGGAACAAATATAGGCAAATTAATCTCCTGGTCTAAATGAAAAGAGGATAGAGGAAGGGCCCAATCTTAAAA
Source organism: Pleurodeles waltl (assembly GCF_031143425.1). Taxonomy (NCBI): domain Eukaryota; kingdom Metazoa; phylum Chordata; class Amphibia; order Caudata; family Salamandridae; genus Pleurodeles; species Pleurodeles waltl. The sequence goes on along the minus strand of NC_090438.1, from coordinate 35,785,086 downwards.
TTAATCTTGAGTAACAAAATGTTTACAGGATAGGGAGCCCAGTTTCCCTGATCTCTTGGCAGCGGTAACCACAAGCAGAATAAGAAAAACGTTGCAAGTTAGGCGTCTAACACCTACTGACTACAGAGGCTCAAAAAGAGTTCTCTTCAAAACTTCCACAACCATTAAAAGATCCCAGCTAGAAACCAATGATTTAAGGGAGTGGCATGTATCAGAAAACCCCTTAATGAGAGTTAATGCAAAGGACTCCCGATCCTTAACCCCACACCAAGGTTGTCTAAGAGTCTTACTAGATGCTGACTGGACTCTTAGAGTAACAACCATAAGGCAGAGGTACAACCCCTTCTGAAGAACAGAAGGAATATTCACTCCCTCTGTGTGGAGAGGATCAGGACACCTTGGCCAATACCAAGATTTAAAAGAATTCGAATGATGGGAATAAGATTGCAGATTTGATTGCCTGCAGATGTCTGCACTGCTACAGCTAATTCTTTTGACAACCCCTTTCTCTTCAAACCAGGTGGTTCACCTTCCAGGCCACTAAATAAAATTCAACTCAACACATTTTCAGCAGGGTAAGAAGAAGAAACCAGGAGGAGTGGGGCCAGAGAGCATCAGTACTTCCTGATGTGAATAGTCGGGGTCCAGCTTCCAAGAGGCTAGGGTGTGATTCACTAGAAAATCAGGGTGAAGTTGCCCCAGGGAAGCACTGATGGAGTTGCTGCAAGCTCCTCCCAGCACTTGAAATCATGTCCTTGCCGCTTAATGCCATGAGAGATCTCAGATGCCCTGTGACCATCAGTGTCCTGCTTTCCAGAAGAAAGGCCATGCCTGCCTCTTTGGAGAATCTGGCTCAATAAATTCTACATCCTGTGTAGGCTCTAGATGATGCTTCTCCCAGTTTATGAGGAAGTGATGACCTAGGAGAACTTTCAACATGCCAATTCTGTTCCTGATTGATGGGGCTTTGGAGGGAGAGTATATCAACCAGTCCTACAGGTAAGAATCCCCTCCTTCTGAAGACTGCCAACAAGAATAGCCATCATTTTAGTGAAAACTCTAGGAGCTGATTTGAGGACTATAAACTGAAAGAGTTGCTTTTCCAGTGCAAATCCCCAAAATCTTTGATGATCTTGAAACAAAGGAATATAAGGGTTAGCATGCTGCAGGTCTTTAGTGACTGTAAGCTGTAGTGGAAAATTCACAAGAATCCCTTTCTTCAAGCAGTCCATCTTGCAATAAGTGGTTGTGACCTAAGAAATGTACTGATTTCAAGACCGGAGCTGGTCTGAAGCCACCTGAAGCCTTCTCACCGAGAGAGAGCGAGAGTCAAGTAGATTCCTTTAACATGCTCCATCGATTGAATTCAAACATTGGCTCCTTTTCTTAGTAATAGAGAAATTCCTTCCCACATGGTGCCTGCCTGGAGCTTATGCGTGTGAATTGTGTGTGGATAAGAATGGACTCCGGAAGCACAGAGGCAAATCCTAGCCCATTTCTGTGTTGAATAATTTTCAGAGTCCATTGGTCTGTACCATCCTCCTCCCAGGCTGACTCGAATTCTTGGATAAGCCCCCCTTCTTCTTGATAGGTCTTCTGCCGTATTTGTCCACCTGCCTGTGAGCCTGACACTGACGTCTTGAGTGAGCTTCTTAGCTTGAAATTGGACCTGGCAGTAATTTTAATGAGCTGGAGTTATCAGAGTAATTTAGGTAGTTCTACGGTGCTCTTCAACATGAAATTAACCATAGTAATGTGATTCCGCCTGCTTGCGTAATTCACAGTCATTTGGGGGGAAATGTCATATATCTTTAGTACTCCATGATGCTATTCATTGTAATCATCAATTTATTTATTTATTAATCTTTTAAAAATATGTATACATTTTAGATGAGGTTGTTTGGGTTCTGGGGTTCTCTAGGGAATCGGGTGCATGTTAGCAATTCTTTAATTAATATGATATTGTTATTTTAAAATTAATTTGCTTAGTTTAAATTGTGTTTAGTGATTTTTAGAAAAGGCATTAAAATATTCAAGAAAGTATTGTTGCTAATTTATTTATATTTAATATTTTCTAGAAATCGTGTGGTATTCTAAGGAGATTAAGATTTAGGTTTGCGCCCATCAGCCCAGTGGGAAAGGTGCGGAAGTAATGTTCCCAGCTTGTAATAGAGCTGGCGGCAATGCCGCTACACACAGCAGACAGTGCGCATTGTGGGGGTGCTGGGCAGGGGGGCCCATGCACTGCCCATGTCATGGGCAGTGCAAGGGCCCCCCTGTGGCCCTTTGCACTTGTTCTTTACAAGCCTTTTCATGGCAGTTGAACCACTATGAAAAGGCTGAAGAACAAGGTTAAAATCAGCAGGGCAGCGCTGACTTCAGCGTCGCCCTGGCTGATTACAACCTGCACTGCCGTCAGCTCGTCGGGATCAGAGATCCTGACGAGGACGGTGGTAGGTTGGAGGGTCTACCCGCCAACCTCGTAATGTGGTGGTCGGACCGCCACAACCACGGTGGTCTGACTGCCACCACAAGTCTGGCGTTCTTTTGACCGCCAGACTCGTAATAAGGCCCAAAGTCTTGGACTGATATTTGGATTTCTGGTGTTCCTGGTCATCTGTACAAATTGTTTTTTTGGCTTTCTATTGGGATATTGGTTGTGTAGTTTATTTTTTATTATGACCCTTAATTTATATATGTTTCGAGGGATGTAAGTGTTAGTAATTACATTTAATTTACAATCTTAGATGTACTAATTTATAGTTAAAGTAAAATGTTGGTGTCAGTTCTGAATTAATATAAATATTTACAGGAAAATTTGCATTTAATTATTAAAAATTTACTGGGGTTCACTTATTTTAATTTTTCAATTCACTTGTAAAACTGAAAATAAAATATTTAACATATGAATTAATGTGGGATTTTAAAGAAAAGCATTTACATTTTAAATTAAAGATTTACTCTAACTTAGTTTACTCTAAATGGTTTAATTTGCCTTAAATATTTAAAAACATTATGGGGCTTATTATGACTTCAGCGGATGGAAAAGGCAATCCACCGAAGTCTCAACGGGTAGGTTGCCGCCAGAGCGCCATTACACATTTCCCGCTGGGTCAGCCTACAGCATGGTCTCCGGCTCATAATGGAGCCCCCGGCAATACTGTGGTGCATAGGGTGCACCAGCACCCGTCACAATGTTCATTGTCTGCGAAGCAGACAGTGAACATTATGACGGGGCTGGCCTGGGGGCCCTACACTGCCCATGCCAAGTGCATGGACAGTGCAGAGGCCCCCCGGGGACACCCTGTCTCGGTCGTAATCCCCAGGGCAGCGCTGCTTGCAGAGCTGCCCTGGCTGATTAGGACTCCCAGCACCGCCAGACCGTCGGGTAGTCGGACTCTGGCAGTGATGGTGGTCGCAGGATTGTAATATGGCGCTCGGACCGTCGCATTGGCACTCGTCCGACCTCCACCACGACCCTGGCGGTCATTAGACATGAGGCCCTAGTAATGAGGCCCTAGGTGATTGCTGATATGATATTGTGCTAAATGAAAATAATATGTTATGTTATGTTAAGTGCATTTATATAGCGCATTGCTACCCGGACGACTCCCAGCGCTGCTTGCTTGTACAATTGCAGTCGATATATGGAGAAGAAAAAAGAAACTGGATTATGCCTTGAACAGCCACGTCTTCAAGGCCTTCCTGAAAGTTAATGTGTGGCTGTTTCTGCGTAAACTCAGTGGTAAGGAGTTACATAGCTTTGCCCCCTAATAGGCCAGGGATCTTCCCCCCCATCTGGCCTTCTTCACTCTAGGGGTCACCACTAAAAAAGCTGTGGAGGACCTAAGCGACCTGCTTGGTAGGTAGAATGAGGCTAGTGACCTCAGTAATGTCGGGCCTCTATTGTGCAGTGCTCTATGAATGTGACACAGCGTCTTGAATTCTATCCGTTTCGCCACAGGCAGCCAATGGAGAGAGGAGATTCCTGCTTTTGCTGATTCGCGTTTTGGTATGTTTAGAAGTAGGAGGGCTGCAGCATTCTGAATTACCTGCAACATTTAACCACATATCCAGGCGCTCTAATATATAGAGCATTTCCATAGTCCATATGTGAGCTAATCAGGGCCTGTATAATGATCCTTTTGGCTATCATAGGTAGGATTGTGAACATCTTCCTTAAAAGCCTAAGGAGGCCAAAAGAGGTGGCGGAGACTTTATTGGCTTGATGCATCATAGACAGTTGCGGATCGAGCCATACCCTCAGGCTCTTAATGAGAGCTTGGTGGGGGGGTGGCAGATCTCCTATATTCTCCATAATAAATCAATTAGAGATGGGTAAAGCGGAGTTTCCGAATACCATCACTTCCGTTTTGTTGTCATTCAGTTTCAGCTTACTTGAAGCCATCCATGTTGCCACCGCTTGGACACATGGGCCGAGTGCAGGGCCATTAGCACTAGGATCATTGGATAGTGAGACTACTAGCTGTGTGTCGTCACCATATGATACCAACGTCAGCCCGAAGGGCTTAACTATTTCTGCGACAGGTAACATGTAGATATTAAATAGAGTGGGGCAGAGAGAGGACCCCTGCGGCACTCCACAGCTATTCTTAATATGCTTTGAGAAATATGATCTATCCAGGACTTGATACGATCTCCCTGTAATGAAGGAGGTGATCCACTCTAAGGCATGTCCTGTTATTCCAGTCTCTTGTATCCTATCGATTAGTATATCAATGTCCACTTTATCAAAAGCGGCGCTGAGGTCCAGAAGAATGATGGCTGTCTCCAAACCCTGGTCTAGACGCATTCTAGCCTCTTCTATGACCGCAATTAAGGCTGCCTCAGTACCATGGAGCGGTCTGAAGCCCATCTGGGTGGTATGTAAAATGTTATTGTCCTCCAAAAAATAAGAAAGTTTGGTGTTGACATGCTTTTCAACTATTTTGGCAAGAGGAGGTAGCAGCAAGATAGGTCTATAGTTGTTAAACTGATCAGCGTCAAGATTGGGTTTTTTCAAGTGTGGTTTCACAATGGCATGTTTCCATTGTTCTGGTACTGTCCTCGAAGACAAAGACGAGTTCGAAAGGTGCATAATAACAGGTCCCATCACTGGAGCACCTAATGTCAGCACCTGAGGAGGGGCAGGATCCAAGGGGGATCCGGATGTCATTGCAGTGAGGTATTTGGTCACCGCTTCATCAGATATAGGTGAAAAATCTGAGAGAGTTGTGGGATCCAAAGACCTCTGTCCCAGCACCTTCTGGGCCTGGGCCGTGACTGTAGGAAGGGTGGACTGGATGTCTTGCATCTTTTTTTGAAAGTACATTGCAAGGTTATTGGGATGCCCTTGGGAGGCATCCAGGAGTGCCGAGTCGTGCTGTGGCTGGATGATTTCATTAAATATCCGGAAAATCTCTTTAGGAGAGTTTGATGCCAACTCAATTTTTGCGGAATAGTACACGGTTTGGGCAGTCTTGATTTCAGTATGATAGGACTGGATGGCTTTCCTGTACCCTAATTTTAATGAATCATCATAGGATTTTCGCCATTTCCTTTCTAATTTTCTACATTCTCGTTTGAGATGAAGGAGATGCGAAGAGAACCAGGGGGGACTCTGCCTACGGCATCCTTTGATTTTAGTGGAAGAGGGTATAAGAACGTCTAAGCTACCGGTGATCCAGCCATTAAAAGACTTTAACATGTCTCTAGTATTATCATTGGTATGTGGTTTGGATCTCTCCAGGATGTCTATAGTATTCGAGAAAACTAAGTCAATCGTGTGGCCCCTACTGTGCGTCAGACCCTTAATCAGTTGTACCAGATTTAAAGCCTCATGTCAGATAGAGGATTTTGTTACAGGATTATCAGCCTCCTCTGCATGAATATTAAAGTCACCCAGCAAAGTAAAGTTGGGTTTCGAACATACCACTCAGCAATGTTGTCTGCGAGGGACTGTAGGAAGTTTTCGGGGGGTGCCCGGGGGACGATAGACCAAAGCACCTGACAGGGTATATTTTGGATTCAGGTTTATGGAAAAAGCCATACTTTCACAGCCTAATAACTGTAAGGGGTAGGAGTAGACCTTGAGATTGTCCCCATATATCAGTGCAATGCCCCCTCCTCTAGCGGCAGCTCTATCAAGCTTATTTATGGAATAGCCACTGGGCAGAACCGGGGCAATATCCGGGGCTGAACCCTCATGCAGCCAGGTCTCTGTTAGAAGAGGGCCATACGTGCACGCCGTTCTCAGAGCAAATATATATCTAATTTATGTGCTACCAGGGAGCGACAGCTTGCTAGTAGGAGGAGACATTTATTTTCCTCCTGCACTACTGCATCGTGATTGATTAAACTAGATCGAGAGACCACGAGTACTCAGTGCATCGGTCCCTCGGATTCACGGGGTGCACACTATGAGCACAGGCGTTCAGAGGTACCGGTCTCAAAGAGTGAAGGAGGTCGGGGCATACTTAATTCCTTTCCCATCAGGAGGGACATACGGGCCTTAGCCTAGGCCCGTTCTGGCGCTGACGGGTGCAGACGGGCTTGCCTTAGGGGCGCCTTCGTGCGCCAGCGGGATGCCCGCTGCGCGTCCCTTGCATCCGGTCTATATATAGGCCTGAGTACCGGGGAGCTAGCAACTAGGCCGCCAACCCACCAAAAATGGCGGTCGTAACCGTGCTTATGGGGAAGAGGAAAGATGGAGGGCAGAGGCCAAGGTCAAAGAATCCCTGCCCCCAGGCACTGAACACGGACCAGGAAGGGGGGAGAAGGAGCGATTATCTCCTGAAGGTAAAAAGTGATTAAAGGACTTTGCTGATTACTGCAGACCCTCAATTTCACACAGATAAAAATGTGCCAAATGGTTCCATAAAAACATTACAGAGTAAAATATTAAAAGGTTTAGGCAGTAACACAATCCCGCTTTCTCAAACCTACTAAGAATACCAGCAGTCGACTTACAATCTCGTATGTCGTATAAACTTTTTGTTACTAGTTGTTGGGTATTTACTGTTGGGTCATAGAAACATACACAATCGACCCCCTTCAAAGTATCTGCCCTTCCCCCATCGTTGTGGGCCTGCAGTAAGAATAGTGCATTGGACCATCCTTCCCCTACATGTTAGCACTTTAAACGTTATTTGTTGGACTGCAGTTATAAAAGTAAAACCGCCCCAATATATGCAGTTTTCCAATGTTTGTTGTAAAAGAATTACAATGGCAATCTGCGCCACACCCCAAATATCAGTCCTTTCCCGTGTTAGTTGGACTGTAGCTACAATATAAATCTGACCCACCGCCACCCCCAACCCCCACCGCAATAATTTAAACATGCCTGAAAGAGCATTTTGAAAAAGCTTCCCAGTAGCAAACTGCAGCCGGCTCTTCAAATATTAAATGTAAAGAAAAAACATTTTTAAAGAAGGCTAAAACTGTAGTGGAAGGGCGAGAGGCAATGAGGGGCGCGCGGGGGGGAGTAAACTGAGTGAAAAATAAAAAGGAGAGCAAATGAACTGCGGAGGGGGGAGGGAGCAACATGGAGCAGGAGAAGTCAGGGGCGGTGTTAAAGGGGGACAGTCTAGGAGGGAGAGAGCAAGAAAGCACATGTAGTTTGAATGAAAAAAAAACACAAACATCACTTCCCCGAACACAAGCACTGGAAGGACACAAGTCATCAAAAGAGAGCGCAAGAAAGAAAACATGCTCCAGAGGCGGGACAAGGAAAGAACAATGAGGAACGTCACTGAATAAGAAGAAGATACATGAAGAAGATAAGAAAAGTATTCACTCAAAAGCAAGGGGCTCACCCGAAGCCACTGTATGCATGTATTTTATTATATTAGTGACAACAGGTCTTCCACACCAGCCAGTGAAAGCTGAATGCAGAACAGACCTAAAGCATGTGAATCAGGTGGAATTCGCCTGGCATTTACACACATCTCTTTTTGTACAGAAGTCATTAATTCCCCAAATTTTAGCCATGAAATATTGAAAATACTGAAAAAGAGGGATGACTTCCAAACTTTTAGGCAAGAAATGTTTGGCCAAAAATATTAAATTAAGCTCTACTTGTAGTTTTATATGCTGGAGTACGAGTACCAGAATGTAAAGCGTTTGGTAGCTTGTCAAGTGGTGAGAAGGAGCTATAGAAAGGGTGCAGAACAATAAAACTAAAGTGGAAGGTGTAGCAGCGTAGATTTGTTGCCACCTCTGACATTACAATGTTGACCTATATGTGACAATGATTTACAATGTTGTGTGTGAATTAATGTTAGACTAATATGAAGTGGTGCATTTGAATCCTACAATGGAGTGCACTCACTGTATTGTTAGAGAAATACATATATTGTGAACTCAACTTCAGTAAATGAAATATAATGATTGAGTATATTATTTTGACGATCCTCACTTTATTTTATTGTAATTGCATTTAAAATGATAATGTCTATGTAACATGTGCCCTAATGTTGTTGATTAACGTTGAGAAATGTAGTTCTCCATTATACTCAATTACAGGTGTTAACAATTTATTTTGTTTTATATTAACTGTAACATGAGGCTTGAATGAGAAGGTGTACCTGATATTTTATAATGCAGACACTAAATGTGCACAGTACAACATGAATTAATGCGCCTTTGAGGATATTACTGTTAGTTGACTTTGTTAGGCCTGAATTTCTTTAACATGAGAAACTGTTTTCCATTTCTGCTAACATGTCATTTCATTGCATGTATCTTCACATGGATTGTTAGTTTGGAAATAGATGGCTATTGTTTTACTCATAGAGAGCTCAAAAGAGGGATTCGATTAGAAAGAACCCTTAGAGATCTAGAAAGAAGTGATTGTTCCTATTCTTACATGTTCCAAATGTTGTGCAGGACACCAAGGACAGCAATCTTCCTGAGGCTGTCTTGGGAGCACAGTGTGATGTCTCAAGTTACACCGTGGTACAGGAGAAAATCATGAACATGTGATGGTGTGATCATCTACGTTGTGGGATTTTTAATTTAGTAAGTAGATCAGATTCCCTTGGACTTTGAGAGGTACAGACCTCTGACTTTCACCTTATTCCCCACGCTTTGCTGGGTGTGGCTTATTCAACACTCTAAGAAAACTCTTTACTGAGCTTATGAAATGCTGACACATTCCTTTTTGCCTTCCCTTTTTACCGTCTTTTTACTTCAGATTTCATTTTTTCAAATCTTTTTTGCCCTATTTTTGCTTCTCACCCTTTGTCATCGTATCTTTTAGTTAGATTTTATCTTTGCATTTGTTCAGGCTCTTTAGGAGGATTCGTACTTGCCCATAGTTAGTTTAGGTAAATTACTTTAATTTGCACTGTGTAAAAAGATTTGACCAGCATTGTTTTCTGAGCACCAAATTATATTCTTTTTTTTTTTTAAACATCTCTTTCTTGGGTACATATTTGTCATCAAAAAGCATTACAGTAACCAATGTTGCTATCAAGGTATTAAACAGGTATATTGGTCTACCCAAAGGCTACCAGCCCCGAACAGGTACAGTTTTAACATGTCCATACTCCATTTTACGGTGTCAGTGTATAAAGGTACATTATGTATCTGGGTCCGGGACCAATGTCAGAGGAGCAGCACAGGGACTGCCCCTATAAGTATTCCACTGGCCCAGATCTTACCCCATTTGCCAGGACAGCCCCCGCCCTCATACACTACTTTCTCCTCCACCACACACCAGTCCATGTCACGCTTCCAGTCAGTGAGTAGCGGGACCAACTCTGTGCCCCATGCCCAGGCTATTTTTCGTTTCGCAATAATGAGCCCCAAGGTGACCCAAATCTGCTCCATGCGGCCCAAGTCCGTGGCCTTCCACACATTCAAAAGACACCATTTCGGTGAAGGAATCATATCTCCACCACAAACACTTAATGCATGCCACCACTGCCCTCCAGGAGGGATGGATCCTAGGACAGTCCCATACGATGTGGAAGAAGGGCCCTTCAGTCCAACACTGCCTATTACAAATTGATTCTGATCTCTTGCCCATTTTGACTAGGGTGTACCATGAAAGGTACACTTGATGCAGAATTTTGACCTGAACAAATCTAAATCTCCCTCGGATTGCTACCTCCTTTGGGGAAGCTAGAGCTTTTCACCAGTCCTCATCTGTCAAGTCTCCCAGGTCAGTCTCCCACCGACAGCGTAAAGGAAGCAGAGCACCTGGGGCATTGTTAAATAATTTCTTATATGTTAGGGAGATCACCTTCTGGCTTATGTGATCATCTAAAAGTCTATCCTCCAGAGGTGACGTTTCTGGAAGTTCCCCCCCCTTTTAGGGCTCTCCTCTTAGAGGGCATGCTGGATCTGCAGGTACCAAAAAGTCTCCGAAGCAGCAAGATCATACTCCCTCTGTAGGTCTGAGAACAAGAGAATTACACCATGTGCCCAGAGATCTCCTAGCTTGGAAATGCCAATCAAATCCCACTTGTCAAATCCGGGCTGTGAACCCAACCCACCCAACTTTGGTGAGTCCCAGAGTGGTGTGGCCTGGGTGAGCCTCTCTCCCCATCCTAATGATTTCAGTGTGGTGTGCCACATTTGCAGTGTGAGGGGCTGTTGGTCCAGTGAGGGTTACATGTTTCAGAGGAGTGTAGAGTGCTCGCCGGTAGCCACCCATTCCCAGGGTATACTGGTCCATGCGGTATGCCGGTTCAAGCACAGGTTGATGCACCCACTGATAATGACCGCTAGTTGCTCTGCCCAATAGTACTGCTGCCTGTTCTGTAGGGATATCCCTCCATTGTACCAGTCTCATGTCAATTTATTGTACGCTATACGCGGGCAACCCATCCCACAAGAGGGTTCTAACTTCACCCTTGATAGTCTTAAAGTACACTACGGGGACTGGGTATGGTGTGTTTTGCAACACGTAAAGGAATCTTGCTAGTGCCATCATTTTAAACAAAGCCACCCTCCCGAGCAGGGAGAGTGGGAGTGATCTCCAGTGCTGTATGTCTCCCTTGAGGCTGTGTAAGGGGCCCTGTAGGTTAGCTGCATAGAATAAGTTGGGATTAGTTGTAACATATATCCCAAGACAGCGAACACATCAAACACTACCCACGCCCCAAAGCTTGATGGCAGGTTTGTCTCTTGCCCATGAAGGACATATACTATGGATTTGGACCAATTGATCATATACCTAGAGTATTTACTAAAACTATTGAGGATATCCAGCAGTCTATAAATTTAGGAGTGTGGTGGCGACATGTATAAAATAATGTAATTGACATATAGATATATTTTGTCCTCCCGCTCTTCTGTCCACTGCAATCTGCGGATCAGGGGGCCCCTTCGGACCCAGGCCGCTAGTAGTTTCAGTATTAGGGCAAATATTAGTGGTGATAGTGGGCAACCCTGTCTGGTCTCCCGTCTGAGGGGGAATACATGAAAGGTTCTGGCGTGTACAACCACCTGTTCCAGGGGATCGGCATACAGCAGCCGCACCCAGGCAAGACATTTGTGCCCGAAGCCCCTGCGTTCTAATACTACAAAGAGGTATGGCCATTCAACGGTGTCAAAGGCCATGCAGGCATGCAGTGAAAAAGTTACTGCATCCTCTTGGATTCTTTCCATCCGTCCCAATATTCCGTAGAGTTGATGCAGATTCAGGGCTGTGTTTCTGCCTGGCATGAAGCCGGACTGATCGGGATAGATTTGTTTGGTGATTAACTGTATAAGACGCAGAGCCAGTAGTTTGGGCAGGATTTTGCCCTCTGCGTTGATGAGGGAGATTGGTCTGTAGGAAGAGCAGTGTTCCGGCGGTCTACTCTCCTTTTCTATAACAACTATAGATGCCAGACTCTGGTCTCTGGGGAGAATACCCTTTTCACAATTCTCCTTATGCATCTCTAAGAGATACGGCCCTACCAGGGTTACGGTAAGTTTAAACAATTCAATGGGGAGTCCGTTGGGCCCCATTGCTTTACCTGAGTTTATTGTACAAATCCCTGAGGCCATTTCCTCCGGCATGAGGTCACTATCCATGAAGGATCGGCTTCTTCTGAGTGGGTCAGAAGTTGCAAGTCTCAGAGGAGATCCCAGGAGTCATCCACTCTAGAGGTACAGACTGGTGAGTAGAGGTGGGCATAGTAATCTGCGAAGGTATTTGCAATTTCTTGGGGTTCCGTTACGGGGTCTCCCATCTGGGCCGAGGCTCGGGACCCACCGGCTGGTCCTCTCCCTTTTGTCTAACCACACTAGGAGCTTCTCTGCTTTATCCCCTGCCTCATGCACTCGATGTTGTGTTGCACAGTAGCGGAAAGAGCATGGAATATTACAGGCCTTTATTTCTCAGTTTGCTTTTTACTGTGTTGTCTCTGGACCTTGAGGGTAAAGTCCGGTAAAAATGTTATCGTTGCATTCTTGTATGGTGTTGGGGGAGCACAGTGGGTGCTTTGAGAATCACGTCTCTATCACGGAAGTTGAAGATCCGGGCAATTATTGGACGTGGAGGAGCCCAGGCCGTGGGCGTCTGCCAGGGACCTGGTGGGCTAGCTCCACTGAGAAATACTTGGACAGCCCGCGGGGTTGCAGTACTTTAAGTATCAGGTTCTCGATGAAGAGATCCTCCGCCTGCCCCTCCGTGCTCTCTATCGGACTTCTACAATACGCACGTTATTGCGCCTGGACTTGCCTTCACAGTCTTCCAGGCGGGCTTCCATAGTTTTATTCGTGCTCTTGAGGGCCTTGACTTGTGACTGCAGGTCGCTGTGTCACGCTGAAGGTGGGCCGTGGATTCTTCGACTTCTTTGACTTTAAAACCCATATTACGAAGCTCCGCCTGCAGCAGTGACACCTCTGTTGTGACCGAGTCGATGTGTGACTCCAAAGAAGAGCACGCCCCTGGACTGCCGCCACGATGTCCTGCATGGTCAACGCTTCTCCAGCCTGCCCTGAGTCAACTGTAGGCTGTGTCCACTCCAGAGCCTCGGTTATTGCTTCTGATTCATTAGGCATTGTGAACTTGTTGAGCTTCATTTGTTGGGACCCCCCATGGGCCCTTTTCACCAGTATTTTGAATTAGTAAGCGAGCTGAGGGTGAGGCACCAACACTAAGGGGGTTGTCGCCGCCCCCTGCCTGTGGGTGCAAACGCACTACTATAGTGCCTGTCGGGTGTCCCCCTAAAGTAGCGCCCTTCCTGCCACAAGCCAACTGGTATCCGTCCAGCCCTACACAGGCTTAGTGTGCTGCCGGTTCTGGGATGGTGCAGGTATGTGACAGTAGTGCTACGCAGCCCCCCCCGGGCTCGAGTCATTGATATTCCGGTGCGAGTCACTGGGGCATCCGGGGGAGCCCAGTACTTTAATGCATGTGTTATGTAGGCCTCCGCTGGGTCACCCCTGCTTTCTTCCTCACTGTCTGCGTGCCAGGGGAGTGGACTGAAACGGGCCCCGCCAGGGGGCCCACCGCTTCTCCAGCAGCCTCTGGGCCCCTGACCACAGGTCCCCATGCCGCGCAGGGGGGCCCCTAGCAGTGTCACTTCAGGCTGCGTCTCGCATGCCCAGCACAGCAGCCCCTCAAGGCATCCTTGCGGCGGAGGCACGGGTCTTTGCAGGGGATGAGGGGAGGATCCAGCACTCCCAGGGACACCTTGTCCCCACCACTCGGGCGCCACTAGCACTGACCGCATGCCTCAGCACCGCAGCCAGCTCCAGGGATGCTGCAAACCACGGCTGGGGCTTCTCCTTGCCCCCAGGCCGCGGCGAGGTTGGTGCCCCACAGTGCGGTCATTGGGGATCACAAGGGGTTCACTGGGTGCCCCTTGGGTTCTGAATCAATCCAGTGTTGCGCCCGGGGGCGGATTAATCGGGGAAATGCGGCCAGCTGTCAGTGCTGCGCTCTCAATGGGCCATCTCTGTGGGCCACTAGCCCCGCCCCACACCAAATGATGTTCTTGATGTTTTACATGACAGTGGCCAAGTGCCTCCTTTGTCTTATGCTAATGTGGTTAAACCTCTTCAGAAGAATTGGCTACACTATTGCTAGTCTCTACCTTCACAGCATGTTTTTGCGATTTTTTATACCTGAGTGTTAATTTCTAATAAAACCCTTTAACTTTATTTCAGATTAGGGTTTTCATTGTTTGACCAAGTTGGTTGCAGTGTTAAATTAATGCTGATTGACTGTGTTCTATGGTCCCTTTTTGTGCCCCTTTGACGGACCCGAATGTTCCTCGCACAGAAATGCTTCACCAAAGGTCACATCAGTGGCCACTCGCTGCTCCCGGGCCTGCTCTTCACAAAGGGGTGTGATTACCTGCACCGGCTCCATTGTTAGACCCTCTAACATTAGATTTTTTGATAGAATACATGAAGCCACCCGGGCAGGGATCTGGAAAGCTCAGCCGCCTCCGGGCTGCACTGATTGCCAATGTTGCCCCCGATAATGAGGCGCTGCAGGTGCCAGCCGGCCCCAGCAGCAGGCCTCAGCAGCCGGCCCCAGCAGCAGGCCTCAACAGCAGGCCTCAGCAGCCGGCCCCAGCAGCCGGCCTCAGCAGCAGGCCTCAACAGCCGCCCCCAGCAGCAGGCCTCAACAGCAGACCTCAGCAGCAGGCCCCAGCAGCAGCCGGCCCCAGCAGCAGGCCTCAACAGCAGGCCTCAGCAGCAGGCCTCAGCAGCCGGCCTCAGCAGCAGACCTCAGTAGGCGGCCTCATCAGTCGGCCCCAGCAGCAGACCTCAGCAGCCGGCCTCAGCAGCAGACCTCAGCAGGCGGCCTCATCAGTCGGCCCCAGCAGCCGGCCTCAGTAGCAGTCCTCAGCAGCAGCCGGCCCCAGCAGCAGATCTCAGCAGCAGGCCTCAGCAGCCCCAGCAGCTGGCCCCAGCACGTCTGTGGTGTAGAGTCAGTCCTGCCTCCATCACTGGCAGACATTATAGATCCCAAGAGTGGGCGCGCGCGGGTGGGCCCGGGCTTGGCCAAAGTGCATATCGACGTCATCGCTGACGTCACTCTAGATTTGGGGGAGATATCTCCCCGATGAGCGGCACACTGCCCCAGTTAAAGGGTAACTTTTGTCCATCCAGTTTCAACCGCAGGTAGTTGCAACAGATAAGCTTTGATTGTTTTGCGGTTTCTCTGATAATCGCAGTGAGCACGTCACTGGGACTCTGTTTCTCCAGTCCTGGACGTTGCTTTTACGTAATGGTGTATTCCAGGAGATGTACCTAGTTCATGTTAATAATTAATTTTTTCAACTGGTGCAGCACACCTGACAACAGTGACATGTGGACACAAAAGAGGAGCCAGCAGAGCTTGAAGTGGGATGAGAAATGTGTGTGTGTATGTGGGGGGGGGGGGGGGGTCTCTAAAAGGAGTGTGACCCGTGCAATTAAGGGAGTGGCTTAAAAAATAAACTAAAGTTCTCTGGTCCCCAGAGTGCGCCACTCACCAGTACTTTGGTTCCTCTCTGAGCTTTTTCTTGTTGCATCCAGATACAGAACACAACTGACAGACACGTAAAACCAGCCAGGGCTACTGGCTTTGTCAGTGCTTGCGAGCTGTTGAAGACAAACGAGGAACAACTAGTTTGCTTTAAATAATTAATATTGAAAACGTTTCAATTCTGAAATGAGGAGACTGGGAATTAAATATCACTGAGGCCATGGAAGGGCCAGTGGTCCACTGAGTGTCTCTGCTACATTCATTCTGCTGGACGTGCATCGTTCATCCCTCCACCTCTCCATCGCACATCTTACACCTCATCTTTCCTCTTCAGCGCCCGCTTTTCACTCTCTCCTCAATGCACTTCCCCGCGTCCCCTTCACCCCCCCAAAACACACAACGCACCCCCCCCCCCCCACCCTGTAAGCGCCGCATTTTATTTCAGGTTCGCGGTGTCAGTGTTTTGATAACTGTGTCCTTCCTTCAGACACACCTGCAAAGCACCACACCTGCAACTAAAATAACAGGGGAATAGCTTCAGCGGGGTGTTTGGGGTGTTACACCCCCTAATAAATGTATTTTTTGATAAACAGTTGAGTACGGGTGCTTTCAGTCGGGTATTCTGAGATGTCAGTCGTATTTCACCAGGAATTTTTACATAGAGAAACAAAACGGCAAACACACTCCACCTTTGCTTCAGAGCACTGGTTCCCAACCTGTAGGGTGACCAGATTTTGAGGAGCAAACACAGGTCAGATAGACATAAAAGAAGGACTGTCACTGTTATATCTGGCCTGTCCCGTTTTTTTGTGTGGCTTTGTGAATGCATGTGGGTGTGTATGTGTGTATGTATATATGCATATACACACACACACACATTTACAAGACTACATATATATATAATTAGCTATGTCTTGACCTCCCAACTTGCACCCCCAACCAGCCCCCACCCATCTCTCTCTGCTCCCCACTCCGTCTCTCTGGTGGGAGCAGACAGGGGACTGTGTTGCCTGACAGTAACAGATAAAATACTTTAATTATTTCATACTTTGTAGGCCTCTTTAACTTATGCTTCCCTAGATGATCTGACCTTTGCCACAAAAACAGGGACATTTATTT
Organism: Pleurodeles waltl; assembly: GCF_031143425.1. Classification (NCBI taxonomy): domain Eukaryota; kingdom Metazoa; phylum Chordata; class Amphibia; order Caudata; family Salamandridae; genus Pleurodeles; species Pleurodeles waltl. The sequence continues at coordinate 35,768,546 of NC_090438.1, read as the reverse complement.
AATAATCTGCCCTTTGTCCCAAAAACAGGGACATTTATTTAAAATTAAGAGAAGCGTCGGGACACCAGGACAGTCCTCGGAAAACCGGGACTGTCTGGGGAAATCTGGGACGTCTGGTCACCCTACCAACCTGTGGTCCGGGGACCCTTGGGGGTCCACGAAGCCTCTTTAGGCGGTCCGCTCCTGCTTATAAAATTACATAATATTAACAGGTTAGGTCCCCAGCTTTCAGTAATGACTCAGTGGGGGGTCCCCAGATTCCAATAAGGATTCAGTGGGGGACCCCAGGTTCCAGTAACGATAAAGTAGGGGTCCACAGAAGTCAAAAAGGTTGGGAACCACTGCTTTAGAGGCCTCACAAACATTGGTTATTTTACAAAATATTGAGTTTTCTCTCTTAGTACTTCTAGCAATCCGCATTCTTCTCCCTTTCCACTGTCCCATAAGCCCCTCTTGTGAGCCCTGGTTGTGGTATAATGTATTTAACCATTGTATGCCGGCCTGATTGTGGACAATCTGAGGCTCACCCCTCACCCAATCTTACTGATCAAACTACGCCCCTGTAAAGGTCGTGACCATAGCTCTGCAGAGAGGCCAAGAATTGGATGAGCATCTGTTCTGAACACGATTCTGACCCAATGTGGGTCCCCTCACCCTCAACTCCAGAGCACTCAGTCGTGGCCCATTATACAGACATGGAGGAGATACCTTCAAAGTGTGCCCGATCCAAGGGTGATATTCTAGACACAAAAAACCCAGAAACACAGCATCCTGGAAATAGCTAACACTATTACGGAATGAAATAATAACTAAAACGTGGAGTATGAACCCAAACCAGATCTCTGACACGGATTACCTAAACTTATTTTTACATCCGTTATTCAAAAATAGATCAGTATTTTTTGCCACTCAGTAGGGACCCGTTAGCATGTCCGTTTTTAGTTACTACCAGGTCTGAGACCCAGAGGGACCTGGCTCATTTGAAACTCCTGGGACCCAAGTTTGAGTCCTGGCGTTGGCTCAGCGTCCTGTGATTCTGCACAAATCACCCAATCTCAATGTGCCTAAGAACACAAGCATTGATAAAGCCAATAGGGCTCACCTATGGGTGAGGTATTGGCTTTGGTAATTGGGTGGGGTTGGGTAACTAGTGGGCAAAGGGACGGTTAAATAAAGTGCTATGAAGTCCCCAGCATGGGCCACTTATTAGCATTTATGTTTTACTTCAATGGATGTGGGAGATGAAAAGCAGACAGGCGGTAGGGAGGAAGAAACAGGGACGGGAGGGCAGGTGGGAAGGGAAAAGAAACAGGATGGGGGCAGGTGGGAGAAGGTTAAAAAATGCACTATGAAGTGGGCAGAGGTGACCACATCATAGCATTTTTAAAAAACATAGTCCCTGAATCACAGCGCTAGCGGCGGATTGCCAGTTTAAGAATACTAAAATAAGGTAACTATTCTGTGCTTGGTCCAATGTGCCACTGAAAGAAAGGGAAGTGATGCATGGCAAGCGCTGCCCAATTAGAAGGCAACAAAGAAGAGTGACAGCGCTGCAAACGAATGGTAAGCAGAGGCAGGTTCCAAGCCCATTACAGAACACACGAGTGTTGCAAGCGAGAGCACATGAGGTAGAACATGCTCACGGAGGCAGGACCTAAGAAAGATTTTGATCTTCTGTAATGTAATGCCCTTGGTCCACGATTGCACTATATAAAAAAAAAAAACCTCCACAAATGGAAAAGGGGTGTCCCTGAGACAGGGAGCCATCTGGTCATCCTTCTCACAATGCTACTTCTTCTGCATCTCTGTCCTCGCGCTCAGGCTGTGATGACTTCCTGGGGGGCTGCCCCACTTTCTTGACCACCTTTGCTGTGAAGAATTTTGGGATGAGCATGTCTCCTGCCTGGCTCTGTAGTGCGTGTGTCTCTGCAAAGGTTGTACCCCAGGCAAATTACTGTATGTTTCAAGTTTTCCCTCGGTGAGCACTGCAATCGGGCATGTTCACTACAGGGTCTCTCGCTTAAATTTGCCTACATGCCAAACCTCCCAATTCAGGTGGGAGACTACTGAGTTCAAGGCTATTCCCCCACCTCCTGATTCCTGCATGCAGAAACCCCACAACACCTTCCAATGATTACCCGTGTGTAGGAGGCTGGACTGGCTTGTAGTGAGTACCAAGGGGTACTTGCACCTTGCACCAGGCCCAGTTATCCCTTATTAGTGTATAGGGTGTCTAGCAGCTTAGGCAGATAGATAATGGTAGCTTAGCAGAGCAGCTTAGGCTGAACTAGGAGACGTGTGAAGCTACTACAGTACCACTTAGTGTCATATGCACAATATCATAAGAAAACACAATACACAGTTATACTAAAAATAAAGGTACTTTATTTTTATGACAATATGCCAAAGTATCTTAGAGTGTACCCTCAGTGAGAGGATAGGAAATATATACAAGATATATATACACAATAGCAAAAATATGCAGTATAGTCTTAGAAAACAGTGCAAACAATGTATAGTTACAATAGGATGCAATGGGGAAACATAGGGATAGGGGCAACACAAACCATATACTCCAGAAGTAGAATGCGAACCACGAATGGACCCCAAACCTATGTGACCTTGTAGAGGGTCGCTGGGACTATTAGAACATAGTGAGAGTTAGAAAAATAACCCTCCCCAAGACCCTGAAAAGTGAGTGCAAAGTGCACTAAAGTTCCCCTAAGGACAAAGAAGTCGTGTTAGAGGAATAATGCAGGAAAGACACAAACCAGCAATGCAACAACTGTGGATTTCCAATCTAGGGTACCTGTGGAACAAGGGGACCAAGTCCAAAAGTCACAAGCAAGTCGGAGATGGGCAGATGCCCAGGAAATGCCAGCTGCGGGTGCAAAGAAGCTTCGACTGGACAGAAGAAGCTGAGCTTTCTGCAGGAACGAAAAGGGCTAGAGACTTCCCCTTTGGTGGACGGATCCCACTTGCCTTGGAGAGTCGTGCAAAAGTGTTTTCCCGCCGGAAGGACGCCAACAAGCCTTGCTACACGCAAATCGTGCGTTTGGCGTTTTTGGACGCTGCTGGGGCCCAGGAGGGACCAGGAGGTCGCAAATTAGACCTGAAGAGAGAGGGGACGTAAAGCAAGACAAAGAGCCCTCACTGAAGCAGGTAGCACCCGGAGAAGTGCCAGAAACAGGCACTACGAGGATGTGTGAAACGGTGCTCGCCGAAGTTGCACAAAGGGGTCCCACGTCGCCGGAGACCAACTTAGAAAGTCGTGCAATGCAGGTTAGAGTGCCGTGGACCCAGGCTTGGCTGTGCACAAAGGATTTCCGCCGGAAGTGCACAGGGGCCGGAGTAGCTGCAAAGTCGCGGTTCCCAGCAATGCAGCCCAGCGAGGTGAGGCAAGGACTTACCTCCACCAAACTTGGGCTGAAGAGTCACTGGACTGTGGGGGTCACTTGGACAGCGTCGCTGGATTCGAGGGACCTCGCTCGTCGTGCTGAGAGGAGACCCAAGGGACCGGTAATGCAGCTTTTTGGTGCCTGCGGTTGCAGGGGGAAGATTCCGTCGACCCACGGGAGATTTCTTCGGAGCTTCTGGTGCAGAGAGGAGGCAGGCTACCCCCACAGCATGCACAAGCAGGAAAACAGTCGAGAAGGCGGCAGGATCAGCGTTACAGAGTTGCAGTAGTCGTCTTTGCTACTATGTTGCAGGTTTGCAGGCTTCCAGCGCGGTCAGCGGTCGTTTCCTTATCAGAAGGTGAAGAGAGAGATGCAGAGGAACTCGGCTGAGCTCATGCATTCGTTATCTAAAGTTTCCCCAGAGACAGAGACCCTAAATAGCCAGAAAAGAGGGTTTGGCTACCTAGGAGAGAGGATAGGCTACTAACACCTGAAGGAGCCTATCAGCAGGAGTCTCTGACGTCACCTGGTGGCACTGGCCACTCAGAGCAGTCCAGTGTGCCAGCAGCACCTCTGTTTCCAAGATGGCAGAGGTCTGGAGCACACTGGAGGAGCTCTGGACACCTCCCAGGGGAGGTGCAGGTCAGGGGAGTGGTCACTCCCCTTTCCTTTGTCCAGTTTCGCGCCAGAGCAGGGGCTAAGGGGTCCCTGAACCGGTGTAGACTGGCTTATGCAGAATTGGGCACATCTGTGCCCAACAAAGCATTTCCAGAGGCTGGGGGAGGCTACTCCTACCCTGCCTTCACACCATTTTCCAAAGGGAGAGGGTGTCACACCCTCTCTCAGAGGAAGTTCTTTGTTCTGCCATCCTGGGCCAGGCCTGGCTGGACCCCAGGAGGGCAGCTGCCTGTCTGAGGGGTTGGCAGCAGCAGCAGCTGCAGTGAAACCCCAGGAAGGGCAGTCTGGCAGTACCAGGGTCTGTGCTACAGACCACTGGGATCATGGAATTGTACCAACAATGCCAGGATGGCATAGAGGGGGCAATTCCATGATCATAGACATGTTACATGGCCATATTCGGAGTTACCATGGTGAAGCTACATATAGGTAGTGACCTATATGTAGTGCACGCGTGTAATGGTGTCCCCGCACTCACAAAGTTCAGTGAATTGGCTCTGAACAATGTGGGGGCACCTTGGCTAGGGCCAGGGTGCCCTCACACTAAGTAACTTTGCACCTAACATTTACCAGGTAAAGGTTAGACATATAGGTGACTTATAAGTTACTTAAGTGCAGTGTAAAATGGCTGTGAAATAACGTGGACGTTATTTCACTCAGGCTGCAGTGGCAGGCCTGTGTAAGAATTGTCAGAGCTCCCTATGGGTGGCAAAAGAAATGCTGCAGCCCATAGGGATCTCCTGGAACCCCAATACCCTGGGTACCTCAGTACCATATACTAGGGAATTATAAGGGTGTTCCAGTAAGCCAATGTAAATTGGTAAAATTGGTCACTAGCCTGTTAGTGACAATTTGAAAGTAATGAGAGAGCATAACCACTGAGGTTCTGGTTAGCAGAGCCTCAGTGAGACAGTTAGGCACCACACAGGGAACACATACATGCACACCTATGAGCACTGGGGCCCTGTGTGACAGGGTCCCAGTGACACATACATATAGGCCACAACCTTATGAGCACTGGGGTCCTGACCAGCAGGGTCCCAGTGACACATAACAAACATACTGAAAACATAGTGTTTTCACCATGAGCACTGGGGCCTAGCCATCAGGATCCCAGTGAGACAGTGAAAACAGTGACAAACATCCTGACATACACTCACAAACAGGCCAAAAGTGGGGGTAACAAGGCTAGAAAGAGGCTACCTTCTCACACAACCCCCCCCCCAAACGAAGGACAATAAGGCTAACCTTGGCCAGTTGAGACTATATTGTCTAAGTGGTGATAAGTAGAGAGTAGCTCTGCAATAGACTAGTTACTCCCTTTATCATCCACTATATGGTTACTTCCCTGTGGGGATGTAAACCACCCTGTTTGAAGTTTTTTAGCTAAGCAACAATGTGAAGATGTATTTTCAGAGTTTCTATCAGTAAGTTTTAGTTTAGAGCAGTGGGAATTGTCCACTGAACCTATTTGTAGTGATGGAAATGCCAGACAGGGATGCTGTCTCAGAAAAGCCATAGCTGGGCAAAAACTTTGTCCATATGGCTGGAAGAGAGAACAGGGATGCTGTTTCTCTTGGGTTGGAGCAGGGCAGGGATGCTGTCCTATCAGCTCCACACTAGGGCAGGGATGCTGTCCTAAGTGTTGTGAGGCAGTGCAGAGTTTCTGCACTAAAGTTTCTCTGGGAGGGTTGGAGGGATGCTCCATGTTAACTAAAATGGTGTTCTTTTTCTCACCAATGTTAGTTATCCCACAGAGAGGTACTTCCACCTCAGGGAGTACAGTTTTGCTAACTGATGATTCCCTTGGAACAGGTGCCACCCCAGGAGAGGTTTCTCCCACCACAGGAATAGTATCCTGAATGGTAGGGTGGTTAGGGGATACTGTGATACCCTTTTTACCTGTTGATGGAGAGGGATCCTGAGTTTTCAGGCCTTCTCTCCTTTGCTTTTTCATTTCACTTGAAATGAGAGGGAACAATTCCTCAGGGATGCCCAGCATGGCTGCATGGGCATAAAACTCTACATCAGCCCAACCTGAGGCCTCTAGGTCATTACCTAAGAGACAGTCTACAGGTAAGCTAGGTGATACCACCACCTGCTTAGGGCCAGTAACTCCACCCCAACTAAACTGAATTATAGCTAAGGGAAGAAACTTAGTGGAGTTATGGACATCAATAATCTTATACTGTTGTCCAATGATGTGTTGTTCAGGAGGCACTAGGTTTTCAGTCACCAAAGTGAAACTGGCACCTGTGTCCCTGTAGACCAAGGCCTCAACACCATTTATTGAAACTGTCTGCCTGTACTTATCCATTGTAAGGGGACAAGCAGCCAGTGTGGCAAGGCCAATGCCACTAGGTGTGACAGAAACTGTCTTGGGACTGATTACATCAGTTTCCACTATGGACCCATAAGTGAACCCAACTACACCCTTTGCTTGACTGTTGCCAGCAGTCCCACCACTAGTACCACTACTGCTAGGGGCACTAGAGCTTGATGTATTAGTGGTGGTAGGCTCAGGGGGTTTACCTGGACAGGACTTATCCCCTGGCCTATGGCCTCTATTTTTACACACAAAGCACCAAGGCTTTTTAATGTGTGCAGGTTGGGAAGAAGAGGAAGAATTTGTTTTATCCCCACCCTCTGAAGAGTGTTTAAGATTTGAAGTGGGATCTTTGGTTTTACCCTTATCCCCATGCTTATCTTGAGATTTTTCACCATCTTTCTTCTTATTGCCATCTTTGTCACCCCCTGTATGAACTTTTCTGTTCACCCTTGTTCTGACCCATTTGTCTGCCTTCTTTCCCAATTCTTGGGGAGAGGTCAGATCAGAGTCTACCAGGTACTGGTGCAACAAATCAGACACACAATTATTAAGTATATGCTCTCTCAGGATTGTGTTATACAGGCTTTCATAATCAGTAACTTTACTGCCATGTAACCATCCCTCCAAGGCCTTCACTGAATGGTCAATGAAATCAACCCAGTCTTGTGAAGACTCCTTTTTGGTTTCTCTGAACTTTATCCTGTACTGTTCAGTGGTTAAGCCATAACCATCCAGGAGTGCATTCTTAAGAACTGTAAAATTATTGGCATCATTTTCTTTCACAGTAAGGAGCCTATCCCTACCTTTTCCACTAAATGATAGCCATAGGATAGCAGCCCACTGCCTTTGAGGGACATCCTGTACAACACAGGCCCTCTCAAGTGCAGCAAACCACTTGTTAATGTCATCCCCCTCCTTATAAGGGGGAACTATCTTGTGCAGATTCCTGGAATCATGCTCTTTTGCAGGATGACTATGGGGAATACTGCTGCTGCCACCATGGGTATCTAAACCCAACTTCTGTCTTTCCTTCTCTAATTCAAAAGACTGTCTATCCAAATCCAGCTGTTGCTTTTTAAGCTTCAGTCTGGTTTGTTCCACCCTCAACTTATTGAGTTCCCTCTCTAACATTCTGTCATCAGGGTTGGTGGGGGGGACATTTCTAGAAACAGAGCTATGATGGGAATGAACAGAAGGAGACCTGTCCCTTACAGAAGCCAACTTAACAGCTTGGTTTACAGAAACATTACTACCAGTATGGTGAGAATAAATGCTTTTGCTATGATGTGAGACAACACTATTTGTTTGGTGTGGCTCATCATCATTACCATCTATGCTAGATTGTCTAGTAATGGGCAGGCTAGAAAGTTTCTTTCCTGAATCTTTTCCTGGGGGAGTCCCTGAATCAGATTGGGAACTATTAGGTACTTTTTCAACAGATGGGCCACCTCTGGCCTTATCCTGTTCTCTAAGCATGTTAATTAACAGTTCCAAGGCAGGATTCTTCCCTACACTCAAACCTCTCTCTATACAGAGACTCCTTGCTCTTTTCCAGCTAAGGTTGTCATATGCAAGTTTGGACAGATCAACACTTTGGCCTGTGCCAGACATTTTTTAGAGAGAGTTAAAGTGATAGAGAAAGAGACAAAAGTTTTCAGAACTTTTTGGAAAGACAGAAAAAAAAACTTTTAAGAACTTTTTGAAAGTTTAGGAGTACTTTTCAGCACTTAGAAAAGAGTGAAAAGAGGAAATGCAAAAACTTTTTGGCTATGTGTGTAGGAAAGTACCATCTTGCCTGGCATGTTACCCCCATTTTTCACTGTATATATGTTGTTTTAGTTGTATGTGTCACTGGGACCCTGGTAACCCAAGGCCCCAGTGCTCATAAGTGTGCCTGAATGTGTTACCTGTGTAGTGACTAACTGTCTCACTGAGGCTCTGCTAATCAGAACCTCAGTGGTTATGCTCTCTCATTTCTTTCCAAATTGTCACTGACAGGCTAGTGACCATTTTTACCAATTTACATTGGCTTACTGGAACACCCTTATAATTCCCTAGTATATGGTACTGAGGTACCCAGGGTATTGGGGTTCCAGGAGATCCCTATGGGCTGCAGCATTTCTTTTGCCACCCATAGGGAGCTCTGACAATTCTTACACAGGCCTGCCACTGCAGCCTGAGTGAAATAACGTCCACGTTATTTCACAGCCATTTTACACTGCACTTAAGTAACTTATAAGTCACCTATATGTCTAACCTTTACCTGGTAAAGGTTAGGTGCAAAGCTACTTAGTGTGAGGGCACCCTGGCACTAGCCAAGGTGCCCCCACATTGTTCAGAGCCAATTCACTGAACTTTCTGAGTGCGGGGACACCATTACACGCGTGCACTACATATAGGTCACTACCTATATGTAGCTTCACCATGGTAACTCCGAATATGGCCATGTAACATGTCTATGATCATGGAATGGCCCCCTCTATGCCATCCTGGCATTTTTGGTACAATTCCATGATCCCAGTGGTCTGTAGCACAGACCCTGGTACTGCCAGACTGCCCTTCCTGGGGTTTCTCTGCAGCTGCTGCTGCTGCCAACCCCTCAGACAGGCAGCTGCCCTCCTGGGGTCCAGCCAGGCCTGGTCCAGGATGGCAGAACAAAGAACTTCCTCTGAGAGAGGGTGTGACACCCTCTCCCTTTGGAAAATGGTGTGAAGGCAGGGGAGGAGTAGCCTCCCCCAGCCTCTGGAAATGCTTTGTTGGGCACAGATGTGCCCAATTCTGCATAAGCCAGTCTACACCGGTTCAGGGACCCCTTAGCCCCTGCTCTGGCGCGAAACTGGACAAAGGAAAGGGGAGTGACCACTCCCCTGACCTGCACCTCCCCTGGGAGGTGTCCAGAGCTCCTCCAGTGTGCCCCAGACCTCTGCCATCTTGGAAACAGAGGTGCTGCTGGCACACTGGACTGCTCTGAGTGGCCAGTGCCACCAGGTGACGTCAGAGACTCCTTGTGATAGGCTCCTTCAGGTGTTAGTAGCCTTTCCTCTCTCCTAGGTAGCCAAACCCTCTTTTCTGGCTATTTAGGGTCTCTGTCTCTGGGGAAACTTTAGATAACGAATGCATGAGCTCAGCCGAGTTCCTCTGCATCTCCCTCTTCACCTTCTGATAAGGAATCGACCGCTGACCGCGCTGGAAGCCTGCAAACCTGCAACATAGTAGCAAAGACGACTACTGCAACTCTGTAACGCTGATCCTGCCGCCTTCTCGACTGTTTTCCTGCTTGTGCATGCTGTGGGGGTAGTCTGCCTCCTCTCTGCACCAGAAGCTCCGAAGAAATCTCCCGTGGGTCGACGGAATCTTCCCCCTGCAACCGCAGGCACCAAAAAGCTGCATTACCGGTCCCTTGGGTCTCCTCTCAGCACGACGAGCGAGGTCCTTCGAATCCAGCGACACTGTCCAAGTGACCCCCACAGTCCAGTGACTCTTCAGCCCAAGTTTGGTGGAGGTAAGTCCTTGCCTCACCTCGCTGGGCTGCATTGCTGGGAACTGCGACTTTGCAAGCTACTCCGGCCCCTGTGCACTTCCGGCGGAAATCCTTCATGCACAGCCAAGCCTGGGTCCACGGCACTCTAACCTGCATTGCACGACTTTCTAAGTTGGTCTCCGGCGACGTGGGACTCCTTTGTGCAACTTCGGCGAGCACCGTTTCACGCATCCTTGTAGTGCCTGTTTCTGGCACTTCTCCGGGTGCTACCTGCTTCAGTGAGGGCTTTTTGTCTTGCTCGACGTCCCTTCTCTCTGCAGGTCCAATTTGCGACCTCCTGGTCCCTCCTGCGCCCCAGCAGCGTCCAAAAACGCCAAACGCACGATTTGCGTGTAGCAAGGCTTGTTGGCGTCCATCCGGCGGGAAAACACTTCTGCACGACTCTCCAAGGCGTGTGGAATCCATCCTCCAAAGGGGAAGTCTCTAGCCCTTGTCGTTCCTGCAGTATTCACAGTTCTTCAGCCTAGTAAGAGCTTCTTTGCACCAACTGCTGGCATTTCTTGGGCATCTGCCCCTCTCCGAGCTGCTTGTGACTTTTGGACTTGGTCCCCTTGTTCCACAGGTACCCTCAGTCAGGAATCCATCGTTGTTGCATTGCTGATTTGTGTTTTCCTTGCATTTTCCCTCTAACACGACTATTTTGTCCTTAGGGGAACTTTGGTGCACTTTGCACTCACTTTTCAGGGTCTTGGGGAGGGTTATTTTGCTAACTCTCACTATTTTCTAATAGTCCCAGCGACCCTCTACAAGGTCACATAGGTTTGGGGTCCATTCGTGGTTCGCATTCCACTTCTGGAGTATATGGTTTGTGTTGCCCCTATACCTATGTTTCCCCATTGCATCCTATTGTAACTATACATTGTTTGCACTGTTTTCTAAGACTATACTGCATATTTTTGCTATTGTGTATATATATCTTGTGTATATTTCCTATCCTCTCACTGAGGGTACACTCTAAGATACTTTGGCATATTGTCATAAAAATAAAGTACCTTTATTTTTAGTATAACTGTGTATTGTGTTTTCTTATGATATTGTGCATATGACACTAAGTGGTACTGTAGTAGCTTCACACGTCTCCTAGTTCAGCCTACGCTGCTCTGCTAAGCTACCATTATCTATCAGCCTAAGCTGCTAGACACCCTATACACTAATAAGGGATACCTGGGCCTGGTGCAAGGTGCAAGTACCCCTTGGTACCCACTACAAACCAGTCCAGCCTCCTACATTGGTTGTGCAGCGGTGGGATAAGTGCTTTGAGACTACTTACCACTCTTGTCATTGTACTTTTCATAAGAGAAAAATATACAAAACAAGGTCAGTGTATATACACATAGCCAAAAAGTTTTGCATTTCCTCTTTTCACTCTTTTCTAAGTGCTGAAAAGTACTTCTAAACTTTCAAAAAGTTCTTACAAGTTTAAAAAGTTTTTTTCTGTCTTTCCAAAAAGTTCTGAAAACTTTTTTCTCTTTTGCTATCACTTTAACTCTCTCTACAAAATGTCTGGCACAGGCCAAAAAGTTGAACTGTCCAAACTTGCATATGATCACCTTAGCTGGAAAGGAGCAAAGAGTCTCTGCATAGAGAGAGGTTTGAGTGTAGGGAAGAATCCTTCCTTAGAACTGTTAATTAATATGCTTAGAGTACAGGATAAGGCCATAAGTGCCCAATCTGTAGAAAAAGTAGCTAATGGTTCTCAATCTGATCCAGGGACTCCCCCAGGAAAAGGTTCAGGAAAGAAACTTCTCAGCCTGCCCATTACTAGACAGTCTAGCATAGTTGGTACAGAGGTTGAATCACATCATACTGATGATGTGCTCTCACATTATGCTGGTAGCCAAGCTGTTAGGGTGCCCCTTGTAAGGGACAGGTCTCCTTCTGTTCATTCCCATCATACCTCTGTATCTAGAAATGTCCCTCCCACCCACCCTGATGACAGATTGTTAGAAAGGGAGCTCAATAGATTGAGAGTGGAACAAACCAGACTGAAGCTCAAGAAGCAACAGCTGGATTTGGATAGACAGTCTTTAGAAATAGAGAGGGAAAGACAGAAAATGGGTTTAGATACCCATGGTGGCAGCAGCAGTATTCCCCATAGTCATCCTGCAAAAGAGCATGATTCCAGGAATCTGCACAAGATAGTTCCCCCTTATAAGGAGGGGGATGACATTAACAAGTGGTTTGCTGCACTTGAGAGGGCCTGTGCTGTACAGGATGTCCCTCAAAAGCAGTGGGCTGCTATCCTATGGCTATCATTCACTGGAAAAGGTAGGGATAGGCTCCTTACTGTAAAAGAAAATGATGCTAACAATTTCCAAGTTCTTAAGAATGCACTCCTGGATGGTTATGGCTTAACCACTGAACAGTACAGGATAAAGTTCAGAGATACCAAAAAGGAGTCTTCACAAGACTGGGTTGATTTCATTGACCAGGCAGTGAAGGCCTTGGAGGGGTGGTTACATGGCAGTAAAGTTACTGATTATGACAGCCTGTATAACTTGATCCTGAGAGAGCATATTCTTAATAATTGTGTGTCTGATTTGTTGCACCAGTACTTGGTGGACTCTGATCTGACCTCTCCCCAAGAATTGGGAAAGAAGGCAGACAAATGGGTCAGAACAAGAGTGAACAGAAAAGTTCATACAGGGGGTGACAAAGATGGCAACAAAAAGAAGGATGGTAAGTCTTCTGACAAGGGTGGGGACAAATCTAAAAATGAGTCTTCATCAGGCCCACAAAAACACTCTGGTGGGGGTGGTGGGCCCAAATCCTCCTTTAATCAGAACAAGGAAAAGAAACCATGGTGCTATTTATGTAAAATAAAAGGCCATTGGACAACAGATCCCAGTTGTCCAAAGAAAGGCACCACAGCTCCTACCACTACAACCCCTACTGCTACACCTAGTGTCCCTACTAATAGCAGTGGTGGTGGGAGCAAACCTACTAATAGCCAATCCAAGGGAGTAGCTGGGCTCACTTTTGGTAATTTAGTTGGGGTTGGTCTGATTAGGGAGACCACAGAGGCTACTTTAGTCTCTGAAGGGGCTATTGACTTAGCCACTTTGGTTGCTTGCCCCCATAACTTGGAGAAGTACAAGCAACTAACCCTAATAAATGGTGTTGAGGTCCAGGCCTACAGGGACACAGGTGCCAGTGTCACAATGGTGATTGAGAAACTGGTGCACCCTGAACAACACATACTTGGACACCAGTACCAAGTAACCGATGCTCACAACATAACACAAAGCCACCCCATGGCTGTTGTAAATCTCAACTGGGGGGGGGTATCTGGTCCAAAGAAAGTTGTGGTAGCTTCAGATTTACCTGTAGACTGTCTATTAGGGAACGATTTGGAGACATCAGCTTGGTCAGATGTGGAGTTGGAGGCCCATGCAGCAATGCTGGGCATCCCAGGGCATATTTTTGCTTTGACAAGGGCTCAGGCCAAAAAGCAAAAAGGACAGGGAAGCTTGGATCCTGGAACAATGGACCAAGTGCTCCCTAAAGCTAGGGCTAGTAGAAGCAAACCACTTCCTACTATCCCTCCCTCTACAGTGGATTCTACTTCTGAGGAAGAAGAATTCCCTCCCTGTGCAGAACCTACACCAGAGGAGCTGGAAGCAGACACTGCTGAGCTTTTGGGTGAAGGGGGGCCTGCCAGAGAGGAGCTGAGTGTGGCACAGCAAACCTGTCCCACATTAGAGGGTCTCAGACAGCAAGCTGTCAAACAGGCTAATGGGGATGTCAGTGACTCACACAGAGTTTACTGGGAGGACAACCTCTTGTACACTGAGCATAGGGATCCTAAACCTGGAGCTGCCAGGAGATTAGTGATTCCTCAGGAGTACAGAAAGTTCCTCCTAACACTGGCACATGACATTCCCTTAGCTGGGCACCTGGGTCAAATGAAAACTTGGGACAGATTGGTACCATTGTTTCATTGGCCTAGGATGTCTGAGGACACAAAAGAATTTTGTAAGTCCTGTGAAACCTGTCAAGCCAGTGGCAAGACAGGTGGCACTCCAAAGGCACCCCTTATCCCACTGCCTGTGGTTGGGGTTCCCTTTGAAAGGGTAGGGGTTGACATAGTTGGCCCCCTTGACCCTCCTACTGCTTCAGGCAATAGGTTTATCTTGGTGGTAGTGGACCATGCCACAAGATATCCTGAAGCTATTCCTTTAAGGACCACTACAGCTCCTGCAGTGGCAAAGGCCCTCCTGGGAATATTTTCCAGGGTGGGCTTCCCAAAGGAAGTAGTATCAGACAGAGGAAGCAATTTCATGTCTGCATACTTAAAGGCCATGTGGAAGGAGTGTGGTGTAACTTACAAGTTCACAACATCCTATCATCCACAAACAAATGGACTGGTGGAGAGATTTAATAAAACTCTCAAAGGCATGATTATGGGACTCCCTGAAAAACTCCGCAGGAGATGGGATATCCTTCTACCATGCCTCCTTTTTGCCTACAGGGAGGTACCCCAGAAAGGAGTGGGCTTCAGCCCCTTTGAACTTCTTTTTGGACACCCTGTTAGGGGTCCACTCACACTTGTAAAGGAGGGTTGGGAACAACCTTTAAAAGCTCCTAAGCAGGATATTGTGGATTATGTACTTGGCCTCAGATCAAGGATGGCTGAGTACATGAAAAAGGCCAGTAAAAACCTTCAGGCCAGCCAAGAGCTCCAGAAGCAATGGCATGATCAGAAGGCTGTTTTGGTTCAGTACCAACCAGGGCAGAAAGTGTGGGTCTTGGAGCCTGTGGCCCCAAGAGCACTCCAAGATAAATGGAGTGGTCCACACACAATTGTTGAAAAGAAGGGTGAAGTCACCTACTTGGTTGACTTTTGCACTGCCAGGAGTCCCCTTAGGGTGCTCCATGTCAACCGCCTGAAACCCTACTATGACAGGGCTGATCTCACCCTGCTCATGGCAACAGATGAGGGACAGGAAGAAGACAGTGATCCTCTACCTGATCTCTTCTCTTCCACAGAACAAGATGCTCTTGTGGAAGGTGTAGTTTTGGCTGATTGTCTTACTGCTGAGCAGAAAGATAATTGCATAAATCTCCTAGGACAATTTTCAGAACTCTTCTCCATTGTGCCAGGCACCACTTCTTGGTGTGAGCACACTATAGATACTGGAGACAGTTTACCTGTCAAAAGTAAGATCTATAGGCAGCCTGACCATGTCAGGGACTGCATAAAGCAAGAAGTTCAGAAGATGTTGGAACTAGGAGTGGTTGAGCACTCTGACAGTCCATGGGCTTCTCCTGTGGTACTGGTACCAAAACCCAATTCTAAAGATGGAAAGAAGGAAATGAGGTTTTGTGTCGACTATAGAGGTCTCAACTTGGTAACCAAAACTGATGCTCACCCTATACCCAGGGCAGATGAGCTCATAGATACACTGGCATCTGCCAAGTATCTAAGCACTTTTGATTTGACTGCAGGGTATTGGCAGATCAAATTGTCAGAAGATGCTAAATCTAAGACTGCATTTTCTACCATTGGAGGACATTACCAGTTTACTGTAATGCCTTTTGGTCTGAAAAATGCACCTGCCACTTTTCAGAGGTTGGTGAACACAGTCCTGCAAGGGCTGGAAGCTTTCAGTGCAGCATATTTGGATGATATAGCTGTCTTTAGCTCCAGCTGGGATGATCACCTGGTCCACCTTTGGAAAGTTTTGGAGGCCCTGCAAAAGGCAGGCCTCACTATCAAGGCTTCAAAGTGCCAGATAGGGCAGGGTAAGGTGGTTTATCTGGGACACCTTGTTGGTGGGGAACAGATTGCACCACTTCAGGGGAAAATCCAAACTATTTTTGATTGGGTTCCCCCTACCACTCAGACTCAGGTGAGAGCCTTCCTAGGCCTCACTGGGTATTACAGGAGGTTCATTAAGAACTATGGCTCCATTGCAGCCCCTCTTAATGACCTCACATCCAAGAAAATGCCTAAAAAGGTATTATGGACAGCAAACTGTCAGAAAGCTTTTGAGGAGCTGAAGCAGGCCATGTGCTCTGCAGCTGTCCTGAAAAGCCCTTGTTACTCTAAAAAATTCTATGTCCAGACTGATGCATCTGAATTAGGAGTAGGGGCAGTCCTATCACAACTTAATTCTGAGGGCCAGGATCAACCTGTTGCTTTTATTAGTAGAAGGTTGACCCCTAGAGAAAAGCGTTGGTCTGCCATTGAGAGGGAGGCCTTTGCTGTGGTCTGGGCTCTGAAGAAGTTGAGGCCATACCTGTTTGGCACTCACTTCATTGTTCAGACAGACCACAAACCTCTACTTTGGCTAAAACAAATGAAAGGTGAAAATCCTAAATTGTTGAGGTGGTCCATATCCCTACAGGGAATGGACTATACAGTGGAACATAGACCTGGGAGTAGCCACTCCAATGCAGATGGACTCTCCAGATATTTCCACTTAGACAATGAAGACTCATCAGGTAATGGCTAGTCTTATTGTCCTTCGTTTGGGGGGGGGTTGTGTAGGAAAGTACCATCTTGCCTGGCATGTTACCCCCATTTTTCACTGTATATATGTTGTTTTAGTTGTATGTGTCACTGGGACCCTGGTAACCCAGGGCCCCAGTGCTCATAAGTGTGCCTGAATGTGTTACCTGTGTAGTGACTAACTGTCTCACTGAGGCTCTGCTAATCAGAACCTCAGTGGTTATGCTCTCTCATTTCTTTCCAAATTGTCACTGACAGGCTAGTGACCATTTTTACCAATTTACATTGGCTTACTGGAACACCCTTATAATTCCCTAGTATATGGTACTGAGGTACCCAGGGTATTGGGGTTCCAGGAGATCCCTATGGGCTGCAGCATTTCTTTTGCCACCCATAGGGAGCTCTGACAATTCTTACACAGGCCTGCCACTGCAGCCTGAGTGAAATAACGTCCACGTTATTTCACAGCCATTTTACACTGCACTTAAGTAACTTATAAGTCACCTATATGTCTAACCTTTACCTGGTAAAGGTTAGGTGCAAAGCTACTTAGTGTGAGGGCACCCTGGCACTAGCCAAGGTGCCCCCACATTGTTCAGAGCCAATTCACTGAACTTTGTGAGTGCGGGGACACCATTACACGCATGCACTACATATAGGTCACTACCTATATGTAGCTTCACCATGGTAACTCCGAATATGGCCATGTAACATGTCTATGATCATGGAATGGCCCCCTCTATGCCATCCTGGCATTTTTGGTACAATTCCATGATCCCAGTGGTCTGTAGCACAGACCCTGGTACTGCCAGACTGCCCTTCCTGGGGTTTCTCTGCAGCTGCTGCTGCTGCCAACCCCTCAGACAGGCAGCTGCCCTCCTGGGGTCCAGCCAGGCCTGGCCCAGGATGGCAGAACAAAGAACTTCCTCTGAGAGAGGGTGTGACACCCTCTCCCTTTGGAAAATGGTGTGAAGGCAGGGGAGGAGTAGCCTCCCCCAGCCTCTGGAAATGCTTTGTTGGGCACAGATGTGCCCAATTCTGCATAAGCCAGTCTACACCGGTTCAGGGACCCCTTAGCCCCTGCTCTGGCGCGAAACTGGACAAAGGAAAGGGGAGTGACCACTCCCCTGACCTGCACCTCCCCTGGGAGGTGTCCAGAGCTCCTCCAGTGTGCCCCAGACCTCTGCCATCTTGGAAACAGAGGTGCTGCTGGCACACTGGACTGCTCTGAGTGGCCAGTGCCACCAGGTGACGTCAGAGACTCCTTGTGATAGGCTCCTTCAGGTGTTAGTAGCCTTTCCTCTCTCCTAGGTAGCCAAACCCTCTTTTCTGGCTATTTAGGGTCTCTGTCTCTGGGGAAACTTTAGATAACGAATGCATGAGCTCAGCCGAGTTCCTCTGCATCTCCCTCTTCACCTTCTGATAAGGAATCGACCGCTGACCGCGCTGGAAGCCTGCAAACCTGCAACATAGTAGCAAAGACGACTACTGCAACTCTGTAACGCTGATCCTGCCGCCTTCTCGACTGTTTTCCTGCTTGTGCATGCTGTGGGGGTAGTCTGCCTCCTCTCTGCACCAGAAGCTCCGAAGAAATCTCCCGTGGGTCGACGGAATCTTCCCCCTGCAACCGCAGGCACCAAAAAGCTGCATTACTGGTCCCTTGGGTCTCCTCTCAGCACGACGAGCGAGGTCCCTCGAATCCAGCGACACCGTCCACGTGACCCCCACAGTCCAGTGACTCTTCAGCCCAAGTTTGGTGGAGGTAAGTCCTTGCCTCACCTCGCTGGGCTGCATTGCTGGGAACCGCGACTTTGCAAGCTACTCCGGCCCCTGTGCACTTCCGGCGGAAATCCTTCATGCACAGCCAAGCCTGGGTCCACGGCACTCTAACCTGCGTTGCATGACTTTCTAAGTTGGTCTCCGGCGACGTGGGACTCCTTTGTGCAACTTCGGCGAGCACCGTTTCATGCATCCTCGTAGTGCCTGTTTCTGGCACTTCTCCGGGTGCTACCTGCTTCAGTGAGGGCTCTTTGTCTTGCTCGACGTCCCCTCTCTCTGCAGGTCCAATTTGCCACCTCCTGGTCCCTCCTGGGCCCCAGCAGCGTCCAAAAACGCCAAACGCACGATTTGCGTGTAGCAAGGCTTGTTGGCGTCCATCCGGCGGGAAAACACTTCTGCACGACTCTCCAAGGCGTGGGGGATCCATCCTCCAAAGGGGAAGTCTCTAGCCCTTGTCGTTCCTGCAGTATTCACAGTTCTTCAGCCTAGTAAGAGCTTCTTTGCACCAACCGCTGGCATTTCTTGGGCATCTGCCCATCTCCGAGCTGCTTGTGACTTTTCGACTTGGTCCCCTTGTTCCACAGGTACCCTCAGTCAGGAATCCATCGTTGTTGCATTGCTGATTTGTGTTTTCCTTGCATTTTCCCTCTAACACGACTATTTTGTCCTTAGGGGAACTTTGGTGCACTTTGCACTCACTTTTCAGGGTCTTGGGGAGGGTTATTTTGCTAACTCTCACTATTTTCTAATAGTCCCAGCGACCCTCTACAAGGTCACATAGGTTTGGGGTCCATTCGTGGTTCGCATTCCACTTCTGGAGTATATGGTTTGTGTTGCCCCTATACCTATGTTTCCCCATTGCATCCTATTGTAACTATACATTGTTTGCACTGTTTTCTAAGACTATACTGCATATTTTTGCTATTGTGTATATATATCTTGTGTATATTTCCTATCCTCTCACTGAGGGTACACTCTAAGATACTTTGGCATATTGTCATAAAAATAAAGTACCTTTATTTTTAGTATAACTGTGTATTGTGTTTTCTTATGATATTGTGCATATGACACTAAGTGGCACTGTAGTAGCTTCACACGTCTCCTAGTTCAGCCTAAGCTGCTCTGCTAAGCTACCATTATCTATCAGCCTAAGCTGCTAGACACCCTATACACTAATAAGGGATACCTGGGCCTGGTGCAAGGTGCAAGTACCCCTTGGTACCCACTACAAGCCAGTCCAGCCTCCTACATTGGTTGTGCAGCGGTGGGATAAGTGCTTTGAGACTACTTACCACTCTTGTCATTGTACTTTTCAGAAGAGAAAAATATACAAAACAAGGTCAGTGTATATACACATAGCCAAAAAGTTTTGCATTTCCTCTTTTCACTCTTTTCTAAGTGCTGAAAAGTACTTCTAAACTTTCAAAAAGTTCTTAAAAGTTTAAAAAAAAATTTCTGTCTTTCCAAAAAGTTCTGAAAACTTTTTTCTCTTTTGCTATCACTTTAACTCTCTCTACAAAATGTCTGGCACAGGCCAAAAAGTTGAACTGTCCAAACTTGCATATGATCACCTTAGCTGGAAAGGAGCAAGGAGTCTCTGCATAGAGAGAGGTTTGAGTGTAGGGAAGAATCCTTCCTTAGAACTGTTAATTAATATGCTTAGAGTACAGGATAAGGCCATAAGTGCCCAATCTGTAGAACAAGTAGCTAATGGTTCTCAATCTGATCCAGGGACTCCCCCAGGAAAAGGTTCAGGAAAGAAACTTCTCAGCCTGCCCATTACTAGACAGTCTAGCATAGTTGGTACAGAGGTTGAATCACATCATACTGATGATGTGCTCTCACATTATGCTGGTAGCCAAGCTGTTAGGGTGCCCCTTGTAAGGGACAGGTCTCCTTCTGTTCATTCCCATCATACCTCTGTATCTAGAAATGTCCCTCCCACCCACCCTGATGACAGATTGTTAGAAAGGGAGCTCAATAGATTGAGAGTGGAACAAACCAGACTGAAGCTCAAGAAGCAACAGCTGGATTTGGATAGACAGTCTTTAGAAATAGAGAGGGAAAGACATAAAATGGGTTTAGATACCCATGGTGGCAGCAGCAGTATTCCCCATAGTCATCCTGCAAAAGAGCATGATTCCAGGAATCTGCACAAGATAGTTCCCCCTTATAAGGAGGGGGATGACATTAACAAGTGGTTTGCTGCACTTGAGAGGGCCTGTGCTGTACAGGATGTCCCTCAAAAGCAGTGGGCTGCTATCCTCTGGCTATCATTCACTGGAAAAGGTAGGGATAGGCTCCTTACTGTAAAAGAAAATGATGCTAACAATTTCCAAGTTCTTAAGAATGCACTCCTGGATGGTTATGGCTTAACCACTGAACAGTACAGGATAAAGTTCAGAGATACCAAAAAGGAGTCTTCACAAGACTGGGTTGATTTCATTGACCAGGCAGTGAAGGCCTTGGAGGGGTGGTTACATGGCAGTAAAGTTACTGATTATGACAGCCTGTATAACTTGATCCTGAGAGAGCATATTCTTAATAATTGTGTGTCTGATTTGTTGCACCAGTACTTGGTGGACTCTGATCTGACCTCTCCCCAAGAATTGGGAAAGAAGGCAGACAAATGGGTCAGAACAAGAGTGAACAGAAAAGTTCATACAGGGGGTGACAAAGATGGCAACAAAAAGAAGGATGGTAAGTCTTCTGACAAGGGTGGGGACAAATCTAAAAATGAGTCTTCATCAGGCCCACAAAAACACTCTGGTGGGGGTGGTGGGCCCAAATCCTCCTTTAATCAGAACAAGGAAAAGAAACCATGGTGCTATTTATGTAAAATAAAAGGCCATTGGACAACAGATCCCAGTTGTCCAAAGAAAGGCACCACAGCTCCTACCACTACAACCCCTACTGCTACACCTAGTGTCCCTACTAATAGCAGTGGTGGTGGGAGCAAACCTACTAATAGCCAATCCAAGGGAGTAGCTGGGCTCACTTTTGGTAATTTAGTTGGGGTTGGTCTGATTAGGGAGACCACAGAGGCTACTTTAGTCTCTGAAGGGGCTATTGACTTAGCCACTTTGGTTGCTTGCCCCCATAACTTGGAGAAGTACAAGCAACTAACCCTAATAAATGGTGTTGAGGTCCAGGCCTACAGGGACACAGGTGCCAGTGTCACAATGGTGATTGAGAAACTGGTGCACCCTGAACAACACATACTTGGACACCAGTACCAAGTAACCGATGCTCACAACATAACACAAAGCCACCCCATGGCTGTTGTAAATCTCAACTGGGGGGGGGATATCTGGTCCAAAGAAAGTTGTGGTAGCTTCAGATTTACCTGTAGACTGTCTATTAGGGAACGATTTGGAGACATCAGCTTGGTCAGATGTGGAGTTGGAGGCCCATGCAGCAATGCTGGGCATCCCAGGGCATATTTTTGCTTTGACAAGGGCTCAGGCCAAAAAGCAAAAAGGACAGGGAAGCTTGGATCCTGGAACAATGGACCAAGTGCTCCCTAAAGCTAGGGCTAGTAGAAGCAAACCACTTCCTACTATCCCTCCCTCTACAGTGGATTCTACTTCTGAGGAAGAAGAATTCCCTCCCTGTGCAGAACCTACACCAGAGGAGCTGGAAGCAGACACTGCTGAGCTTTTGGGTGAAGGGGGGCCTGCCAGAGAGGAGCTGAGTGTGGCACAGCAAACCTGTCCCACATTAGAGGGTCTCAGACAGCAAGCTGTCAAACAGGCTAATGGGGATGTCAGTGACTCACACAGAGTTTACTGGGAGGACAACCTCTTGTACACTGAGCATAGGGATCCTAAACCTGGAGCTGCCAGGAGATTAGTGATTCCTCAGGAGTACAGAAAGTTCCTCCTAACACTGGCACATGACATTCCCTTAGCTGGGCACCTGGGTCAAATGAAAACTTGGGACAGATTGGTACCATTGTTTCATTGGCCTAGGATGTCTGAGGACACAAAAGCATTTTGTAAGTCCTGTGAAACCTGTCAAGCCAGCGGCAAAACAGGTGGCACTCCAAAGGCACCCCTTATCCCACTGCCTGTGGTTGGGGTTCCCTTTGAAAGGGTAGGGGTTGACATAGTTGGCCCCCTTGACCCTCCTACTGCTTCAGGCAATAGGTTTATCTTGGTGGTAGTGGACCATGCCACAAGATATCCTGAAGCTATTCCTTTAAGGACCACTACAGCTCCTGCAGTGGCAAAGGCCCTCCTGGGAATATTTTCCAGGGTGGGCTTCCCAAAGGAAGTAGTATCAGACAGAGGAAGCAATTTCATGTCTGCATACTTAAAGGCCATGTGGAAGGAGTGTGGTGTAACTTACAAGTTCACAACACCCTATCATCCACAAACAAATGGACTGGTCGAGAGATTTAATAAAACTCTCAAAGGCATGATTATGGGACTCCCTGAAAAACTCCGCAGGAGATGGGATATCCTTCTACCATGCCTCCTTTTTGCCTACAGGGAGGTACCCCAGAAAGGAGTGGGCTTCAGCCCCTTTGAACTTCTTTTTGGACACCCTGTTAGGGGTCCACTCACACTTGTAAAGGAGGGTTGGGAACAACCTTTAAAAGCTCCTAAGCAGGATATTGTGGATTATGTACTTGGCCTCAGATCAAGGATGGCTGAGTACATGAAAAAGGCCAGTAAAAACCTTCAGGCCAGCCAAGAGCTCCAGAAGCAATGGCATGATCAGAAGGCTGTTTTGGTTCAGTACCAACCAGGGCAGAAAGTGTGGGTCTTGGAGCCTGTGGCCCCAAGAGCACTCCAAGATAAATGGAGTGGTCCACACACAATTGTTGAAAAGAAGGGTGAAGTCACCTACTTGGTTGACTTTTGCACTGCCAGGAGTCCCCTTAGGGTGCTCCATGTCAACCGCCTGAAACCCTACTATGACAGGGCTGATCTCACCCTGCTCATGGCAACAGATGAGGGACAGGAAGAAGACAGTGATCCTCTACCTGATCTCTTCTCTTCCACAGAACAAGATGCTCTTGTGGAAGGTGTAGTTTTGGCTGATTGTCTTACTGCTGAGCAGAAAGATAATTGCATAAATCTCCTAGGACAATTTTCAGAACTCTTCTCCATTGTGCCAGTCACCACTTCTTGGTGTGAGCACACTATAGATACTGGAGACAGTTTACCTGTCAAAAGTAAGATCTATAGGCAGCCTGACCATGTCAGGGACTGCATAAAGCAAGAAGTTCAGAAGATGTTGGAACTAGGAGTGGTTGAGCACTCTGACAGTCCATGGGCTTCTCCTGTGGTACTGGTACCAAAACCCAATTCTAAAGATGGAAAGAAGGAAATGAGGTTTTGTGTCGACTATAGAGGTCTCAACTTGGTAACCAAAACTGATGCTCACCCTATACCCAGGGCAGATGAGCTCATAGATACACTGGCATCTGCCAAGTATCTAAGCACTTTTGATTTGACTGCAGGGTATTGGCAGATCAAATTGTCAGAAGATGCTAAATCTAAGACTGCATTTTCTACCATTGGAGGACATTACCAGTTTACTGTAATGCCTTTTGGTCTGAAAAATGCACCTGCCACTTTTCAGAGGTTGGTGAACACAGTCCTGCAAGGGCTGGAAGCTTTCAGTGCAGCATATTTGGATGATATAGCTGTCTTTAGCTCCAGCTGGGATGATCACCTGGTCCACCTTTGGAAAGTTGTGGAGGCCCTGCAAAAGGCAGGCCTCACTATCAAGGCTTCAAAGTGCCAGATAGGGCAGGGTAAGGTGGTTTATCTGGGACACCTTGTTGGTGGGGAACAGATTGCACCACTTCAGGGGAAAATCCAAACTATTTTTGATTGGGTTCCCCCTACCACTCAGACTCAGGTGAGAGCCTTCCTAGGCCTCACTGGGTATTACAGGAGGTTCATTAAGAACTATGGCTCCATTGCAGCCCCTCTTAATGAGCTCACATCCAAGAAAATGCCTAAAAAGGTATTATGGACAGCAAACTGTCAGAAAGCTTTTGAGGAGCTGAAGCAGGCCATGTGCTCTGCAGCTGTCCTGAAAAGCCCTTGTTACTCTAAAAAATTCTATGTCCAGACTGATGCATCTGAATTAGGAGTGGGGGCAGTCCTATCACAACTTAATTCTGAGGGCCAGGATCAACCTGTTGCTTTTATTAGTAGAAGGTTGACCCCTAGAGAAAAGCGTTGGTCTGCC
Organism: Pleurodeles waltl; assembly: GCF_031143425.1. NCBI lineage: Eukaryota > Metazoa > Chordata > Amphibia > Caudata > Salamandridae > Pleurodeles > Pleurodeles waltl. Next base: position 35,744,157 of record NC_090438.1, on the reverse strand, counting down.
ATTGAGAGGGAGGCCTTTGCTGTGGTCTGGGCTCTGAAGAAGTTGAGGCCATACCTGTTTGGCACTCACTTCATTGTTCAGACAGACCACAAACCTCTACTTTGGCTAAAACAAATGAAAGGTGAAAATCCTAAATTGTTGAGGTGGTCCATATCCCTACAGGGAATGGACTATACAGTGGAACATAGACCTGGGAGTAGCCACTCCAATGCAGATGGACTCTCCAGATATTTCCACTTAGACAATGAAGACTCATCAGGTAATGGCTAGTCTTATTGTCGTTCGTTTGGGGGGGGGTTGTGTAGGAAAGTACCATCTTGCCTGGCATGTTACCCCCATTTTTCACTGTTTATATGTTGTTTTAGTTGTATGTGTCACTGGGACCCTGGTAACCCAGGGCCCCAGTGCTCATAAGTGTGCCTGAATGTGTTACCTGTGTAGTGACTAACTGTCTCACTGAGGCTCTGCTAATCAGAACCTCAGTGGTTATGCTCTCTCATTTCTTTCCAAATTGTCACTGACAGGCTAGTGACCATTTTTACCAATTTACATTGGCTTACTGGAACACCCTTATAATTCCCTAGTATATGGTACTGAGGTACCCAGGGTATTGGGGTTCCAGGAGATCCCTATGGGCTGCAGCATTTCTTTTGCCACCCATAGGGAGCTCTGACAATTCTTACACAGGCCTGCCACTGCAGCCTGAGTGAAATAACGTCCACGTTATTTCACAGCCATTTTACACTGCACTTAAGTAACTTATAAGTCACCTATATGTCTAACCTTTACCTGGTAAAGGTTAGGTGCAAAGCTACTTAGTGTGAGGGCACCCTGGCACTAGCCAAGGTGCCCCCACATTGTTCAGAGCCAATTCACTGAACTTTGTGAGTGCGGGGACACTATTACACGCGTGCACTACATATAGGTCACTACCTATATGTAGCTTCACCATGGTAACTCCGAATATGGCCATGTAACATGTCTATGATCATGGAATGGCCCCCTCTATGCCATCCTGGCATTTTTGGTACAATTCCATGATCCCAGTGGTCTGTAGCACAGACCCTGGTACTGCCAGACTGCCCTTCCTGGGGTTTCTCTGCAGCTGCTGCTGCTACAACCCCTCAGACAGGCAGCTGCCCTCCTGGGGTCCAGCCAGGCCTGGCCCAGGATGGCAGAACAAAGAACTTCCTCTGAGAGAGGGTGTGACACCCTCTCCCTTTGGAAAATGGTGTGAAGGCAGGGGAGGAGTAGCCTCCCCCAGCCTCTGGAAATGCTTTGTTGGGCACAGATGTGCCCAATTCTGCATAAGCCAGTCTACACCGGTTCAGGGACCCCTTAGCCCCTGCTCTGGCGCGAAACTGGACAAAGGAAAGGGGAGTGACCACTCCCCTGACCTGCACCTCCCCTGGGAGGTGTCCAGAGCTCCTCCAGTGTGCCCCAGACCTCTGCCATCTTGGAAACAGAGGTGCTGCTGGCACACTGGACTGCTCTGAGTGGCCAGTGCCACCAGGTGACGTCAGAGACTACTTGTGATAGGCTCCTTCAGGTGTTAGTAGCCTTTCCTCTCTCCTAGGTAGCCAAACCCTCTTTTCTGGCTATTTAGGGTCTCTGTCTCTGGGGAAACTTTAGATAACGAATGCATGAGCTCAGCCGAGTTCCTCTGCATCTCCCTCTTCACCTTCTGATAAGGAATCGACCGCTGACCGCGCTGGAAGCCTGCAAACCTGCAACATAGTAGCAAAGACGACTACTGCAACTCTGTAACGCTGATCCTGCCGCCTTCTCGACTGTTTTCCTGCTTGTGCATGCTGTGGGGGTAGTCTGCCTCCTCTCTGCACCAGAAGCTCCGAAGAAATCTCCCGTGGGTCGACGGAATCTTCCCCCTGCAACCGCAGGCACCAAAAAGCTGCATTACCGGTCCCTTGGGTCTCCTCTCAGCACGACGAGCGAGGTCCCTCGAATCCAGCGACACCGTCCAAGTGACCCCCACAGTCCAGTGACTCTTCAGCCCAAGTTTGGTGGAGGTAAGTCCTTGCCTCACCTCGCTGGGCTGCATTGCTGGGAACCGCGACTTTGCAAGCTACTCCGGCCCCTGTGCACTTCCGGCGGAAATCCTTCGTACACAGCTGTAGGAAAGTACCATCTTGCCTGGCATGTTACCCCCATTTTTCACTGTATATATGTTGTTTTAGTTGTATGTGTCACTGGGACCCTGGTAACCCAGGGCCCCAGTGCTCATAAGTGTGCCTGTATGTGTTACCTGTGTAGTGACTAACTGTCTCACTGAGGCTCTGCTAATCAGAACCTCAGTGGTTATGCTCTCTCATTTCTTTCCAAATTGTCACTGACAGGCTAGTGACCATTTTTACCAATTTACATTGGCTTACTGGAACACCCTTATAATCCCCTAGTATATGGTACTGAGGTACCCAGGGTATTGGGGTTCCAGGAGATCCCTATGGGCTGCAGCATTTCTTTTGCCACCCATAGGGAGCTCTGACAATTCTTACACAGGCCTGCCACTGCAGCCTGAGTGAAATAACGTCCACGTTATTTCACAGCCATTTTACACTGCACTTAAGTAACTTATAAGTCACCTATATGTCTAACCTTTACCTGGTAAAGGTTAGGTGCAAAGTTACTTAGTGTGAGGGCACCCTGGCACTAGCCAAGGTGCCCCCACATTGTTCAGAGCCAATTCACTGAACTTTGTGAGTGCGGGGACACCATTACACGCGTGCACTACATATAGGTCACTACCTATATGTAGCTTCACCATGGTAACTCCGAATATGGCCATGTAACATGTCTATGATCATGGAATTGCCCCCTCTATGCCATCCTGGCATTGTTGGGACAATTCCATGATCCCAGTGGTCTGTAGCACAGACCCTGGTACTGCCAGACTGCCCTTCCTGGGGTTTCTCTGCAGCTGCTGCTGCTGCCAACCCCTCAGACAGGCAGCTGCCCTCCTGGGGTCCAGCCAGGCCTGGCCCAGGATGGCAGAACAAAGAACTTCCTCTGAGAGAGGGTGTGACACCCTCTCCCTTTGGAAAATGGTGTGAAGGCAGGGGAGGAGTAGCCTCCCCCAGCCTCTGGAAATGCTTTGTTGGGCACAGAGGTGCCCAATTCTGCATAAGCCAGTCTACACCGGTTCAGGGACCCCTTAGCCCCTGCTCTGGCGCGAAACTGGACAAAGGAAAGGGGAGTGACCACTCCCCTGACCTGCACCTCCCCTGGGAGGTGTCCAGAGCTCCTCTAGTGTGCTCCAGACCTCTGCCATCTTGGAAACAGAGGTGCTGCTGGCACACTGAACTGCTCTGAGTGGCCAGTGCCACCAGGTGACGTCAGAGACTCCTTGTGATAGGCTCCTTCAGGTGTTAGTAGCCTTTCCTCTCTCCTAGGTAGCCAAACCCTCTTTTCTGGCTATTTAGGGTCTCTGTCTCTGGGGAAACTTTAGATAACGAATGCATGAGCTCAGCCGAGTTCCTCTGCATCTCCCTCTTCACCTTCTGATAAGGAATCGACCGCTGACCGCGCTGGAAGCCTGCAAACCTGCAACATAGTAGCAAAGACGACTACTGCAACTCTGTAACGCTGATCCTGCCGCCTTCTCGACTGTTTTCCTGCTTGTGCATGCTGTGGGGGTAGCCTGCCTCCTCTCTGCACCAGAAGCTCCGAAGAAATCTCCCGTGGGTCGACGGAATCTTCCCCCTGCAACCGCAGGCACCAAAAAGCTGCATCTCCGGTCCCTTGGGTCTCCTCTCAGCACGACGAGCGAGGTCCCTCGAATCCAGCGACACCGTCCAAGTGACCCCCACAGTCCAGTGACTCTTCAGCCCAAGTTTGGTGGAGGTAAGTCCTTGCCTCACCTCGCTGGGCTGCATTGCTGGGAACCGCGACTTTGCAAGCTTCTCCGGCCCCTGTGCACTTCCGGCGGAAATCCTTCGTGCACAGCCAAGCCTGGGTCCACGGCACTCTAACCTGCATTGCACGACTTTCTAAGTTGGTCTCCGGCGACGTGGGACTCCTTTGTGCAACTTCGGCGAGCACCGTTTCACGCATCCTCGTAGTGCCTGTTTCTGGCACTTCTTCGGGTGCTACCTGCTTCAGTTAGGGCTCTTTGTCTTGCGCGACGTCCCCTCTCTCTGCAGGTCCAATTTGCGACCTTCTGGTCCCTCCTGGGCCCCAGCAGCGTCCAAAAACGCCAAACGCACGATTTGCGTGTAGCAAGGCTTGTTGGCGTCCATCCGGCGGGAAAACACTTCTGCACGACTCTCCGAGGCGTGGGGGATCCATCCTCCAAAGGGGGAGTCTCTAGCCCTTGTCGTTCCTGCAGTATTCACAGTTCTTCAGCCTAGTAAGAGCTTCTGCGCACCAACCGCTGGCATTTCTTGGGCATCTGCCCATCTCCGAGCTGCTTGTGACTTTTGGACTTGGTCCCCTTGTTCCACAGGTACCTTCAGACAGGAATCCATCGTTGTTGCATTACTGATTTGTGTTTTCCTTGCATTCTCCCTCTAACACGACTATTTTGTCCTTAGGGGAACTTTGGTGCACTTTGCACTCACTTTTCAGGGTCTTGGGGAGGGTTATTTTTCTAACTCCCACTATTTTCCAATAGTCCCAGCGACCCTCTACAAGGTCACATAGGTTTGGGGTCCATTCGTGGTTCGCATTCCACTTCTGGAGTATATGGTTTGTGTTGCCTCTATCCCTATGTTTCCCCATTGCATCCTATTGTAACTATACATTGTTTGCACTGTTTTCTAAGACTATACTGCATATTTTTGCTATTGTGTATATATATCTTGTGTATATTTCCTATCCTCTCACTGAGGGTACACTCTAAGATACTTTGGCATATTGTCATAAAAATAAAGTACCTTTATTTTTAGTATAACTGTGTATTGTGTTTTCTTATGATATTGTGCATATGACACTAAGTGGTACTGTAGTAGCTTCACATGTCTCCTAGTTCAGCCTAAGCTGCTCTGCTAAGCTACCATTATCTATCAGCCTAAGCTGCTAGACACCCTATACACTAATAAGGGATAACTGGGCCTGGTGCAAGGTGCAAGTACCCCTTGGTACTCACTACAAGCCAGTCCAGCCTCCTACATTGGTTGTGCAGCGGTGGGATAAGTGCTTGAGACTACTTACCACTCTTGTCATTGTACTTTTCATAAGAGAAAAATATACAAAACAAGGTCAGTGTATATACACATAGCCAAAAAGTTTTGCATTTCCTCTTTTCACTCTTTTCTAAGTGCTGAAAAGTACTACTAAACTTTCAAAAAGTTCTTAAAAGTTTAAAAAGTTTTTTTTCTGTCTTTTCAAAAAGTTCTGAAAACTTTTTTCTCTTTTGTCTATCACTTTAACTCTCTCTAAAAATGTCTGGCACAGGCCAAAAAGTTGAACTGTCCAAACTTGCATATGATCACCTTAGCTGGAAAGGAGCAAGGAGTCTCTGCATAGAGAGAGGTTTGAGTGTAGGGAAGAATCCTTCCTTAGAACTGTTAATTAATATGCTTAGAGTACAGGATAAGGCCATAAGTGCCCAATCTGTAGAAAAAGTAGCTAATGGTTCTCAATCTGATCCAGGGACTCCCCCAGGAAAAGGTTCAGGAAAGAAACTTCTCAGCCTGCCCATTACTAGACAGTCTAGCATAGTTGGTACAGAGGTTGAATCACATCATACTGATGATGTGCTCTCACATTATACTGGTAGCCAAGCTGTTAGGGTGCCCTCTGTAAGGGACAGGTCTCCTTCTGTTCATTCCCATCATACCTCTGTATCTAGAAATGTCCCTCCCACCCACCCTGATGACAGATTGTTGGAAAGGGAGCTCAATAGATTGAGAGTGGAGCAAACCAGACTGAAGCTCAAGAAGCAACAGCTGGATTTGGATAGACAGTCTTTAGAAATAGAGAGGGAAAGACAGAAAATGGGTTTAGATACCCATGGTGGCAGCAGCAGTATTCCCCATAGTCATCCTGCAAAAGAGCATGATTCCAGGAATCTGCATAAGATAGTTCCCCCTTACAAGGAGGGGGATGACATTAACAAGTGGTTTGCTGCACTTGAGAGGGCCTGTGCTGTACAGGATGTCCCTCAAAGGCAGTGGGCTGCTATCCTATGGCTATCATTTACTGGAAAAGGTAGGGATAGGCTCCTTACTGTAAAAGAAAATGATGCTAACAATTTCCAAGTTCTTAAGAATGCACTCCTGGATGGTTATGGCTTAACCACTGAACAGTACAGGATCAAGTTCAGAGATACCAAAAAGGAGTCTTCACAAGACTGGGTTGATTTCATTGACCAGGCAGTGAAGGCCTTGGAGGGGTGGTTACATGGCAGTAAAGTTACTGATTATGACAGCCTGTATAACTTAATCCTGAGAGAGCATATTCTTAATAATTGTGTGTCTGATTTGTTGCACCAGTACTTGGTGGACTCTGATCTGACCTCTCCCCAAGAATTGGGAAAGAAGGCAGACAAATGGGTCAGAACAAGAGTGAACAGAAAAGTTCATACAGGGGGTGACAAAGATGGCAACAAAAAGAAGGATGGTAAGTCTTCTGACAAGGGTGGGGACAAATCTAAAAATGAGTCTTCATCAGGCCCACAAAAACACTCTGGTGGGGGTGGTGGGCCCAAACCCTCCTCTAATCAGAACAAGGAAAAGAAACCATGGTGCTATTTATGTAAGATAAAAGGCCATTGGACAACAGATCCCAGTTGTCCAAAGAAAGGCACCACAGCTCCTACCACTACAACCCCTACTGCTACACCTAGTGTCCCTACTAATAGCAGTGGTGGTGGGAGCAAACCTACTAATAGCCAATCCAAGGGAGTAGCTGGGCTCACTTTTGGTAATTTAGTTGGGGTTGGTCTGATTAGGGAGACCACAGAGGCTACTTTAGTCTCTGAAGGGGCTATTGACTTAGCCACTTTGGTTGCTTGCCCCCATAACTTGGAGAAGTACAAGCAACTAACCCTAATAAATGGTGTTGAGGTCCAGGCCTACAGGGACACAGGTGCCAGTGTCACAATGGTGATTGAGAAACTGGTGCACCCTGAACAACACATACTTGGACACCAGTACCAAGTAACCGATGCTCACAACATAACACAAAGCCACCCCATGGCTGTTGTAAATCTCAACTGGGGGGGGGTATCTGGTCCAAAGAAAGTTGTGGTAGCTTCAGATTTACCTGTAGACTGTCTATTAGGGAACGATTTGGAGACATCAGCTTGGTCAGATGTGGAGTTGGAGGCCCATGCAGCAATGCTGGGCATCCCAGGGCATATTTTTGCTTTGACAAGGGCTCAGGCCAAAAAGCAAAAAGGACAGGGAAGCTTGGATCCTGGAACAATGGACCAAGTGCTCCCTAAAGCTAGGGCTAGTAGAAGCAAACCACTTCCTACTATCCCTCCCTCTACAGTGGATTCTACTTCTGAGGAAGAAGAATTCCCTCCCTGTGCAGAACCTACACCAGAGGAGCTGGAAGCAGACACTGCTGAGCTTTTGGGTGAAGGGGGGCCTGCCAGAGAGGAGCTGAGTGTGGCACAGCAAACCTGTCCCACATTAGAGGGTCTCAGACAGCAAGCTGTCAAACAGGCTAATGGGGATGTCAGTGACTCACACAGAGTTTACTGGGAGGACAACCTCTTGTACACTGAGCAAAGGGATCCTAAACCTGGAGCTGCCAGGAGATTAGTGATTCCTCAGGAGTACAGAAAGTTCCTCCTAACACTGGCACATGACATTCCCTTAGCTGGGCACCTGGGTCAAATGAAAACTTGGGACAGATTGGTACCACTGTTTCATTGGCCTAGGATGTCTGAGGACACAAAAGATTTTTGTAAGTCCTGTGAAACCTGTCAAGCCAGTGGCAAGACAGGTGGCACTCCAAAGGCACCCCTTATCCCACTGCCTGTGGTTGGGGTTCCCTTTGAAAGGGTAGGGGTTGACATAGTTGGCCCCCTTGACCCTCCTACTGCTTCAGGCAATAGGTTTATCTTAGTGGTAGTGGACCATGCCACAAGGTATCCTGAAGCAATTCCTTTAAGGACCACTACAGCTCCTGCAGTGGCAAAGGCCCTCCTGGGAATATTTTCCAGGGTGGGCTTCCCAAAGGAAGTAGTATCAGACAGAGGAAGCAATTTCATGTCTGCATACTTAAAGGCCATGTGGAAGGAGTGTGGTGTAACTTACAAGTTCACAACACCCTATCATCCACAAACAAATGGACTGGTGGAGAGATTTAATAAAACTCTCAAAGGCATGATTATGGGACTCCCTGAAAAACTCCGCAGGAGATGGGATATCCTTCTACCATGCCTCCTTTTTGCCTACAGGGAGGTACCCCAGAAAGGAGTGGGCTTCAGCCCCTTTGAACTTCTTTTTGGACACCCTGTTAGGGGTCCACTCACACTTGTAAAGGAGGGTTGGGAACAACCTTTAAAAGCTCCTAAGCAAGATATTGTGGATTATGTACTTGGCCTCAGATCAAGGATGGCTGAGTACATGAAAAAGGCCAGTAAAAACCTTCAGGCCAGCCAAGAGCTCCAGAAGCAATGGCATGATCAGAAGGCTGTTTTGGTTCAGTACCAACCAGGGCAGAAAGTGTGGGTCTTGGAGCCTGTGGCCCCAAGAGCACTCCAAGATAAATGGAGTGGACCCCACACAATTGTTGAAAAGAAGGGTGAAGTCACCTACTTGGTTGACTTAGGCACTGCCAGGAGTCCCCTTAGGGTGCTCCATGTCAACCGCCTGAAACCCTACTATGACAGGGCTGATCTCACCCTGCTCATGGCAACAGATGAGGGACAGGAAGAAGACAGTGATCCTCTACCTGATCTCTTCTCTTCCACAGAACAAGATGCTCTTGTGGAAGGTGTAGTTTTGGCTGATTGTCTTACTGCTGAGCAGAAAGATAATTGCATAAATCTCCTAGGACAATTTTCAGAACTCTTCTCCATTGTGCCAGGCACCACTTCTTGGTGTGAGCACACTATAGATACTGGAGACAGTTTACCTGTCAAAAGTAAGATCTATAGGCAGCCTGACCATGTCAGGGACTGCATAAAGCAAGAAGTTCAGAAGATGTTGGAACTAGGAGTGGTTGAGCACTCTGACAGTCCATGGGCTTCTCCTGTGGTACTGGTACCAAAACCCAATTCTAAAGATGGAAAGAAAGAAATGAGGTTTTGTGTAGACTATAGAGGTCTCAACTTGGTAACCAAAACTGATGCTCACCCTATACCCAGGGCAGATGAGCTAATAGATACACTGGCATCTGCCAAGTATCTAAGCACTTTTGATTTGACTGCAGGGTATTGGCAGATCAAAATGTCAGAAGATGCTAAACCTAAGACTGCATTTTCTACCATGGGAGGACATTACCAGTTTACTGTAATGCCTTTTGGTTTGAAAAATGCACCTGCCACTTTTCAGAGGTTGGTGAACACAGTCCTGCAAGGGCTGGAAGCTTTCAGTGCAGCATATTTGGATGACATAGCTGTCTTTAGCTCCAGCTGGGATGATCACCTGGTCCACCTTTGGAAAGTTTTGGAGGCCCTGCAAAAGGCAGGCCTCACTATCAAGGCTTCAAAGTGCCAGATAGGGCAGGGTAAGGTGGTTTATCTGGGACACCTTGTTGGTGGGGAACAGATTGCACCACTTCAGGGGAAAATCCAAACTATTATTGATTGGATTCCCCCTACCACTCAGACTCAGGTGAGAGCCTTCCTAGGCCTCACTGGGTATTACAGGAGGTTCATTAAGAACTATGGCTCCATTGCAGCCCCTCTTAATGACCTCACATCCAAGAAAATGCCTAAAAAGGTATTATGGACAGCAAACTGTCAGAAAGCTTTTGAGGAGCTGAAGCAGGCCATGTGCTCTGCACCTGTCCTGAAAAGCCCTTGTTACTCTAAAAAATTCTATGTCCAAACTGATGCATCTGAATTAGGAGTAGGGGCAGTCCTATCACAACTTAATTCTGAGGGCCAGGATCAACCTGTTGCTTTTATTAGTAGAAGGTTGACCCCTAGAGAAAAGCGTTGGTCTGCCATTGAGAGGGAGGCCTTTGCTGTGGTCTGGGCTCTGAAGAAGTTGAGGCCATACCTGTTTGGCACTCACTTCATTGTTCAGACAGACCACAAACCTCTACTTTGGCTAAAACAAATGAAAGGTGAAAATCCTAAATTGTTGAGGTGGTCCATATCCCTACAGGGAATGGACTATACAGTGGAACATAGACCTGGGAGTAGCCACTCCAATGCAGATGGACTCTCCAGATATTTCCACTTAGACAATGAAGACTCATCAGGTAATGGCTAGTCTTATTGTCCTTCGTTTGGGGGGGGGTTGTGTAGGAAAGTACCATCTTGCCTGGCATGTTACCCCCATTTTTCACTGTATATATGTTGTTTTAGTTGTATGTGTCACTGGGACCCTGGTAACCCAGGGCCCCAGTGCTCATAAGTGTGCCTGTATGTGTTACCTGTGTAGTGACTAACTGTCTCACTGAGGCTCTGCTAATCAGAACCTCAGTGGTTATGCTCTCTCATTTCTTTCCAAATTGTCACTGACAGGCTAGTGACCATTTTTACCAATTTACATTGGCTTACTGGAACACCCTTATAATCCCCTAGTATATGGTACTGAGGTACCCAGGGTATTGGGGTTCCAGGAGATCCCTATGGGCTGCAGCATTTCTTTTGCCACCCATAGGGAGCTCTGACAATTCTTACACAGGCCTGCCACTGCAACCTGAGTGAAATAACGTCCACGTTATTTCACAGCCATTTTACACTGCACTTAAGTAACTTATAAGTCACCTATATGTCTAACCTTTACCTGGTAAAGGTTAGGTGCAAAGTTACTTAGTGTGAGGGCACCCTGGCACTAGCCAAGGTGCCCCCACATTGTTCAGAGCCAATTCACTGAACTTTGTGAGTGCGGGGACACCATTACACGCGTGCACTACATATAGGTCACTACCTATATGTAGCTTCACCATGGTAACTCCGAATATGGCCATGTAACATGTCTATGATCATGGAATTGCCCCCTCTATGCCATCCTGGCATTGTTGGGACAATTCCATGATCCCAGTGGTCTGTAGCACAGACCCTGGTACTGCCAGACTGCCCTTCCTGGGGTTTCTCTGCAGCTGCTGCTGCTGCCAACCCCTCAGACAGGCAGCTGCCCTCCTGGGGTCCAGCCAGGCCTGGCCCAGGATGGCAGAACAAAGAACTTCCTCTGAGAGAGGGTGTGACACCCTCTCCCTTTGGAAAATGGTGTGAAGGCAGGGGAGGAGTAGCCTCCCCCAGCCTCTGGAAATGCTTTGTTGGGCACAGAGGTGCCCAATTCTGCATAAGCCAGTCTACACCGGTTCAGGGACCCCTTAGCCCCTGCTCTGGCGCGAAACTGGACAAAGGAAAGGGGAGTGACCACTCCCCTGACCTGCACCTCCCCTGGGAGGTGTCCAGAGCTCCTCCAGTGTGCTCCAGACCTCTGCCATCTTGGAAACAGAGGTGCTGCTGGCACACTGAACTGCTCTGAGTGGCCAGTGCCACCAGGTGACGTCAGAGACTCCTTGTGATAGGCTCCTTCAGGTGTTAGTAGCCTTTCCTCTCTCCTAGGTAGCCAAACCCTCTTTTCTGGCTATTTAGGGTCTCTGTCTCTGGGGAAACTTTAGATAACGAATGCATGAGCTCAGCCGAGTTCCTCTGCATCTCCCTCTTCACCTTCTGATAAGGAATCGACCGCTGACCGCGCTGGAAGCCTGCAAACCTGCAACATAGTAGCAAAGACGACTACTGCAACTCTGTAACGCTGATCCTGCCGCCTTCTCGACTGTTTTCCTGCTTGTGCATGCTGTGGGGGTAGCCTGCCTCCTCTCTGCACCAGAAGCTCCGAAGAAATCTCCCGTGGGTCGACGGAATCTTCCCCCTGCAACCGCAGGCACCAAAAAGCTGCATCTCCGGTCCCTTGGGTCTCCTCTCAGCACGACGAGCGAGGTCCCTCGAATCCAGCGACACCGTCCAAGTGACCCCCACAGTCCAGTGACTCTTCAGCCCAAGTTTGGTGGAGGTAAGTCCTTGCCTCACCTCGCTGGGCTGCATTGCTGGGAACCGCGACTTTGCAAGCTTCTCCGGCCCCTGTGCACTTCCGGCGGAAATCCTTCGTGCACAGCCAAGCCTGGGTCCACGGCACTCTAACCTGCATTGCACGACTTTCTAAGTTGGTCTCCGGCGACGTGGGACTCCTTTGTGCAACTTCGGCGAGCACCGTTTCACGCATCCTCGTAGTGCCTGTTTCTGGCACTTCTCCGGGTGCTACCTGCTTCAGTGAGGGCTCTTTGTCTTGCTCGACGTCCCCTCTCTCTGCAGGTCCAATTTGCGACCTTCTGGTCCCTCCTGGGCCCCAGCAGCGTCCAAAAACGCCAAACGCACGATTTGCGTGTAGCAAGGCTTGTTGGCGTCCATCCGGCGGGAAAACACTTCTGCACGACTCTCCGAGGCGTGTGGGATCCATCCTCCAAAGGGGGATTCTCTAGCCCTTGTCGTTCCTGCAGTATTCACAGTTCTTCAGCCTAGTAAGAGCTTCTGCGCACCAACCGCTGGCATTTCTTGGGCATCTGCCCATCTCCGAGCTGCTTGTGACTTTTGGACTTGGTCCCCTTGTTCCACAGGTACCTTCAGACAGGAATCCATCGTTGTTGCATTACTGATTTGTGGTTTCCTTGCATTCTCCCTCTAACACGACTATTTTGTCCTTAGGGGAACTTTGGTGCACTTTGCACTCACTTTTCAGGGTCTTGGGGAGGGTTATTTTTCTAACTCTCACTATTTTCCAATAGTCCCAGCGACCCTCTACAAGGTCACATAGGTTTGGGGTCCATTCGTGGTTCGCATTCCACTTCTGGAGTATATGGTTTGTGTTGCCCCTATCCCTATGTTTCCCCATTGCATCCTATTGTAACTATACATTGTTTGCACTGTTTTCTAAGACTATACTGCATATTTTTGCTATTGTGTATATATATCTTGTGTATATTTCCTATCCTCTCACTGAGGGTACACTCTAAGATACTTTGGCATATTGTCATAAAAATAAAGTACCTTTATTTTTAGTATAACTGTGTATTGTGTTTTCTTATGATATTGTGCATATGACACTAAGTGGTACTGTAGTAGCTTCACATGTCTCCTAGTTCAGCCTAAGCTGCTCTGCTAAGCTACCATTATCTATCAGCCTAAGCTGCTAGACACCCTATACACTAATAAGGGATAACTGGGCCTGGTGCAAGGTGCAAGTACCCCTTGGTACTCACTACAAGCCAGTCCAGCCTCCTACAACAGCCAAGCCTGGGTCCACGGCACTCTAACCTGCATTGCACGACTTTCTAAGTTGGTCTCCGGCGACGTGGGACTCCTTTGTGCAACTTCGGCGAGCACCGTTTCACGCATCCTCGTAGTGCCTGTTTCTGGCACTTCTCCGGGTGCTACCTGCTTCAGTGAGGGCTCTTTGTCTTGCTCGACGTCCCCTCTCTCTGCAGGTCCAATTTGCCTCCAGCCTCCTACAATGTGTATATACACTGACCTTGTTTTGTATATTTTTCTCTTATGAAAAGTACAATGACAAGAGTGGTAAGTAGTCTCAAGCACTTATCCCACCACTGCACAACCAATGTAGGAGGCTGGACTGGCTTGTAGTGAGTACCAAGGGGTACTTGCACCTTGCACCAGGCCCAGTTATCCCTTATTAGTGTATAGGGTGTCTAGCAGCTTAGGCTGATAGATAATGGTAGCTTAGCAGAGCAGCTTAGGCTGAACTAGGAGACGTGTGAAGCTACTACAGTACCACTTAGTGTCATATGCACAATATCATAAGAAAACACAATACACAGTTATACTAAAAATAAAGGTACTTTATTTTTATGACAATATGCCAAAGTATCTTAGAGTGTACCCTCAGTGAGAGGATAGGAAATATATACAAGATATATATACACAATAGCAAAAATATGCAGTATAGTCTTAGAAAACAGTGCAAACAATGTATAGTTACAATAGGATGCAATGGGGAAACATAGGGATAGGGGCAACACAAACCATATACTCCAGAAGTGGAATGCGAACCACGAATGGACCCCAAACCTATGTGACCTTGTAGAGGGTCGCTGGGACTATTAGAACATAGTGAGAGTTAGAAAAATAACCCTCCCCAAGACCCTGAAAAGTGAGTGCAAAGTGCACTAAAGTTCCCCTAAGGACAAAGAAGTCGTGTTAGAGGAATAATGCAGGAAAGACACAAACCAGCAATGCAAAAACTGTGGATTTCCAATCTAGGGTACCTGTGGAACAAGGGGACCAAGTCCAAAAGTCACAAGCAAGTCGGAGATGGGCAGATGCCCAGGAAATGCCAGCTGCGGGTGCAAAGAAGCTTCGACTGGACAGAAGAAGCTGAGGTTTCTGCAGGAACGAAAAGGGCTAGAGACTTCCCCTTTCGTGGACGGATTCCACTCGCTTTGGAGAGTTGTGCAGAAGTGTTCTCTCGCCGGAAGGACGCCAACAAGCCTTGCTACACGCAAATCGTGCATTGGGCGTTTTTGGACGCTGCTGGGGCCCAGGAGGGACCAGGAGGTCGCAAATTGGACCTGAAGAGAGAGGGGACGTCGAGCAAGACAAAGAGCCCTCACTGAAGCAGGTAGCTCCCGGAGAAGTGCCAGAAACAGGCACTACGAGGATAAGTGAAATGGTGCTCGCCGAAGTTGCACAAAGGGGTCCCACGTCGCCGGAGACCAACTTAGAAAGTCGTGCAATGCAGGTTAGAGTGCTGTGGACCCAGGCTTGGCTGTGCACAAAGGATTTCCGCCGGAAGTGCACAGGGGCCGGAGTAGCTGCAAAGTCGCGGTTCCCAGCAATGCAGCCCAGCGAGGTGAGGCAAGGACTTACCTCCACCAAACTTGGGCTGAAGAGTCACTGGACTGTGGGGGTCACTTGGACAGCGTCGCTGGATTCGAGGGACCTCGCTCGTCGTGCTGAGAGGAGACCCAAGGGACCGGTAACGCAGTTTTTTGGTGCCTGCGGTTGCAGGGGGAAGATTCCGTCGACCCACGGGAGATTTCTTCGGAGCTTCAGGTGCAGAGAGGAGGCAGGCTACCCCCACAGCATGCACAAGCAGGAAAACAGTCGAGAAGGCGGCAGGATCAGCGTTACAGAGTTGCAGTAGTCGTCTTTGCTACTATGTTGCAGGTTTGCAGGCTTCCAGCGCGGTCAGCGGTCGTTTCCTTATCAGAAGGTGAAGAGAGAGATGCAGAGGAACTCGGCTGAGCTCATGCATTCGTTATCTAAAGTTTCCCCAGAGACAGAGACCCTAAATAGCCAGAAAAGAGGGTTTGGCTACCTAGGAGAGAGGATAGGCTACTAACACCTGAAGGAGCCTATCAGCAGGAGTCTCTGACGTCACCTGGTGGCACTGGCCACTCAGAGCAGTCCAGTGTGCCAGCAGCACCTCTGTTTCCAAGATGGCAGAGGTCTGGAGCACACTGGAGGAGCTCTGGACACCTCCCAGGGGAGGTGCAGGTCAGGGGAGTGGTCACTCCCCTTTCCTTTGTCCAGTTTCGCGCCAGAGCAGGGGCTAAGGGGTCCCTGAACCGGTGTAGACTGGCTTATGCAGAATTGGGCACATCTGTGCCCAACAAAGCATTTCCAGAGGCTGGGGGAGGCTACTCCTCCCCTGCCTTCACACCATTTTCCAAAGGGAGAGGGTGTCACACCCTCTCTCAGAGGAAGTTCTTTGTTCTGCCATCCTGGGCCAGGCCTGGCTGGACCCCAGGAGGGCAGCTGCCTGTCTGAGGAGTTGGCAGCAGCAGCAGCTGCAGTGAAACCCCAGGAAGGGCAGTCTGGCAGTACCAGGGTCTGTGCTACAGACCACTGGGATCATGGAATTGTACCAACAATGCCAGGATGGCATAGAGGGGGCAATTCCATGATCATAGACATGTTACATGGCCATATTCACACAACCCCCCCCAAACGAAGGACAATAAGGCTAACCTTGGCCAGTTGAGACTTTATTGTCTAAGTGGTGATAAGTAGAGAGTAGCTCTGCAATAGACTGGTTACTCCCTTTATCATCCACTATATGGTTACTTCCCTGTGGGGATGTAAACCACCCTGTTTGAAGTTTTTTAGCTAAGCAACAATGTGAAGATGTATTTTCAGAGTTTCTATCAGTAAGTTTTAGTTTAGAGCAGTGGGAATTGTCCACTGAACCTATTTGTAGTGATGGAAATGCCAGACAGGGATGCTGTCTCAGAAAAGCCATAGCTGGGCAAAAACTTTGTCCATCTGGCTGGAAGAGAGAACAGGGATGCTGTTTCTCTTGAGTTGGAGCAGGGCAGGGATGCTGTCCTATGAGCTCCACACTAGGGCAGGGATGCTGTCCTAAGTGTTGTGAGGTAGTGCAGGGTTTCTGCACTAAAGTTTCTCTGGGAGGGTTGGAGGGATGCTCCATGTTAACTAAAATGGTGCTGTTTTTCTCACCAATGTTAGTTATCCCACAGAGAGGTACTTCCACCTCAGGGAGTCCAGCTTTGCCAGCTGATGATTCCCTTGGAACAGGTGCCACCCCAGGAGAGGTTTCTCCCACCACAGGAATAGTATCCTGAATGGTAGGGTGGTTAGTGGATACTGTGATACCCTTTTTACCTGTTGATGGAGAGGGATCCTGAGTTTTCAGACCTTCTCTCCTTTGCTTTTTCATTTCACTTGAAATGAGAGGGAACAATTCCTCAGGGATGCCCAGCATGGCTGCATGGGCATAAAACTCTACATCAGCCCAACCTGAGGCCTCTAGGTCATTACCTAAGAGACAGTCTACAGGTAAGCTAGGTGATACCACCACCTGCTTAGGGCCAGTAACTCCACCCCAACTAAACTGAATTATAGCTAAGGGAAGAAACTTAGTGGAGTTATGGACATTAATAATCTTATACTGTTGTCCAATGATGTGTTGTTCAGGAGGCACTAGGTTTTCAGTCACCAAAGTGAAACTGGCACCTGTGTCCCTGTAGGCCAAGGCCTCAACACCATTTATTGAAACTGTCTGCCTGTACTTATCCATTGTAAGGGGACAAGCAGCCAGTGTGGCAAGGCCAATGCCACTAGGTGTGACAGAAACTGTCTTGGGACTGATTACATCAGTTTCCACTATGGACCCAAAAGTGAACCCAACTACACCCTTTGCTTGACTGTTGCCAGCAGTCCCACCACTAGTACCACTACTGCTAGGGGCACTAGAGCTTGATGTATTAGTGGTGGTAGGCTCAGGGGGTTTACCTGGACAGGACTTATCCCCTGGCCTATGGCCTCTGTTTTTACACACAAAGCACCAAGGCTTTTTAATGTGTGCAGGTTGGGAAGAAGAGGAAGAATTTGTTTTATCCCCACCCTCTGAAGAGTGTTTAAGATTTGAAGTGGGATCTTTGGTTTTACCCTTATCCCCATGCTTATCTTGAGATTTTTCACCATCTTTCTTCTTATTGCCATCTTTGTCACCCCCTGTATGAACTTTTCTGTTCACCCTTGTTCTGACCCATTTGTCTGTCTTCTTTCCCAATTCTTGGGGAGAGGTCAGATCAGAGTCTACCAGGTACTGGTGCAACAATACAGACACACAATTATTAAGTATATGCTCTCTCAGGATTGTGTTATACAGGCTTTCATAATCAGTAACTTTACTGCCATGTAACCACCCCTCCAAGGCCTTCACTGAATGGTCAATGAAATCAACCCAGTCTTGTGAAGCCTCCTTTTTGGTCTCTCTGAACTTTATCCTGTACTGTTCAGTGGTTAAGCCATAGCCATCCAGGAGTGCATTCTTAAGAACTGTAAAATTATTGGCATCATTTTCTTTCACAGTAAGGAGCCTATCCCTACCTTTTCCACTAAATGATAGCCATAGGATAGCAGCCCACTGCTTTTGAGGGACATCCTGTACAGCACAGGCCCTCTCAAGTGCAGCAAACCACTTGTTAATGTCATCCCCCTCCTTATAAGGGGGAACTATCTTGTGCAGATTCCTGGAATCATGCTCTTTTGCAGGATGACTATGGGGAATACTGCTGCTGCCACCATGGGTATCTAAACCCAACTTCTGTCTTTCCCTCTCTATTTCTAAAGACTGTCTATCCAAATCCAGCTGTTACTTCTTGAGCTTCAGTCTGGTTTGTTCCACTCTCAATCTATTGAGCTCCCTTTCTAACAATCTGTCATCAGGGTGGGTGGGAGGGACATTTCTAGATACAGAGGTATGATGGGAATGAACAGAAGGAGACCTGTCCCTTACAGAGGGCACCCTAACAGCTTGGCTACCAGCATAATGTGAGATCACATCATCAGTATGGTGTGATTCAACCTCTGTACCAACTATGCTAGACTGTCTAGTAATGGGCAGGCTGAGAAGTTTCTTTCCTGAACCTTTTCCTGGGGGAGTCCCTGGATCAGATTGAGAACCATTAGCTACTTTTTCTACAGATTGGGCACTTATGGCCTTATCCTGTACTCTAAGCATATTAATTAACAGTTCTAAGGAAGGATTCTTCCCTACACTCAAACCTCTCTCTATGCAGAGACTCCTTGCTCCTTTCCAGCTAAGGTGATCATATGCAAGTTTGGACAGTTCAACATTTTTTCCTGTGCCAGACATTTTTTAGAGAGAGTTAAAGTGAAAGAAAAAGAAAAAAAAGTTTTCAGAACTTTTTGGAAAGACAGAAAAAACTTTTTAAACTTTTAAGAACTTTTTGAAAGTTTAGAAGTACTTTTCAGCACTTAGAAAAGAGTGAAAAGAGGAAATGCAAAACTTTTTGGCTATGTGTATATACACTGACCTTGTTTTGTATATTTTTCTCTTATGAAAAGTACAATGACAAGAGTGGTAAGTAGTCTCAAGCACTTATCCCACCACTGCACAACCAATGTAGGAGGCTGGACTGGCTTGTAGTGAGTACCAAGGGGTACTTGCACCTTGCACCAGGCCCAGTTATCCCTTATTAGTGTATAGGGTGTCTAGCAGCTTAGGCTGATAGATAATGGTAGCTTAGCAGAGCAGCTTAGGCTGAACTAGGAGACGTGTGAAGCTACTACAGTACCACCTAGTGTCATATGCACAATATCATAAGAAAACACAATACACAGTTATACTAAAAATAAAGGTACTTTATTTTTATGACAATATGCCAAAGTATCTTAGAGTGTACCCTCAGTGAGAGGATAGGAAATATACACAAGATATATATACACAATAGCAAAAATATGCAGTATAGTCTTAGAAAACAGTGCAAACAATGTATAGTTACAATAGGATGCAATGGGGAAACATAGGGATAGGGGCAACACAAACCATATACTCCAAAAGTGGAATGTGAACGACGAATGGACCCCAAACCTATGTGACCTTGTAGAGGGTCGCTGGGACTATTAGAAAATAGTGAGAGTTAGAAAAATAACCCTCCCCAAGACCCTGAAAAGTGAGTGCAAAGTGCACCAAAGTTCCCCTAAGGACAAAATAGTCGTGTTAGAGGGAAAATGCAAGGAAAACACAAATCAGCAATGCAACAACGATGGATTCCTGACTGAGGGTACCTGTGGAACAAGGGGACCAAGTCCAAAAGTCACAAGCAGCTCGGAGATGGGCAGATGCCCAAGAAATGCCAGCGGTTGGTGCAAAGAAGCTCTTACTAGGCTGAAGAACTGTGAATACTGCAGAAACGACAAGGGCTAGAGACTTCCCCTTTGGCGGATGGATCCCACACGCCTTGGAGAGTCGTGCAGAAGTGTTTTCCCGCTGGATGGACGCCAACAAGCCTTGCTACACGCAAATCGTGCGTTTGGCGTTTTTGGACGCTGCTGGGGCCCAGGAGGGACCAGGAGGTCGCAAATTGGACCTGCAGAGAGACGGGACGTCGAGCAAGACAAAGAGCCCTCACTGAAGCAGGTAGCACCTGGAGAAGTGCCAGAAACAGGCACTACGAGGATGCGTGAAACGGTGCTCGCCGAAGTTGCACAAAGGAGTCCCACGTCGCCGGAGACCAACTTAGAAAGTCGTGCAATGCAGGTTAGAGTGCCGTGGACCCAGGCTTGGCTGTGCACGAAGGATTTCCGCCGGAAGTGCACAGGGGCCGGAGTAGCTTGCAAAGTCACGGTTCCCAGCAATGCAGCCCAGCGAGGTGAGGCAAGGACTTACCTCCACCAAACTTGGGCTGAAGAGTCACTGGACTGTGGGGGTCACTTGGACGGTGTCGCTGGATTCGAGGGACCTCGCTCGTCGTGCTGAGAGGAGACCCAAGGGACCGGTAATGCAGCTTTTTGGTGCCTGCGGTTGCAGGGGGAAGATTCCGTCAACCCACGGGAGATTTCTTCGGAGCTTCTGGTGCAGAGAGGAGGCAGACTACCCCCACAGCATGCACAAGCAGGAAAACAGTTGAGAAGGCGGCAGGATCAGCGTTACAGAGTTGCAGTAGTCGTCTTTGCTACTATGTTGCAGGTTTGCAGGCTTCCAGCGCGGTCAGCGGTCGATTCCTTATCAGAAGGTGAAGAGGGAGATGCAGAGGAACTCGGCTGAGCTCATGCATTCGTTATCTAAAGTTTCCCCAGAGACAGAGACCCTAAATAGCCAGAAAAGAGGGTTTGGCTACCTAGGAGAGAGGAAAGGCTACTAACACCTGAAGGAGCCTATCAGCAGGAGTCTCTGATGTCACCTGGTGGCACTGGCCACTCAGAGCAGTCCAGTGTGCCAGCAGCACCTCTGTTTCCAAGATGGCAGAGGTCTGGAGCACACTGGAGGAGCTCTGGACACCTCCCAGGGGAGGTGCAGGTCAGGGGAGTGGTCACTCCCCTTTCCTTTGTCCAGTTTCGCGCCAGAGCAGGGGCTAAGGGGTCCCTGAACCGGTGTAGACTGGCTTATGCAGAATTGGGCACCTCTGTGCCCAACAAAGCATTTCCAGAGGCTGGGGGAGGCTACTCCTCCCCTGCCTTCACACCATTTTCCAAAGGGAGAGGGTGTCACACCCTCTCTCAGAGGAAGTTCTTTGTTCTGCCATCCTGGGCCAGGCCTGGCTGGACCCCAGGAGGGCAGCTGCCTGTCTGAGGGGTTGGCAGCAGCAGCAGCTGCAGTGAAACCCCAGGAAGGGCAGTTTGGCAGTACCAGGGTCTGTGCTACAGACCACTGGGATCATGGGATTGTGCCAACTATGCCAGGATGGTATAGAGGGGGCAATTCCATGATCATAGACATGTTACATGGCCATATTCGGAGTTACCATGGTGAAGCTACATATAGGTAGTGACCTATATGTCGTGCACGCGTGTAATGGTGTCCCCGCACTCACAAAGTTCAGGGAATTGGCTCTGAACAATGTGGGGGCACCTTGGCTAGTGCCAGGGTGCCCTCACACTAAGTAACTTTGCACCTAACCTTTACCAGGTAAAGGTTAGACATATAGGTGACTTATAAGTTACTTAAGTGCAGTGTAAAATGGCTGTGAAATAACGTGGACGTTATTTCACTCAGGCTGCAGTGGCAGGCCTGTGTAAGAATTGTCAGAGCTCCCTATGGGTGGCAAAAGAAATGCTGCAGCCCATAGGGATCTCCTGGAACCCCAATACCCTGGGTACCTCAGTACCATATACTAGGGAATTATAAGGGTGTTCCAGTAAGCCAATGTAAATTGGTAAAATTGGTCACTAGCCTGTTAGTGACAATTTGAAAGTAATGAGAGAGCATAACCACTGAGGTTCTGGTTAGCAGAGCCTCAGTGAGACAGTTAGGCACCACACAGGGAACATATACATGCACACCTATGAGCACTGGGGCCCTGTGTGACAGGGTCCCAGTGACACATACATATAGGCCACAAACCTATGAGCACTGGGGTCCTGACCAGCAGGATCCCAGTGACACATAACAACCATACTGAAAACATAGTGTTTTCACTATGAGCACTGAGGCCTGGCTATCAGGATCCCAGTGAGACAGTGAAAACAGTGACAAACACCCTGACATACACTCACAAACAGGCCAAAAGTGGGGGTAACAAGGCTAGAAAGAGGCTACCTTCTCACAACAGGTCAGTGTAACCGTCTCCCACACACAGGTCAGTGTAACCGTCTCCCACACACAGGTCAGTGTAACCGTCCACACACAGGTCAGTGGAACCGTCTCCCACACACAGGTCAGTGGAACCGTCTCCCACACACAGGTCAGTGGAACCCACTTCCACCCAGCGGTCAGTGTAACCCTCTCCCACCCACAGGTCAGTGTAACCCTCTCCCACACACAGGTCAGTGTAACCCTCTCCCACACACAGGTCAGTGGAACCGTCTCCCACACACAGGTCAGTGTAACCGTCTCCCACACACAGGTCAGTGGAACCCACTTCCACCGAGCGGTCAGTGTAACCGTCTCCCACACACAGGTCAGTGTAACCCTCTCCCATACACAGATCAGTGTAACCGTCTCCCACACACAGCTCAGTGTAACCCTCTCCCCCCGACAGGTCAGTGTAACCCACTTCCACCCAGCGGTCAGTGTAACCGTCTCCCACACACAGGTCAGTGTAACCCTCTCCCATACACAGGTCAGTGTAACCCACTTCCACACAGCGGCCAGTGTAACCCTCTCCCCCCGACAGGTCAGTGTAACCCTCTCCCACACACAGGTCAGTGTAACCGTCCACACACAGGTCAGTGGAACCGTTTCCCACACACAGGTCAGTGTAACCGTCTCCCACACACAGGTCAGTGGAACCCACTTCCACCCAGCGGTCAGTGTAACCCTCTCCCACCCACAGGTCAGTGTAACCCTCTCCCACACACAGGTCAGTGTAACCCTCTCCCACACACAGGTCAGTGGAACCGTCTCCCACACACAGGTCAGTGTAACCGTCTCCCACACACAGGTCAGTGGAACCCACTTCCACCCAGCGGTCAGTGGAACCGTCTCCCACACACAGGTCAGTGTAACCCTCTCCCATACACAGATCAGTGTAACCGTCTCCCACACACAGGTCAGTGTAACCCTCTCCCCCCGACAGGTCAGTGTAACCCACTTCCACCCAGCGGTCAGTGTAACCGTCTCCCACACACAGGTCAGTGTAACCCTCTCCCATACACAGGTCAGTGTAACCCACTTCCACACAGCGGGCAGTGTAACCCTCTCCCCCCTACAGGTCAGTGGAACCCACTTCCACCCAGCGGTCAGTGTAACCCTCTCCCACACACAGGTCAGTGTAACCCTCTCCCATCCATAGGTCAGTGTAACCGTCTCCCACACACAGGTCAGTGTAACTGTCTCCCACACACAGGTCAGTGTAACCCTCTCCCACACACAGGTCAGTGTAACCGTCTCCCACACACAGGTCAGTGTAACCCTCTCCCCCCGACAGGTCAGTGTAACCCACTTCCACCCGGCGGTCAGTGTAACCCTCTCCCATACACAGGTCAGGGTAACCCTCTCCCACACACAGGTCAGTGTAACCCTCTCCCACACACAGGTCAGTGTAACCCTCTCCCCCCTACAGGTCAGTGGAACCCACTTCCACCCAGCGGTCAGTGTAACCCTCTCCCACACACAGGTCAGTGTAACCCTCTCCCATCCACAGGTCAGTGTAACCGTCTCCCACACACAGGTCAGTGTAACCGTCTCCCACACACAGGTCAGTGTAACCCTCTCCCACACACAGGTCAGTGTAACCGTCTCCCACACACAGGTCAGTGTAACCCTCTCCCCCCGACAGGTCAGTGTAACCCACTTCCACCCGGCGGTCAGTGTAACCCTCTCCCATCCACAGGTCAGTGTAACCGTCTCCCACACACAGGTCAGTGTAACCGTCTCCCACACACAGGTCAGTGTAACCGTCTCCCACACACAGGTCAGTGTAACCATCTCCCACCCACAGGTCAGTGTAACCGTCTCCCACACACAGGTCAGTGTAAACCTCTCCCACACACAGGTCAGTGTAACCCTCTCCCCCCTACAGGTCAGTGTAACCCACTTCCACACAGCAGCCAGTGTAACCGTCTCCCACACACAGGTCAGTGTAACCGTCTCCCACACACAGGTCAGTGTAACCCTCTCCCACACACAGGTCAGTGTAACCGTCTCCCACACACAGGTCAGTGTAACCCTCTCCCACACACAGGTCAGTGTAACCCTCTCCCACACACAGGTCAGTGTAACCCTCTCCCATCCACAGGTCAGTGTAACCGTCTCCCACACACAGGTCAGTGTAACCCTCTCCCATACACAGGTCAGTGTAACCCTCTCCCACACACAGGTCAGTGTAACCGTCTCCCACACACAGGTCAGTGTAACCGTCTCCCACACACAGGTCAGTGTAACCCTCTCCCACACACAGGTCAGTGTAACCCTCTCCCATCCACAGGTCAGTGTAACCGTCTCCCACACACAGGTCAGTGTAACCCTCTCCCATACACAGGTCAGTGTAACCCTCTCCCACACACAGGTCAGTGTAACCCTCTCCCACACACAGGTCAGTGTAACCCTCTCCCCCCTACAGGTCAGTGTAACCCTCACCCACACACAGGTCAGTGTAACCCACTTCCACCCAGTGGTCAGTGTAACCGTCTCCCACACACAGGTCAGTGTAACCCTCTGTAGGAGGCTGGACTGGCTTGTAGTGAGTACCAAGGGGTACTTGCACCTTGCACCAGGCCCAGTTATCCCTTATTAGTGTATAGGGTGTCTAGCAGCTTAGGCTGATAGATAATGGTAGCTTAGCAAAGCAGCTCAGGCTGAACTAGGAGACGTGTGAAGCTACTACAGTACCACTTAGTGTCATATGCACAATATCATAAGAAAACACAATACACAGTTATACTAAAAATAAAGGTACTTTATTTTTATGACAATATGCCAAAGTATCTTAGAGTGTACCCTCAGTGAGAGGATAGGAAATATACACAATATATATATACACAATAGCAAAAATATGCAGTATAGTCTTAGAAAACAGTGCAAACAATGTATAGTTACAATAGGATGCAATGGGGAAACATAGGGATAGGGGCAACACAAACCATATACTCCAGAAGTAGAATGCGAACCACGAATGGACCCCAAACCTATGTGACCTTGTAGAGGGTCGCTGGGACTATTAGAAAATAGTGAGAGTTAGCAAAATAACCCTCCCCAAGACCCTGAAAAGTGAGTGCAAAGTGCACCAAAGTTCCCCTAAGGACAAAATAGTCGTGTTAGAGGGAGAATGCAAGGAAAACACAAATCAGCAATGCAACAACGATGGATTCCTGACTGAGGGTACCTGTGGAACAAGGGGACCAAGTCCAAAAGTCACAAGCAGCTCGGAGATGGGCAGATGCCCAAGAAATGCCAGCGGTTGGTGTAAAGAAGCTCTTACTAGGCTGAAGAACTGTGAATACTGCAAGAACGACAAGGGCTAGAGACTTCCCCTTTGGAGGATGGATCCCCCACGCCTTGGAGAGTCGTGCAGAAGTGTTTTCCCACCGGATGGACGCCAACAAGCCTTGCTACACGCAAATCGTGCGTTTGGCGTTTTTGGACGCTGCTGGGGCCCAGGAGGGACCAGGAGGTCGCAAATTGGACCTGCAGAGAGAGGGGACGTCGAGCAAGACAAAGAGCTCTCACTGAAGCAGGTAGCACCCGGAGAAGTGCCAGAAACAGGCACTACGAGGATGCGTGAAACGGTGCTCGCCGAAGTTGCACAAAGGAGTCCCACGTCGCCGGAGACCAACTTAGAAAGTCGTGCAATGCAGGTTAGAGTGCCGTGGACCCAGGCTTGGCTGTGCACACAGGATTTCCGCCGGAAGTGCACAGGGGCCGGAGAAGCTTGCAAAGTCGCGTTTCCCAGCAATGCAGCCCAGCGAGGTGAGGCAAGGACTTACCTCCACCAAACTTGGGCTGAAGAGTCACTGGACTGTGGGGGTCACTTGGACGGTGTCGCTGGATTCGAGGGACCTCGCTCGTCGTGCTGAGAGGAGACCCAAGGGACCGGTAATGCAGCTTTTTGGTGCCTGCGGTTGCAGGGGGAAGATTCCGTCGACCCACGGGAGATTTCTTCGGAGCTTCTGGTGCAGAGAGGAGGCAGACTACCCCCACAGCATGCACAAGGAGGAAAACAGTCGAGAAGGCGGCAGGATCAGCGTTACAGAGTTGCAGTAGTCGTCTTTGCTACTATGTTGCAGGCTTCCAGCGCGGTCAGCGGTCGATTCCTTATCAGAAGGTGAAGAGGGAGATGCAGAGGAACTCGGCTGAGCTCATGCATTCGTTATCTAAAGTTTCCCCAGAGACAGAGACCCTAAATAGCCAGAAAAGAGGGTTTGGCTACCTAGGAGAGAGGAAAGGCTACTAACACCTGAAGGAGCCTATCACAAGGAGTCTCTGACGTCTCCTGGTGGCACTGGCCACTCAGAGCAGTCCAGTGTGCCAGCAGCACCTCTGTTTCCAAGATGGCAGAGGTCTGGAGCACACTGGAGGAGCTCTGGACACCTCCCAGGGGAGGTGCAGGTCAGGGGAGTGGTCACTCCCCTTTCCTTTGTCCAGTTTCGCGCCAGAGCAGGGGCTAAGGGGTCCCTGAACCGGTGTAGACTGGCTTATGCAGAATTGGGCACCTCTGTGCCCAACAAAGCATTTCCAGAGGCTGGGGGAGGCTACTCCTCCCCTGCCTTCACACCATTTTCCAAAGGGAGAGGGTGTCACACCCTCTCTCAGAGGAAGTTCTTTGTTCTGCCATCCTGGGCCAGGCCTGGCTGGACCCCAGGAGGGCAGCTGCCTGTCTGAGGGGTTGGCAGCAGCAGCAGCTGCAGAGAAACCCCAGGAAGGGCAGTCTGGCAGTACCAGGGTCTGTGCTACAGACCACTGGGATCATGGAATTGTACCAACAATGCCAGGATGGCATAGAGGGGGCAATTCCATGATCATAGACATGTTACATGGCCATATTCGGAGTTACCATGGTGAAGCTACATATAGGTAGTGACCTATATGTAGTGCACGCGTGTAATGGTGTCCCCGCACTCACAAAGTTCAGTGAATTGGCTCTGAACAATGTGGGGGCACCTTGGCTAGTGCCAGGGTGCCCTCACACTAAGTAACTTTGCACCTAACCTTTACCAGGTAAAGGTTAGACATATAGGTGACTTATAAGTTACTTAAGTGCAGTGTAAAATGGCTGTGAAATAACGTGGACGTTATTTCACTCAGGCTGCAGTGGCTGGCCTGTGTAAGAATTGTCAGAGCTCCCTATGGGTGGCAAAAGAAATGCTGCAGCCCATAGGGATCTCCTGGAACCCCAATACACTGGGTACCTCAGTACCATATACTAGGGAATTATAAGGGTGTTCCAGTAAGCCAATGTAAATTGGTAAAAATGGTCACTAGCCTGTGAGTGACAATTTGGAAAGAAATGAGAGAGCATAACCACTGAGGTTCTGATTAGCAGAGCCTCAGTGAGACAGTAAGTCACTACACAGGTAACACATTCAGGCACACTTATGAGCACTGGGGCCCTGGGTTACCAGGGTCCCAGTGACACATACAACTAAAACAACATATATACAGTGAAAAATGGGGGTAACATGCCAGGCAAGATGGTACTTTCCTACACAACCCCCCCCAAACGAAGGACAATAAGACTAGCCATTACCTGATGAGTCTTCATTGTCTAAGTGGAAATATCTGGAGAGTCCATCTGCATTGGAGTGGCTACTCCCAGGTCTATGTTCCACTGTATAGTCCATTCCCTGTAGGGATATGGACCACCTCAACAATTTAGGATTTTCACCTTTCATTTGTTTTAGCCAAAGTAGAGGTTTGTGGTCTGTCTGAACAATGAAGTGAGTGCCAAACAGGTATGGCCTCAACTTCTTCAGAGCCCAGACCACAGCAAAGGCCTCCCTCTCAATGGCAGACCAACGCTTTTCTCTAGGGGTCAACCTTCTACTAATAAAAGCAACAGGTTGATCCTGGCCCTCAGAATTAAGTTGTGATAGGACTGCCCCTACTCCTAATTCAGATGCATCAGTTTGGACATAGAATTTTTTAGAGTAACAAGGGCTTTTCAGGACAGGTGCAGAGCACATGGCCTGCTTCAGCTCCTCAAAAGCTTTCTGACAGTTTGCTGTCCATAATACCTTTTTAGGCATTTTCTTGGATGTGAGGTCATTAAGAGGGGCTGCAATGGAGCCATAGTTCTTAATGAACCTCCTGTAATACCCAGTGAGGCCTAGGAAGGCTCTCACCTGAGTCTGAGTGGTAGGGGGAACCCAATCAATAATAGTTTGGATTTTCCCCTGAAGTGGTGCAATCTGTTCCCCACCAACAAGGTGTCCCAGATAAACCACCTTACCCTGCCCTATCTGGCACTTTGAAGCCTTGATAGTGAGGCCTGCCTTTTGCAGGGCCTCCAAAACTTTCCATAGGTGGACCAGGTGATCATCCCAGCTGGAGCTAAAGACAGCTATATCATCCAAATATGCTGCACTGAAAGCTTCCAGCCCTTGCAGGACTGTGTTCACCAACCTCTGAAAAGTGGCAGGTGCATTTTTCAAACCAAAAGGCATTACAGTAAACTGGTAATGTCCTCCAATGGTAGAA
Source organism: Pleurodeles waltl (assembly GCF_031143425.1). NCBI lineage: Eukaryota > Metazoa > Chordata > Amphibia > Caudata > Salamandridae > Pleurodeles > Pleurodeles waltl. The sequence goes on along the minus strand of NC_090438.1, from coordinate 35,715,478 downwards.
AATGCAGTCTTAGGTTTAGCATCTTCTGACATTTTGATCTGCCAATACCCTGCAGTCAAATCAAAAGTGCTTAGATACTTGGCAGATGCCAGTGTATCTATTAGCTCATCTGCCCTGGGTATAGGGTGAGCATCAGTTTTGGTTACCAAGTTGAGACCTCTATAGTCTAAACAAAACCTCATTTCCTTCTTTCCATCTTTAGAATTGGGTTTTGGTACCAGTACCACAGGAGAAGCCCATGGACTGTCAGAGTGCTCAACCACTCCTAGTTCTAACATCTTCTGAACTTCTTGCTTTATGCAGTCCCTGACATGGTCAGGCTGCCTATAGATCTTACTTTTGACAGGTAAACTGTCTCCAGTATCTATAGTGTGCTCACACCAAGAAGTGGTGCCTGGCACAATGGAGAAGAGTTCTGAAAATTGTCCTAGGAGATTTATGCAATTATCTTTCTGCTCAGCAGTAAGACAATCAGCCAAAACTACACCTTCCACAAGAGCATCTTGTTCTGTGGAAGAGAAGAGATCAGGTAGAGGATCACTGTCTTCTTCCTGTCCCTCATCTGTTGCCATGAGCAGGGTGAGATCAGCCCTGTCATAGTAGGGTTTCAGGCGGTTGACATGGAGCACCCTAAGGGGACTCCTGGCATTGCCTAAGTCAACCAAGTAGGTGACTTCACCCTTCTTTTCAACAATTGTGTGTGGACCACTCCATTTATCTTGGAGTGCTCTTGGGGCCACAGGCTCCAAGACCCACACTTTCTGCCCTGGTTGGTACTGAACCAAAACAGCCTTCTGATCATGCCATTGCTTCTGGAGCTCTTGGCTGGCCTGAAGGTTTTTACTGGCCTTTTTCATGTACTCAGCCATCCTTGATCTGAGGCCAAGTACATAATCCACAATGTCCTGCTTAGGAGCTTTCAAAGGTTGTTCCCAACCCTCCTTTACAAGTGTGAGTGGACCCCTAACAGGGTGTCCAAAAAGAAGTTCAAAGGGGCTGAAGCCCACTCCTTTCTGGGGTACCTCCCTGTAGGCAAAAAGGAGGCATGGTAGAAGGATATCCCATCTCCTGCGGAGTTTTTCAGGGAGTCCCATAATCATGCCTTTGAGAGTTTTATTAAATCTCTCCACCAGTCCATTTGTTTGTGGATGATAGGGTGTTGTGAACTTGTAAGTTACACCACACTCCTTCCACATGGCCTTTAAGTATGCAGACATGAAATTGCTTCCTCTGTCTGATACTACTTCCTTTGGGAAGCCCACCCTGGAAAATATTCCCAGGAGGGCCTTTGCCACTGCAGGAGCTGTAGTGGTCCTTAAAGGAATAGCTTCAGGATATCTTGTGGCATGGTCCACTACCACCAAGATAAACCTATTGCCTGAAGCAGTAGGAGGGTCAAGGGGGCCAACTATGTCAACCCCTACCCTTTCAAAGGGAACCCCAACCACAGGCAGTGGGATAAGGGGTGCCTTTGGAGTGCCACCTGTCTTGCCACTGGCTTGACAGGTTTCACAGGACTTACAAAATTCTTTTGTGTCCTCAGACATCCTAGGCCAATGAAACAATGGTACCAATCTGTCCCAAGTTTTCATTTGACCCAGGTGCCCAGCTAAGGGAATGTCATGTGCCAGTGTTAGGAGGAACTTTCTGTACTCCTGAGGAATCACTAATCTCCTGGCAGCTCCAGGTTTAGGATCCCTATGCTCAGTGTACAAGAGGTTGTCCTCCCAGTAAACTCTGTGTGAGTCACTGACATCCCCATTAGCCTGTTTGACAGCTTGCTGTCTGAGACCCTCTAATGTGGGACAGGTTTGCTGTGCCACACTCAGCTCCTCTCTGGCAGGCCCCCCTTCACCCAAAAGCTCAGCAGTGTCTGCTTCCAGCTCCTCTGGTGTAGGTTCTGCACAGGGAGGGAATTCTTCTTCCTCAGAAGTAGAATCCACTGTAGAGGGAGGGATAGTAGGAAGTGGTTTGCTTCTACTAGCCCTAGCTTTAGGGAGCACTTGGTCCATTGTTCCAGGATCCAAGCTTCCCTGTCCTTTTTGCTTTTTGGCCTGAGCCCTTGTCAAAGCAAAAATATGCCCTGGGATGCCCAGCATTGCTGCATGGGCCTCCAACTCCACATCTGACCAAGCTGATGTCTCCAAATCGTTCCCTAATAGACAGTCTACAGGTAAATCTGAAGCTACCACAACTTTCTTTGGACCAGATACCCCCCCCCAGTTGAGATTTACAACAGCCATGGGGTGGCTTTGTGTTATGTTGTGAGCATCGGTTACTTGGTACTGGTGTCCAAGTATGTGTTGTTCAGGGTGCACCAGTTTCTCAATCACCATTGTGACACTGGCACCTGTGTCCCTGTAGGCCTGGACCTCAACACCATTTATTAGGGTTAGTTGCTTGTACTTCTCCAAGTTATGGGGGCAAGCAACCAAAGTGGCTAAGTCAATAGCCCCTTCAGAGACTAAAGTAGCCTCTGTGGTCTCCCTAATCAGACCAACCCCAACTAAATTACCAAAAGTGAGCCCAGCTACTCCCTTGGATTGGCTATTAGTAGGTTTGCTCCCACCACCACTGCTATTAGTAGGGACACTAGGTGTAGCAGTAGGGGTTGTAGTGGTAGGAGCTGTGGTGCCTTTCTTTGGACAACTGGGATCTGTTGTCCAATGGCCTTTTATCTTACATAAATAGCACCATGGTTTCTTTTCCTTGTTCTGATTAAAGGAGGATTTGGGCCCACCACCCCCACCAGAGTGTTTTTGTGGGCCTGATGAAGACTCATTTTTAGATTTGTCCCCACCCTTGTCAGAAGACTTACCATCCTTCTTTTTGTTGCCATCTTTGTCACCCCCTGTATGAACTTTTCTGTTCACTCTTGTTCTGACCCATTTGTCTGCCTTCTTTCCCAATTCTTGGGGAGAGGTCAGATCAGAGTCCACCAAGTACTGGTGCAACAAATCAGACACACAATTATTAAGAATATGCTCTCTCAGGATCAAGTTATACAGGCTGTCATAATCAGTAACTTTACTGCCATGTAACCACCCCTCCAAGGCCTTCACTGCCTGGTCAATGAAATCAACCCAGTCTTGTGAAGACTCCTTTTTGGTCTCTCTGAACTTTATCCTGTACTGTTCAGTGGTTAAGCCATAACCATCCAGGAGTGCATTCTTAAGAACTTGGAAATTGTTAGCATCATTTTCTTTTACAGTAAGGAGCCTATCCCTACCTTTTCCAGTAAATGATAGCCATAGGATAGCAGCCCACTGCTTTTGAGGGACATCCTGTACAACACAGGCCCTCTCAAGTGCAGCAAACCACTTGTTAATGTCATCCCCCTCCTTGTAAGGGGGAACTATCTTATGCAGATTCCTGGAATCATGCTCTTTTGCAGGATGACTATGGGGAATACTGCTGCTGCCACCATGGGTATCTAAACCCATTTTCTGTCTTTCCCTCTCTATTTCTAAAGACTGTCTATCCAAATCCAGCTGTTGCTTCTTGAGCTTCAGTCTGGTTTGTTCCACTCTCAATCTATTGAGCTCCCTTTCTAACAATCTGTCATCAGGGTGGGTGGGAGGGACATTTCTAGATACAGAGGTATGATGGGAATGAACAGAAGGAGACCTGTCCCTTACCAAGGGCACCCTAACAGCTTGGCTACCAGCATAGTGTGAGAGCACATCATCAGTATGATGTGATTCAACCTCTGTACCAACTATGCTAGACTGTCTAGTAATGGGCAGGCTGAGAAGTTTCTTTCCTGAACCTTTTCCTGGGGGAGTCCCTGGATCAGATTGAGAACCATTAGCTACTTTTTCTACAGATTGGGCACTTATGGTCTTATCCTGTACTCTAAGCATATTAATTAACAGTTCTAAGGAAGGATTCTTCCCTACACTCAAACCTCTCTCTATACAGAGACTCCTTGCTCCTTTCCAGCTAAGGTGATCATATGCAAGTTTGGACAGTTCAACTTTTTGGCCTGTGCCAGACATTTTTTAGAGAGAGTTAAAGTGATAGACAAAGAGAAAAAAGTTTTCAGAACTTTTTGGAAAGACAGAAAAAACTTTTTAAACTTTTAAGAACTTTTTGAAAGTTTAGAAGTACTTTTCAGCACTTAGAAAAGAGTGAAAAGAGGAAATGCAAAACTTTTTGGCTATGTGTATATACACTGACCTTGTTTTGTATATTTTTCTCTTATGAAAAGTACAATGACAAGAGTGGTAAGTAGTCTCAAAGCACTTATCCCACCGCTGCACAACCAATGTAGGAGGCTGGACTGGCTTGTAGTGAGTACCAAGGGGTACTTGCACCTTGCACCAGGCCCAGTTATCCCTTATTAGTGTATAGGGTGTCTAGCAGCTTAGGCTGATAGATAATGGTAGCTTAGCAAAGCAGCTCAGGCTGAACTAGGAGACGTGTGAAGCTACTACAGTACCACTTAGTGTCATATGCACAATATCATAAGAAAACACAATACACAGTTATACTAAAAATAAAGGTACTTTATTTTTATGACAATATGCCAAAGTATCTTAGAGTGTACCCTCAGTGAGAGGATAGGAAATATACACAATATATATATACACAATAGCAAAAATATGCAGTATAGTCTTAGAAAACAGTGCAAACAATGTATAGTTACAATAGGATGCAATGGGGAAACATAGGGATAGGGGCAACACAAACCATATACTCCAGAAGTGGAATGCGAACCACGAATGGACCCCAAACCTATGTGACCTTGTAGAGGGTCGCTGGGACTATTAGAAAATAGTGAGAGTTAGCAAAATAACCCTCCCAAGACCCTGAAAAGTGAGTGCAAAGTGCACCAAAGTTCCCCTAAGGACAAAATAGTCGTGTTAGAGGGAGAATGCAAGGAAAACACAAATCAGCAATGCAACAACGATGGATTCCTGACTGAGGGTACCTGTGGAACAAGGGGACCAAGTACAAAAGTCACAAGCAGCTCGGAGATGGGCAGATGCCCAAGAAATGCCAGCGGTTGGTGTAAAGAAGCTCTTACTAGGCTGAAGAACTGTGAATACTGCAGGAACGACAAAGGCTAGAGACTTCCCCTTTGGAGGATGGATCCCCCACGCCTTGGAGAGTCGTGCAGAAGTGTTTTCCCGCCGGATGGACGCCAACAAGCCTTTCTACACGCAAATCGTGCGTTTGGCGTTTTTGGATGCTGCTGGGGCCCAGGAGGGACCAGGAGGTCGCACATTGGACCTGCAGAGAGAGGGGACGTCGAGCAAGACAAAGAGCCCTCACTGAAGCAGGTAGCCCCCGGAGAAGTGCCAGAAACAGGCACTACGAGGATGCGTGAAACGGTGCTCGCCGAAGTTGCACAAAGGAGTCCCACGTCGCCGGAGACCAACTTAGAAAGTCGTGCAATGCAGGTTAGAGTGCCGTGGACCCAGGCTTGGCTGTGTGTAGGAAAGTACCATCTTGCCTGGCATGTTACCCCCATTTTTCACTGTATATATGTTGTTTTAGTTGTATGTGTCACTGGGACCCTGGTAACCCAGGGCCCCAGTGCTCATAAGTGTGCCTGAATGTGTTACCTGTGTAGTGACTAACTGTCTCACTGAGGCTCTGCTAATCAGAACCTCAGTGGTTATGCTCTCTCATTTCTTTCTAAATTGTCACTAACAGGCTAGTGACCATTTTTACCAATTTACATTGGCTTACTGGAACACCCTTATAATTCCCTAGTATATGGTACTGAGGTACCCAGGGTATTGGGGTTCCAGGAGATCCCTATGGGCTGCAGCATTTCTTTTGCCACCCATAGGGAGCTCTGACAATTCTTACACAGGCCTGCCACTGCAGCCTGAGTGAAATAACGTCCACGTTATTTCACAGCCATTTTACACTGCACTTAAGTAACTTATAAGTCACCTATATGTCTAACCTTTACCTGGTAAAGGTTAGGTGCAAAGTTACTTAGTGTGAGGGCACCCTGGCACTAGCCAAGGTGCCCCCACATTGTTCAGAGCCAATTCACTGAACTTTGTGAGTGCGGGGACACCATTACACGCGTGCACTACATATAGGTCACTACCTATATGTAGCTTCACCATGGTAACTCCGAATATGGCCATGTAACATGTCTATGATCATGGAATTGCCCCCTCTATGCCATCCTGGCATTGTTGGTACAATTCCATGATCCCAGTGGTCTGTAGCACAGACCCTGGTACTGCCAGACTGCCCTTCCTGGGGTTTCTCTGCAGCTGCTGCTGCTGCCAACACCTCAGACAGGCAGCTGCCCTCCTGGGGTCCAGCCAGGCCTGGCCCAGGATGGCAGAACAAAGAACTTCCTCTGAGAGAGGGTGTGACACCCTCTCCCTTTGGAAAATGGTGTGAAGGCAGGGGAGGAGTAGCCTCCCCCAGCCTCTGGAAATGCTTTGTTGGGCACAGATGTGCCCAATTCTGCACAAGCCAGTCTACACCGGTTCAGGGACCCCTTAGCCCCTGCTCTGGCGCGAAACTGGACAAAGGAAAGGGGAGTGACCACTCCCCTGACCTGCACCTCCCCTGGGAGGTGTCCAGAGCTCCTCCAGTGTGCTCCAGACCTCTGCCATCTTGGAAACAGAGGTGCTGCTGGCACACTGGACTGCTCTGAGTGGCCAGTGCCACCAGGTGACGTCAGAGACTCCTGCTGATAGGCTCCTTCAGGTGTTAGTAGCCTTTCCTCTCTCCTAGGTAGCCAAACCCTCTTTTCTGGCTATTTAGGGTCTCTGTCTCTGGGGAAACTTTAGATAACGAATGCATGAGCTCAGCCGAGTTCCTCTGCATCTCCCTCTTCACCTTCTGATAAGGAATCGACCGCTGACCGCGCTGGAAGCCTGCAAACCTGCAACATAGTAGCAAAGACGACTACTGCAACTCTGTAACGCTGATCCTGCCGCCTTCTCGACTGTTTTCCTGTTTGTGCATGCTGTGGGGGTAGTCTGCCTCCTCTCTGCACCAGAAGCTCCGAAGAAATCTCCCGTGGGTCGACGGAATCGTCCCCCTGCAACCGCAGGCACCAAAAAGCTACATTACCGGTCCCTTGGGTCTCCTCTCAGCACGACGAGCGAGGTCCCTCGAATCCAGCGACACCGTCCAAGTGAGTCCCACAGTCCAGTGACTCTTCAGCCCAAGTTTGGTGGAGGTAAGTCCTTGCCTCACCTCGCTGGGCTGCATTGCTGGGAACCGCGACTTTGCAAGCTACTCCGGCCCCTGTGCACTTCCGGCGGAAATCCTTCGTGCACAGCCAAGCCTGGGTCCACGGCACTCTAACCTGCATTGCACGACTTTCTAAGTTGGTCTCCGGCGACGTGGGACTCCTTTGTGCAACTTCGGCGAGCACCGTTTCACGCATCCTCCTAGTGCCTGCTTCTGGCACTTCTCCGGGTGCTACCTGCTTCAGTGAGGGCTCTTTGTCTTGCTCGACGCCCCCTCTCTCTGTAGGTCCAATTTGCGACCTCCTGGTCCCTCCTGGGCCCCAGCAGCGTCCAAAAACGCCAAACGCACGATTTGCGTGTAGCAAGGCTTGTTGGCGTCCATCCGGCGGGAAAACACTTCTGCACGACTCTCCAAGGCGTGGGGGATCCATCCTCCAAAGGGGAAGTCTCTAGCCCTTGTCGTTCCTGCAGTATTCACAGTTCTTCAGCCTAGTAAGAGCTTCTTTGCACCAACCGCTGGCATTTCTTGGGCATCTGCCCATCTCCGAGCTGCTTGTGACTTTTGGACTTGGTCCCCTTGTTCCACAGGTACCCTCAGACAGGAATCCATCATTGTTGCATTGCTGATTTGTGTTTTCCTTGCATTCTCCCTCTAACACGACTATTTTGTCCTTAGGGGAACTTTGGTGCACTTTGCACTCACTTTTCAGGGTCTTGGGGTGGGTTATTTTGCTAACTCTCACTATTTTCTAATAGTCCCAGCGACCCTCTACAAGGTCACATAGGTTTGGGGTCCATTCGTGGTTCACATTCCACTTTTGGAGTATATGGTTTGTGTTGCCCCTATCCCTATGTTTCCCCATTGCATCCTATTGTAACTATACATTGTTTGCACTGTTTTCTAAGACTATACTGCATATTTTTGCTATTGTGTATATATATCTTGTGTTTATTTCCTATCCTCTCACTGAGGGTACACTCTAAGATACTTTGGCATATTGTCATAAAAATAAAGTACCTTTATTTTTAGTATAACTGTGTATTGTGTTTTCTTATGATATTGTGCATATGACACTAAGTGGTACTGTAGTAGCTTCACACGTCTCCTAGTTCAGCCTGAGCTGCTTTGCTAAGCTACCATTATCTATCAGCCTAAGCTGCTAGACACCCTATACACTAATAAGGGATAACTGGGCCTGGTGCAAGGTGCAAGTACCCATTGGTACTCACTACAAGCCAGTCCAGCCTCCTACACTGTGCACACAGGATTTCCGCCGGAAGTGCACAGGGGCCGGAGAAGCTTGCAAAGTCGCGGTTCCCAGCAATGCAGCCCAGCGAGGTGAGGCAAGGACTTACCTCCACCAAACTTGGGCTGAAGAGTCACTGGACTGCGGGGGTCACTTGGACGGTGTCGCTGGATTCGAGGGACCTCGCTCGTCGTGCTGAGAGGAGACCCAAGGGACCGGTAATGCAGCTTTTTGGTGCCTGCGGTTGCAGGGGGAAGATTCCGTCGACCCACGGGAGATTTCTTCGGAGCTTCTGGTGCAGAGAGGAGGCAGACTACCCCCACAGCATGCACAAGCAGGAAAACAGTCGAGAAGGCGGCAGGATCAGCGTTACAGAGTTGCAGTAGTCGTCTTTGCTACTATGTTGCAGGTTTGCAGGCTTCCAGCGCGGTCAGCGGTCGATTCCTTATCAGAAGGTGAAGAGGGAGATGCAGAGGAACTCAGCTGAGCTCATGCATTCGTTATCTAAAGTTTCCCCAGAGACAGAGACCCTAAATAGCCAGAAAAGAGGGTTTGGCTACCTAGGAGAGAGGAAAGGCTACTAACACCTGAAGGAGCCTATCACAAGGAGTCTCTGACGTCACCTGGTGGCACTGGCCACTCAGAGCAGTCCAGTGTGCCAGCAGCACCTCTGTTTCCAAGATGGCAGAGGTCTGGAGCACACTGGAGGAGCTCTGGACACCTCCCAGGGGAGGTGCAGGTCAGGGGAGTGGTCACTCCCCTTTCCTTTGTCCAGTTTCGCGCCAGAGCAGGGGCTAAGGGGTCCCTGAACCGGTGTAGACTGGCTTATGCAGAATTGGGCACCTCTGTGCCCAACAAAGCATTTCCAGAGGCTGGGGGAGGCTACTCCTCCCCTGCCTTCACACCATTTTCCAAAGGGAGAGGGTGTCACACCCTCTCTCAGAGGAAGTTCTTTGTTCTGCCATCCTGGGCCAGGCCTGGCTGGACCCCAGGAGGGCAGCTGCCTGTCTGAGGGGTTGGCAGCAGCAGCAGCTGCAGAGAAACCCCAGGAAGGGCAGTCTGGCAGTACCAGGGTCTGTGCTACAGACCACTGGGATCATGGAATTGTACCAACAATGCCAGGATGGCATAGAGGGGGCAATTCCATGATCATAGACATGTTACATGGCCATATTCGGAGTTACCATGGTGAAGCTACATATAGGTAGTGACCTATATGTAGTGCACGCGTGTAATGGTGTCCCCGCACTCACAAAGTTCAGTGAATTGGCTCTGAACAATGTGGGGGCACCTTGGCTAGTGCCAGGGTGCCCTCACACTAAGTAACTTTGCACCTAACCTTTACCAGGTAAAGGTTAGACATATAGGTGACTTATAAGTTACTTAAGTGCAGTGTAAAATGGCTGTGAAATAACGTGGACGTTATTTCACTCAGGCTGCAGTGGCAGGCCTGTGTAAGAATTGTCAGAGCTCCCTATGGGTGGCAAAAGAAATGCTGCAGCCCATAGGGATCTCCTGGAACCCCAATACCCTGGGTACCTCAGTACCATATACTAGGGAATTATAAGGGTGTTCCAGTAAGCCAATGTAAATTGGTAAAAATGGTCACTAGCCTGTGAGTGACAATTTGGAAAGAAATGAGAGAGCATAACCACTGAGGTTCTGATTAGCAGAGCCTCAGTGAGACAGTAAGTCACTACACAGGTAACACATTCAGGCACACTTATGAGCACTGGGGCCCTGGGTTACCAGGGTCCCAGTGACACATACAACTAAAACAACATATATACAGTGAAAAATGGGGGTAACATGCCAGGCAAGATGGTACTTTCCTACACCCTCTCCCACACTCAGGTCAGTGTAACCCTCTCCCACCCACAGGTCAGTGTAACCCTCTCCCACCCACAGGTCAGTGTAACCCACTTCCACACAGCAGCCAGTGTAACCCTCTCCCCCCGACAGGTCAGTGTAACCCTCTCCCACACACAGGTCAGTGTAACCGGCTCCCACACACAGGTCAGTGTAACCCTCTCCCACACACAGGTCAGTGTAACCGTCTCCCACACACAGGTCAGTGTAACCGTCCACACACAGGTCAGTGGAACCGTCTCCCACACACAGGTCAGTGTAACCGTCTCCCACACACAGGTCAGTGGAACCGTCTCCCACACACAGGTCAGTGTAACCCTCTCCCATACATAGGTCAGTGTAACCCTCTCCCACACACAGGTCAGTGTAACCCTCTCCCACACACATGTCAGTGTAACCATCTCCCACACACAGGTCAGTGTAACCATCTCCCACACACAAGTCAGGGTAACCCTCTCCCACACACATGTCAGTGTAACCGTCTCCCATCCACAGGTCAGTGTAACCCTCTCCCACACACAGGTCAGTGTAACCCACTTCCACCCGGCGGTCAGTGTAACCCTCTCCCCCCTACAGGTCAGTGTAACCCTCTCCCACACACAGGTCAGTGTAACCCACTTCCACCCAGCGGTCAGTGTAACCGTCTCCCACACACAGGTCAGTGTAACCCTCTCCCACACACAGGTCAGTGTAACCCTCTCCCACCCACAGGTCAGTGTAACCCTCTCCCACCCACAGGTCAGTGTAACCCACTTCCACACAGCAGCCAGTGTAACCCTCTCCCCCCGACAGGTCAGTGTAACCCTCTCCCACACACAGGTCAGTGTAACCGTCTCCCACACACAGGTCAGTGTAACCGTCTCCCACACACAGGTCAGTGTAACCGTCCACACACAGGTCAGTGGAACCGTCTCCCACACACAGGTCAGTGTAACCGTCTCCCACACACAGGTCAGTGGAACCCACTTCCACCCAGCGGTCAGTGTAACCCTCTCCCACCCACAGGTCAGTGTAACCCTCTCCCACACCCAGGTCAGTGTAACCCTCTCCCACACACAGGTCAGTGGAACCGTCTCCCACACACAGGTCAGTGTAACCGTCTCCCACACACAGGTCAGTGGAACCCACTTCCACCCAGCGGTCAGTGTAACCGTCTCCCACACACAGGTCAGTGTAACCCTCTCCCATACACAGATCAGTGTAACCGTCTCCCACACACAGGTCAGTGTAACCCTCTCCCCCCGACAGGTCAGTGTAACCCACTTCCACCCAGCGGTCAGTGTAACCGTCTCCCACACACAGGTCAGTGTAACCCTCTCCCATACACAGGTCAGTGTAACCCACTTCCACACAGCGGCCAGTGTAACCCTCTCCCCCCGACAGGTCAGTGTAACCCTCTCCCACACACAGGTCAGTGTAACCGTCCACACACAGGTCAGTGGAACCGTCTCCCACACACAGGTCAGTGTAACCGTCTCCCACACACAGGTCAGGGGAACCCACTTCCACCCAGCGGTCAGTGTAACCCTCTCCCACCCACAGGTCAGTGTAACCCTCTCCCACACACAGGTCAGTGTAACCCTCTCCCACACACAGGTCAGTGGAACCGTCTCCCACACACAGGTCAGTGTAACCGTCTCCCACACACAGGTCAGTGGAACCCACTTCCACCCAGCGGTCAGTGTAACCGTCTCCCACACACAGGTCAGTGTAACCCTCTCCCATACACAGATCAGTGTAACCGTCTCCCACACACAGGTCAGTGTAACCCTCTCCCCCCGACAGGTCAGTGTAACCCACTTCCACCCAGCGGTCAGTGTAACCGTCTCCCACACACAGGTCAGTGTAACCCTCTCCCATACACAGGTCAGTGTAACCCACTTCCACACAGCGGGCAGTGTAACCCTCTCCCCCCTACAGGTCAGTGGAACCCACTTCCACCCAGCGGTCAGTGTAACCCTCTCCCACACACAGGTCAGTGTAACCCTCTCCCATCCACAGGTCAGTGTAACCGTCTCCCACACACAGGTCAGTGTAACTGTCTCCCACACACAGGTCAGTGTAACCGTCTCCCACACACAGGTCAGTGTAACCCTCTCCCCCCGACAGGTCAGTGTAACCCACTTCCACCCGGCGGTCAGTGTAACCCTCTCCCACACACAGGTCAGTGTAACCGTCTCCCACACACAGGTCAGTGTAACCCTCTCCCACACACAGGTCAGTGTAACCCTCTCCCATCCACAGGTCAGTGTAACCGTCTCCCACACACAGGTCAGTGTAACCCTCTCCCACACACAGGTCAGTGTAACCCTCTCCCACACAGAGGTCAGTGTAACCCTCTCCCCCCTACAGGTCAGTGGAACCCACTTCCACCCAGCGGTCAGTGTAACCCTCTCCCACACACAGGTCAGTGTAACCCTCTCCCATCCACAGGTCAGTGTAACCGTCTCCCACACACAGGTCAGTGTAACCGTCTCCCACACACAGGTCAGTGTAACCCTCTCCCCCCTACAGGTCAGTGTAACCGTCTCCCACACACAGGTCAGTGTAACCGTCTCCCACACACAGGTCAGTGTAACCCTCTCCCACACACAGGTCAGTGTAACCGTCTCCCACACACAGGTCAGTGTAACCCTCTCCCCCCGACAGGTCAGTGTAACCCACTTCCACCCGGCGGTCAGTGTAACCCTCTCTCATCCACAGGTCAGTGTAACCGTCTCCCACACACAGGTCAGTGTAACCCTCTCCCATACACAGGTCAGTGTAACCCTCTCCCACACACAGGTCAGTGTAACCCTCTCCCACACACAGGTCAGTGTAACCGTCTCCCACACACAGGTCAGTGTAACCCTCTCCCACACACAGGTCAGTGTAACCCTCTCCCATCCACAGGTCAGTGTAACCGTCTCCCACACACAGGTCAGTGTAACCCTCTCCCATCCACAGGTCAGTGTAACCCTCTCCCATCCACAGGTCAGTGTAACCGTCTCCCACACACAGGTCAGTGTAACCCTCTCCCACACACAGGTCAGTGTAACCCTCTCCCACACACAGGTCAGTGTAACCATCTCCCACACACAGGTCAGTGTAACCCTCTCCCCCCTACAGGTCAGTGTAACCCTCTCCCCCCTACAGGTCAGTGTAACCCTCTCCCACACACAGGTCAGTGTAACCATCTCCCACCCACAGGTCAGTGTAACCGTCTCCCACACACAGGTCAGTGTAACCATCTCCCACCCACAGGTCAGTGTAACCATCTCCCACCCACAGGTCAGTGGAACCCTTTTGCATACACAAGATTGAACATTTTATTTTTAGCAGTTTTACACATCATCAACAAAAACAAAGCTTAGAACTCTGCTTCTGTTTGCCAGAGATTAGATCGCTTTTGTTTGCCAGAGTTTAGATCGCTTTTGTTTGCCAGAGTTTAGATCGCTTTTGTTTGCCAGAGTTCAGAACTCTGCTTTTGTTTGCCAGAGTTTAGAACTCTTTTTTTTGCCAGAGTTTAGAACTTTTTTGTTTGCCAGAGTTTAGAACTCTGCTTTTGTTTCCCAGAGTTGATATCTCTTTCGTTTGCCAGAGTTTAGAACTCTGCTTTTGTTTGCCAGAGTTTAGAACTCTTTTTTTTGCCAGAGTTTAGAACTCTTTTTTTTGCCAGAGTTTAGAACTCTTTTGTTTGCCAGAGTTTAGAACTCTGCTTTTGTTTCCCAGAGTTGATATCTCTTTCGTTTGCCAGAGTTTAGAACTCTGCTTTTGTTTGCCAGAGTTTAGAACTCTTTTTTTTGCCAGAGTTTAGAACTCTTTTTTTTGCCAGAGTTTAGAACTCTGCTTTTGTTTCCCAGAGTTGATATCTCTTTCGTTTGCCAGAGTTTAGAACTCTGCTTTTGTTTGCCAGAGTTTAGAACTCTTTTTTTTGCCAGAGTTTACAACTCTTTTTTTTGCCAGAGTTTAGAACTCTTTTGTTTGCCAGAGTTTAGAACTCTGCTTTTGTTTCCCAGAGTTGATATCTCTTTTGTTTGCCAGAGTTTAGAACTCTTGTTTTGTGTGTCACAGTTTAGAACTCTGCTTGTGTTTACCAGCGTTGAGAAAACTGCTTCTTTGCCAGAGTTTCAAGCTCTTTTTCTGTTTGCCAGAGTTTAGAGCTTTCCTTTTGTTTGTGCTATATTATGTCACCATACATATACACACTGATAGACCCGAATAAGGCAGATTGCCTCTCCTTCAATATAAGACAGTGGGGAACATACATTCTCCCGACTATTTTCTAAATCCTCTCTTGCCTGCTCTAAAATGTTGGCTTGTATGAATTTGTGGAACCTGTAGGAGGCTGGCCTGGTTTGTAGTGGTTACCTTGGGTACTTACACCTTATAACAGGTCCAGTTATCCCTTATTAGTGAAATGTAGTAGTGTTCTAGCAGCTTAGGCTGATAGAGGGAGCTATAGCAGAGCAGCTTAGGCTGAACTAGGAGACATGCAAAGTTCATGCAACACCACTTATAGTTACACAGTACTCATACACAAGTAAAGACAATACTCAGTGTTACCAAAAATAAAAGTATTTATTTTGGGTGACACAGTACCAAAAATATCTTAGAGACAATACTCATTCTATCATATACTAAGAAAGTAGAATGCGAATCACGAATTCCTGCCTTGACAAGTGTAGTGTGTGCAGAATTGCTGGGAGAGTAAGAATACAGTAAAGGTAAGTAAATTACCCCACCCCAGAGCCCAGAAAAGCAGAAGTAAAGTACTGCAAGTTTCCTTAGGACACACTACACCTCGTGATTGGGATTTTGCAGCAACCAACCAAGTCTGCAAAGAACAACTGCTGGATTCCTGGACCTGAAGACCTGCAAAGGAAGGGGACCAAGTCCAGAAGTCGAAAGAAGTTCCAGGAAGGACAGGAGCCCCTGCCAACCCTGAAGAGGGTGCAAAAGAAGAGTCCCCAGTTAGTCGAAGACTGCAGGAATGCACCCTAGGAAGATGGCAGCAGGTTTCTGCATGATGCAAAGGATGTCCCACGATGTGAAGACCGTTGCAGATGTGATTTAGTGTTGGAAGTCGCCAACAAGCCTGAGCTACGACAAAAGTGTGTTTTGCATCAAAATGGCGCAGGATGGACCCAGGAGGGACCTGGGGGCCTCAACTCTGTGTGAGGAGAAAGAGGGGGCTCTCAGCAGTTTAGAGAGCCCTCGGGATGCGAGCCAGCACCCCCGGAGGTCCCAGGGCACGGGCACAAAGGAGGTGCAATATGCAGTTGATGCAGCACAACAAAGAAAGGTCCCACGCCGCCGGAGAACAACTTAGCGAGTTGAGCATCACAGGATAAAGTGCTGGGGACCTGGGCCAGGCTGTGCATGAAGGAATTTTGCAAATAGTGCACAGAGGCCTCAGGAAGTGAAGAAGACGCAGTACACAGGGGTACCGTCGCTCTCAGGGAAGGCAAGGTCTTACCTCCTCCAAATTGTGGCAGCAGGTCCTCAGGACATTCCACGTTGATGATGTCCACCCTCTGTGTCTTTAGGAGCAAGCTTGTCGCTGTGAGAGGAGTCCAAGGGTACCAGTCGTCATCTGGAAAGGTGCCTGCTTGGAGCAGGGGAGTGACTCCATCACTCCACAGGAGATTTCTTCTGTCCTTCTGGTGCAGGATGAAGACAGGGAGTCCTCAGAGCATGCACACCTTGGAAACTGTTGCAGTTGCTGAATTGAAGCTGAGGTTGCTGGAGAAAATTATCTCTTGTGGATACTTTGTTGCAGTTACAGCGTTTCTTGGAGCTGGCTGCGATTGAGCCGAGGTCAGAGGACGCTGAAGTTGTTGAAGAGGATTCCTGAAGGAAACTTGCAAGCAGAATCTGAAGAGAACCCACAGGAGAGACCCTAAATAGCCCTGAGAGGGGGATTGGCTTCCTTATTAGGTATGGACCTATCAGGAGGGGTCTCTGACATCACCTGCTGGCACTGGCCACTCAGAGCCATCCAGAGTGCCCCCACACCTTGCAAAGCAAAATGGCTGAAGTCTGGGACACACTGGAGGAGCTCTGGGCACCAGCCCTGGGGTGGTGATAGATAGGGGATTGGTCACTCCCCTTTCCTTTGTCCACAAGGGATCCCTGAACCGGTGTAGACTGGCTTATGCAAGGAGGGCACCATATGTGCCCTTCAAAGCATTTCCAGAGGCTGGGGGTGGCTACCCCTCCCCAGCCTTTAACACCTATTTCCAAAGGGAGAGGGTTTAACACTCTGCTCTCAGAGAAAATGCTTTTTTCTGCCTTCCTGGGACTGGGCTGCCCAGACCCCAGGAAGGCAGAACCGTTCTGTGAGGTGGCAGCAGCTGTAGCTGCAGTTCAAGCCTCAGAGAGCTGGTTTGGCAGTACTGGGGGTCCATGGTGGAGCCTCCAGGATGCATGGAATTGGCTCCCCAGTACCAGATTTGGAATGAGGGGACAATTCCATGATCTTAGACATGTAACATGTCCATATTCGGAGTTACCATTGTGAAGTTACATATAGGTATTGACCTTTATGTAGTGCACACGTGTAATGGTGTCCCCGCACTCACAAAGTCTGGGGAAATGGTCCTGAACTATGTGGGGGCACCTTTGCTAGTGCAAGGGTGTCCTCACACTAGTAACTTTGCACCCAACCTTCAGCAAGTGAAGGTTAGACATATAGGTGACTTATAAGTTGCTTAAGTGCAGTGGTAAATGGCTGTGAAATAACGTGGACTTTATTTCACTCAGGCTGCAGTGGCAGGCCTGTGTAAGAATTGTCTGAGCTCCCTATGGGTGGCAAAAGAAATGCTGCAGCCCATAGGGATCTCCTGGAACCCCAATGCCCTTGGTACTTAGGTACCATATACTAGGGACTTATAAAGGGGGTCCAGGGTGCCAAACGAAATTGGTAAATGAAGTCACTAGCCTACAGTGACAAATTTAAAAGCAGGGAGAGCATAAGCACTGAGGTTCTGATTAGCAGAGCTTCAGTGACACAGTCAAGCACTACTGACAACACATACATCAGGCCACAAACTATGAGCACTGAGGTCCTGGCTAGCAGAATCCCAGAAAGACAGGGAAAACACACTGACATAGAGCTTTCTATCTATGAGCACTGGGGTCCTGGCTAGCAGGATCCCAGTGACACAGTAAAACCACACTGATATACACTCACAAACAGGCCAAAAGTGGAGGTAACCATGCTAGAAAGAGGCTACTTTCTCACAGAACCCCTCCCCAGAACGTAACTGTGAGGTCAAGGGGTCATCCGATGTGCAACCTCTTTGGGAGACTCTGCACCACCCTCTCAACCTGGACTCAGCACTGGCAGGGTGCAGGAGGCTGGACTGGCTTGTAGTGAGTACCAAGGGGTACTTGCACCTTGCACCAGGCCCAGTTATCCCTTATTAGTGTATAGGGTGTCTAGCAGCTTAGGCTGATAGATAATGGTAGCTTAGCAGAGCAGCTTAGGCTGAACTAGGAGACGTGTGAAGCTACTACAGTACCACCTAGTGTCATATGCACAATATCATAAGAAAACACAATACACAGTTATACTAAAAATAAAGGTACTTTATTTTTATGACAATATGCCAAAGTATCTCAGAGTGTACCCTCAGTGAGAGGATAGGAAATATACACAAGATATATATACACAATACCAGAAATATGCAGTATAGTCTTAGAAAACAGTGCAAACAATGTATAGTTACAATAGGATGCAATGGGGACACATAGGGATAGGGGCAACACAAACCATATACTCCAAAAGTGGAATGCGAACCACGAATGGACCCCAAACCTATGTGACCTTGTAGAGGGTCGCTGGGACTATTAGAAAATAGTGAGGGTTAGAAAAATAGCCCACCCCAAGACCCTGAAAAGTGAGTGCAAAGTGCACTAAAGTTCCCCAAAGGACAAAGAAGTCGTGATAGGGGAATAAGGCAGGAAAGACACAAACCAACAATGCAACAACGCTGGATTTCCAATCTGGGGTACCAGTGGAACAAGGGGACCAAGTCCAAAAGTCACAAGCAAGTCGGAGATGGGCAGATGCCCAGGAAATGCCAGCTGCGGGTGCAAAGAAGCTTCTACTGGACAGAAGAAGCTGCGGTTTCTGCAGGAACGCTAAGGGCTAGAGACTTTCCCTTTGGAGGACGGATCTCCCTCGCATTGTAGAGTTGTGCAGAAGTGTTTTACTGCCAAAAGAACGCCAACAAGCCTTGCTAGCTGCAAATCGTGCGGTTAGCGTTTTTGGACGCTGCTGTGGCCCAGGAGGGACCAGGAGGTCGCAAATTGGACCAGGAGGTAGAGGGGACGTCGAGCAAGACAAGGAGTCCTCTTAGCAGCAGGTAGCACCCAGAGAAGTGCCAGAAACAGGCACTACGAGGATGCGTGAAACGGTGCTCACCCGAAGTTACACAAAGGAGTCCCACGTCGCCGGAGACCAACTTAGAAAGTCGTGCAATGCAGGTTAGAGTGCCGTGGACCCAGGCTTGGCTGTGCACAAAGGATTTCCACCGGAAGTGCACAGAGGCCGGAGTAGCAGCAAAAGTCGCGGTTCCCAGCAATGCAGTCTAGCGAGGTGAGGCAAGGACTTACCTCCACCAAGCTTGGACTGAAGAGTCACTGGACTGTGGGAGTCACTTGGACAGAGTTGCTGGATTCGAGGGACCTCGCTCGTTGTGCTGAGAGGAGACCCAAGGGACCGGTAATGCAGCTTTTTGGTGCCTGCGGTTGCAGGGGGACGATTCCGTCGACCCACAGGAGATTTCTTCGGAGCTTCTAGTGCAGAGAGGAGGCAGACTACCCCCACAGCATGCACCACCAGGAAAACAGTCGAGAAGGCGGCAGGATCAGCGTTACAGAGTTGCAGTAGTCGTCTTTGCTACTATGTTGCAGTTTTGCAGGCTTCCAGCGCGGTCAGCAGTCGATTCCTTGGCAGAAGGTGAAGAGGGAGATGCAGAGGAACTCGGATGAGCTCTTGCATTTGTTATCTAAGGAATCCCAAGAGACAGAGACCCTAAATAGCCAGAAAAGAGGGTTTGGCTACCTAGGAGAGAGGATAGGCTAGCAACACCTGAAGGAGCCTATCACAAGGAGTCTCTGACGTCACCTGGTGGCACTGGCCACTCAGAGCAGTCCAGTGTGCCAGCAGCACCTCTGTTTCCAAGATGGCAGAGGTCTGGAGCACACTGGAGGAGCTCTGGACACCTCCCAGGGGAGGTGCAGGTCAGGGGAGTGGTCACTCCCCTTTCCTTTGTCCAGTTTCGCACCAGAGCAGGGCTAAGGGGTCCCCTGAACCGGTGTAGACTGGCTTATGCAGAATTGGGCACATCTGTGCCCAAGAAAGCATTTCCAGAGGCTGGGGGAGGCTACTCCTCCCCTGCCTTCACACCATTTTCCAAAGGGAGAGGGTGTAACACCCTCTCTCAGAGGAAGTCCTTTGTTCTGCCATCCTGGGCCAGGCCTGGCTGGACCCCAGGAGGGCAGATGCCTGTCTGAGGGGTTGGCAGCAGCAGCAGCTGCAGTGAAACCCCGGGAAAGGCAGTTTGGCAGTACCAGGGTCTGTGCTACAGACCACTGGGATCATGGGATTGTGCCAACTATGCCAGGATGGTATAGAGGGGGCAATTCCATGATCATAGACATATTACATGGCCATATTCGGAGTTACCATTGTGAAGCTACATATAGGTAGTGACCTATATGTAGTGCACGCGTGTAATGGTGTCCCCGCACTCACAAAGTTCGGGGAATTGGCCCTGAACAATGTGGGGGCACCTTGGCTAGTGCCAGGGTGCCCTCACACTAAGTAACTTAGCACCCAACCTTTACTAGGTAAAGGTTAGACATATAGGTAACTTATAAGTTACTTAAGTGCAGTGTAAAATGGCTGTGAAATAACGTGGACGTTATTTCACTCAGGCTGCAGTGGCAGGCCTGTGTAAGATTTGTCAGAGCTCCCTATGGGTGGCAAAAGAAATGCTGCAGCCCATAGGGATCTCCTGGAACCCCAATACCCTGGGTACCTCAGTACCATATACTAGGGAATTATAAGGGTGTTCCAGTAAGCCAATGTAAATTGGTAAAATTGGTCACTAGCCTGTCAGTGACAATTTGAAAGAAATGAGAGAGCATAACCACTGAGGTTCTGATTAGCAGAGCCTCAGTGAGACAGTTAGTCATAACACAGGTAACACCTTCAGGCACACTTATGAGCACTGGGGCCCTGGAGAACAGGGTCCCAGTGACACATACAACTAAAACAACATATATACAGTGAAAAATGGGGGTAACATGCCAGGCAAGATGGTACTTTCCTACATAACCCCCCCCCCAAACGAAGGACAATAAGACAAGCCAGGACCTGATGAGTCTTCATTGTCTAAGTGGAAATATCTGGAGAGTCCATCTGCATTGGAGTGGCTACTCCCAGGTTTATGTTCCACTGTATAGTCCATTCCCTGTAGGGATATGGACCACCTCAACAATTTAGGATTTTCACCTTTCATTTGTTTTAGCCAAAGTAGAGGTTTGTGGTCTGTCTGAACAATGAAGTGAGTGCCAAACAGGTATGGCCTCAACTTCTTCAGAGCCCAGACCACAGCAAAGGCCTCCCTCTCAATGGCAGACCAACGCTTTTCTCTAGGGGTCAACCTCCTACTAATAAAAGCAACAGGTTGATCCTGGCCCTCAGAATTAAGTTGTGATAGGACTGCCCCTACTCCTAATTCAGATGCATCAGTTTGGACATAGAATTTTTTAGAGTAACAAGGGCTTTTCAGGACAGGTGCAGAGCACATGGCCTGCTTCAGCTCCTCAAAAGCTTTCTGACAGCTAGCTGTCCACAATACCTTTTTAGGCATTTTCTTGGATGTGAGGTCATTAAGAGGGGCTGCTATGGAGCCATAGTTCTTAATGAACCTCCTGTAATACCCAGTGAGGCCTAGGAAGGCTCTGACCTGAGTCTGAGTGGTAGGGGGAACCCAATCTATAATAGTTTGGATTTTCCCCTGTAGTGGTGCAATCTGTTCCCCACCAACAAAGTGTCCCAGATAAACCACCTTCCCCTGCCCTATCTGGCACTTTGAAGCCTTGATAGTGAGGCCTGCCTTTTGCAGGGCCTCCAAAACTTTCCATAGGTGGACCAGGTGATCATCCCAACTGGAGCTAAAGACAGCTATATCATCCAAATATGCTGCACTAAAAGCTTCCAGCCCTTGCAGGACTGTGTTCACCAACCTCTGAAAAGTGGCAGGTGCATTTTTCAATCCAAAAGGCATTACAGTGAACTGGTAATGTCCTCCAATGGTTGAAAATGCAGTTTTAGGTTTAGCATCTTCTGATAATTTGATCTGCCAATACCCTGCAGTCAAATCAAAAGTGTTTAGATACTTGGCAGATGCCAGTGTATCTATGAGCTCATCTGCCCTGGGTATAGGGTGAGCATCAGTTTTGGTTACCAGGTTGAGACCTCTATAGTCTACACAAAACCGCATTTCCTTCTTTCCATCTTTGGAATGGGGTTTTGGTACAAGTACCACAGGAGAAGCCCATGGACTTTTAGAGTGTTCAACCACTCCTAGTTCTAACATTTTCTGCACCTCTTGCTTTATGCAGTCCCTGACATGGTCAGGCTGCCTATAGATCTTACTTTTGACAGGTAAACTGTCTCCAGTATCTATAGTGTGCTCACACCAAGAAGTGGTACCTGGCACAGTAGAGAAGAGTTCAGAGAATTGATCTAGGAGATTTATGCAATGGTCTTTCTGCTCAGCAGTAAGACAATCACCCAAAACTACACCTTCCACAAGAGCATCTTGTTCTGTGGAAGAGAAGAGATCAGGTAGAGGATCACTGTCTTCTTCCTGTCCCTCATCAGTTGCCATGAGCAGGGTGAGATCAGCCCTGTCATAGTAGGGTTTTAGGCGGTTTACATGGAGTACCCTAAGGGGACTTCTTGCAGTGCCTAAGTCAACTAAATAGGTGACTTCACCCTTTTTCTCAACAATTGTGTGGGGTCCACTCCATTTATCTTGGAGTGCTCTTGGTGCCACAGGCTCCAAGACCCACACTTTCTGCCCTGGTTTGTACTGAACCAAAACAGCCTTCTGATCATGCCATTGCTTCTGGAGCTCTTGGCTGGCCTGAAGGTTTTTACTGGCCTTTTTCATATACTCAGCCATCCTTGATCTGAGGCCAAGTACATAATCCACAATATCTTGTTTAGGAGCTTTTAAAGGTTGTTCCCAACCCTCCTTTACAAGTGTGAGTGGACCCCTAACAGGGTGTCCAAAAAGAAGTTCAAAGGGGCTGAAGCCCACTCCTTTCTGGGGTACCTCCCTGTAGGCAAAAAGGAGGCATGGTTACAGAATATCCCATCTCCTGCAGAGTTTTTCTGGGAGACCCATAATCATGCCTTTGAGAGTTTTATTAAATCTCTCCACCAGTCCATTTGTTTGTGGATGATAGTGTGTAGTGAACTTGTAAGTCACACCACACTCCTTCCACATGGCCTTTAAGTATGCAGACATGAAATTGCTTCCCCTGTCTGATACTACTTCCTTTGGGAAGCCCACCCTAGAAAATATTCCCAGGAGGGCCTTTGCCACTGCAGGTGCTGTAGTGGTCCTTAAAGGAATTGCTTCACGATATCTTGTGGCATGGTCCACTACCACCAAGATAAACCTATTGCCTGAAGCAGTAGGAGGGTCAAGGGGGCCAACTATGTCAACCCCTACCCTTTCAAAGGGAACCCCAACCACAGGCAGTGGAATAAGGGGTGCCTTTGGAGTGCCACCTGTCTTGCCACTGGCTTGACAGGTTTCACAGGACTTACAAAATTCCTTTGTGTCCTTAGACATCCTAGGCCAATGAAACAGGGGAACAAGCCTGTCCCAAGTTTTCATTTGTCTCAGGTGTCCAGCTAGGGGAATGTCGTGTGCAAGAGTTAGGAGGAACTTTCTGTACTCCTGAGGAATCACTAATCTCCTGGCAGTTCCAGGTTTAAGATCCCTTGCCTCAGTGTTCAAGAGGTTGTCCTCCCAGTAAACTCTGTGAGAGTCACTGACATCCCCATTAGCCTGTTTGACAGCTTGCTGTCTTAGACCCTCTAATATGGGACAGGTTTGCTGTGCCACACTCAGCTCCTCCCTGGCAGGCCCCCCTTCACCCAAAAGCTCAGCAGTGTCTGCTTGAAGCTCCTCTGGTGTAGGTTCTGCACAGGGAGGGAATTCTTCTTCCTCAGAAGTAGAATCCACTGTAGAGGGAGGGATAGTAGGAAGTGGTTTGCTTCTACTAGCCCTAGCTTTAGGGAGCACTTGGTCCATTGTTCCAGGATCCAAGCTTCCCTGTCCTTTTTGCTTTTTGGCCTGAGCCCTTGTCAAAGCAAAAATATGCCCTGGAATGCCCAGCATTGCTGCATGGGCCTCCAACTCCACATCTGACCAAGCTGATGTCTCCAAATCGTTCCCTAATAGACAGTCTACAGGTAAATCTGAAGCTACCACAACTTTCTTTGGACCAGTAACCCCCCCCCAGTTGAGATTAACAACAGCCATGGGGTGGCTAAGTGTGTTGTTGTGAGCATCGGTTACTTGGTACTGGTGACCAAGTAGGTGTTGTTCAGGGTGGACCAGTTTCTCTATGACCATAGTTACACTGGCTCCAGTGTCCCTGTAGGCCTGAACCTCAACACCATTTATTAGGGGTAGCTGCTTGTACTTATCCATATTAAGGGGACAAGCAACTAAGGTGGCTAAATCAATAGCCCCCTCAGAGACTAATATAGCCTCTGTGGTCTCCCTAACAAGACCAACCCCAACTAAGTTACCAATAGTGAGCACAGCTACTCCCTTGGATTGGCTATTAGTAGGTTTGCTCCCACCACCACTGCTATTAGTAGGGATACTAGGCGTAGCAGTAGGGGTTGTAGTGGTAGGAGGCTTGGTGCTTTTCTTTGGACAACTGGGATCTGTTGTCCAATGGCCTTTTATTTAACATAAATAGCACCATGGTTTCTTTTCCTTGTTTTGATTAGAAGAGGATTTGGGCCCACCACCCCCACCAGAGTGTTTTTGTGGGCCTGATGAAGACTCATTTTTAGATTTGTCCCCACCCTTGTCTGAAGACTTACCATCCTTCTTCTTGTTGCCATCTTTGTCACCCCCTGTATGAACTTTTCTGTTCACCCTTGTTCTGACCCATTTGTCTGCCTTCTTTCCCAATTCTTGGGGAGAGGTCAGATCAGAGTCCACCAAGTACTGGTGCAACAAATCAGACACACAATTATTAAGAATATGCTCTCTCAGGATCAAGTTATACAGGCTGTCATAATCAGTAACTTTACTGCCATGTAACCACCCCTCCAAGGCCTTCACTGAATGGTCAATGAAATCAACCCAGTCTTGTGAAGACTCCTTTTTGGTCTCTCTGAACTTTATCCTGTATTGTACAGTGGTTAAGCCATAACCATCCAGGAGTGCATTCTTAAGAACTTTATAATCATTAGCTTCATTTTCTTTTACAGTAAGGAGCCTATCCCTACCTTTTCCACTAAATGATAGCCATAGGATAGCAGCCCACTGCCTTTGAGGGACATCCTGTACAGCACAGGCCCTCTCAAGTGCAGCAAACCACTTGTTAATGTCATCCCCCTCCTTATAAGGGGGAACTATCTTGTGCAGATTCCTGGAATCATGCTCTTTTGCAGGATGACTATGGGGAATACTGCTGCTGCCACCATGGGTTTCTAAACCCAGTTTCTGTCTCTCCTTCTCTACTTCTAAAGTCTGTCTATCCAAATCCAGCTGTTGCTTCTTGAGCTTCAGTCTGGTTTGTTCCACTCTCAATCTATTGAGCTCCCTTTCCAACAATCTGTCATCCGGGTGGGTGGGAGGGACATGCCTTGAAACAGAAGTATGGTGAGAATGGACAGAAGGAGACCTGTCCCTTACAGAGGGCACCCTAACAGCTTGGCTAACAGAGACATCAGTACCACTGTGGTGAGAATAAATGCTTTTGCTATGATGTGAGACAACACTATTTGTATGGTGTGACTCCACATCATTACCAACTATGCTAGACTGTCTAGTAATGGGCAGGCTAGGAAGTTTCTTTCCTGAATCTTTTCCTGGGGGAGTCCCTGGATCAGATTGGGAACCATTAGCTACTTTTTCAACAGATGGGGCACTTCTTGCCTTATCTTGTTCTCTAAGCATGTTAAGTAACAATTCCAAGGAAGGATTCTTCCCTACACTCAAACCTCTCTCTACACAGAGACTCCTTGCTCCTTTCCAGCTAAGGTGGTCATATGCAAGTTTGGACAGATCAACATTTTGGCCTGTGCCAGACATTTCTTTAGAGAGAGTTAAAGTGATAGAAAAAGAGAAAAAAGTTTGTCAGAGCTTTTAGAAAGACAGAGAAAAAAAACTTTTAAAACTTTTTAGAACTTTTTAGAAAGTTAAAAGTACTTTTCAGCACTTAGAAAAGAGTGAAAAGAGGAAATGCAAAACTTTTTGGCAATGTGTATATACACTGAACTTGTTTTGTATATTTTTCTCTTATGAAAAGTACAATGACAAGAGTGGTAAGTAGTCTCAAAGCACTTATCCCACCGCTGCACAACCAATGTAGGAGGCTGGACTGGCTTGTAGTGAGTACCAAGGGGTACTTGCACCTTCACCAGGCCCAGTTATCCCTTATTAGTGTATAGGGTGTCTAGCAGCTTAGGCTGATAGATAATGGTAGCTTAGCAGAGCAGCTTAGGCTGAACTAGGAGACGTGTGAAGCTACTACAGTACCACCTAGTGTCATATGCACAATACCATAAGAAAACACAATACACAGTTATACTAATAATAAAGGTACTTTATTTTTACGACAATATGTCAAAGTATCTCATAGTGTACCCTCAGTGAGAGGATAGGAAATATACACAAGATATATATACACAATACCAGAAATATGCAGTATAGTCTTAGAAAACAGTGCAAACAATGTATAGTTACAATAGGATGCAATGGGGAAACATAGGGATAGGGGCAACACAAACCATATACTCCAAAAGTGGAATGCGAACCACGAATGGACCCCAAACCTATGTGACCTTGTAGAGGGTTGCTGCGACTATTAGAAAATAGTGAGAGTTAGAAAAATAGCCCACCCCAAGACCCTGAAAAGTGAGTGCAAAGTGCACTAAAGTTCCCCAAAGGACAAAGAAGTCGTGATAGGGGAATAAGGCAGGAAAGACACAAACCAACAATGCAACAACGCTGGATTTCCAATCTGGGGTACCTGTGGAACAAGGGGACCAAGTCCAAAAGTCACAAGCAAGTCGGAGATGGGCAGATGCCCAGGAAATGCCAGCTACCGGGTGCAAAGAAGCTTCTACTGGACAGAAGAAGCTGCGGTTTCTGCAGGAACGCAAGGGGCTAGAGACTTCCCCTTTGGAGGATGGATCCCTCTTGCCTTGTAGAGTTGTGCAGAAGTGTTTTCCCGCCAAAAGAACGCCAACAAACCTTGCTAGCTGCAAATTGTGCGTTTAGCATTTTTGGACGCTGCTGTGGCCCAGGAGGGACCAGGAGGTCGCAAATTGGACCAGGAGGTAGAGGGGACGGCGAGCAAGACAAGGAGCCCTGTTAGCAGCAGGTAGCACCCGGAGAAGTGCCAGAAACAGGCACTACGATGATGCATGAAACAGTGCTCACCCAAAGTTACACAAAGGAGTCCCACGTCGCCGGAGACCAACTTAGAAAGTCGTGCAATGCAGGTTAGAGTGCCGTGGACCCAGGCTTGGCTGTGCACAAAGGATTTCCGCCGGAAGTGCACAGAGGCCGGAGAAGCTGCAAAAGTTGCGGTTCCCAGCAATGCAGTCTAGCGAGGTGAGGCAAGGACTTACCTCCACCAAACTTGGACTGAAGAGTTACTGGACTGTGGGAGTCACTTGGACAGAGTTGCTGGATTCGAGGGACCTCGCTCGTCGTGCTGAGAGGAGACCCAAGGGACCGGTAATGCAGCTTTTTGGTGCCTGCGGTTGCAGGGGGATGATTCCATCGACCCACGGGAGATTTCTTCGGATCTTCTAGTGCAGAGAGGAGGCAGACTACCCCCACAGCATGCACCACCAGGAAAACAGTCGAGAAGGCGGCAGGATCAGCGTTACAGAGTTGCAGTAGTCGTCTTTGCTACTATGTTGCAGTTTTGCACGCTTCCAGCGCGGTCAGCAGTCGATTCCTTGGCAGAAGGTGAAGAGAGAGATGCAGAGGAACTCAGATGAGCTCTTGCATTCGTTATCTAAGGAATCCCAAGAGACAGAGACCCTAAATAGCCAGAAAAGAGGGTTTGGCTACCTAGGAGAGAGGATAGGCTAGCAACACCTGAAGGAGCCTATCACAAGGAGTCTCTGACGTCACCTGGTGGCACTGGCCACTCAGAGCAGTCCAGTGCGCCAGCAGCACCTCTGTTTCCAAGATGGCAGAGGTCTGGAGCACACTGGAGGAGCTCTGGACACCTCCCAGGGGAGGTGCAGGTCAGGGGAGTGGTCACTCCCCTTTCCTTTGTCCAGTTTCGCACCAGAGCAGGGCTAAGGGGTCCTCTGGACCGGTGTAGACTGGCTTATGCAGAATTGGGCACATCTGAGCCCAAGAAAGCATTTCCAGAGGCTGGGGGAGGCTACTCCTCCCCTGCCTTCACACCATTTTCCAAAGGGAGAGGGTGTAACACCCTCTCTCAGAGGAAGTCCTTTGTTCTGCCATCCTGGGCCAGGCCTGGCTGGACCCCAGGAGGGCAGATGCCTGTCTGAGGGGTTGGCAGCAGCAGCAGCTGCAGTGAAACCCCGGGAAAGGCAGTTTGGCAGTACCAGGGTCTGTGCTACAGACCACTGGGATCATGGGATTGTGCCAACTATGCCAGGATGGTATAGAGGGGGCAATTCCATGATCATAGACATATTACATGGCCATATTCGGAGTTACCATTGTGAAGCTACATCTAGGTAGTGACCTTTATGTAGTGCACGCGTGTAATGGTGTCCCCGCACTCACAAAGTTCGGGGAATTGGCCCTGAACAATGTGGGGGCACCTTGGCTAGTGCCAGGGTGCCCTCACACTAAGTAACTTAGCACCCAACCTTTACTAGGTAAAGGTTAGACATATAGGTGACTTATAAGTTACTTAAGTGCAGTGTAAAATGGCTGTGAAATACCGTGGACGTTATTTCACTCAGGCTGCAGTGGCAGGCCTGTGTAAGATTTGTCAGAGCTCCCTATGGGTGGCAAAAGAAATGCTGCAGCCCACAGGGATCTCCTGGAACCCCAATACCCTGGGTACCTCAGTACCATATACTAGGGAATTATAAGGGTGTTCCAGTAAGCCAATGTAAATTGGTAAAATTGGTCACTAGCCTGTCAGTGACAATTTGAAAGAAATGAGAGAGCATAACCACTGAGGTTCTGATTAGCAGAGCCTCAGTGAGACAGTTAGTCACTACACAGGTAACACATTCAGGCACACTTATGAGCACTGGGGCCCTGGAGAACAGGGTCCCAGTGACACATACAACTAAAACAACATATATACAGTGAAAAATGGGGGTAACATGCCAGGCAAGATGGTACTTGTGAGAAGGTAGCCTCTTTCTAGCCTTGTTACCCCCACTTTTGGCCTGTTTGTGAGTGTATGTCAGGGTGTTTGTCACTGTTTTCACTGTCTCACTGGGATCCTGATGGCCAGGCCTCAGTGCTCATAGTGAAAACACTATGTTTTCAGTATGGTTGTTATGTGTCACTGGGATCCTGCTAGTCAGGACCCCAGTGCTCATAGGTTTGTGGCCTATATGTATGTGTCACTGGGACCCTGTCACACAGGGCCCCAGTGCTCATAGGTGTGAATGTGTATGTTCCCTGTGTGGTGCCTAACTGTCTCACTGAGGCTCTGCTAACCAGAACCTCAGTGGTTATGCTCTCTCATTACTTCCAAATTGTCACTAACAGGCTAGTGACCATTTTTACCAATTTACATTGGCTTACTGGAACACCCTTATAATTCCCTAGTATATGGTACTGAGGTACCCAGGGTATTGGGGTTCCAGGAGATCCCTATGGGCTGCAGCATTTCTTTTGCCACCCATAGGGAGCTCTGACAATTCTTACACAGGCCTGCCACTGCAGCCTGAGTGAAATAACGTCCACGTTATTTCACAGCCATTTTACACTGCACTTAAGTAACTTATAAGTCACCTATATGTCTAACCTTTACCTGGTAAAGGTTAGGTGCAAAGTTACTTAGTGTGAGGGCACCCTGGCACTAGCCAAGGTGCCCCCACATTGTTCAGAGCCAATTCCCTGAACTTTGTGAGTGCGGGGACACCATTACACGCGTGCACTACATATAGGTCACTACCTATATGTAGCTTCACAATGGTAACTCCGAATATGGCCATGTAACATGTCTATGATCATGGAATTGCCCCCTCTATGCCATCCTGGCATTGTTGGTACAATTCCATGATCCCAGTGGTCTGTAGCACAGACCCTGGTACTGCCAAACTGCCCTTCCTGGGGTTTCACTGCAGCTGCTGCTGCTGCCAACCCCTCAGACAGGCATCTGCCCTCCTGGGGTCCAGCCAGGCCTGGCCCAGGATGGCAGAACAAAGGACTTCCTCTGAGAGAGGGTGTGACACCCTCTCCCTTTGGAAAATGGTGTGAAGGCAGGGGAGGAGTAGCCTCCCCCAGCCTCTGGAAATGCTTTGTTGGGCACAGATGTGCCCAATTCTGCATAAGCCAGTCTACACCAGTTCAGGGACCCCTTAGCCCCTGCTCTGGCGCGAAACTGGACAAAGGAAAGGGGAGTGACCACTCCCCTGACCTGCACCTCCCCTGGGAGGTGTCCAGAGCTCCTCCAGTGTGCTCCGGACCTCTGCCATCTTGGAAACAGAGGTGCTGCTGGCACACTGGACTGCTCTGAGTGGCCAGTGCCACCAGGTGACGTCAGAGACTCCTGCTGATAGGCTCCTTCAGGTGTTAGTAGCCTACCCTCTCTCCTAGGTAGCCAAACCCTCTTTTTTGGCTATTTAGGGTCTCTGTCTCTGGGGAAACTTTAGATAACGAATGCATGAGCTCAGCCGAGTTCCTCTGCATCTCTCTCTTCACCTTCTGATAAGGAAACGACCGCTGACCGCGCTGGAAGCCTGCAAACCTGCAACATAGTAGCAAAGACGACTACTGCAACTCTGTAACGCTGATCCTGCCGCCTTCTCGACTGTTTTCCTGCTTGTGCATGCTGTGGGGGTAGCCTGCCTCCTCTCTGCACCAGAAGCTCCGAAGAAATCTCCCGTGGGTCGTCGGAATCTTCCCCCTGCAACCGCAGGCACCAAAAAACTGCATTACCGGTCCCTTGGGTCTCCTCTCAGCACGACGAGCGAGGTCCCTCGAATCCAGCGACGCTGTCCAAGTGACCCCCACAGTCCAGTGACTCTTCAGCCCAAGTTTGGTGGAGGTAAGTCCTTGCCTCACCTCGCTGGGCTGCATTGCTGGGAACCGCGACTTTGCAGCTACTCCGGCCCCTGTGCACTTCCGGCGGAAATCCTTTGTGCACAGCCAAGCCTGGGTCCACGGCACCCTAACCTGCATTGCACGACTTTCTAAGTTGGTCTCCGGCGACGTGGGACTCCTTTGTGCAACTTCGGCGAGCACCGTTTCACGCATCCTCGTAGTGCCTGTTTCTGGCACTTCTCCGGGTGCTACCTGCTTCAGTGAGGGCTCTTTGTCTTGCTCGACGTCCCCTCTCTCTTCAGGTCCAATTTGCGACCTCCTGGTCCCTCCTGGGCCCCAGCAGCGTCCAAAAACGCCAAACGCACAATTTGCATGTAGCAAGGCTTGTTGGCGTTCATCCGGCAGGAAAACACTTCTGCACGATTTTCCAAGGCAAGTGGGAACCGTCCAAAAAAGGGGATGTCTCTAGCCCTTTTTGTTCCTGCAGAAACCTCAGCTTCTTCTGTCCAGTCAAAGCTTCTTTGCACCCGCAGCTGGCATTTCCTGGGCATCTGCCCATCTCCGACTTGCTTGTGACTCTTGGACTTGGTCCCCTTGTTCCACAGGTACCCTAGATTGGAAATCCACAGTTGTTGCATTGCTGGTTTGTGTCTTTCCTGCATTATTCCTCTAACACGACTCTTTTGTCCTTAGGGGAACTTTAGTGCACTTTGCATTCACTTTTCAGGGTCTTGGGGAGGGTTATTTTTCTAACTCTCACTATTTTCTAATAGTCCCAGCGACCCTCTACAAGGTCACATAGGTTTGGGGTCCATTCGTGGTTCGCATTCCACTTTTGGAGTATATGGTTTGTGTTGCCCCTATCCCTATGTTTCCCCATTGCATCCTATTGTAACTATACATTGTTTGCACTGTTTTCTAAGACTATACTGCATATTTTTGCTATTGTGTATATATATCTTGTGTATATTTCCTATCCTCTCACTGAGGGTACACTCTAAGATACTTTGGCATATTGTCATAAAAATAAAGTACCTTTATTTTTAGTATAACTGTGTATTGTGTTTTCTTATGATATTGTGCATATGACACTAAGTGGTACTGTAGTAGCTTCACACGTCTCCTAGTTCAGCCTAAGCTGCTCTGCTAAGCTACCATTATCTATCAGCCTAAGCTGCTAGACACCCTATACACTAATAAGGGATAACTGGGCCTGGTGCAAGGTGCAAGTACCCCTTGGTACTCACTACAAGCCAGTCCAGCCTCCTACATTGGTTGTGCAGTGGTGGGATAAGTGCTTGAGACTACTTACCACTCTTGTCATTGTACTTTTCATAAGAGAAAAATATACAAAACAAGGTCAGTGTATATACACATAGCCAAAAAGTTTTGCATTTCCTCTTTTCACTCTTTTCTAAGTGCTAAAAAGTACTCCTAAACTTTCAAAAACTTCTTAAAAGTTTAAAAAGTTTTTTTTCTGTCTTTCCAAAAAGTTCTGAAAACTTTTGTCTCTTTCTCTATCACTTTAACTCTCTCTAAAAAATGTCTGGCACAGGCCAAAGTGTTGATCTGTCCAAACTTGCATATGACAACCTTAGCTGGAAAAGAGCAAGGAGTCTTTGTATAGAGAGAGGTTTGAGTGTAGTGAAGAATCCTGCCTTGGAACTGTTAATTAACATGCTTAGAGAACAGGATAAGGCCAGAGGTGGCCCATCTGTTGAAAAAGTACCTAATAGTTCCCAATCTGATTCAGGGACTCCCCCAGGAAAAGATTCAGGAAAGAAACTTCCTAGCCTGCCCATTACTAGACAATCTAGCATAGATGGTAATGATGATGAGCCACACCAAAGAAATAGTGTTGTCTCACATCATAGCAAAAGCATTTATTCTCACCATACTGGTAGTAATGTTTCTGTAAACCAAGCTGTTAAGTTGGCTTCTCTAAGGGACAGGTCTCCTTCTGTTCATTCCCATCATAGCTCTGTTTCTAGAAATGTCCCTCCCACCAACCCTGATGACAGAATGTTAGAGAGGGAACTCAATAAGTTGAGGGTGGAACAAACCAGACTGAAGCTTAAAAAGCAACAGCTGGATTTGGATAGACAGTCTTTTGAATTAGAGAAGGAAAGACAGAAGTTGGGTTTAGATACCCATGGTGGCAGCAGCAGTATTCCCCATAGTCATCCTGCAAAAGAGCATGAT
Source organism: Pleurodeles waltl (assembly GCF_031143425.1). Classification (NCBI taxonomy): domain Eukaryota; kingdom Metazoa; phylum Chordata; class Amphibia; order Caudata; family Salamandridae; genus Pleurodeles; species Pleurodeles waltl. Next base: position 35,682,490 of record NC_090438.1, on the reverse strand, counting down.
TCCAGGAATCTGCACAAGATAGTTCCCCCTTATAAGGAGGGGGATGACATTAACAAGTGGTTTGCTGCACTTGAGAGGGCCTGTGTTGTACAGGATGTCCCTCAAAGGCAGTGGGCTGCTATCCTATGGCTATCATTTAGTGGAAAAGGTAGGGATAGGCTCCTTACTGTGAAAGAAAATGATGCTAATAATTTCCAAGTTCTTAAGAATGCACTCCTGGATGGTTATGGCTTAACCACTGAACAGTACAGGATAAAGTTCAGAGAGACCAAAAAGGAGTCTTCACAAGACTGGGTTGATTTCATTGACCATTCAGTGAAGGCCTTGGAGGGGTGGTTACATGGCAGTAAAGTTACTGATTATGAAAGCCTGTATAACACAATCCTGAGAGAGCATATACTTAATAATTGTGTGTCTGATTTGTTGCACCAGTACCTGGTAGACTCTGATCTGACCTCTCCCCAAGAATTGGGAAAGAAGGCAGACAAATGGGTCAGAACAAGGGTGAACAGAAAAGTTCATACAGGGGGTGACAAAGATGGCAATAAGAAGAAAGATGGTGAAAAATCTCAAGATAAGCATGGGGATCAGGGTAAAACCAAAGATCCCACTTCAAATCTTAAACACTCTTCAGAGGGTGGGGATAAAACAAATTCTTCCTCTTCTTCCCAACCTGCACACATTAAAAAGCCTTGGTGCTTTGTGTGTAAAAATAGAGGCCATAGGCCAGGGGATAAGTCCTGTCCAGGTAAACCCCCTGAGCCTACCACCACTAATACATCAAGCTCTAGTGCCCCTAGCAGTAGTGGTACTAGTGGTGGGACTGCTGGCAACAGTCAAGCAAAGGGTGTAGTTGGGTTCACTTATGGGTCCATAGTGGAAACTGATGTCATCAGTCCCAAGACAGTTTCTGTCACACCTAGTGGCACTGGCCTTGCCACACTGGCTGCTTGTCCCCTTACAATGGATAAGTACAGGCAGACAGTTACAATAAATGGTGTTGAGGCCTTGGCCTACAGGGACACAGGTGCCAGTTTCACTTTGGTGACTGAAAACCTAGTGCACCCTGATCAACACATCATTGGACAACAGTATAAGATTATTGATGTCCATAACTCCACTAAGTTTCTTCCCTTAGCTATAATTCAGTTTAGTTGGGGTGGAGTTACTGGCCCTAAGCAGGTGGTGGTATCACCTAGCTTGCCTGTAGACTGTCTCTTAGGTAATGACCTAGAGGCCTCAGGTTGGGCTGATGTAGAGTTTTATGCCCATGCAGCCATGCTGGGCATCCCTGAGGAATTGTTCCCTCTCATTTCTACTGAAATGAAAAAGCAAAGGAGAGAAGGCCTGAAAACTCAGGATCCCTCTCCATCAACAGGTAAAAAGGGTATCACAGTATCCCCTAACCACCCTACCATTCAGGATACCATTCCTGTGGTGGGAGAAACCTCTCCTGGGGTGGCACCTGTTCCAAGGGAATCATCAGCTGGCAAAGCTGGACTCCCTGAGGTGGAAGTACCTCTCTGTGGGATAACTAACATTGGTGAGAAAAAGAGCACCATTTTAGTTAACATGGAGCATCCCTCCAACCCTCCCAGAGAAACTTTAGTGCAGAAACTCTGCACTGCCTCACAACACTTAGGACAGCATCCCTGCCCTAGTGTGGAGCTGATAGGACAGCATCCCTGCCCTGCTCCAACCCAAGAGAAACAGCATCCCTGTTCTCTCTTCCAGCCATATGGACAAAGTTTTTGCCCAGCTATGGCTTTTCTGAGACAGCATCCCTGTCTGGCATTTCCATCACTACAAATAGGTTCAGTGGACAATTCCCACTGCTCTAAACTAAAACTTACTGATAGAAACTCTGAAAATACATCTTCACATTGTTGCTTAGCTAAAAAACTTCAAACAGGGTGGTTTACATCCCCACAGGGAAGTAACCATATAGTGGATGATAAAGGGAGTAACCAGTCTATTGCAGAGCTACTCTCTACTTATCACCACTTAGACAATAAAGTCTCAACTGGCCAAGGTCAGCCTTATTGTCCTTCGTTTGGGGGGGGGGTTGTGTGAGAAGGTAGCCTCTTTCTAGCCTTGTTACCCCCACTTTTGGCCTGTTTGTGAGTGTATGTCAGGGTGTTTGTCACTGTTTTCACTGTCTCACTGGGATCCTGATGGCCAGGCCTCAGTGCTCATAGTGAAAACACTATGTTTTCAGTATGGTTGTTATGTGTCACTGGGATCCTGCTAGTCAGGACCCCAGTGCTCATAGGTTTGTGGCCTATATGTATGTGTCACTGGGACCCTGTCACACAGGGCCCCAGTGCTCATAGGTGTGCATGTGTATGTTCCCTGTGTGGTGCCTAACTGTCTCACTGAGGCTCTGCTAACCAGAACCTCAGTGGTTATGCTCTCTCATTACTTCCAAATTGTCACTAACAGGCTAGTGACCATTTTTACCAATTTACATTGGCTTACTGGAACACCCTTATAATTCCCTAGTATATGGTACTGAGGTACCCAGGGTATTGGGGTTCCAGGAGATCCCTATGGGCTGCAGCATTTCTTTTGCCACCCATAGGGAGCTCTGACAATTCTTACACAGGCCTGCCACTGCAGCCTGAGTGAAATAACGTCCACGTTATTTCACAGCCATTTTACACTGCACTTAAGTAACTTATAAGTCACCTATATGTCTAACCTTTACCTGGTAAAGGTTAGGTGCAAAGTTACTTAGTGTGAGGGCACCCTGGCACTAGCCAAGGTGCCCCCACATTGTTCAGAGCCAATTCCCTGAACTTTGTGAGTGCGGGGAAACCATTACACGCGTGCACTACATATAGGTCACTACCTATATGTAGCTTCACAATGGTAACTCCGAATATGGCCATGTAACATGTCTATGATCATGGAATTGCCCCCTCTATGCCATCCTGGCATTGTTGGTACAATTCCATGATCCCAGTGGTCTGTAGCACAGACCCTGGTACTGCCAAACTGCCCTTCCTGGGGTTTCACTGCAGCTGCTGCTGCTGCCAACCCCTCAGACAGGCATCTGCCCTCCTGGGGTCCAGACAGGCCTGGCCCAGGATGGCAGAACAAAGGACTTCCTCTGAGAGAGGGTGTGACACCCTCTCCCTTTGGAAAATGGTGTGAAGGCAGGGGAGGAGTAGCCTCCCCCAGCCTCTGGAAATGCTTTCTTGGGCACAGATGTGCCCAATTCTGCATAAGCCAGTCTACACCGGTTCAGGGACCCCTTAGCCCCTGCTCTGGCGCGAAACTGGACAAAGGAAAGGGGAGTGACCACTCCCCTGACCTGCACCTCCCCTGGGAGGTGTCCAGAGCTCCTCCAGTGTGCTCCAGACCTCTGCCATCTTGGAAACAGAGGTGCTGCTGGCACACTGGACTGCTCTGAGTGGCCAGTGCCACCAGGTGACGTCAGAGACTCCTGCTGATAGGCTCCTTCAGGTGTTAGTAGCCTACCCTCTCTCCTAGGTAGCCAAACCCTCTTTTCTGGCTATTTAGGGTCTCTGTCTCTGGGGAAACTTTAGATAACGAATGCATGAGCTCAGCCGAGTTCCTCTGCATCTCTCTCTTCACCTTCTGATAAGGAAACGACCGCTGACCGCGCTGGAAGCCTGCAAACCTGCAACATAGTAGCAAAGACGACTACTGCAACTCTGTAACGCTGATCCTGCCGCCTTCTCAACTGTTTTCCTGCTTGTGCATGCTGTGGGGGTAGCCTGCCTCCTCTCTGCACCAGAAGCTCCGAAGAAATCTCCCGTGGGTCGATGGAATCTTCCCCCTGCAACCGCAGGCACCAAAAAACTGCATTACCGGTCCCTTGGGTCTCCTCTCAGCACGACGAGCGAGGTCCCTCGAATCCAGCGATGCTGTCCAAGTGACCCCCACAGTCCAGTGACTCTTCAGCCCAAGTTTGGTGGAGGTAAGTCCTTGCCTCACCTCGCTGGGCTGCATTGCTGGGAACCGCGACTTTGCAGCTACTCCGGCCCCTGTGCACTTCCGGCGGAAATCCTTTGTGCACAGCCAAGCCTGGGTCCACGGCACTCTAACCTGCATTGCACGACTTTCTAAGTTGGTCTCCGGCGACGTGGGACTCCTTTGTGCAACTTCGGCGAGCACCGTTTCACGCATCCTCGTAGTGCCTGTTTCTGGCACTTCTCTGGGTGCTACCTGCTTCAGTGAGGGCTCTTTGTCTTGCTCGACGTCCCCTCTCTCTTCAGGTCCAATTTGCGACCTCCTGGTCCCTCCTGGGCCCCAGCAGCGTCCAAAAACGCCAAGCGCACGATTTGCGTGTAGCAAGGCTTGTTGGCGTCCTTCCGGCGGGAAAACACTTCTGCACGACTCTCCAAGGCGAGAGGGATCCGTCCACCAAAGGGGAAGTCTCTAGCCCTTTTCGTTCCTGCAGAAACCTCAGCTTCTTCTGTCCAGTCAAAGCTTCTTTGCACCCGCAGCTGGCATTTCCTGGGCATCTGCCCATCTCCGACTTGCTTGTGACTTTTGGACTTGGTCCCCTTGTTCCACAGGTACCCTAGATTGGAAATCCACAGTTGTTGCATTGCTGGTTTGTGTCTTTCCTGCATTATTCCTCTAACACGACTCTTTTGTCCTTAGGGGAACTTTAGTGCACTTTGCACTCACTTTTCAGGGTCTTGGGGAGGGTTATTTTTCTAACTCTCACTATTTTCTAATAGTCCCAGCGACCCTCTACAAGGTCACATAGGTTTGGGGTCCATTCGTGGTTCGCATTCCACTTTTGGAGTATATGGTTTGTGTTGCCCCTATCCCTATGTTTCCCCATTGCATCCTATTGTAACTATACATTGTTTGCACTGTTTTCTAAGACTATACTGCATATTTTTGCTATTGTGTATATATATCTTGTGTATATTTCCTATCCTCTCACTGAGGGTACACTCTAAGATACTTTGGCATATTGTCATAAAAATAAAGTACCTTTATTTTTAGTATAACTGTGTATTGTGTTTTCTTATGATATTGTGCATATGACACTAAGTGGTACTGTAGTAGCTTCACACGTCTCCTAGTTCAGCCTAAGCTGCTCTGCTAAGCTACCATTATCTATCAGCCTAACCTGCTAGACACCCTATACACTAATAAGGGATAACTGGGCCTGGTGCAAGGTGCAAGTACCCCTTGGTACTCACTACAAGCCAGTCCAGCCTCCTACAGTACTTTCCTACACAGGGGTGATGTACAGATTGTAGTGAAGGGAGGGTACATTTCACTTCTTACCATCAGGGCGCATGTCCCCCTGCCCACTGTCCTCTTGGTTTGAAATGCTGTGCTGTGAACTTACCTAGGGCCTTTCTCTTCCATGGATGTGCACCATACACGGGTGCCACAGGATGAGCACACAGTCTGGGTGCATGGGTGGCTGGGTGCTCCTTCAAATCCATTCTGGTTCCCTGTATCAGATGGTCGCACAGGGCAGTGGGGGCCCTTGAGAGGCTGGTGGGTCTTTTGTCAGACGGGGACCCTGCACAGCAAAATTCCTTCCTTTCTGCAAGTCTCCTATTATAGAGGGTTTACTGACCTGTGGGTGGGAGAGGGTTACACTGACCTGTAGGTGGGACAGCGTTATAGTGGCCTGTGGGTGGGGGAGAGTTACACTGACCTGTGTGTGGGAGAGGGTTACACTACCTGTGTGTGAGAGAGGGTTACATTGACCTGTGTGTGGGAGACGGTTATATTGACCTGTGTGTGGGAGAGAGTTACATTGACCTGTGTGTGGGAGAGGGTTACACTACCTGTGTGTGGGAGAGGGTTACACTACCTGTGTGTGGGAGAGGGTTACACTACCTGTGTGTGGGAGAGGGTTGCACTACCTGTGTGTGGGAGAGGGTTCGGGACAGCGTTATAGTGGCCTGTGGGTGTGGGAGAGTTACACTGACCTGTGTGTAGAAGATAGGTACATTGACCTGTGTGCGGGAGAGGGTCGCACTGACCTATGGGTGGGAGAGGGTTACATTGACCTGTGTGTAGGTGAGGATTACACTGGCCTGTGTGTGGCAGGGGGTAACACTGACTTGTGTGTTGGAGAGGGCTAAACTGGCCTGTGGGTGAGAGAGAGTTACACTGACCTGTGTGTAGGTGAGGGTTACACTGGCCTGTGTGTGGCAGGGGGTTACACTGACCTGTGTGTGGGAGAGGGTTACACTACCTGTGTGTGGGAGAGGGTTACACTACCTGTGTGTGGGAGAGGGTTGCACTACCTGTGTGTGGGAGAGGGTTACATTGACCTGTAGGTGGGACAGCGTTATAGTGGCCTGTGGGTGGGGGAGAGTTACACTGACCTGTGTGTAGAAGATAGGTACACTGACCTGTGTGCGGGAGAGGGTCGCACTGACCTATGGGTGGGAGAGGGTTACATTGACCTGTGTGTAGGTGAGGATTACACTGGCCTGTGTGTGGCAGGGGGTAACACTGACTTGTGTGTTGGAGAGGGCTAAACTGGGCTGTGGGTGAGAGAGAGTTACACTGACCTGTGTGTAGGTGAGGGTTACACTGGCCTGTGTGTGGCAGGGGGTTACACTGACCTGTGTGTGGGAGAGGGTTACACTACCTGTGTGTGGGAGAGGGTTACACTACCTGTGTGTGGGAGAGGTTTGCACTATCTGTGTGTGGGAGAGGGTTACATTGACCTGTAGGTGGGACAGCGTTATAGTGGCCTGTGGGTGGAGGAGAGTTACACTGACCTGTGTGCGGGAGAGGGTCGCACTGACCTGTGTGTGGGAGAGTGTTACATAGACCTGTGTATGGAAAGGGTTACACTGAACTGTGTGTGGGAGAGGGTTACACTGACCTGCGTGTAGAAGAGGGTTACACACTTACCAGTGTGTAGGAGGGGATTACACTGACCTGTGTGTAGGAGAGGAATACACTGACCTGTGTGTAGGAGAGGATAACAGTGGTCTGTGGGTGTGAGAGGGTTACACTGACCTGTGTATGGGAGAGGGTTACCTTGACCTGTGTATGGGAGAGGGAATCCTGTTAACTTCAACTACTGGCTGAATCATGTTAACATCTGTGAAGACTGCTTTTAGTTGGACCTCTTATGATTTGGTCACAGAATGTGATTAATTATTTGAATCTGGTTAAAATTCATGTAAATTTTATATTAGAACTTTAGGTTTGTAAGATAATTTATATATTTTGATATGGATTTATTCTTGTGTTTAATAAATTGTTCATTTGATTTAATTTGCCACATACCCATTTCTATTTTTGTGTAAAAATATTCTGTTATAAGATAACATGCCTACATTGATATATAATTCAATATTGACTTTGCTAAAATTTAGGAACTTTCATATATGTGTGCTCCGCTAACTGTTTTTTGGTTTGTGAATAACTGGCTTAAATGTGTTTTATCCCAGTATACGTACTTTGGCGTGTTTGAGCACCGTCTATCCAGACTTTCGAACTGATAGGAATGTGCAGCTAAGAACTAGTCATTGTTGCCATAATCTTCAGTATGGGAGAAGGTTACACTGACCTGTGTATGGGAGAGTGTTACCCTGACCTGTGTACGGGAGAGGGTTACACTGACCTGTGGATGGGAGAGTGTTACCCTGACCTGTGTACGGGACAGGATTACCCTGACCTGTGGACGGGAGAGGGTTACCCTGACCTGTGTATGGGAGAGGGTTACCCTGACCTGTGGATGGGAGAGGGTTACACTGACCTGTGTATGGGAGAGGGTTACCCTGACCTGTGTATGGGAGAGGGTTACCCTGACCTGTGTATGGGAGAGGGTTACCCTGACCTGTGTATGGGAGAGGGTTACCCTGACCTGTGTATGGGAGAGGGTTACCCTGACCTGTGTATGGGAGAGGGTTACCCTGACTTGTGTATGGGAGAGGGTTACACTGACCTGTGGATTGGACAGGATTACCCTGACCTGTGTATGGGAGAGGGTTACACTGACCTGTGTATGGGAGAGGGTTACCCTGACTTGTGTATGGGAGAGGGTTACACTGACCTGTGGATGGGAGAGGGTTATCCTGACCTGTGGGTGAAAGAGGGCCACACTGACCTGTGTGTGTGTCAGGGTTTCACTGACCCGTGTGTGGGAGAGGGTTACCCTCATGTGTGAATGGGAGAGATTACACTTACCTGCGCATGTGAGGTGTCTCAAATTCCGCCCTTTCTATTTGGCTCTTGTTCTCCTGCCAAGTGCTCCTGGCTCTGACCCCACCTCCCCCCATCTTTCATGCCTCTTCTGTGTCATAAAGTGTTTGGCCTGGCTCTCTGAGCTAACTCAGCAAGCCTATTGTTAATCACCACCCTTTAATAAACTGATCATGCAGGTTGCCTGCAGAATCGGAGGATGCCCAGACCCCGCCAGCTTTGAATAGTACACAGTTAAACAATCAGTCAATCAGTCAACTTGTAGAGTGCAACTTGTCAGCCGCGAGGGTATCCAGGCGCTGGCAGGGTCAGAGTCGAAGAGCTGTGTTTTCAGCGTCCTATGGAACTCCTGTATGGAGGGGAGGTCTGTAGGTGCAGGGGGGAAGCTGTTCCAGATTTTGGATGCAAGGTAGGAGAAGGAGCGTCCTTTTTCTCAGCTGCTTTGTATGCAGGTGGATGAGCCAGCGTGAGGGAGACGGAGCGGCGGTGTCTTGAGGGTTTGTGGAATCTCAGGCGGTGGTTGATGTAGGCGGGCGTAGAGTCGTGCAGGGCCCTGAAAGATAGGGTGAGGACCTTGAACTGGCATCTCTTCTGAACCGGGAGCCAGTGCAGCTTTTCGAGGTGGGAGGTGGTGTGGGTGCGACAAGGGAGATTCCGAATGACTCTTGCTGCAGCGTTCAGGATAGTCTGTAGTCTTTGAAGTAGGTGGGTCTCAATTCCCACACAGAGGGTGATTCCGTAGACCAGTAGCCTGTTAGCAAGGGCTCAGGTGATAGTGTGTCCCTTGTTTTGGAGAATCCACTTGAAAATCTTCTGTAACAGGCACAGGATGAAGAAGCAGGAGGATGACACTGTGTTGACCCGGGCCACATGGTAAGCTTGCTGTCCAGGATGATACAGAGATTCCTAGCATGCGCGGCTGTGGTTAGCGTGGGCCCCAGTTCTATTGGCCACCAGGAGGTGCCCAAAAGGGTGTTGTCGCTGCCGAAGTTCAATACTTTCAGCTTATCTGTGTTGAACTTGAGGCAGTTATTTCTCATCCAATTGGCAACACTGGTCATGCATCAGTGGAAATTGGTTCTGGCAGAGGAGTAGTTTTCGGAGAGGGAGAGGATGAGTTGTGTGTAGTCGATGTAGGATACACTTATGGCAGCAAAAGCAAAGCAAAACACAAATGATGGACGGAATGCAGAATCAATCAAACATTCACCCCCAGTCACAGATCTGGGTTTAATCCATTGTTCTTTTGCTCACCACGCCACCTTAGTTTAGACCCAGCCATATGCAAATCAACCTTGACCCTGTTCCTCATGGGAACAGTCCAGCCCGAACTGCCAAGCCAGGTCCTCCCTGGACCGGAAACAAGCCAGGCTAGCTTGAATCCAGTGGCATAGTGAGCCCGGAACCCACGTCTGGGCATACCCGGCGCACTTATGGCAGCAAAAGCAAAGCAAAACACAAATTAATATAATATTGAGCCCATGGGATCTGACTATGTTGGCAGAGGGGACATGTAGATGTTGAAGAAGGTGGAGCTGCAAGATGAGCCTTAAGGTACTCCGCAGGTGATTGGTGTTGGCTCTGAGGTGAAGGGTGGAAGGTGTTCTGTCAGTAAGAAAGGAGGCAATCCATCTGAAGGCAGATTCTTGGATGCCTATGTCGTGAAGCTAACGATGAATATGTGATGGGAGACAGTGTCGAAGGCTGCTGAGAGATTGAGGAGGATAAGGGCGGCTGTCTCTTATTTGTCAAGGAGGACACAGATGTCGACTGGGACCGTGATCAGGGCTGCCTCATCCAGATTCAGAGTCATCCAGGTGATTGTGTTCAGGTAGATGGTGAGTTGTTGGTTGGTGGCATTTTCTATGACTTTGTCTGGGAAAGGTGAGCAGGGAGATGGGTCTGTAGTTGCTGAGTTTGTTGGGATCTGCTTAAGGTTTCTTCAGCTGGGGCTTGATTTCTGTGTGCTTCCAGTCCAGTCCCATTTCCAGATTAGCAGATCCAGGGTCTGAAAATATAATAGAAACACCCGGCCTTTGACCATTACATTGTGTTCTCTTTAAGAGAGAAGTTTGGACTTCATTCATTCTGTAGCTGGAAGCAGCTGGAGCGCTCTGGCTTTCATGCTCTGTTTCACGTGAACTAATTATGTGTGCCTTAAAGTCCTACTCTTTGTTGGAAATGCAAAGGTCTGATTGGACATTGATTTATAAAGTGATAGCTAGTTGTGATTCTGAGTTCTGAGTTCTGAATGTCGAATCCTCATCACACCACAGATTAAGCCTTGGACTGTGCTCCCTTGCTGGGTGGAGAGCTAAAGGGCTCTATGTGGTATTCAGTTTGGGCCAATATTACAGAGACCCCAGGACACCAGCGGTAAACAAGTCCCATTCCCGGTCCCATGTCACTGTTGGAGCCCAGTAGCTCCTGACTGCCCTGGGACCCTTGGAGTCAGGTCTCACAAACCACCTTTTACTCCTGGCCACCTCTGCTGTTCTGTGCCGAATGCTAGGCAGCCTCTCTTCAGGTAAACAAGAATCTCTGATGTTCTAAGACTGAGTCTTGGTGCACTGTTGTGACGACAAAGACGCATGGCTGCTCTTCTGAGCCTGGTTCTGGGAGCCCAGAATCAAGAACAGAACAGCATGAATGCTTGTATAGCTGCCTGAATGTTTGAGTGATCGTGGCAGCCATCTTTGTAAGGTAAAGGAGAGTGTCTCCTGTTCTATGACTGAACTTTGCAGCCATCTTTGTAAAGGAAACAGCATGTGTTCTGTTCTATGCTGGATCCTTCGCACTGTTTTTTGCAGGTAAACAAGGCTGTCTGCCCTTCTAATCCTGAACCTAGGGAACATCTTTTGGAGGTGAACAAATATGTCTGCTCTGTCTATATCTGATCAGAATGTGATCTGACCGACGACCGACCCTGTGTTCCCTTGGTGGGCCAGTAAACCTATGTCTCTGCTGTTCTATCCCTGATCCTGCCACCATCTTTGGAAGACCCAGAATCACATCTGCTGTTCCTGCTACTGTCTCTGTGAGGATAAACAGCCAGGCCTGCTGTGCTAAGCCTACATTTGGGTGGCCTCGTTTTGTGAATAACAAAGCATCTCGGCCGGTGGCTTCCACCAGGACTCAGGCCATCTCCAATCTACCCTGGACTCTGCTTTCTAAAATGCACATATTTTCTGTAATATTTATGTCTGGTGCATTCTGTGAGGGTGTGCGCTGCTGCAGATAATGTATGCGGTGCAAGAATAGTTTCAAGGTATTCTCAGTGATGGTCATAGACAGGTGTAGGAAGTGTAGGAATGACAGAGCCGGTTTGTCCACAGGGGAGAAGGCGAGAATGAAATGTCAAAAGTGATTTGACGGGAAGCAGATGACACATGGGGAGAAGGCGTCTTTGCAAGGAGAGGGTGACCTGTGAGGTGCTGCCAGGGTGTCTGCTCAGACTGTTCTCTGCCTTGCAACAGTGAGACAGGGTGTAGGAGGCTGACCTGGTCTGTAGTGGGTACCAAGGGGTACTTACACTTTATACCAGGTCACGTTATCCCTTATTAGTAGATTAGTAGTGTTCTAGCAGCTTAGGCTGATAGAGGTAGCTATAGCAGAGCAGCTTAGGCTGAACTAGGAGACATGCAAAGCTCCTGCAATACCACTTATAGTTACACAATACTTACAAGTAGAGACAATACTCAGTGTTACCAAAAATAAAGGTAGTTTATATGGGTGACAGAGTACCAAAAATATCTTAGAGGCAATACTCCTTCTGGAGGTAAGTATTATACACAATATATATACTAGACATAAAGTAAGTAGTTAGACATAGGATAGTGCAAACAATAGGAAATGCTATAGAATGCAATGGCAGAAAATAGGTCTAGGGGCAACACAAACCATATACTAAGAAAGTGGAATGCGAATCACGAATTCCCCCCTAGACAAGTGTAGTGTGTGCAGAATCGCTGGGAGAGTAAGAAACCCACAAAGATGAGTAAAATACCCCACCCCAGAGCCCAGAAAACAGGAGTAAAGCACTGCAAGTTTAATTAGGACACACTACACTTCGTGATTGGGATTATTGCAAGAACCAACCACGTTTGCAAACATCAAACAGTGGATTCCTGGACCTGAAGACCTGCAAAAGAAGGGGACCAAGTCCAGAAGTTGAAAGAAGTTCCAGGAAGGACAGGAGCCTCTGCCAACCCAGAAGAGGGTGCAAAAGAAGAGTCCGGGTTGGACGAAGACTGCAGGAATGCACCCTAGGAAGATGCCAGTGGGTTCCTGCATGATGCAAAGGATGTCTCACGTCGTGAAGTTGGATGCAGGTGAGTTTTGGGGCTGGATTCCTCCAACAAGCCTTAGTTCCGGCAAAGTCGCGTTTTGCATCAACTAGGTACCATCTGAACCCAGGAGGGATCTAGGGGCCTCAACTCTGTGTGAGAAGGAAGAGGGGCCTCTCAGCACCTCAAAGAGCCCTCAGAGCACCAGATAGCACCCACGAGAGTCCCAGGACACGGGGACAAAGGAGGTGCAAAATGCAGTTGGTGCAGCACTACAAAGAAAGGTCCAATGCTGCCGGAGAACAACTCAGCGAGTTGAGCGTCACAGGATAGAGTGCTGGGGACCTGGGCCAGGCTGTGCATGAAGGAATTTAGCAAATAGTGCACAGAGGCCTCAGGAGGTGAAGAAGACGTGGTGCACAGGGGTACCGTCGTTCTGGGAGAAGACAAGGTCTTACCTCCTCCAAATTGCGACAGCAGGACCTCAGGATGGTATGTGTCGATGGAGTCCACCCTCTGTGTACCAAGGAGTACACTTGTTGCCAGAAGAGGAGTCCAAGAGAACCGGTTGTCGACTGAGAAGGTGCCTGCATGAGCAGGGAAGTGACTCCGTCACCCCACGGGAGATTTCTTTGGTCCTTCGGGTGCAGGGTGAAGACAGGGAGTCCTCAGAGCGTGCACACCATGGAAACTGTTGCAGTTGCTGGCTGGAGCTGAAGTTGCAGAAGAAAAGTATCCCTTGTGGATACTTTGTTGCTGTTACAGCAGTTCCTGGAGCAGGCTGCGGTTGATCCAAGGTCAGAGGATGAAGTAGTAGTTGCAGAGGATTCCTGCTGGAAACTTGCATGAAGAATCTGAAGAGAACCCACAGGAGAGACCCTAAATAGCCCTGAGAGGGGGATTGGGTACCTTATCAGGTATGGACCTATCAGGAGGGGTCTCTGATGTCACCTGCTGGCACTGGCCACTCAGAGGCCTCCAGAGTGCCCCCACACATTTCAAAGCAAGATGGCTGAAGTCTGGGACACACTGGAGGAGCTCTGGGCACCACCCCTAGGGTGGTGATGGACAGGGGAGTGGTCACTCCCCTTTCCTTTGTCCAGTTTCACGCCAGAGTAGGGGCTGGGGGATCCCTGAACCGGTGTAGACTGGCTTATGCAAGGTGGGAACCATCTGTGCCCCTCAAAGCATTTCCAGAGGCTGGGGGAGGCTACCCCTCCCCAGCCTGTAACACCTGTTTCCAAAGGGAGAGGGTGTAACACACTGCTCCCAAAGGAAAAACTTTGTTCTGTCTTCCTGGGACTGAGCTGCTCAGACCCGAGGAGGGCAGAACCCTGTCTGTGAGTGTGAGAAAGTAGCCTCTTTCTAGCCTTGTTACCCCCACTTTTGGCCTGTTTGTGAGTGTATGTCAGGGTGTTTTCACTGTCTCACTGGGATCCTGCTAGCCAGGGCCCAGTGCTCATAGTGAAAACCCTATGTTTTCAGTATGTTTGTTATGTGTCACTGGGACCCTGCTAGTCAGGACCCCAGTGCTCATAAGTTTGTGGCCTATATGTATGTGTTCCCTGTGTGGTGCCTAACTGTCTCACTGAGGCTCTGCTAACCAGAACCTCAGTGGTTATGCTCTCTCATTTCTTTCAAATTGTCACTAACAGGCTAGTGACCAATTTTACCAATTTATATTGGCTTACTGGAACACCCTTATAATTCCCTAGTATATGGTACTAAGGTACCCAGGGTATTGGGGTTCCAGGAGATCCCTATGGGCTGCAGCATTTCTTTTGTCACCCATAGGGAGCTCTGACAATTCTTACACAGGCCTGCCACTGCAGCCTGAGTGAAATAACGTCCACATTATTTCCCAGCCATTTTACACTGCACTTAAGTAACTTATAAGTCACCTATATGTCTAAGCTTTACCTGGTAAAGGTTGGGTGCTAAGTTACTTAGTGTGAGGGCACCCTGGCACTAGCCAAGGTGCCCCCACATTGTTCAGGGCCAATTCCCCGGACTTTGTGACTCTGCCATCTTGGAAACAGAGGTGCTGCTGGCACACTGGACTGCTCTGAGTGGCCAGTGCCACCAGGTGACGTCAGAGACTCCTTCTGATAGGCTCCTTCAGGTGTTGCTAGCCTATCCTCTCTCCTAGGTAGCCAAACCCTCTTTTCTGGCTATTTAGGGTCTCTGTCTCTTGGGATTCCTTAGATAACGAATGCAAGAGCTCATCCGAGTTCCTCTGCATCTCTCTCTTCACCTTCTGCCAAGGAATCGACTGCTGACCGCGCTGGAAGCCTGCAAAACTGCAACATAGTAGCAAAGACGACTACTGCAGCTCTGTAACGCTGATCCAGCCGCCTTCTCGACTGCTTTCCTGGTGGTGCATGCTGTGGGGGTAGTCTGCCTCCCCTCTGCACTAGAAGCTCCGAAGAAATCTCCCGTGGGTCGACGGAATCGTCCCCCTGCAACCGCAGGCACCAAAGAACTGCATCACCGGTACCTTGGGTCTCCTCTCAGCGCGACGAGCGAGGTCCCTTGTGTAGGAAAGTACCATCTTGCCTGGCATGTTACCCCCATTTTTCACTGTATATATGTTGTTTTAGTTGTATGTGTCACTGGGACCCTGTCACCCAGGGCCCCAGTGCTCATAAGTGTGCCTGAATGTGTTACCTGTGTAGTGACTAACTGTCTCACTGAGGCTCTGCTAATCAGAACCTCAGTGGTTATGCTCTCTCATTTCTTTCAAATTGTCACTAACAGGCTAGTGACCAATTTTACCAATTTACATTGGCTTACTGGAACACCCTTATAATTCCCTAGTATATGGTACTGAGGTACCCAGGGTATTGGGGTTCCAGGAGATCCCTATGGGCTGCAGCATTTCTTTTGCCACCCATAGGGAGCTCTGACAATTCTTACACAGGCCTGCCACTGCAGCCTGTGTGAAATAACGTCCACGTTATTTCACAGCCATTTTACACTGCACTTCAGTAACTTATAAGTCACCTATATGTCTAACCTTTATCTGGTAAAGGTTGGGTGCTAAGTTACTTAGTGTGTGGGCACCCTGGCACTAGCCAAGGTGCCCCCACATTGTTCAGGGCCAATTCCCCGGACTTTGTGAGTGCGGGGACACCATCACACGCGTGCACTTCATATAGGTCACTACCTATATGTAGCTTCACAATGGTAACTCCGAATATGGCCATGTAATATGACTATGATCATGGAATTGCCCCCTCTATACCATCCTGGCATAGTTGGCACAATCCCATGATCCCAGTGGTCTGTAGCACAGACCCTGGTACTGCCAAACTGCCTTTCCCGGGGTTTCACTGCAGCTGCTGCTGCTGCCAACCCCTCAGACAGGCATCTGCCCTCCTGGGGTCCAGCCAGGCCTGGTCCAGGATGGCAGAACAAAGGACTTCCTCTGAGAGAGGGTGTTACACCCTCTCCCTTTGGAAAATGGTGTGAAGGCAGGGGAGGAGTAGCCTCCCCCAGCCTCTGGAAATGCTTTCATGGGCACATTTGGTGCCCATTTCTGCATAAGCCAGTCTACACCGGTTCAGGTACCCCTTAGCCCTGCTCTGGCGCGAAACTGGACAAAGGAAAGGGGAGTGACCACTCCCCTGACCTGTACCTCCCCTGGGAGGTGCCCAGAGCTCCTCCAGTGTGCTCCAGACCTCTGCCATCTTGGAAACAGAGGTGCTGCTGACACACTGGACTGCTCTGAGTGGCCAGTGCCACTAGGTGACGTCAGAGACTCCTTGTGATAGGCTCCTTCAGGTGTTGCTAGCCTATCCTCTCTCCTAGGTAGCCAAACCCTCTTTTCTGGCTATTTAGGGTCTCTGTCTCTTGGGATTCCTTAGATAACGAATGCAAGAGCTCATCCGAGTTCCTCTGCATCTCTCTCTTCACTTTCTGCCAAGGAATCGACTGCTGACCGCGCTGGAAGCCTGCAAACCTGCAACATAGTAGCAAAGACGACTACTGCAACTCTGTAACGCTGATCCTGCCGCCTTCTCGACTGTTTTCCTGTTGGTGCATGCTGTGGGGGTAGTCTGCCTCCTCTCTGCACTAGAAGCTCCGAAGAAATCTCCCGTGGGTCAACGGAATCTTCCCCCTGCAACCGCAGGCACCAAAAAGCTGCATTACCGGTCCCTTGGGTCTCCTCTCAGCACGACGAGCGAGGTCCCTCGAATCCAGCAACTCTGTCCAAGTGACTCCCACAGTCCAGTGACTCTTCAGCCCAAGTTTGGTGGAGGTAAGTCCTTGCCTCACCTCGCTGGGCTGCATTGCTGGGAACCGCGACTTTGCAAGCTACTCCGGCCCCTGTGCACTTCCGGCGGAAATCCTTTGTGCACAGCCAAGCCTGGGTCCACGGCACTCTAACCTGCATTGCACGACTTTCTAAGTTGGTCTCCGGCGACGTGGGACTCCTTTGTGTAACTTCGGGTGAGCACCGTTTCACGCATCCTCGTAGTGCCTGTTTCTGGCACTTCTCTGGGTGCTACCTTCTGCTAAGAGGGCTCCTTGTCTTGCACGACGTCCCCTCTACCTCCTGGTCCAATTTGCGACCTCCTGGTCCCTCCGCCACAGCAGCATCCAAAAACGCTAACCGCACAATTTGCAGCTAGCAAGGCTTGTTGGCGTTTTTTCGGCGGGAAAACACTTCTGCACGACTCTCCACGGCAAGAGGGATCCGTCCACCAAAGGGAAAGTCTCTAGCCCTTTTCGTTCCTGCAGAAACCTCAGCTTCTTCTGTCCAGTAGAAGCTTCTTTGCACCCACAGCTGGCATTTCCTGGGCATCTGCCCATCTCCGACTTGCTTGTGACTTTTGGACTTGGTCCCCTTGTTCCACAGGTACCCTCAACTGGAAATCCATCGTTGTTGCATTGTTGGTTTGTGTCTTTCCTGCCTTATTCCCCTATCACGACTTCTTTGTCCTTTGGGGAACTTTAGTGCACTTTGCACTCACTTTTCAGGGTCTTGGGGTGGGCTATTTTTCTAACCCTCACTATTTTCTAATAGTCCCAGTGACCCTCTACAAGGTCACATAGGTTTGGGGTCCATTCGTGATTCACATTCCACTTTTGGAGTATATGGTTTGTGTTGCCCCTATCCCTATGTGTCTCCATTGCATCCTATTGTAACTATACATTGTTTGCACTGTTTTCTAATACTATTACTGCATATTTTGGTATTGTGTATATATATCTTGTGTATATTTCCTATCCTCTCACTGAGGGTACACTCTGAGATACTTTGGCATATTGTCATAAAAATAAAGTACCTTTATTTTTAGTATAACTGAGTATTGTGTTTTCTTATGATATTGTGCATATGACACTAAGTGGTAATGTAGGAGCTTCACTCGTCTCCTAGTTCAGCCTAAGCTGCTCTGCTAAGCTACCATTATCTATCAGCCTATGCTGCTAGACACCCTATACACTAATAAGGGATAACTGGGCCTGGTGCAAGGTGCAAGTACCCCTAGGTACTCACTACAAGCCAGTCCAGCCTCCTACACCTTGAATCCATCAACTCTGTCCAAGTGACTCCCACAGTCCAGTGACTCTTGATTCCAAGTTTGGTGGAGGTAAGTCCTTGCCTCCCCACGCCAGACTGCATTGCTGGGAACCGCGACTTTTGCAGCTACTCCGGCCCCTGTGCACTTCCGGCAGAAATCCTTTGTGCACAGCAAAGGCCTGGGTCCACGGCACTCTAACCTGCATTGCACGACTTTCTAAGTTGGTCTCCGGCGACGTGGGACTCCTTTGTGTAACTTCGGGTGAGCACCGTTTCACGCATCTTTGTAGTGCCTGTTTCTGGCACTTCTCCGGGTGCTACCTGCTGCTAAGAGGGTTCTTTGACTTGCTCGACGACCCCTCTACCTCCCGGTCCAATTTGCGACCTCCTGGTCCCTTCTGGGCCACAGCAGCATCCAAAAACGCTAACCGCACAATTTGCAGCTAGCAAGGCTTGTTGGCGTTCTTTCGGCGGGAAAACACTTCTGCACAACTCTCCACGGCGAGAGGGATCCGTCCACCAAAGGGAAAGTCTCTAGCCCTTTTCATTCCTGCAGAAACCTCAGCTTCTTCTGTCCAGTAGAAGCTTCTTTACACCCGCAGCTGGCATTTCCTGGGCATCTGCCCATCTCCGACTTGCTTGTGACTTTTGGACTTGGTCCCCTTGTTCCACAGGTACCCTCGACTGGAAATCCATTGTTGTTGCATTGTTGGTTTGTGTCTTTCCTGCCTTATTCCCCTATCACGACTTCTTTGTCCTTTGGGGAACTTTAGTGCACTTTGCACTCACTTTTCAGGGTCTTGGGGTGGGCTATTTTTCTAACCCTCACTATTTTCTAATAGTCCCAGCGACCCTCTACAAGGTCACATAGGTTTGGGGTCCATTCGTGATTCACATTCCACTTTTGGAGTATATGGTTTGTGTTGCCCCTATCCCTATGTGTCTCCATTGCATCCTATTGTAACTCTACATTGTTTGCACTGTTTTCTAATACTATTACTGCATATTTTGGTATTGTGTATATATATCTTGTGTATATTTCCTATCCTCTCACTGAGGGTACACTCTGAGATACTTTGGCATATTGTCATAAAAATAAAGTACCTTTATTTTTAGTATAACTGAGTATTGTGTTTTCTTATGATATTGTGCATATGACACTAAGTGGTACTGTAGGAGCTTCACTTGTCTCCTAGTTCAGCCTAAGCTGCTCTGCTAAGCTACCATTATCTATCAGCCTATGCTGCTAGACACCCTATACACTAATAAGGGATAACTGGGCCTGGTGCAAGGTGCAAGTACCCCTAGGTACTCAATACAAGCCAGTCCAGCCTCCTACACCTTGAATCCAGCAACTCTGTCCAAGTGACTCCCACATTCCAGTGACTCTTCAGTCCAAGTTTGGTGGAGGTAAGTCCTAGCCTCCCCACGCCAGACTGCATTGCTGGGAACTGCGACTTTTGCAGCTACTCTGGCCTCCGTGCACTTCGGGCGGAAATCCTTTGTGCACAGTCCAGCCTGGGTCCACGGCACTCTAACCTGCATTGCACGACCTCCTAAGTTGTTCTCCGGCGACATGGGACTCCTTTGTGCGACTTCGGGTGAGCACAGTTTCACGCATCCTCGTAGTGCCTGTTTCTGGCACTTCTGCGGGGGCTGCCTGCTGCTGAGAGGGCTCCTTGTCTTGCTCGACGCCCCCTCTGTCCCCTGACGCAATTGGCGACATCCTGGTCCCTCCTGGGCCACAGCAGCATCCAAAAACCCTTACCGCACGATTTGCAGCTAGCAAGGCTTGTTGGCGGTCTTTCGGCGGGAAAACACTTCTGCACGACTCTCCACGGCGTGCGGGACCGTCCTCCAAAGGGGAAGTCTCTAGCCCTTGTCGCTCTTGCAGAAACCTACGCTTCTACTGTCCAGTAGCAGCATCTTTGCACCCACAGCTGGCATTTCATGGGCATCTGCCCATCTCCGACTTGCTTGTGACTTTTGGACTTGGTCCCCTTGTTCCACAGGTACCCTCGACTGGAAATCCATTGTTGTTGCATTGCTGGTTTGTGTCTTTCCTGCAGAATTCCCCTTTCACGACTTCTATGTCCTTTGGGGAACTTTAGTGCACTTTGCACTCACTTTTCAGGGTCTTGGGGTGGGCTATTTTTCTAACCCTTACTATTTTCTAATAGTCCCAGCGACCCTCTACAAGGTCACATAGGTTTGGGGTCCATTCGTGGTTCGCATTCCACTTTTGGAGTATAAGGTTTGTGTTGCCCCTATCCCTATGTGTCTCTGTTGCATCCTATTGTAACTATACATTGTTTGCACTGTTTTCTAATACTATTACTGCATATTTTGGTATTGTGTACATCTATCTTGTGTATATTTGCTATCCTCATACTGAGGGTACTCACTGAGATACTTTTGGCATATTGTCATAAAAATAAACTACCTTTATTTTTAGTATATCTGTGTATTGTGTTTTCTTATGATATTGTGCATATGACACTTGTGGTACTGTAGGAGCTTCACTCGTCTCCTAGTTCAGCCTAAGCTGCTCTGCTAAGCTACCATTATCTATCAGCCTATGCTGCTAGACACCCTATACACTAATAAGGGATAACTGGGCCTGGTGCAAGGTGTAAGTACCCCTAGGTACTCACTACAAGCCAGTCCAGCCTCCTACATTGGTTGTGCAGCGGTGGGATAAGTGCTTTGAGACTACTTACCACTCTTGTCATTGTACTTTTCATAAGAGAAAAATATACAAAACAAGTTCAGTGTATATACACATAGCCAAAAAGTTTTGCATTTCCTCTTTTCACTCTTTTCTAAGTGCTGAAAAGTACTTCTAAACTTTCTAAAAAGTTCTAAAAAGTTTTAAAAGTTTTTTTTCTCTGTCTTTCTAAAAGCTCTGACAAACTTATTTCTCTTTTTCTATCACTTTAACTCTCTCTAAAAATGTCTGGCACAGGCCAAAATGTTGATCTGTCCAAACTTGCATATGAGCACCTTAGCTGGAAAGGAGCAAGGAGTCTCTGCATAGAGAGAGGTTTGAGTGTAGGGAAGAATCCTTCCTTGGAACTGTTACTTAACATGCTTAGAGAACAGGATAAGGCTAGAAGTGCCCCATCTGTAGAAAAAGTAGCTAATGGTTCCCAATCTGATCCAGGGACTCCCCCAGGAAAAGATTCAGGAAAGAAACTTCCTAGCCTGCCCATTACTAGACAGTCTAGCATAGTTGGTAATGATGAAGAGCCACACCATACAAATAGTGTTGTCTCACATCATAGCAAAAGCATTTATTCTCACCACAGTGGTACTGATGTTTCTGTGAGCCAAGCTGTTAGGGTGCCCTCTGTAAGGGACAGGTCTCCTTCTGTCCATTCTCACCATACTTCTGTTTCAAGGCATGTCCCTCCCACCCACCCTGATGACAGATTGTTAGAAAGGGAACTCAATAGATTGAGAGTGGAACAAACCAGACTGAAGCTCAAGAAGCAACAGCTGGATTTGGATAGACAGACCTTAGAAGTAGAGAAGGAGAGACAGAAGTTGGGTTTAGAAACCCATGGTGGCAGCAGCAGTATTCCCCATAGTCATCCTGCAAAAGAGCATGATTCCAGTAATCTGCACAAGATAGTTCCCCCTTATAAGGAGGGGGATGACATTAACAACTGGTTTGCTGCACTTGAGAGGGCCTGTGTTGTACAGGATGTCCCTCAAAGGCAGTGGGCTGCTATCCTATGGCTATCATTTAGTGGAAAAGGTAGGGATAGGCTCCTTACTGTAAAAGAAAATGAAGCTAATGATTACAAAGTTCTTAAGAATGCACTCCTGGATGGTTATGGCTTAACCACTGAACAATACAGGATAAAGTTCAGAGAGACCAAAAAGGAGTCTTCACAAGACTGGGTTGATTTCATTGACCATTCAGTGAAGGCCTTGGAGGGGTGGTTACATGGCAGTAAAGTTACTGATTATGACAGCCTGTATAACTTGATCCTGAGAGAGCATATTCTTAATAATTGTGTGTCTGATTTGTTGCACCAGTACTTGGTGGACTCTGATCTGACCTCTCCCCAAGAATTGGGAAAGAAGGCAGACAAATGGGTCAGAACAAGGGTGAACAGAAAAGTTCATACAGGGGGTGACAAAGATGGCAACAAGAAGAAGGATGGTAAGTCTTCTGACAAGGGTGGGGACAAATCTAAAAATGAGTCTTCATCAGGCCCACAAAAAAACTCTGGTGGGGGTGGTGGGCCCAAATCCTCTTCTAATCAAAACAAGGAAAAGAAACCATGGTGCTATTTATGTAAAATAAAAGGCCATTGGACTACAGATCCCAGTTGTCCAAAGAAAAGCACCAAGCCTCCTACCACTACAACCCCTACTGCTACACCTAGTGTCCCTACTAATAGCAGTGGTGGTGGGAGCAAACCTACTAATAGCCAATCCAAGGGAGTAGCTGGGCTCACTATTGGTAACTTAGTTGGGGTTGGTCTTGTTAGGGAGACCACAGAGGCTATATTAGTCTCTGAGGGGGCTATTGATTTAGCCACCTTAGTTGCTTGTCCCCTTAATATGGATAAGTACAAGCAGCTACCCCTAATAAATGGTGTTGAGGTTCAGGCCTACAGGGACACTGGAGCCAGTGTAACTATGGTCTTAGAGAAACTGGTCCACCCTGAACAACACCTACTTGGTCACCAGTACCAAGTAACCGATGCTCACAACAACACACTTAGCCACCCCATGGCTGTTGTAAATCTCAACTGGGGGGGGGGGTTACTGGTCCAAAGAAAGTTGTGGTAGCTTCAGATTTACCTGTAGACTGTCTATTAGGGAATGATTTGGAGACATCAGCTTGGTCAGATGTGGAGTTGGAGGCCCATGCAGCAATGCTGGGCATCCCAGGGCATATTTTTGCTTTGACAAGGGCTCAGGCCAAAAAGCAAAAAGGACAGGGAAGCTTGGATCCTGGAACAATGGACCAAGTGCTCCCTAAAGCTAGGGCTAGTAGAAGCAAACCACTTCCTACTATCCCTCCCTCTACAGTGGATTCTACTTCTGAGGAAGAAGAATTCCCTCCCTGTGCAGAACCTACACCAGAGGAGCTTAAAGAAGACACTGCTGAGCTTTTGGGTGAAGGGGGGCCTGCCAGGGAGGAGCTGAGTGTGGCACAGCAAACCTGTCCCACATTAGAGGGTCTCAGACAGCAAGCTGTCAAACAGGCTAATGGGGATGTCAGTGACTCTCACAGAGTTTACTGGGAGGACAACCTCTTGTACACTGAGCATAGGGATCCTAAACCTGGATCTGCCAGGAGATTAGTGATTCCTCAGGAGTACAGAAAGTTCCTCCTAACACTGGCACATGACATTCCCCTAGCTGGGCATCTAGGACAAATGAAAACTTGGGACAGACTGGTTCCATTGTTTCATTGGCCTAGGATGTCTGAGGACACAAAGGAATTGTGTAAGTCCTGTGAAACCTGTCAAGCCAGTGGCAAGACAGGTGGCACCCCAAAGGCACCCCTTATTCCACTGCCTGTGGTTGGGGTTCCCTTTGAAAGGGTAGGGGTTGACATAGTTGGCCCCCTTGACCCTCCTACTGCTTCAGGCAATAGGTTTATCTTGGTGGTAGTGGACCATGCCACAAGATATCCTGAAGCTATTCCTTTAAGGACCACTACAGCACCTGCAGTGGCAAAGGCCCTCCTGGGAATATTTTCCAGGGTGGGCTTCCCAAAGGAAGTGGTATCAGACAGGGGAAGCAATTTCATGTCTGCATACTTAAAGGCCATGTGGAAGGAGTGTGGTGTAACTTACAAGTTCACTACACCCTATCATCCACAAACAAATGGACTGGTGGAGAGATTTAATAAAACTCTCAAAGGCATGATTATGGGTCTCCCTGAAAAACTCCGCAGGAGATGGGATATCCTTCTACCATGCCTCCTTTTTGCCTACAGGGAGGTACCCCAGAAAGGAGTGGGCTTCAGCCCCTTTGAACTTCTTTTTGGACACCCTGTTAGGGGTCCACTCACACTTGTAAAGGAGGGTTGGGAACAACCTTTAAAAGCTCCTAAGCAGGATATTGTGGATTATGTACTTGGCCTCAGATCAAGGATGGCTGAGTACATGAAAAAGGCCAGCAAAAACCTTCAGGCCAGCCAAGAGCTCCAGAAGCAATGGCATGATCAGAAGGCTGTTTTGGTTCAGTACCA
Organism: Pleurodeles waltl; assembly: GCF_031143425.1. Lineage (NCBI taxonomy): Eukaryota > Metazoa > Chordata > Amphibia > Caudata > Salamandridae > Pleurodeles > Pleurodeles waltl. Next base: position 35,658,282 of record NC_090438.1, on the reverse strand, counting down.
ACCAGGGCAGAAAGTGTGGGTCTTGGAGCCTGTGGCCCCAAGAGCACTCCAAGATAAATGGAGTGGTCCACACATAATTGTTGAGAAAAAGGGTGAAGTCACCTATTTGGTTGACTTAGGCACTGCAAGGAGTCCCCTTAGGGTGCTCCATGTAAACCGCCTGAAACCCTACTATGACAGGGCTGATCTCACCCTGCTCATGGCAACAGATGAGGGACAGGAAGAAGACAGTGATCCTCTACCTGATCTCTTCTCTTCCACAGAACAAGATGCTCTTGTGGAAGGTGTAGTTTTGGCTGATTGTCTTACTGCTGAGCAGAAAGACAATTGCATAAACCTCCTAGATCAATTCTCTGAACTCTTCTCTACTGTGCCAGGGACCACTTCTTGGTGTGAGCACACTATAGATACTGGAGACAGTTTACCTGTCAAAAGTAAGATCTATAGGCAGCCTGACCATGTCAGGGACTGCATAAAGCAAGAGGTCCAGAAAATGTTAAAACTAAGAGTGGTTGAGCACTCTGACAGTCCATGGGCTTCTCCTGTGGTACTGGTACCAAAACCCAATTCCAAAGATGGAAAGAAGGAAATGCGGTTTTGTGTAGATTATAGAGGTCTCAACTTGGTAACCAAAACTGATGCTCACCCTATACCCAGGGCAGATGAGCTCATAGATACACTGGCATCTGCCAAGTATCTAAGCACTTTTGACTTGACTGCAGGGTATTGGCAGATCAAATTGTCAGAAGATGCTAAACCTAAGACTGCATTTTCTACCATTGGAGGCCATTACCAGTTTACTGTAATGCCTTTTGGTTTGAAAAATGCACCTGCCACTTTTCAAAGGTTGGTGAACACAGTCCTGCAAGGGCTGGAAGCTTTCAGTGCAGCATATTTGGACGATATAGCTGTCTTTAGCTCCAGCTGGGATGATCACCTGGTCCACCTATGGAAAGTTTTGGAGGCCCTGCAAAAGGCAGGCCTCACTATCAAGGCTTCAAAGTGCCAGATAGGGCAGGGTAAGGTGGTTTATCTGGGACACCTTGTTGGTGGGGAGCAGATTGCACCACTTCAGGGGGAAATCCAAACAATTATTGATTGGGTTCCCCCTACCACACAAACTCAGGTGAGAGCCTTCCTAGGCCTCACTGGGTATTACAGGAGGTTCATTAAGAACTATGGCTCCATTGCAGCCCCTCTTAATGACCTCACTTCCAAAAAGATGACTAAAAAGGTATTATGGACAGCAAACTGTCAGAAAGCTTTTGAGGAGCTGAAGCAGGCCATGTGCTCTGCACCTGTCCTGAAAAGCCCTTGTTACTCTAAAAAATTCTATGTCCAAACTGATGCATCTGAATTAGGAGTAGGGGCAGTCCTATCACAACTTAATTCTGAGGGCCAGGATCAACCTGTTGCTTTTATTAGTAGGAGGTTGACCCCTAGAGAAAAGCGTTGGTCTGCCATTGAGAGGGAGGCCTTTGCTGTGGTCTGGGCTCTGAAGAAGTTGAGGCCATACTTGTTTGGCACTCACTTCATTGTTCAGACAGACCACAAACCTCTACTTTGGCTAAAACAAATGAAAGGTGAAAATCCTAAATTGTTGAGGTGGTCCATATCCCTACAGGGAATGGACTATACAGTGGAACATAGACCTGGGAGTAGCCACTCCAATGCAGATGGACTCTCCAGATATTTCCACTTAGACAATGAAGACTCATCAGGTCATGGCTAGTCTTATTGTCCTTCGTTTGGGGGGTGGGGGGTTGTGTAGGAAAGTACCATCTTGCCTGGCATGTTACCCCCATTTTTCACTGTATATATGTTGTTTTAGTTGTATGTGTCACTGGGACCCTGTTCACCAGGGCCCCAGTGCTCATAAGTGTGCCTGAATGTGTTACCTGTGTAGTGACTGTGAGAAGGTAGCCTCTTTCTAGCCTTGTTACCCCCACTTTTGGCCTGTTTGTGAGTGTATGTCAGGGTGTTTGTCACTGTTTTCACTGTCTCACTGGGATCCTGATTGCCAGGCCTCAGTGCTCATAGTGAAAACACTATGGCCCATATTTATACTTTTTGACGCTAAACTGCGCTAACGCAGTTTAGCGTCAAAAAATTTAGCGCCGTCTAACGCCATTCTGAAGCGCCATGCGGGCGCCGTATTTATGGAATGGCGTTAGCCGGCGCTAGCAGACCGGCGCTGCCTGGTGTGCGTGGAAAAAAACCACGTAGACCAGGCAGCGCCGGCGTAGGGGGAAAATGGCGTTAGGGCGTCTTAAAATGGGGCAAGTCAGGTTGAGGCAAAAAATCGCCTCAACCCGATTTGCGCCATTATTTTCGCCGCCCAGACGCCATTTAAATGACTCCTGTCTTAGTAAAGACAGGAGTCATGCCCCCTTGCCCAATGGCCATGCCCAGGGGACTTATGTCCCCTGGGCATGGTCATTGGGCATAGTGGCATGTAGGGGGGCACAAATAAGGCCCCCCTATGCCACCCCAAAAAAATTAACAAATATAAAAAATTATACTTACCTGAACTTACCTGAATGTCCCTGGGGTGGGTCCCTCCATCCTTGGGTGTCCTCCTGGGGTGGGCAGGGGTGGCAGGGGGGGTCCCTGGGGGCAGGGGAGGGCACCTGTGGGCTCATTTTGAGCCCACAGGCCCCTTAACGCCTACCCTGACCCAGGCGTTAAATAGTGGCGCAAATGCGGGGTTTTTTGACCCGCCACCTCCCGGGCGTGACTTTTGCCCGGGAGTATAAATACGACGCATTTGCGTCGCCGTCATTTTTTTAGACGGGAACGCCTTCCTTGCATCTCATTAACGCAAGGAAGGCGTTCACGCAAAAAAATGACGCTATTTGCCCATACTTTGGCGCTAGACGCGTCTAACGCCAAAGTATAAATATGGCGTTAGTTTTGCGCCGAATTTGCGTCGAAAAAAACGACGCTAATTCGGCGCAAACGGAGTATAAATACGGGCCTATGTTTTCAGTATGTTTGTTATGTGTCACTGGGATCCTGCTCGTCAGGACCCCAGTGCTCATAGGTTTGTGGCCTATATGTATGTGTCACTGGGACCCTGTCACACAGGGCCCCAGTGCTCATAGGTGTGCATGTATATGTTCCCTGTGTGGTGCCTAACTGTCTCACTGAGGCTCTGCTAACCAGAACCTCAGTGGTTATGCTCTCTCATTACTTTCAAATTGTCACTAACAGGCTAGTGACCAATTTTACCAATTTACATTGGCTTACTGGAACACCCTTATAATTCCCTAGTATATGGTACTGAGGTACCCAGGGTATTGGGGTTCCAGGAGATCCCTATGGGCTGCAGCATTTCTTTTGCCACCCATAGGGAGCTCTGACAATTCTTACACAGGCCTGTCACTGCAGCCTGAGTGAAATAACGTCCACGTTATTTCACAGCCATTTTTCACTGCACTTAAGTAACTTATAAGTCACCTATATGTCTAACCTTTACCTGGTAAAGGTTAGGTGCAAAGTTACTTAGTGTGAGGGCACCCTGGCACTAGCCAAGGTGCCCCCACATTGTTCAGAGCCAATTCACTGAACTTTGTGAGTGCGGGGACACCATTACACGCGTGCACTACATATAGGTCACTACCTATATGTAGCTTCACCATGGTAACTCCGAATATGGCCATGTAACATGTCTATGATCATGGAATTGCCCCCTCTATGCCATCCTGGCATTGTTGGTACAATTCCATGATCCCAGTGGTCTGTAGCACAGACCTTGGTACTGCCAGACTGCCCTTCCTGGGGTTTCTCTGCAGCTGCTGCTGCTGCCAACCCCTCAGACAGGCAGCTGCCCTCCTGGGGTCCAGCCAGGCCTGGCCCAGGATGGCAGAACAAAGAACTTCCTCTGAGAGAGGGTGTGACACCCTCTCCCTTTGGAAAATGGTGTGAAGGCACGGGAGGAGTAGCCTCCCCCAGCCTCTGGAAATGCTTTGTTGGGCACAGATGTGCCCAATTCTGCATAAGCCAGTCTACACCGGTTCAGGGACCCCTTAGCCCCTGCTCTGGCGCGAAACTGGACAAAGGAAAGGGGAGTGACCACTCCCCTGACCTGCACCTCCCCTGGGAGGTGTCCAGAGCTCCTCCAGTGTGCTCCAGACCTCTGCCATCTTGGAAACAGAGGTGCTGCTGGCACACTGGACTGCTCTGAGTGGCCAGTGCCACCAGGTGACGTCAGAGACTCCTGCTGATAGGCTCCTTCAGGTGTTAGTAGCCTTTCCTCTCTCCTAGGTAGCCAAACCCTCTTTTCTGGCTATTTAGGGTCTCTGTCTCTGGGGAAACTTTAGATAACGAATGCATGAGCTCAGCCGAGTTCCTCTGCATCTCTCTCTTCACCTTCTGATAAGGAATCGACCGCTGACCGCGCTGGAAGCCTGCAAACCTGCAACATAGTAGCAAAGACGACTACTGCAACTCTGTAACGCTGATCCTGCCGCCTTCTCGACTGTTTTCCTGCTTGTGCATGCTGTGGGGGTAGTCTGCCTCCTCTCTGCACCAGAAGCTCCGAAGAAATCTCCCGTGGGTCGACGGAATCTTCCCCCTGCAACCGCAGGCACCAAAAAGCTGCATTACCGGTCCCTTGGGTCTCCTCTCAGCACGACGAGCGAGGTCCCTCGAATCCAGCGACGCTGTCCAAGTGACCCACACAGTCCAGTGACTCTTCAGCCCAAGTTTGGTGGAGGTAAGTCCTTGCCTCACCTCGCTGGGCTGCATTGCTGGGAACCGCGACTTTGCAGCTACTCCGGCCCCTGTGCACTTCCGGCGGAAATCCTTTGTGCACATCCAAGCCTGGGTCCACGGCACTCTAACCTGCATTGCACGACTTTCTAAGTTGGTCTCCGGCGACGTGGGACTCCTTTGTGCAACTTCGGCGACCACCGTTTCACGCATCTTTGTAGTGCCTGTTTCTGGCACTTCTCCGGGTGCTACCTGCTTCAGTGAGGGCTCTTTGTCTTGCTCGACGTCCCCTCTCTCTGCAGGTCCAATTTGCGACCTCCTGGTCCCTCCTGGGCCCCAGCAGCGTCCAAAAACGCCAAACGCACGATTTGCGTGTAGCAAGGCTTGTTGGCGTCCATCCGGCGGGAAAACACATCTGCACGACTCTTCAAGGCGTGGGGGATCCATCCTCCAAAGGGGAAGTCTCTAGCCCTTGTCGTTCCTGCAGTATTCACAGTTCTTCAGCCTAGTAAGAGCTTCTTTGCACCAACCGCTGGCATTTCTTGGGCATCTGCCCATCTCCGAGCTGCTTGTGACTTTTGGACTTGGTCCCCTTGTTCCACAGGTACCCTCAGTCAGGAATCCATCGTTGTTGCATTGTTGATTTGTGTTTTCCTTGCATTTTCCCTCTAACACGACTATTTTGTCCTTAGGGGAACTTTAGTGCACTTTGCACTCACTTTTCAGGGTCTTGGGGAGGGTTATTTTTCTAACTCTCACTATTTTCTAATAGTCCCAGCGACCCTCTACAAGCTCACATAGGTTTGGGGTCCATTCGTGGTTCGCATTCCACTTTTGGAGTATATGGTTTGTGTTGCCCCTATCCCTATGTTTCCCCATTGCATCCTATTGTAACTATACATTGTTTGCACTGTTTTCTAAGACTATACTGCATATTTTTGCTATTGTGTATATATATCTTGTGTATATTTCCTATCCTCTCACTGAGGGTACACTCTAAGATACTTTGGCATATTGTCATAAAAATAAAGTACCTTTATTTTTAGTATAACTGTGTATTGTGTTTTCTTATGATATTGTGCATATGACACTAAGTGGTACTGTAGTAGCTTCACACGTCTCCTAGTTCAGCCTAAGCTGCTCTGCTAAGCTACCATTATCTATCAGCCTAAGCTGCTAGACACCCTATACACTAATAAGGGATAACTGGGCCTGGTGCAAGGTGCAAGTACCCCTTGGTACTCACTACAAACCAGTCCAGCCTCCTACATTGGTTGTGCAGCGGTGGGATAAGTGCTTTGAGACTACTTACCACTCTTGTCATTGTACTTTTCATAAGAGAAAAATATACAAAACAAGGTCAGTGTATATACACATGGCCAAAAAGTTTTGCATTTCCTCTTTTCACTCTTTTCTAAGTGCTGAAAAGTACTTCTAAACTTTCAAAAAGTTCTTAAAAGTTTTAAAAGTTTTTTCTGTCTTTCCAAAAAGTTCTGAAAACTTTTTTCTCTTTGTCTATCACTTTAACTCTCTCTAAAAATGTCTGGTACAGGCCAAAAAGTTGAACTGTCCAAACTTGCATATGATCACCTTAGCTGGAAAGGAGCAAAGAGTCTCTGCATAGAGAGAGGTTTGAGTGTAGGGAAGAATCCTTCCTTAGAACTGTTAATTAATATGCTTAGAGTACAGGATAAGGCCATAAGTGCCCAATCTGTAGAAAAAGTAGCTAATGGTTCTCAATCTGATCCAGGGACTCCCCCAGGAAAAGGTTCAGGAAAGAAACTTCTCAGCCTGCCCATTACTAGACAGTCTAGCATAGTTGGTACAGAGGTTGAATCACATCATACTGATGATGTGCTCTCACATTATGCTGGTAGCCAAGCTGTTAGGGTGCCCCTTGTAAGGGACAGGTCTCCTTCTGTTCATTCCCATCATACCTCTGTATCTAGAAATGTCCCTCCCACCCACCCTGATGACAGATTGTTAGAAAGGGAGCTCAATAGATTGAGAGTGGAGCAAACCAGACTGAAGCTCAAGAAGCAACAGCTGGATTTGGATAGACAGTCTTTAGAAATAGAGAGGGAAAGACAGAAGATGGGTTTAGATACCCATGGTGGCAGCAGCAGTATTCCCCATAGTCATCCTGCAAAAGAGCATGATTCCAGGAATCTGCATAAGATAGTTCCCCCTTACAAGGAGGGGGGTGACATTAACAAGTGGTTTGCTGCACTTGAGAGGGCCTGTGCTGTACAGGATGTCCCTCAAAAGCAGTGGGCTGCTATCCTATGGCTATCATTTACTGGAAAAGGTAGGGATAGGCTCCTTACTGTGAAAGAAAATGATGCCAATAATTTTACAGTTCTTAAGAATGCACTCCTGGATGGTTATGGCTTAACCACTGAACAGTACAGGATAAAGTTCAGAGAGACCAAAAAGGAGTCTTCACAAGACTGGGTTGATTTCATTGACCATTCAGTAAAGGCCTTGGAGGGGTGGTTACATGGCAGTAAAGTTACTGATTATGAAAGCCTGTATAACACAATCGTGAGAGAGCATATACTTAATAATTGTGTGTCTGATTTGTTGCACCAGTACCTGGTAGACTCTGATCTGACCTCTCCCCAAGAATTGGGAAAGAAGGCAGACAAATGGGTCAGAACAAGGGGGAACAGAAAAGTTCATACAGGGGGTGACAAAGATGGCAATAAGAAGAAAGATGGTGAAAAATCTCAAGATAAGCATGGGGATAAGGGTAAAACCAAAGATCCCACTTCAAATCTTAAACACTCTTCAGAGGGTGGGGATAAAACAAATTCTTCCTCTTCTTCCCAACCTGCACACATTAAAAAGCCTTGGTGCTTTGTGTGTAAAAATAGAGGCCATAGGCCAGGGGATAAGTCCTGTCCAGGTAAACCCCCTGAGCCTACCACCACTAATACATCAAGCTCTAGTGCCCCTAGCAGTAGTGGTACTAGTGGTGGTACTGCTGGCAACAGTCAAGCAAAGGGTGTAGTTGGGTTCACTTATGGGTCCATAGTGGAAACTGATGTAATCAGTCCCAAGACAGTTTCTGTCACACCTAGTGGCATTGGCCTTGCCACACTGGCTGCTTGTCCCCTTACAATGGATAAGTACAGGCAGACAGTTTCAATAAATGGTGTTGAGGCCTTGGCCTACAGGGACACAGGTGCCAGTTTCACTTTGGTGACTGAAAACCTAGTGCCTCCTGAACAACACATCATTGGACAACAGTATAAGATTATTGATGTCCATAACTCCACTAAGTTTCTTCCCTTAGCTATAATTCAGTTTAGTTGGGGTGGAGTTACTGGCCCTAAGCAGGTGGTGGTATCACCTAGCTTACCTGTAGACTGTCTCTTAGGTAATGACCTAGAGGCCTCAGGTTGGGCTGATGTAGAGTTTTATGCCCATGCAGCCATGCTGGGCATCCCTGAGGAATTGTTCCCTCTCATTTCAAGTGAAATGAAAAAGCAAAGGAGAGAAGGCCTGAAAACTCAGGATCCCTCTCCATCAACAGGTAAAAAGGGTATCACAGTATCCCCTAACCACCCTACCATTCAGGATACTATTCCTGTGGTGGGAGAAACCTCTCCTGGGGTGGCACCTGTTCCAAGGGAATCATCAGCTAGCAAAGCTGGACTCCCTGAGGTGGAAGTACCTCTCTGTGGGACAACTAACATTGGTGAGAAAAAGAGCACCATTTTAGTTAACATGGAGCATCCCTCCAACCCTCCCAGAGAAACTTTAGTGCAGAAACTCTGCACTGCCTCACAACACTTAGGACAGCATCCCTGCCCTAGTGTGGAGCTGATAGGACAGCATCCCTGCCCTGCTCCAACTCAAGAGAAACAGCATCCCTGTTCTCTCTTCCAGCCAGATGGACAAAGTTTTTGCCCAGCTATGGCTTTTCTGAGACAGCATCCCTGTCTGGCATTTCCATCACTACAAATAGGTTCAGTGGACAATTCCCACTGCTCTAAACTAAAACTTACTGATAGAAACTCTGAAAATACATCTTCACATTGTTGCTCAGCTAAAAAACTTCAAACAGGGTGGTTTACATCCCCACAGGGAAGTAACCATATAGTGGATGATAAAGGGAGTAACCAGTCTATTGCAGAGCTACTCTCTACTTATCACCACTTAGACAATAAAGTCTCAACTGGCCAAGGTTAGCCTTATTGTCCTTCGTTTGGGGGGGGGGTTGTGTGAGAAGGTAGCCTCTTTCTAGCCTTGTTACCCCCACTTTTGGCCTGTTTGTGAGTGTATGTCAGGGTGTTTGTCACTGTTTTCACTGTCTCACTGGGATCCTGATTGCCAGGCCTCAGTGCTCATAGTGAAAACACTATGTTTTCAGTATGTTTGTTATGTGTCACTGGGATCCTGCTCGTCAGGACCCCAGTGCTCATAGGTTTGTGGCCTATATGTATGTGTCACTGGGACCCTGTCACACAGGGCCCCAGTGCTCATAGGTGTGCATGTATATGTTCCCTGTGCGGTGCCTAACTGTCTCACTGAGGCTCTGCTAATCAGAACCTCAGTGGTTATGCTCTCTCATTTCTTTCCAAATTGTCACTAACAGGCTAGTGACCATTTTACCAATTTACATTGGCTTACTGGAACACCCTTATAATTCCCTAGTATATGGTACTGAGGTACCCAGGGTATTGGGGTTCCAGGAGATCCCTATGGGCTGCAGCATTTCTTTTGCCACCCATAGGGAGCTCTGACAATTCTTACACAGGCCTGCCACTGCAGCCTGAGTGAAATAACGTCCACGTTATTTCACAGCCATTTTACACTGCACTTAAGTAACTTATAAGTCACCTATATGTCTAACCTTTACCTGGTAAAGGTTAGGTGCAAAGTTACTTAGTGTGAGGGCACCCTGGCACTAGCCAAGGTGCCCCCACATTGTTCAGAGCCAATTCCCTGAACTTTGTGAGTGCGGGGACACCATTACACGCGTGCACTACATATAGGTCACTACCTATATGTAGCTTCACAATGGTAACTCCGAATATGGCCATGTAACATGTCTAAGATCATGGAATTGCCCCCTCTATGCCATCCTGGCATTGTTGGCACAATTCGATGATCCCAGTGGTCTGTAGCACAGACCCTGGTACTGCCAAACTGCCCTTCCTGGGGTTTCACTGCAGCTGCTGCTGCTGCCAACCCCTCAGACAGGCATCTGCCCTCCTGGGGTCAAGCCAGGCTTGTCCCAGGATGGCAGAACAAAGGACTTCCTCTGAGAGAGGGTGTTACACCCTCTCCCTTTGGAAAATGGTGTGAAGGCAGGGGAGGGGTAGCCTCCCCCAGCCTCTGGAAATGCTTTCTTGGGCACAGATGTGCCCAATTCTGCATAAGCCAGTCTACACCGGTTCAGGGACCCCTTAGCCCCTGCTCTGGCGCGAAACTGGACAAAGGAAAGGGGAGTGACCACTCCCCTGACCTGCACCTCCCCTGGGAGGTGTCCAGAGCTCCTCCAGTGTGCTCCAGACCTCTGCCATCTTGGAAACAGAGGTGCTGCTGGCACACTGGACTGCTCTGAGTGGCCAGTGCCACCAGGTGACGTCAGAGACTCCTTGTGATAGGCTCCTTCAGGTGTTCCTAGCCTATCCTCTCACCTAAGTAGCCAAACCCTCTTTTCTGGCTATTTAGGGTCTCTGTCTCTGGGGAAACTTTAGATAACGAATGCAAGAGCTCAGCCGAGTTCCTCTGCATCTCTCTCTTCACCTTCTGATAAGGAATCGACTGCTGACCGCGCTGGAAGCCTGCAAACCTGCAACATAGTAGCAAAGACGACTACTGCAACTCTGTAACGCTGATCCTGCCGCCTTCTCGACTGTTTTCCTGTCTGTGCATGCTGTGGGGGTAGTCTGCCTCCTCTCTGCACCAGAAGCTCCGAAGAAATCTCCCGTGGGTCGACGGAATCTTCCCCCTGCAACCGCAGGCACCAAAAAGCTGCATTACCGGTCCCTTGGGTCTCCTCTCAGCACGACGAGCGAGGTCCCTCGAATCCAGCAACTCTGTCCAAGTGACCCCCACTGTCCAGTGACTCTTCAGTCCAAGTTTGGTGGAGGTAAGTCCTTGCCTCACCTCGCTGGGCTGCATTGCTGGGAACTGCGACTTTTGCAGCTACTCCGGCCCCTGTGCACTTCCGGCGGAAATCCTTCATGCACAGCCAAGCCTGGGTCCACGGCACTCTAATCTGCATTGCACGACTTTCTAAGTTGATCTCCGGCGACGTGGGACTCCTTTGTGTAACTTCGGGTGAGCACCGTTTCACACATCCTTGTAGTGCCTGTTTCTTGGCACTTCTCCGGGTGCTACCTGCTGCTGAGAGGGCTCCTTGTCTTGCTCGACGTCCCCTCTCTCTCCTGGTCCAATTTGCGACCTCCTGGTTCCTCCAGGCCCACAGCAGCGTCCAAAAATGCTAACCGCATGATTTGTAGCTAGCAAGGCTTGTTGGCGTTCTTTCGGCGGGAAAACACTTCTGCACGACTCTCCACGGCGAGGGGGATCCGTCCACCAAAGGGGAAGTCTCTAGCCCTTTTTGTTTCTGCAGAAACCGCAGCTTCTTCTGTCCAGTCGAAGCTTCTTTGCACCCGCAGCTGGCATTTCCTGGGCATATGCCCATCTCCGACTTGCTTGTGACTTTTGGACTTGGTCCCCTTGTTCCACAGGTATCCTAGATTGGAAATCCACAGTTGTTGCATTGTTGGTTTGTGTCTTTCCTGCATTATTCCTCTAACACGACTGCTTTGTCCTTAGGGGAACTTTAGTGCACTTTGCACTCACTTTTCAGGGTCTTGGGGAGGGTTATTTTTCTAACTCTCACTATTTTCTAATAGTCCCAGCGACCCTCTACAAGGTCACATAGGTTTGGGGTCCATTCGTGGTTCGCATTCCACTTTTGGAGTATATGGTTTGTGTTGCCCCTATCCCTATGTTTCCCCATTGCATCCTATTGTAACTATACATTGTTTGCACTGTTTTCTAAGACTATACTGCATATTTTTGCTATTGTGTATATATATCTTGTGTATATTTCCTATCCTCTCACTGAGGGTACACTCTAAGATACTTTGGCATATTGTCATAAAAATAAAGTACCTTTATTTTTAGTATAACTGTGTATTGTGTTTTCTTATGATATTGTGCAAGTGACACTTGTGGTACTGTAGTAGCTTCACACGTCTCCTAGTTCAGCCTAAGCTGCTCTGCTAAGCTACCATTATCTATCAGCCTAAGCTGCTAGACACCCTATACACTAATAAGGGATAACTGGGCCTGGTGCAATGTGCAAGTACCCCTTGGTACTCACTACAAGCCAGTCCAGCCTCCTACAGTGGTTACATGGCAGTAAAGTTACTGATTATGACAGCCTGTATAACTTGATCCTGAGAGAGCATATTCTTAATAATTGTGTGTCTGATTTGTTGCACCAGTACTTGGTGGACTCTGATCTGACCTCTCCCCAAGAATTGGGAAAGAAGGCAGACAAATGGGTCAGGACAAGGGTGAACAGAAAAGTTCATACAGGGGGTGACAAAGATGGCAACAAGAAGAAGGATGGTAAGTCTTCTGACAAGGGTGGGGACAAATCTAAAAATGAGTCTTCATCAGGCCCACAAAAAAACTCTGGTGGGGGTGGTGGGCCCAAATCCTCTTCTAATCAAAACAAGGAAAAGAAACCATGGTGCTATTTATGTAAAATAAAAGGCCATTGGACAACAGATCCCAGTTGTCCAAAGAAAAGCACCAAGCCTCCTACCACTACAACCCCTACTGCTACACCTAGTGTCCCTACTAATAGCAGTGGTGGTGGGAGCAAACCTACTAATAGCCAATCCAAGGGAGTAGCTGGGCTCAGTATTGGTAACTTAGTTGGGGTTGGTCTTGTTAGGGAGACCACAGAGGCTATATTAGTCTCTGAGGGGGCTATTGATTTAGCCACCTTAGTTGCTTGTCCCCTTAATATGGATAAGTACAAGCAGCTACCCCTAATAAATGGTGTTGAGGTTCAGGCCTACAGGGACACTGGAGCCAGTGTAACTATGGTCATAGAGAAACTGGTCCACCCTGAACAACAACTACTTGGTCACCAGTACCAAGTAACCGATGCTCACAACAACACACTTAGCCACCCCATGGCTGTTGTAAATCTCAACTGGGGGGGGTTACTGGTCCAAAGAAAGTTGTGGTAGCTTCAGATTTACCTGTAGACTGTCTATTAGGGAATGATTTGGAGACATCAGCTTGGTCAGATGTGGAGTTGGAGGCCCATGCAGCAATGCTGGGCATCCCAGGGCATATTTTTGCTTTGACAAGGGCTCAGGCCAAAAAGCAAAAAGGACAGGGAAGCTTGGATCCTGGAACAATGGACCAAGTGCTCCCTAAAGCTAGGGCTAGTAGAAGCAAACCACTTCCTACTATCCCTCCCTCTACAGTGGATTCTACTTCTGAGGAAGAAGAATTCCGTCCCTGTGCAGAACCTACACCAGAGGAGCTTCAAACAGACACTGCTGAGCTTTTGGGTGAAGGGGGGCCTGCCAGGGAGGAGCTGAGTGTGGCACAGCAAACCTGTCACACATTAGAGGGTCTAAGACAGCAAGCTGTCAAACAGGCTAATGGGGATGTCAGTGACTCTCACAGAGTTTACTGGGAGGACAACCTCTTGTACACTGAGGCAAGGGATCCTAAACCTGGAACTGCCAGGAGATTAGTGATTCCTCAGGAGTACAGAAAGTTCCTCCTAACTCTTGCACACAACATTCCCCTAGCTGGGCATCTGGGACAAATGAAAACTTGGGACAGACTGGTTCCCTTGTTTCATTGGCCTAGAATGTCTGAGGACACAAAAGATTTTTGTAAGTCCTGTGAAACCTGTCAAGCCAGTGGCAAGACAGGTGGCACTCCAAAGGCACCCCTTATTCCACTGCCTGTGGTTGGGGTTCCCTTTGAAAGGGTAGGGGTTGACATAGTTGGCCCCCTGGACCCTCCTACTGCTTCAGGCAATAGGTTTATCTTGGTGGTAGTGGACCATGCCACAAGATATCCTGAAGCAATTCCTTTAAGGACCACTACAGCACCTGCAGTGGCAAAGGCCCTCCTGGGAATATTTTCCAGGGTGGGCTTCCCAAAGGAAGTAGTATCAGACAGGGGAAGCAATTTCATGTCTGCATACTTAAAGGCCATGTGGAAGGAGTGTGGTGTGACTTACAAGTTCACTACACCCTATCATCCACAAACAAATGGACTGGTGGAGAGATTTAATAAAACTCTCAAAGGCATGATTATGGGTCTCCCTGAAAAACTCCGCAGGAGATGGGATATTCTGTTACCATGCCTCCTTTTTGCCTACAGGGAGGTACCCCAGAAAGGAGTGGGCTTCAGCCCCTTTGAACTTCTTTTTGGACACCCTGTTAGGGGTCCACTCACACTTGTAAAGGAGGGTTGGGAACAACCTTTAAAAGCTCCTAAGCAAGATATTGTGGATTATGTACTTGGCCTCAGATCAAGGATGGCTGAGTATATGAAAAAGGCCAGTAAAAACCTTCAGGCCAGCCAAGAGCTCCAGAAGCAATGGCATGATCAGAAGGCTGTTTTGGTTCAGTACAAACCAGGGCAGAAAGTGTGGGTCTTGGAGCCTGTGGCCCCAAGAGCACTCCAAGATAAATGGAGTGGACCCCACACAATTGTTGAGAAAAAGGGTGAAGTCACCTATTTAGTTGACTTAGGCACTGCAAGAAGTCCCCTTAGGGTACTCCATGTAAACCGCCTAAAACCCTACTATGACAGGGCTGATCTCACCCTGCTCATGGCAACTGATGAGGGACAGGAAGAAGACAGTGATCCTCTACCTGATCTCTTCTCTTCCACAGAACAAGATGCTCTTGTGGAAGGTGTAGTTTTGGCTGATTGTCTTACTGCTGAGCAGAAAGACCATTGCATAAACCTCCTAGATCAATTCTCTGAACTCTTCTCTACTGTGCCAGGTACCACTTCTTGGTGTGAGCACACTATAGATACTGGAGACAGTTTACCTGTCAAAAGTAAGATCTATAGGCAGCCTGACCATGTCAGGGACTGCATAAAGCAAGAGGTGCAGAAAAAGTTAGAACAGGAGTGGTTGAGCACTCTGAAAGTCCATGGGCTTCTCCTGTGGTAATTGTACCAAAACCCCATTCCAAAGATGGAAAGAAGGAAATGCGGTTTTGTGTAGACTATAGAGGTCTCAACCTGGTAACCAAAACTGATGCTCACCCTATACCCAGGGCAGATGAGCTCATAGATACACTGGCATCTGCCAAGTATCTAAGCACTTTTGATTTGACTGCAGGGTATTGGCAGATCAAATTATCAGAAGATGCTAAACCTAAAACTGCATTTTCAACCATTGGAGGACATTACCAGTTCACTGTAATGCCTTTTTGTAGGAGGCTGGACTGGCTTGTAGTGAGTACCAAGGGGTACTTACACCTTGCACCAGGCCCAGTTATCCCTTATTAGTGTATAGGGTGTCTAGCAGCTTAGGCTGATAGATAATGGTAGCTTAGCAGAGCAGCTTAGGCTGAACTAGGAGACGTGTGAAGCTACTACAGTACCACTTAGTGTCATATGCACAATATCATAAGAAAACACAATACACAGTTATACTAAAAATAAAGGTACTTTATTTTTATGACAATATGCCAAAGTATCTTAGAGTGTACCCTCAGTGAGAGGTTAGGAAATATACACAAGATATATATACACAATAGCAAAAATATGCAGTATAGTCTTAGAAAACAGTGCAAACAATGTATAGTTACAATAGGATGCAATGGGGAAACATAGGGATAGGGGCAACACAAACCATATACTCCAAAAGTGGAATGCGAACCACGAATGGACCCCAAACCTATGTGACCTTGTAGAGGGTCGCTGGGACTATTAGAAAATAGTGAGAGTTAGAAAAATAACCCTCCCCAAGACCCTGAAAAGTGAGTGCAAAGTGCACTAAAGTTCCCCTAAGGACAAAATAGTCGTGTTAGAGGGAAAATGCAAGGAAAACACAAATCAGCAATGCAACAACGATGGATTCCTGACTGAGGGTACCTGTGGAACAAGGGGACCAAGTCCAAAAGTCACAAGCAGCTCGGAGATGGGCAGATGCCCAAGAAATGCCAGCGGTTGGTGCAAAGAAGCTCTTACTAGGCTGAAGAACTGTGAATACTGCAGGAACGACAAGGGCTAGAGACTTCCCCTTTGGAGGATGGATCCCCCACGCCTTGGAGAGTCGTGCAGAAGTGTTTTCCCGCCGGATGGACGCCAACAAGCCTTGCTACACGCAAATCGTGCGTTTGGCGTTTTTGGACGCTGCTGGGGCCCAGGAGGGACCAGGAGGTCGCAAATTGGACCTGCAGAGAGAGGGGACGTCGAGCAAGACAAAGAGCCCTCACTGAAGCAGGTAGCTCCCGGAGAAGTGCCAGAAACAGGCACTACGAGGATGCGTGAAACGGTGCTCGCCGAAGTTGCACAAAGGAGTCCCACGTCGCCGGAGACCAACTTAGAAAGACGTGCAATGCAGGTTAGAGTGCCGTGGATTCAGGCTTGGCTGTGCACGAAGGATTTCCGCCGGAAGTGCACAGGGGCCGGAGTAGCTTGCAAAGTCGCGGTTCCCAGCAATGCAGCCCAGCGAGGTGAGGCAAGGACTTACCTCCACCAAACTTGGGCTGAAGAGTCACTGGACTGTGGGGGTCACTTGGACAGCGTCGCTGGATTCGAGGGACCTCGCTCGTCGTGCTGAGAGGAGACCCAAGGGACCGGTAATGCAGCTTTTTGGTGCCTGCGGTTGCAGGGGGAAGATTCCGTCGACCCACGGGAGATTTCTTCGGAGCTTCTGGTGCAGAGAGGAGGCAGACTACCCCCACAGCATGCACAAGCAGGAAAACAGTCGAGAAGGCGGCAGGATCAGCGTTACAGAGTTGCAGT
The DNA here is from genome assembly GCF_031143425.1 of Pleurodeles waltl. NCBI lineage: Eukaryota > Metazoa > Chordata > Amphibia > Caudata > Salamandridae > Pleurodeles > Pleurodeles waltl. The sequence continues at coordinate 35,641,566 of NC_090438.1, read as the reverse complement.
AGTCGTCTTTGCTACTATGTTGCAGGTTTGCAGGCTTCCAGCGCGGTCAGCGGTCGATTCCTTATCAGAAGGTGAAGAGGGAGATGCAGAGGAACTCGGCTGAGCTCATGCATTCGTTATCTAAAGTTTCCCCAGAGACAGAGACCCTAAATAGCCAGAAAAGAGGGTTTGGCTACCTAGGAGAGAGGAAAGGCTACTAACACCTGAAGGAGCCTATCAGCAGGAGTCTCTGACGTCACCTGGTGGCACTGGCCACTCAGAGCAGTCCAGTGTGCCAGCAGCACCTCTGTTTCCAAGATAGCAGAGGTCTGGAGCACACTGGAGGAGCTCTGGACACCTCCCAGGGGAGGTGCAGGTCAGGGGAGTGGTCACTCCCCTTTCCTTTGTCCAGTTTCGCGCCAGAGCAGGGGCTAAGGGGTCCCTGAACCGGTGTAGACTGGCTTATGCAGAATTGGGCACATCTGTGCCCAACAAAGCATTTCCAGAGGCTGGGGGAGGCTACTCCTCCCCTGCCTTCACACCATTTTCCAAAGGGAGAGGGTGTCACACCCTCTCTCAGAGGAAGTTCTTTGTTCTGCCATCCTGGGCCAGGCCTGGCTGGACCCCAGGAGGGCAGCTGCCTGTCTGAGGGGTTGGCAGCAGCAGCAGCTGCAGTGAAACCCCAGGAAGGGCAGTCTGGCAGTACCAGGGTCTGTGCTACAGACCACTGGGATCATGGAATTGTACCAACAATGCCAGGATGGCATAGAGGGGGCAATTCCATGATCATAGACATGTTACATGGCCATATTCGGAGTTACCATGGTGAAGCTACATATAGGTAGTGACCTATATGTAGTGCACGCGTGTAATGGTGTCCCCGCACTCACAAAGTTCAGTGAATTGGCTCTGAACAATGTGGGGGCACCTTGGCTAGTGCCAGGGTGCCCTCACACTAAGTAACTTTGCACCTAACCTTTACCAGGTAAAGGTTAGACATATAGGTGACTTATAAGTTACTTAAGTGCAGTGTAAAATGGCTGTGAAATAACGTGGACGTTATTTCACTCAGGCTGCAGTGGCAGGCCTGTGTAAGAATTGTCAGAGCTCCCTATGGGTGGCAAAAGAAATGCTGCAGCCCATAGGGATCTCCTGGAACCCCAATACCCTGGGTACCTCAGTACCATATACTAGGGAATTATAAGGGTGTTCCAGTACGCCAATGTAAATTGGTAAAAATGGTCACTAGCCTGTCAGTGACAATTTGGAAAGAAATGAGAGAGCATAACCACTGAGGTTCTGATTAGCAGAGCCTCAGTGAGACAGTTAGTCACTACACAGGTAACACATTCAGGCACACTTATGAGCACTGGGGCCCTGGGTTACCAGGGTCCCAGTGACACATACAACTAAAACAACATATATACAGTGAAAAATGGGGGTAACATGCCAGGCAAGATGGTACTTTCCTACACAACCCCCCCCCAAACGAAGGACAATAAGACTAGCCATTACCTGATGAGTCTTCATTGTCTAAGTGGAAATATCTGGAGAGTCCATCTGCATTGGAGTGGCTACTCCCAGGTCTATGTTCCACTGTATAGTCCATTCCCTGTAGGGATATGGACCACCTCAACAATTTAGGATTTTCACCTTTCATTTGTTTTAGCCAAAGTAGAGGTTTGTGGTCTGTCTGAACAATGAAGTGAGTGCCAAACAGGTATGGCCTCAACTTCTTCAGAGCCCAGACCACAGCAAAGGCCTCCCTCTCAATGGCAGACCAACGCTTTTCTCTAGGGGTCAACCTTCTACTAATAAAAGCAACAGGTTGATCCTGGCCCTCAGAATTAAGTTGTGATAGGACTGCCCCTACTCCTAATTCAGATGCATCAGTTTGGACATAGAATTTTTTAGAGTAACAAGGGCTTTTCAGGACAGGTGCAGAGCACATGGCCTGCTTCAGCTCCTCAAAAGCTTTCTGACAGTTTGCTGTCCATAATACCTTTTTAGGCATTTTCTTGGATGTGAGGTCATTAAGAGGGGCTGCAATGGAGCCATAGTTCTTAATGAACCTCCTGTAATACCCAGTGAGGCCTAGGAAGGCTCTCACCTGAGTCTGAGTGGTAGGGGGAACCCAATCAATAATAGTTTGGATTTTCCCCTGAAGTGGTGCAATCTGTTCCCCACCAACAAGGTGTCCCAGATAAACCACCTTACCCTGCCCTATCTGGCACTTTGAAGCCTTGATAGTGAGGCCTGCCTTTTGCAGGGCCTCCAAAACTTTCCATAGGTGGACCAGGTGATCATCCCAGCTGGAGCTAAAGACAGCTATATCATCCAAATATGCTGCACTGAAAGCTTCCAGCCCTTGCAGGACTGTGTTCACCAACCTCTGAAAAGTGGCAGGTGCATTTTTCAAACCAAAAGGCATTACAGTAAACTGGTAATGTCCTCCAATGGTAGAAAATGCAGTCTTAGGTTTAGCATCTTCTGACAATTTGATCTGCCAATACCCTGCAGTCAAATCAAAAGTGCTTAGATACTTGGCAGATGCCAGTGTATCTATAAGCTCATCTGCCCTGGGTATAGGGTGAGCATCAGTTTTGGTTACCAAGTTGAGACCTCTATAGTCTACACAAAACCTCATTTCCTTCTTTCCATCTTTAGAATTGGGTTTTGGTACCAGTACCACAGGAGAAGCCCATGGACTGTCAGAGTGCTCAACCACTCCTAGTTCCAACATTTTCTGAACTTCTTGCTTTATGCAGTCCCTGACATGGTCAGGCTGCCTATAGATCTTACTTTTGACAGGTAAACTGTCTCCAGTATCTATAGTGTGCTCACACCAAGAAGTGGTGCCTGGCACAATGGAGAAGAGTTCTGAAAATTGTCCCAGGAGATTTATGCAATTATCTTTCTGCTCAGCAGTAAGACAATCAGCCAAAACTACACCTTCCACAAGAGCATCTTGTTCTGTGGAAGAGAAGAGATCAGGTAGAGGATCACTGTCTTCTTCCTGTCCCTCATCTGTTGCCATGAGCAGGGTGAGATCAGCCCTGTCATAGTAGGGTTTTAGGCGGTTGACATGGAGCACCCTAAGGGGACTCCTGGCAGTGCCTAAGTCAACCAAGTAGGTGACTTCACCCTTCTTTTCAACAATTGTGTGTGGACCACTCCATTTATCTTGGAGTGCTCTTGGGGCCACAGGCTCCAAGACCCACACTTTCTGCCCTGGTTGGTACTGAACCAAAACAGCCTTCTGATCATGCCATTGCTTCTGGAGCTCTTGGCTGGCCTGAAGGTTTTTACTGGCCTTTTTCATGTACTCAGCCATCCTTGATCTGAGGCCAAGTACATAATCCACAATATCCTGCTTAGGAGCTTTTAAAGGTTGTTCCCAACCCTCCTTTACAAGTGTGAGTGGACCCCTAACAGGGTGTCCAAAAAGAAGTTCAAAGGGGCTGAAGCCCACTCCTTTCTGGGGTACCTCCCTGTAGGCAAAAAGGAGGCATGGTAGAAGGATATCCCATCTCCTGCGGAGTTTTTCAGGGAGTCCCATAATCATGCCTTTGAGAGTTTTATTAAATCTCTCCACCAGTCCATTTGTTTGTGGATGATAGGGTGTTGTGAACTTGTAAGTTACACCACACTCCTTCCACATGGCCTTTAAGTATGCAGACATGAAATTGCTTCCTCTGTCTGATACTACTTCCTTTGGGAAGCCCACCCTGGAAAATATTCCCAGGAGGGCCTTTGCCACTGCAGGAGCTGTAGTGGTCCTTAAAGGAATTGCTTCAGGATATCTTGTGGCATGGTCCACTACCACCAAGATAAACCTATTGCCTGAAGCAGTAGGAGGGTCAAGGGGGCCAACTATGTCAACCCCTACCCTTTCAAAGGGAACCCCAACCACAGGCAGTGGGATAAGGGGTGCCTTTGGGGTGCCACCTGTCTTGCCACTGGCTTGACAGGTTTCACAGGACTTACAAAATTCTTTTGTGTCCTCAGACATCCTAGGCCAATGAAACAATGGTACCAATCTGTCCCAAGTTTTCATTTGACCCAGGTGCCCAGCTAAGGGAATGTCATGTGCCAGTGTTAGGAGGAACTTTCTGTACTCCTGAGGAATCACTAATCTCCTGGCAGCTCCAGGTTTAGGATCCCTATGCTCAGTGTACAAGAGGTTGTCCTCCCAGTAAACTCTGTGGGAGTCACTGACATCCCCATTAGCCTGTTTGACAGCTTGCTGTCTGAGACCCTCTAATGTGGGACAGGTTTGCTGTGCCACACTCAGCTCCTCCCTGGCAGGCCCCCCTTCACCCAAAAGCTCAGCAGTGTCTGCTTCCAGCTCCTCTGGTGTAGGTTCTGCACAGGGAGGGAATTCTTCTTCCTCAGAAGTAGAATCCACTGTAGAGGGAGGGATAGTAGGAAGTGGTTTGCTTCTACTAGCCCTAGCTTTAGGGAGCACTTGGTCCATTGTTCCAGGATCCAAGCTTCCCTGTCCTTTTTGCTTTTTGGCCTGAGCCCTTGTCAAAGCAAAAATATGCCCTGGGATGCCCAGCATTGCTGCATGGGCCTCCAACTCCACATCTGACCAAGCTGATGTCTCCAAATCATTCCCTAATAGACAGTCTACAGGTAAATCTGAAGCTACCACAACTTTCTTTGGACCAGATACCCCCCCCCAGTTGAGATTTACAACAGCCATGGGGTGGCTTTGTGTTATGTTGTGAGCATCGGTTACTTGGTACTGGTGTCCAAGTATGTGTTGTTCAGGGTGCACCAGTTTCTCAATCACCATTGTGACACTGGCACCTGTGTCCCTGTAGGCCTGGACCTCAACACCATTTATTAGGGTTAGTTGCTTGTACTTCTCCAAGTTATGGGGGCAAGCAACCAAAGTGGCTAAATCAATAGCCCCTTCAGAGACTAAAGTAGCCTCTGTGGTCTCCCTAATCAGACCAACCCCAACTAAATTACCAAAAGTGAGCCCAGCTACTCCCTTGGATTGGCTATTAGTAGGTTTGCTCCCACCACCACTGCTATTAGTAGGGACACTAGGTGTAGCAGTAGGGGTTGTAGTGGTAGGAGCTGTGGTGCCTTTCTTTGGACAACTGGGATCTGTTGTCCAATGGCCTTTTATCTTACATAAATAGCACCATGGTTTCTTTTCCTTGTTCTGATTAAAGGAGGATTTGGACCCACCACCCCCACCAGAGTGTTTTTGTGGGCCTGATGAAGACTCATTTTTAGATTTGTCCCCACCCTTGTCAGAAGACTTACCATCCTTCTTTTTGTTGCCATCTTTGTCACCCCCTGTATGAACTTTTCTGTTCACTCTTGTTCTGACCCATTTGTCTGCCTTCTTTCCCAATTCTTGGGGAGAGGTCAGATCAGAGTCCACCAAGTACTGGTGCAACAAATCAGACACACAATTATTAAGAATATGCTCTCTCAGGATCAAGTTATACAGGCTGTCATAATCAGTAACTTTACTGCCATGTAACCACCCCTCCAAGGCCTTCACTGCCTGGTCAATGAAATCAACCCAGTCTTGTGAAGACTCCTTTTTGGTATCTCTGAACTTTATCCTGTACTGTTCAGTGGTTAAGCCATAACCATCCAGGAGTGCATTCTTAAGAACTTGGAAATTGTTAGCATCATTTTCTTTTACAGTAAGGAGCCTATCCCTACCTTTTCCAGTAAATGATAGCCATAGGATAGCAGCCCACTGCTTTTGAGGGACATCCTGTACAGCACAGGCCCTCTCAAGTGCAGCAAACCACTTGTTAATGTCATCCCCCTCCTTATAAGGGGGAACTATCTTGTGCAGATTTCTGGAATCATGCTCTTTTGCAGGATGACTATGGGGAATACTGCTGCTGCCACCATGGGTATCTAAACCCATCTTCTGTCTTTCCCTCTCTATTTCTAAAGACTGTCTATCCAAATCCAGCTGTTGCTTCTTGAGCTTCAGTCTGGTTTGCTCCACTCTCAATCTATTGAGCTCCCTTTCTAACAATCTGTCATCAGGGTGGGTGGGAGGGACATTTCTAGATACAGAGGTATGATGGGAATGAACAGAAGGAGAACTGTCCCTTACAAAGGGCACCCTAACAGCTTGGCTACCAGCATAATGTGAGAGCACATCATCAGTATGATGTGATTCAACCTCTGTACCAACTATGCTACACTGTCTAGTAATGGGCAGGCTGAGAAGTTTCTTTCCTGAACCTTTTCCTGGGGGAGTCCCTGGATCAGATTGAGAACCATTAGCTACTTTATCTACAGATTGGGCACTTATGGCCTTATCCTGTACTCTAAGCATATTAATTAACAGTTCTAAGGAAGGATTCTTCCCTACACTCAAACCTCTCTCTATGCAGAGACTCCTTGCTCCTTTCCAGCTAAGGTGATCATATGCAAGTTTGCACAGTTCAACTTTTTTTCCTGTGCCAGACATTTTTTAGAGAGAGTTAAAGTGATAGCAAAAGAGAAAAAAGTTTTCAGAACATTTTGGAAAGACAGAAAAAAAACTTTTTAAACTTTTAAGAACTTTTTGAAAGTTTAGAAGTACTTTTCAGCACTTAGAAAAGGGTGAAAAGAGGAAATGCAAAACTTTTTGGCTATGTGTATATACACTGACCTTGTTTTGTATATTTTTCTCTTATGAAAAGTACAATGACAAGAGTGGTAAGTAGTCTCAAAGCACTTATCCCACCACTGCACAACCAATGTAGGAGGCTGGACTGGCTTGTAGTGAGTACCAAGGGGTACTTACACCTTGCACCAGGCCCAGTTATCCCTTATTAGTGTATAGGGTGTCTAGCAGCTTAGGCTGATAGATAATGGTAGCTTAGCAGAGCAGCTTAGGCTGAACTAGGAGACGTGTGAAGCTACTACAGTACCACTTAGTGTCATATGCACAATATCATAAGAAAACACAATACACAGTTATACTAAAAATAAAGGTACTTTATTTTTATGACAATATGCCAAAGTATCTTAGAGTGTACCCTCAGTGAGAGGTTAGGAAATATACACAAGATATATATACACAATAGCAAAAATATGCAGTATAGTCTTAGAAAACAGTGCAAACAATGTATAGTTACAATAGGATGCAATGGGGAAACATAGGGATAGGGGCAACACAAACCATATACTCCAAAAGTGGAATGCGAACCACGAATGGACCCCAAACCTATGTGACCTTGTAGAGGGTCGCTGGGACTATTAGAAAATAGTGAGAGTTAGAAAAATAACCCTCCCCAAGACCCTGAAAAGTGAGTGCAAAGTGCACTAAAGTTCCCCTAAGGACAAAATAGTCGTGTTAGAGGGAAAATGCAAGGAAAACACAAATCAGCAATGCAACAACGATGGATTCCTGACTGAGGGTACCTGTGGAACAAGGGGACCAAGTCCAAAAGTCACAAGCAGCTCGGAGATGGGCAGATGCCCAAGAAATGCCAGCGGTTGGTGCAAAGAAGCTCTTACTAGGCTGAAGAACTGTGAATACTGCAGGAACGACAAGGGCTAGAGACTTCCCCTTTGGAGGATGGATCCCCCACGCCTTGGAGAGTCGTGCAGAAGTGTTTTCCCGCCGGATGGACGCCAACAAGCCTTGCTACACGCAAATCGTGCGTTTGGCGTTTTTGGACGCTGCTGGGGCCCAGGAGGGACCAGGAGGTCGCAAATTGGACCTGCAGAGAGAGGGGACGTCGAGCAAGACAAAGAGCCCTCACTAAAGCAGGTAGCTCCCGGAGAAGTGCCAGAAACAGGCACTACGAGGATGCGTGAAACGGTGCTCGCCGAAGTTGCACAAAGGAGTCCCACGTCGCCGGAGACCAACTTAGAAAGACGTGCAATGCAGGTTAGAGTGCCGTGGACCCAGGCTTGGCTGTGCACGAAGGATTTCCGCCGGAAGTGCACAGGGGCCGGAGTAGCTTGCAAAGTCGCGGTTCCCAGCAATGCAGCCCAGCGAGGTGAGGCAAGGACTTACCTCCACCAAACTTGGGCTGAAGAGTCACTGGACTGTGGGGGTCACTAGGACAGCGTCGCTGGATTCGAGGGACCTCGCTCGTCGTGCTGAGAGGAGACCCAAGGGACCGGTAATGCAGCTTTTTGGTGCCTGCGGTTGCAGGGGGAAGATTCCGTCGACCCACGGGAGATTTCTTCGGAGCTTCTGGTGCAGAGAGGAGGCAGACTACCCCCACAGCATGCACAAGCAGGAAAACAGTCGAGAAGGCGGCAGGATCAGCGTTACAGAGTTGCAGTAGTCGTCTTTGCTACTATGTTGCAGGTTTGCAGGCTTCCAGCGCGGTCAGCGGTCGATTCCTTATCAGAAGGTGAAGAGGGAGATGCAGAGGAACTCGGCTGAGCTCATGCATTCGTTATCTAAAGTTTCCCCAGAGACAGAGACCCTAAATAGCCAGAAAAAGAGGGTTTGGCTACCTAGGAGAGAGGAAAGGCTACTAACACCTGAAGGAGCCTATCACAAGGAGTCTCTGACGTCACCCGGTGGCACTGGCCACTCAGAGCAGTCCAGTGTGCCAGCAGCACCTCTGTTTCCAAGATGGCAGAGGTCTGGAGCACACTGGAGGAGCTCTGGACACCTCCCAGGGGAGGTGCAGGTCAGGGGAGTGGTCACTCCCCTTTCCTTTGTCCAGTTTCGCGCCAGAGCAGGGGCTAAGGGGTCCCTGAACCGGTGTAGACTGGCTTATGCAGAATTGGGCACATCTGTGCCCAACAAAGCATTTCCAGAGGCTGGGGGAGGCTACTCCTCCCCTGCCTTCACACCATTTTCCAAAGGGAGAGGGTGTCACACCCTCTCTCAGAGGAAGTTCTTTGTTCTGCCATCCTGGGCCAGGCCTGGCTGGACCCCAGGAGGGCAGCTGCCTGTCTGAGGGGTTGGCAGCAGCAGCAGCTGCAGTGAAACCCCAGGAAGGGCAGTCTGGCAGTACCAGGGTCTGTGCTACAGACCACTGGGATCATGGAATTGTACCAACAATGCCAGGATGGCATAGAGGGGGCAATTCCATGATCATAGACATGTTACATGGCCATATTCGGAGTTACCATGGTGAAGCTACATATAGGTAGTGACCTATATGTAGTGCACGCGTGTAATGGTGTCCCCGCACTCACAAAGTTCAGTGAATTGGCTCTGAACAATGTGGGGGCACCTTGGCTAGTGCCAGGGTGCCCTCACACTAAGTAACTTTGCACCTAACCTTTACCAGGTAAAGGTTAGACATATAGGTGACTTATAAGTTACTTAAGTGCAGTGTAAAATGGCTGTGAAATAACGTGGACGTTATTTCACTCAGGCTGCAGTGGCAGGCCTGTGTAAGAATTGTCAGAGCTCCCTATGGGTGGCAAAAGAAATGCTGCAGCCCATAGGGATCTCCTGGAACCCCAATACCCTGGGTACCTCAGTACCATATACTAGGGAATTATAAGGGTGTTCCAGTAAGCCAATGTAAATTGGTAAAAATGGTCACTAGCCTGTCAGTGACAATTTGGAAAGAAATGAGAGAGCATAACCACTGAGGTTCTGATTAGCAGAGCCTCAGTGAGACAGTTAGTCACTACACAGGTAACACATTCAGGCACACTTATGAGCACTGGGGCCCTGGGTTACCAGGGTCCCAGTGACACATACAACTAAAACAACATATATACAGTGAAAAATGGGGGTAACATGCCAGGCAAGATGGTACTTTCCTACACTTTTGGATTGAAAAATGCACCTGCCACTTTTCAAAGGTTGGTGAACACAGTCCTGCAAGGGCTGGAAGCTTTCAGTGCAGCATATTTGGACGATATAGCTGTCTTTAGCTCCAGCTGGGATGATCACCTGGTCCACCTATGGAAAGTTTTAGAGGCCCTGCAAAAGGCAGGCCTCACTATCAAGGCTTCAAATTGCCAGATAGGGCAGGGTAAGGTGGTTTATCTGGGACACCTTGTTGGTGGGGAACAGATTGCACCACTTCAGGGGAAAATCCAAACAATTATTGATTGGGTTCCCCCTACCACTCAGACTCAGGTGAGAGCCTTCCTAGGCCTCACTGGGTATTACAGGAGGTTCATTAAGAACAATGGCTCCATTGCAGCCCCTCTTAATGACCTCACATCCAAGAAAATGCCTAAAAAGGTATTGTGGACAGCAAACTGTCAGAAAGCTTTTGGGGAGCTGAAGCAGGCCATGTGCTCTGCACCTGTCCTGAAAAGCTCTTGTTACTCTAAAAAATTCTATGTCCAAACTGATGCATCTGAATTAGGAGTAGGGGCAGTCCTATCACAACTAAATTCTGAGGGCCAGGATAAACCTGTTGCTTTTATTAGTAGGAGGTTGACCCCTAGAGAAAAGCGTTGGTCTGCCATAGAGAGGGAGGCCTTTGCTGTGGTCTGGCCTCTGAAGAAGTTGAGGCCATACCTGTTTGGCACTCACTTCATTGTTCAGACAGACCACAAACCTCTACTTTGGCTAAAACAAATGAAAGGTGAAAATCCTAAATTATTCAGGTGGTCCATATCCCTACAGGGAATGGACTATACAGTGGAACATAGACCTGGGAGTAGCCACTCCAATGCAGATGGACTCTCCAGATATTTCCACTTAGACAATGAAGACTCATCAGGTCATGGCTAGTCTTATTGTCCTTCGTTTGGGGGGGGGGGGGGGTTGTGTAGGAAAGTACCATCTTGCCTGGCATGTTACCCCCATTTTTCACTGTATATATGTTGTTTTAGTTGTATGTGTCACTGGGACCCTGTCACCCAGGGCCCCAGTGCTCATAAGTGTGCCTGAATGTGTTACCTGTGTAGTGACTAACTGTCTCACTGAGGCTCTGCTAATCAGAACCTCAGTGGTTATGCTCTCTCATTTCTTTAAAATTGTCACTAACAGGCTAGTGACCAATTTTTTAAATTTACATTGGCTTACTGGAACACCCTTATAATTCCCTAGTATATGGTACTGAGGTACCCAGGGTATTGGGGTTCCAGGAGATCCCTATGGGCTGCAGCATTTCTTTTGCCACCCATAGGGAGCTCTAACAATTCTTACACAGGCCTGCCACTGCAGCCTGAGTGAAATAACGTCCACGTTATTTCACAGCCATTTTACACTGCACTTCAGTAACTTATAAGTCACCTATATGTCTAACCTTTATCTGGTAAAGGTTGGGTGCTAAGTTACTTAGTGTGTGGGCACCCTGGCGCTAGCCAAGGTGCCCCCACATTGTTCAGGGCCAATTCCCCGGACTTTGTGAGTGCGGGGACACCATCACACGCGTGCACTACATATAGGTCACTACCTATATGTAGCTTCACAATGGTAACTCCGAATATGGCCATGTAATATGTCTATGATCATGGAATTACCCCCTCTATACCATCCTGGCATAGTTGGCACAATCCCATGATCCCAGTGGTCTGTAGCACAGACCCTGGTACTGCCAAACTGCCTTTCCCGGTGTTTCACTGCAGCTGCTGCTGCTGCCAACCCCTCAGACAGGCATCTGCCCTCCCGGGGTCCAGCCAGGCCTGGTCCAGGATGGCAGAACAAAGGACTTCCTCTGAGAGAGGGTGTTACACCCTCTCCCTTTGGAAAATGGTGTGAAGGCAGGGGAGGAGTAGCCTCCCCCAGCCTCTGGAAATGCTTTCATGGGCACATTTGGTGCCCAGTTCTGCATAAGCCAGTCTACACCGGTTCAGGGACCCCTTAGCCCTGCTCTGGCGCGAAACTGGACAAAGGAAAGGGGAGTGACCACTCCCCTGACCTGTACCTCCCCTGGGAGGTGCCCAGAGCTCCTCCAGTGTGCTCCAGACCTCTGCCATCTTGGAAACAGAGGTGCAGCTGGCACACTGGACTGCTCTGAGTGGCCAGTGCCACCAGGTGACGTCAGAGACTCCTGCTGATAGGCTCCTTCAGGTGTTGCTAGCCTATCCTCTCTCGTAAGTAGCCAAACCCACTTTTCTGGCTATTTAGGGTCTCTGTCTCTTGGGATTCCTAATATAACAAATGCAAGAGCTCATCCGAGTTCCTCTGCATCTCTCTCTTCACCTTCTGCCAAGGAATCGACTGCTGACCGCGCTGGAAGCCTGCAAACCTGCAACATAGTAGCAAAGACGACTACTGCAACTCTGTAACGCTGATCCTGCCGCCTTCTCTACTGTTTTCCTGGTGGTGCATGCTGTGGGGGTAGTCTGCCTCCTCTCTGCACTAGAAACTCCGAAGAAATCTCCCGTGGGTCGACGGAATCTTCCCCCTGCAACCGCAGGCACCAAAAAGCTGCATTACCGGTCCCTTGGGTCTCCTCTCAGCACGACGAGCGAGGTCCCTCGAATCCAGCAACTCTGTCCAAGTGACTCGCACAGTCCAGTGACTCTTCAGTCCACGGTTGGTGGAGGTAAGTCCTTGCCTCACCTCGCTAGACTGCATTGCTGGGAACCGCGACTTTTGCAGCTACTCCGGCCCCTGTGCACTTCCGGCGGAAATCCTTTGTGCACAGCCAAGCCTGGGTCCACGGCACTCTAACCTGCATTGCACGACTTTCTAAGTTGGTCTCCGGCGACGTGGGACTCCTTTGTGTAACTTCGGGTGAGCACCGTTTCACGCATCTTTGTAGTGCCTGTTTCTGGCACTATTCCGGGTGCTACCTGCTGCTAAGAGGGTTCCTTGACTTGCTCGACGTCTCCTATACCTCCTGGTCCAATTTGCGACCTCCTGGTCCCTCCTGGGCCACAGCAGCATCCAAAAACGTTAACCGCACAATTTGCAGCTAGCAAGGCTTGTTGGCGTTCTTTCGGTGGGAAAAAACTTCTGCACGACTCTCCACAGCGAGAGGGATCCGTCCACCAAAGGGAAAGTCTCTAGCCCTTTTCGTTCCTGCAGAAACCTCAGCTTCTTCTGTCCAGTAGAAGCTTCTTTGCACCCGCAGCTGGCATTTCCTGGGCATCTGCCCATCTCCGACTTGCTTGTGACTTTTGGACTTGGTCCCCTTGTTCCACAGGTACCCTCGACTGGAAATCCATCGTTGTTGCATTGTTGGTTTGTGTCTTTCCTGCCTTATTCTCCTATCACGACTTCTTTGTCCTTTGGGGAACTTTAGTGCACTTTGCACTCACTTTTCAGGGTCTTGGGGTGGGCTATTTTTCTAACCCTCACTATTTTCTAATAGTCCCAGCGACCCTCTACAAGGTCACATAGGTTTGGGGTCCATTCGTGATTCACATTCCACTTTTGGAGTATATGGTTTGTGTTGCCCCTATCCCTATATGTCTCCATTGCATCCTATTGTAACTATACATTGTTTGCACTGTTTTCTAATACTATTACTGCATATTTTGGTATTGTGTATATATATCTTGTGTATATTTCCTATCCTCTCACTGAGGGTACACTCTGAGATACTTTGGCATATTGTCATAAAAATAAAGTACCTTTATTTTTAGTATAACTGAGTATTGTGTTTTCTTATGATATTGTGCATATGACACTAAGTGGTACTGTAGGAGCTTCACTCGTCTCCTAGTTCAGCCTAAGCTGCTCTGCTAAGCTACCATTATCTATCAGCCTATGCTGCTAGACACCCTATACACTAATAAGGGATAACTGGGCCTGGTGCAAGGTGCAAGTACCCCTAGGTACTCACTACAAGCCAGTGCAGCCTCCTACACCTTGAATCCAGCAACTCTGTCCAAGTGACTCCCACAGTCCAGTGACTCTTCAGTCCAAGTTTGGTGGAGGTAAGTCCTAGCCTCCCCACGCCAGACTGCATTGCTGGGAACTGCGACTTTTGCAGCTACTCCGGCCTCCGTGCACTTCCGGCGGAAATCCTTTGTGCACAGTCCAGCCTGGGTCCACGGCACTCTAACCTGCATTGCACGACCTCCTAAGTTGTTCTCCGGCGACATGGGACTCCTTTGTGCGACTTCGGGTGAGCACAGTTTCACGCATACTCGTAGTGCCTGTTTCTGGCACTTCTGCGGGTGCTGCCTGCTGCTGAGAGGGCTCCTTGTCTTGCTCGACGCCCCCTCTGTCCCCTGACGCAATTGGCGACATCCTGGTCGCTCCTGGGCCACAGCAGCATCCAAAAACCCTTACCACACGATTTGCAGCTAGCAAGGCTTGTTGGCGGTCTTTCGGCGGGAAAACACTTCTGCACGACTCTCCACGGCGTGGGGGATCCGTCCTCCAAAGGGGAAGTCTCTAGCCCTTGTCGTTCTTGCAGAAACCTACGCTTCTACTGTCCAGTAGCAGCATCTTTGCACCCACAGCTGGCATTTCCTGGGCATCTGCCCATCTCCGACTTGCTTGTGACTTTTGGACTTGGTCCCCTTGTTCCACAGGTACCCTCGACTGGAAATCCATCGTTGTTGCATTGCTGGTTTGTGTCTTTCCTGCAGAATTCCCCTTTCACTACTTATATGTCCTTTGGGGAACTTTAGTGCACTTTGCACTCACTTTTCAGGGTCTTGGGGTGGGCTATTTTTCTAACCCTTACTATTTTCTAATAGTCCCAGCGACCCTCTACAAGGTCACATAGGTTTGGGGTCCATTCGTGGTTCGCATTCCACTTTTGGAGTATATGGTTTGTGTTGCCCCTATCCTAATGTGTCTACATTGCATCCTATTGTAACTATACATTGTTTGCACTGTTTTCTAATACTATTACTGCATATTTTGGTATTGTGTACATATATCTTGTGTATATTTGCTATCCTCATACTGAGGGTACTCACTGAGATACTTTTGGCATATTGTCATAAAAATAAAGTACCTTTATTTTTAGTATATCTGTGTATTGTGTTTTCTTATGATATTGTGCATATGACACTTGTGGTACTGTAGTAGCTTCACATGTCTCCTAGTTCAGCCTAAGCTGCTCTGCTAAGCTACCATTATCTATCAGCCTATGCTGCTAGACACCCTATACACTAATAAGGGATAACTGGGCCTGGTGCAAGGTGTAAGTACCCCTTGGTACTCACTACAAGCCAGTCCAGCCTCCTACATTGGTTGTGCAGCGGTGGGATAAGTGCTTTGAGACTACTTACCACTCTTGTCATTGTACTTTTCATAAGAGAAAAATATACAAAACAAGTTCAGTGTATGTACACATAACCAAAAAGTTTTTCATTTCCTCTTTTCACTCTTTTCTAAAGTGCTGAAAAGTACTTCTAAACTTTCTAAAAGTTCTTAAAAGTTTTAAAAGTTTTTTTTTCTGTCTTTCTAAAAGCTCTAAAAACTTTTTCTCACTTTTTCTGTCACTTAAACTCTTTCTAAAATGTCTGGCACAGGCCAAAATGTTGATCTGTCCAAACGTGCATATGACCACCTTAGCTGGAAAGGAGCAAGGAGTCTCTGTGTAGAAAGAGGTTTGAGTGTAGGGAAGAATCCTTCCTTGGAATTATTGCTTAACATGCTTAGAGAACAAGATAAGGCCAGAAGGGCCCCACCTGTTGAAAAAGCAGCTAATGGTTCCCAATCTGGTCCAGGGACCCCCCTAGGAAAAGATTCAGGAAAGAAACTTCAAAGCCTGCCCATTATTAGACAGTCTAGCATAGTTGGTACTGATGTAGAGTCACACCATACAGATAGTGTTGTCTCACATCATAGCAAGAGCATTCATTCTCACCACAGTAGAAGTGATGTTTCTGTTAACCAAGCTGTTAGGGTGCCCTGTGTAAGGGACAGGTCTCCTTCTGTCCATTCTCACCATACTTCTGTGTCAAGGCATGTCCCTCCCACCCACCCTGATGACAGATTGTTAGAAAGGGAGCTCAATAGATTGAGAGTGGAACAAACCAGACTGAAGCTCAAGAAGCAACAGCTGGATTTGGATAGACAGACCTTAGAAGTAGAGAAGGAGAGACAGAAACTGGGTTTAGAAACCCATGGTGGCAGCAGCAGTATTCCCCATAGTCATCCTGCAAAAGAGCATGATTCCAGGAATCTGCACAAGATAGTTCCCCCTTATAAGGAGGCGGATGACATTAACAAGTGGTTTGCTGCACTTGAGAGGGCCTGTGCTGTACAGGATGTCCCTCAAAGGCAGTGGGCTGCTATCCTATGGCTATCATTTAGTGGAAAAGGTAGGGATAGGCTCCTTACTGTGAAAGAAAGTGAAGCCAATGATTACAAAGTTCTTAAGAATGAACTCCTGGATGGTTATGGCTTAACCACTGAACAATACAGGATAAAGTTCAGAGAGACCAAAAAGGAGTCTTCACAAGACTGGGTTGATTTCATTGACCATTCAGTGAAGGCCTTGGAGGGGTGGTTACATGGCAGTAAAGTTACTGATTATGACAGCCTGTATAACTTGATCCTGAGAGAGCATATTCTTAATAATTGTGTGTCTGATTTGTTGCACCAGTACCTGGTGGACTCGGATCTGACCTCTCCCCAAGAATTGGGAAAGAAGGCAGACAAATGGGTCAGAACAAGGGTGAACAGAAAAGTTCATACAGGGGGTGACAAAGAGAACAATAAGAAGAAAGATGGTGAAAAATCTCAAGATAAGCATGGGGACAAGGGTAAAACCAAAGATCCCACTTCAAATCTTAAACACTCTTCAGGGGGTGAGGATAAAAAAAATTCTTCCTCTTCTTCTCAACCTACACAATTTAAAAAGACCTGGTGCTTTGTGTGTAAAAACAGAGGCCATAGGCCAGGGGATAAGTCCTGTCCAGGTAAACCCCCTGAGCCTACCACCACTAATACATCAAGCTCTAGTGCCCGTAGCAGTAGTGGTACTAGTGGTGGGACTGCTGGCAACAGTCAAGTTAAGGGTGTAGTTGGGTTCACTTATGGGTCCATCATAGAAACTGGGGTAGTCAGTCCCAAGACAGTTTCTGTCACACCTAGTGGCATTGGCCTTGCCACACTGGCTGCTTGTCCCCTTACAATGGATAAGTACAGGGAGACAGTTTCAATAAATGGTGTTGAGGCCTTGGCCTACAGGGACACAGGTGCCAGTATCACTTTGGTGACTGAAAACCTAGTGGCTCCTGAACAACACATCATTGGACAACAGTATAAAATTATTGATGTCCATCACTCCACTAAGTTTCTTCCCTTAGCTATAATTCAGTTTAGTTGGGGTGGAGTTACTGGCCCTAAGCAGGTGGTGGTATCACCTAGCTTACCTGTAGACTGTCTCTTAGGTAATGACCTAGAGGCCTCAGGTTGGGCTGATGTAGAGTTTTATGCCCATGCATCTATGCTGGGCATCCCAGAGGAATTGTTCCCTCTCATTTCTACTGAAATGAAAAAGCAAAGGAGAGAAGGCCTGAAAACTCAGGATCCCTCTCCAACAACAGGTAAAAGGGGTATCACAGTATCCCCTAACCACCCTACCATTCAGGATACCATTCCTGTGGTGGGAGAAACCTCTCCTGGGGTGGGACCTGTTCCAAGGGAATCATCAGTTAGCAAAACTGTACTCCCTGAGGTAGAAGTACCTCTCTGTGGGATAACTAACATTGGTGAGAAAAAGAGCACCATTTTAGTTAACATGGAGCATCCCTCCAACCCTCCCAGAGAAACTTTAGTGCAGAAACCCTGCACTGCTTCACAACACTTAGGACAGCATCCCTGCCCTAGTGTGGAGCTCATAGGACAGCATCCCTGCCCTGCTCCAACTCAAGAGAAACAGCATCCCTGTTCTCTCTTCCAGCCATATGGACAAAGTTTTTGCCCAGCTATGGCTTTTCTGAGACAGCATCCCTGTCTGGCATTTCCATCACTACAAATAGGTTCAGTGGACAATTCCCACTGCTCTAAACTAAAACTTACTGATAGAAACTCTGAAAATACATCTTCACATTGTTGCTTAGCTAAAAAACTTCAAACAGGGTGGTTTACATCCCCACATGGAAGTAACCATATAGTGGATGATAAAGGGAGTAACCAGTCTATTGCAGAGCTACTCTCTACTTATCACCACTTAGACAATAAAGTCTCAACTGGCCATGGTTAGCCTTATTGTCCTTCGTTTGGGGGGGGGGTTGTGTGAGAAAGTAGCCTCTTTCTAGCCTTGTTACCCCCACTTTTGGCCTGTTTGTGAGTGTATGTCAGGGTGTTTTCACTGTCTCACTGGGATCCTGCTAGCCAGGGCCCAGTGCTCATAGTGAAAACCCTATGTTTTCAATATGTTTGTTATGTGTCACTGGGACCCTGCTAGTCAGGACCCCAGTGCTCATAAGTTTGTGGCCTATATGTATGTGTTCCCTGTGTGGTGCCTAACTGTCTCACTGAGGCTCTGCTAACCAGAACCTCAGTGGTTATGCTCTCTCATTTCTTTCAAATTGTCACTAACAGGCTAGTGACCAATTTTACCAATTTATATTGGCTTACTGGAACACCCTTATAATTCCCTAGTATATGGTACTAAGGTGCCCAGGGTATTGGGGTTCCAGGAGATCCCTATGGGCTGCAGCATTTCTTTTGCCACCCATTGTGAGAAGGTAGCCTCTTTCTAGCCTTGTTACCCCCACTTTTGGCCTGTTTGTGAGTGTATGTCAGGGTGTTTGTCACTGTTTTCACTGTTTCACTGGGAGCCTGATAGCCAGGCCTCAGTGCTCATAGTGAAAACACTATGTTTTCAGTATGGTTGTTATGTGTCACTGGGATCCTGCTGGTCAGGACCCCAGTGCTCATAGGTTTGTGGCCTATATGTATGTGTCACTGGGACCCTGTCACACAGGGCCCCAGTGCTCATAGGTGTGCATGTATATGTTCCCTGTGTGGTGCCTAACTGTCTCACTGAGGCTCTGCTAACCAGAACCTCAGTGGTTATGCTCTCTCATTACTTTCAAATTGTCACTAACAGGCTAGTGACCAATTTTACCAATTTACATTGGCTTACTGGAACACCCTTATAATTCCCTAGTATATGGTACTGAGGTACCCAGGGTATTGGGGTTCCAGGAGATCCCTATGGGCTGCAGCATTTCTTTTGCCACCCATAGGGAGCTCTGACAATTCTTACACAGGCCTGCCACTGCAGCCTGAGTGAAATAACGTCCACGTTATTTCACAGCCATTTTACACTGCACTTAAGTAACTTATAAGTCACCTATATGTCTAACCTTTACCTGGTAAAGGTTAGGTGCAAAGTTACTTAGTGTGAGGGCACCCTGGCACTAGCCAAGGTGCCCCCACATTGTTCAGAGCCAATTCCCTGAACTTTGTGAGTGCGGGGACACCATTACACGCGTGCACTACATATAGGTCACTACCTATATGTAGCTTCACAATGGTAACTCCGAATATGGCCATGTAACATGTCTATGATCATGGAATTGCCCCCTCTATGCCATCCTAGCATGGTTGGCACAATCCCATGATCCCAGTGGTCTGTAGCACAGACCCTGGTACTGCCAAACTGCCCTTCCTGGGGTTTCACTGCAGCTGCTGCTGCTGCCAACCCCTCAGACAGGCATCTGCCCTCCTGGGGTCCAGCCAGGCCTGGCCCAGGATGGCAGAACAAAGAACTTCCTCTGAGAGAGGGTGTGACACCCTCTCCCTTTGGAAAATGGTGTGAAGGCAGGGGAGGAGTAGCCTCCCCCAGCCTCTGGAAATGCTTTCTTGGGCACAGATGTGCCCAATTCTGCATAAGCCAGTCTACACCGGTTCAGGGACCCCTTAGCCCCTGCTCTGGCGCGAAACTGGACAAAGGAAAGGGGAGTGACCACTCCCCTGACCTGCACCTCCCCTGGGAGGTGTCCAGAGCTCCTCCAGTGTGCTCCAGACCTCTGCCATCTTGGAAACAGAGGTGCTGCTGGCACACTGGACTGCTCTGAGTGGCCAGTGCCACCAGGTGACGTCAGAGACTCCTGCTGATAGGCTCCTTCAGGTGTTAGTAGCCTTTCCTCTCTCCTAAGTAGCCAAACCCTCTTTTCTGGCTATTTAGGGTCTCTGTCTCTGGGGAAACTTTAGATAACGAATGCATGAGCTCAGCCGAGTTCCTCTGCATCTCCCTCTTCACCTTCTGATAAGGAATCGACCGCTGACCGCGCTGGAAGCCTGCAAACCTGCAACATAGTAGCAAAGACGACTACTGCAACTCTGTAACGCTGATCCTGCCGCCTTCTCGACTGTTTTCCTGCTTGTGCATGCTGTGGGGGTAGTCTGCCTCCTCTCTGCACCAGAAGCTCCGAAGAAATCTCCCGTGGGTCGACGGAATCTTCCCCCTGCAACCGCAGGCACCAAAAAGCTGCATCTCCGGTCCCTTGGGTCTCCTCTCAGCACGACGAGCGAGGTCCCTCGAATCCAGCGACACCGTCCAAGTGACCCCCACAGTCCAGTGACTCTTCAGCCCAAGTTTGGTGGAGGTAAGTCCTTGCCTCACCTCGCTGGGCTGCATTGCTGGGAACCGCGACTTTGCAAGCTACTCCGGCCCCTGTGCACTTCCGGCGGAAATCCTTCGTGCACAGCCAAGCCTGGGTCCACGGGACTCTAACCTGCATTGCACGACTTTCTAAGTTGGTCTCCGACGACGTGGGACTCCTTTGTGCAACTTCGGCGAGCACCATTTCACGCATCCTCGTAGTGCCTGTTTCTGGCACTTTTCCGGGTGCTACCTGCTTCAGTGAGGGCTCTTTGTCTTGCTCGACGTCCCCTCTCTCTGCAGGTCCAATTTGCGACCTTCTGGTCCCTCCTGGGCCCCAGCAGCGTCCAAAAACGCCAAACGCACGATTTGCGTGTAGCAAGGCTTGTTGGCATCCATCCGGCGGGAAACACTTCTGCACAACTCTCCAAGGCGTGGGGGATCCATCCTCCAAAGGGGAAGTCTCTAGCCCTTGTCGTTCCTGCAGTATTCACAGTTCTTCAGCCTAGTAAGAGCTTCTTTGCACCAACCGCTGGCATTTCTTGGGCATCTGCCCATCTCCGAGCTGCTTGTGACTTTTGGACTTGGTCCCCTTGTTCCACAGGTACCCTCAGTCAGGAATCCATCGTTGTTGCATTGCTGATTTGTGTTTTCCTTGCATTTTCCCTCTAACACGACTATTTTGTCCTTAGGGGAACTTTAGTGCACTTTGCACTCACTTTTCAGGGTCTTGGGGAGGGTTATTTTGCTAACTCTCACTATTTTCTAATAGTCCCAGCGACCCTCTACAAGGTCACATAGGTTTGGGGTCCATTCGTGGTTCGCATTCCACTTTTGGAGTATATGGTTTGTGTTGCCCCTATCCCTATGTTTCCCCATTGCATCCTATTGTAACTATACATTGTTTGCACTGTTTTCTAAGACTATACTGCATATTTTTGCTATTGTGTATATATATCTTGTGTATATTTCCTATCCTCTCACTGAGGGTACACTCTAAGATACTTTGGCATATTGTCATAAAAATAAAGTACCTTTATTTTTAGTATAACTGTGTATTGTGTTTTCTTATGATATTGTGCATATGACACTAAGTGGTACTGTAGTAGCTTCACACATCTCCTAGTTCAGCCTGAGCTGCTTTGCTAAGCTACCATTATCTATCAGCCTAAGCTGCTAGACACCCTATACACTAATAAGGGATAACTGGGCCTGGTGCAAGGTGCAAGTACCCCTTGGTACTCACTACAAGCCAGTCCAGCCTCCTACACCCATAGGGAGCTCTGACAATTCTTACACAGGCCTGCCACTGCAGCCTGAGTGAAATAACGTCCACGTTATTTCACAGCCATTTTACACTGCACTTAAGTAACTTATAAGTCACCTATATGTCTAACCTTTACCTGGTAAAAGTTGGGTGCTAAGTTACTTAGTGTGAGGGCACCCTGGCACTAGCCAAGGTGCCCCCACATTGTTCGGGGCCAATTCCCCGGACTTTGTGAGTGCGGGGACACCATTACACGTGTGCACTACAGATAGGTCACTACCTATATGTAGCTTCACAATGGTAACTCTGAATATGGCCATGTAATATGTCTATGATCATGGAATTGCCCCCTCTATACCATCCTGGCATAGTTGGCACAATCCCATGATCCCAGTGGTCTGTAGCACAGACCCTGGTACTACCAAACTGCCTTTCCCGGGGTTTCACTGCAGCTGCTGCTGCTGCCAACCCCTCAGACAGGCTTCTGCCCTCCTGGGGTCCAGCCAGGCCTTGCCCAGGATGGCAGAACAAAGGACTTCCTCTGAGAGAGGGTGTTACACCCTCTCCCTTTGGAAAATGGTGTGAAGGCAGGGGAGGAGTAGCCTCCCCCAGCCTCTGGAAATGCTTTCATGGGCACATTTGGTGCCCAGTTCTGCATAAGCCAGTCTACACCGGTTCAGGGACCCCTTAGCCCTGCTCTGGCGCGAAACTGGACAAAGGAAAGGGGAGTGACCACTCCACTGACCTGTACCTCCCTTGGGAGGTGCCCAGAGCTCCTCCAGTGTGCTCCAGACCTCTGCCATCTTGGAAACAGAGGTGCTGCTGGCACACTGGACTGCTCTGAGTGGCCAGTGCCACCAGGTGACGTCAGAGACTCCTTCTGATAGGCTCCTTCAGGTGTTGCTAGCCTATCCTCTCTCCTAGGTAGCCAAACCCTCTTTTCTGGCTATTTAGGGTCTCTGTCTCTTGGGATTCCTTAGATAACGAATGCAAGAGCTCATCCGAGTTCCTCTGCATCTCTCTCTTCACCTTCTACCAAGGAATCGACTGCTGACCGCGCTGGAAGCCTGCAAAACTGCAACATAGTAGCAAAGACGACTACTGCAACTCTGTAACGCTGATCCAGCCGCCTTCTCGACTGCTTTCCTGGTGGTGCATGCTGTGGGGGTAGTCTGCCTCCTCTCTGCACTAGAAGCTCCGAAGAAATCTCCCGTGGGTCGACGGAATCGTCCCCCTGCAACCGCAGGCACCAAAGAACTGCATCACCGGTACCTTGGGTCTCCTCTCAGCACAACGAGCGAGGTCCCTTGAATCCAGCAACTCTGTCCAAGTGACTCCCACAGTCCAGTGACTCTTCAGTCCAAGTTTGGTGGAGGTAAGTCCTTGCCTCCCCACGCCAGACTGCATTGCTGGGAACCGCGACTTTTGCAGCTACTCCGGCCTCCGTGCACTTCCGGCGGAAATCCTTTGTGCACAGTCCAGCCTGGATCCACAGCACTCTAACCTGCATTGCACGACCTCCTAAGTTGTTCTCCGGCGACGTGGGACTCCTTTGTGCGACTTTGGGTGAGCACCGTTTCACGCATCCTCGTAGTGCTTGTTTCTGGCACTTCTGCGGGTGCTGCCTGCTGCTGAGAGGGCTCCTTATCTTGCTCGACGCCCCCTCTGTCCCCTGACGCAATTGGCAACATCCTGGTCCCTCCTGGGCCACAGCAGCATCCAAAAACCCTTACTGCACGATTTGCAGCTAGCAAGGCTTGTTGGCAGTCTTTCGGCGGGAAAACACTTCTGCACAACTCTCCACGGCGTGGGGGATCCGTCCTCCAAAGGGGAAGTCTCTAGTTCTTGCTGTTCTTGCAGAAACCTACGCTTCTACTGTCCAGTAGCAGCATCTTTGCACCCACAGCTGGCATTTCCTGGGCATCTGCCCATCTCCGACTTGCTTGTGACTTTTGGACTTGGTCCCCTTGTTCCACAGGTACCCTCGACTGGAAATTCATCGTTGTTGCATTGCTGGTTTGTGTCTTTCCTGCAGAATTCCCCTTTCACGACTTCTATGTCCTTTGGGGAACTTTAGTGCACTTTGCACTCACTTTTAAGGGTCTTGGGGTGGGCTATTTTTCTAACCCTTACTATTTTCTAATAGTCCCAGCGACCCTCTACAAGGTCACATAGGTTTGGGGTCCATTCGTGGTTCGCATTCCACTTTTGGAGTATATGGTTTGTGTTGCCCCTATCCCTATGTGTCTCCATTGCATCCTATTGTAACTATACATTGTTTGCACTGTTTTCTAATACTATTACTGCATATTTTGGTATTGTGTACATATATCTTGTGTATATTTGCTATCCTCATACTGAGGGTACTCACTGAGATACTTTTGGCATATTGTCATAAAAATAAAGTACCTTTATTTTTAGTATATCTGTGTATTGTGTTTTCTTATGATATTGTGCATATGACACTTGTGGTACTGTAGGAGCTTCACTCGTCTCCTAGTTCAGCCTAAGCTGCTCTGCTAAGCTACCATTATCTATCAGCCTATGCTGCTAGACACCCTATACACTAATAAGGGATAACTGGGCCTGGTGCAAGGTGTAAGTACCCCTAGGTACTCACTACAAGCCAGTCCAGCCTCCTACAGTGAGGTGGCAGCAGCTGTAGCTGCAATGCAAGCCTCAGAGAGCTGGTTTGGGAGTACTGTGGGTCCATAGTGGATCCCCCAGGATGCATGGAATTGGCTCCCCAATACCAGATTTGGAATAGGGACAATTTCATGATCTTAGATACCTTACATGGCCATATTCGGAGTTACCATTGTGAAGCTACATATAGGTATTGACCTATATGTAGTGCACGTGTGTAATGGCGTCCCCGCACTCACAAAGTCCTGGGAAATGGCCCTGAACTATGCGAGGGCACCTTTGCTAGTGCAAAGGTGCCCTCACACTTCAGAACTTTGCACCTAACCTTCAGCAAGTGAAGGTTAGACATATAGGTGACTTATAAGTTACTTAAGTGCAGCGATAATGGCTGTGAAATAGTGTGTGCAGTATTTCACGCAGGCTGCAATGGCAGGCCTGTGGAAGGGTTTGTCTGAGCTCCTTATGGGTGGCAAAAGAAATGCTGCAGCCCATAAGGTTCCCCTGGAACCCCAATGCCCTGAGTACCTAGGTACCATATACTACGGACTTGTATATCCAGTGTGGTCCAGTGTGCCAATTGAAATTGGTAAATGAAGTCACTAGCCTATAGTGACAAATGTAATAGCAGAGAGAGCATGAGCACTGAGGTTCTGATTAGCAGAGCCTCAGTGACACAGTCAAACACTATACACACCACACACATTAGGCCATAAACTATGAGCACTGGGGTCGTGACCAGCAGGATCCCAGTGAGACACGCAAAAACATACAGACATTCATGTAACAATGGGGGTAACATCCCAAGGAAGATGGTACTTTCCTACTGCACTGAACTGTGGAAGCTTCCCACATTTCTCAGAGGTTTACCTCTTGAGACTACGCTTCTTGCTGTGGGGCTGATCTGACGGTATGGCTTCGCTGTACTCTCAACAATCATGCGTGAAGCTGGGTGTGCCATATTTGTACATAACAACTATGACCTGGTAGCATGATTGCAGGCTCTTCCCAACCAACTACGTGAAGAACATGGTTTGTAAATGCTTGAGCATACGTCAATCTGTGATGCCCACACATACACACAATTTATGAAGCATTTGTGTGCATTGTCAGGCAATATTGTCTTTCCATCAACCAGTACATGTTTATTCTGTGAAGTTTTTTATGAAGCTTTGTAGAGCCTTAAAATTCCATTTATAATTACGTGGCTACATTGTATTTCCTGCCATGTATTCACATGCACAAGGAAACTAACTAGGATGTGAACTTATTCCCAAATTCATGTTGGATTACGCTGTCTCTGAAAATCTCTGTGATGTGCACTAACATAGCTAGTCAGTGGTGTGTGTGCGACACAATGGCAACCTGAAGGACATTGTGGTGCTTCATTGTGCAGAGCAAAACTCACTCTATGCAACTCTTTCACTCACATTGTTCAGTTCGCTCACGACATTGGTTCCTGAAATGTGCACACAATTCACATAATGTTGATGTTCACGTGCTATATCTTCTATTTTGAGGTACAGTCGTATTTGTTCCTTGAGGCACAGCACATTATATTCCTCTTCTATATCCCTCACTGTGCAATTTCACCCACTGCAGATATTTCTTCAAAGCAATGACCATTCTATCCCTGGAAAAAATTTATGGATGTGTGTTTTTTACGTATGTGGTTGCCATCCAACTTGATAAAATGTTTGTGGAGAGTAAAACATGATTTATTACGTTGTCCAGAATCAGATGGCCAACAAATACATAGGAATTTAGCCAAAGTGACATCACCTGCTGGTGCAGGAGATCTTAAAGAGTCTGAGAAAGCTATCGAAAGGCTGGAAAAACCCTTCAAACCACAGAGCAGTGTAATATTAAAGAGGCACCATTTCTATATATGATGGATTTTTAACTGTGTTACGGGATCCTGCCAATAGGTGCAACTTTTGTGCATCTGTGGATGTGGTGATCATGGACCAAATAATTGTAAATACTAATTCTAAACATATACAAGAACAGTTGTGGGTAATGGGTGACACTAAGATAGACACAGTAACCAAAAACGTGAAACCTATTGAGCAATCTGTATGATGGATTAAAGAGTTCCCTGATGTGCTCTGTTCCATAGAAACTCTTCTTGGGACAGAAGACAAAATTTGTTTCAAGGCCTATTCCCCGGTGGGTGAGTAGAGACTCAGGGTGTCCTGATTAGTGTTAGACTGGAACTACAAGCAATGTTGGAGTTTGGAGTCACAAGGCATTATGGAGGAAATAGAATTTGCACAATGAGTGTCTCCTATTGTTCTTTAAAAAATAATGGAAAATTGTGGCTTTGTGTTGATTTGAGGGAACTATGTAAGTCCATTTTTGATTGGCAGGCAACTCTTGCCAAACATTAATTAAATGATCCTTAGTCTTGAATGTAACAAGGTATTTTCTAACTTAAATATCAGTAATGCTTACCATCAGACAGTGGTAACATAATATTCCAAAGCCTTAACAACTTTCATTATCCTGTTTGGTTTGTTCTGTTGCGTTTCAGACTAGCTTCTTCTTTCATCTGTTTTCCAGAGAAGAATGTTCAATTTCTTTAAGAAAAAACAATAGCACAATCAAAATGAGATCATGAAATATAAACAGAACTTCCCAAAGAACATAGAGAAGAGTATCGGGAAATCGTCTCTGGCCCAAAAAGCAAAGAGGGTCTAGTTTCTTCTCATCCCACCTGTTTCCTGGTCTCATCATGGGTAGTCCATTGAGGTCTTGGGCTTCATGGGGAATCCATTGCAGTCCTAGGCTTCATGGGGAATCCATTGAAGTCCTAGGCACAGGAAAAAGGTAAGCTAGGCCAATTAGCCTGTTGGAAAGGCAGTGCTGCCTAGCCCAAGAAAGGCGATATCACATTATTTCACTGATGTAAAGAACACACAGTGCTCTAGATCGTCTAGTATGAATAGCTGATCAGATGTTGTCTACAGATACATACTTTGGAACAAAGGAGTAGCCAGAAAAATAAAAAGCCCACCACTTTGAGCCATATCCCGAATGTCACTAAGTGAGAGAGCAAAGTGAACAAGCGTCAAACCATGTAGGAGAGTTTGTGGGTCACCTCCAATGAGACTTAGGAGGAAAATGGCATTTGATGCATATCAGAGAATTTTGCATGCCTACATTCTTCCTTACATATCTCCTTACAGAATTCCCTTCATGGAGCTATTCTCTTACATCCATCCTTTTATCACTCTATTCTTCAACATTCTATCTTCCCTTCCACCCTTCTATCTTTCGTCCCTCTGTTCTTGAATGTTTCCTTTTTTCCTATCTTTCTTTCCATCTTTCCTTCCATTGTGACACCCTTCCTTTTATTCATCTATTGTTCCATCGATCCTTTCTAGTATAATTTCATCGTCCCTTACATCTTTCCACATTTCGTTCCTTCCCTCTTTTCCTTCCTCACTTATTTCCATCCTTCAATGCTTTCTTTCACCTTCTTCCTTCCACCCCCATCCTTACACGTTTCCTGCCAACCACCCTTTCCCATCTTTATTCCCACCCACTCCCTTCCATCTTCCTTTCCTGTGCTCTCTCATTGGCCTCGCTCACTTTTTTCTTTCCTCATTTCATAATTTTGACTTGTATCCCCATGGTGCTTATCTTTTTTGGCACACTTCCCTCAGCACCCCACAGATCTGCCATCATATCCTTTTGCTTTTACCGGCTGTTGAGCAGAGACCTGGATTTTGAAGATCAAAGCATGAAGGAGCTATAAAGAATGTTCCAGGGCCCCCACAAACTCCCGCTGCAGCCGAGGAAGTCGGGGTTCAAAATTCTCTCACTTTTGAAGTAAAACTACATGCGTGCATAATACTAACTGCTGTCAAACTCTAGGACGGAATTGAGAGTTAAATTGTATTTTTCTTTAGGAGGATATGAGTTACTATTGAGCTGTTACCAGTCAATACATCATTTTAAGCTAAACAAGAAATCCTTTGACTGAGAGAATATGTTATCCTTCTTTAATGACCCATAACTGGTGCAGAAGCAACAATACCTGGTGATGGGCACTCTTACTGCTGCCACACATCTAGCTTGTTGACACATCCTGATGTGAGCCTGGTGGCCGGGACATAATCAGGCCAGACTCACAGCAGGGCCTGCACTGGCAATGAAAGCACATATCATTCTAACAGAGCACAGGTGTCTGAAAGCTGAGTAGCAGGCCTCAGGGGGGCTTCAGACAAATAAACAAATATAAATATCTATATAAAAAACACCTGGAACACATGAAGAGTATGGAATTCCTCACAGTGATCAACATACAGGAAGTCAGGCAGCCCACAGAAACCAATGTGTGTATGTTATGTTGATTTGTATAGTGCACTAATCACCGAGGGGGTATTCAGGGGGTCAGCACTCACGCAACCGTGTTCATTCACAAGGGACAAGCTCAGGTGAGGGACTTTAAAGATGCTGCTTCAAACTAGAAATGCACAATAGTGACAGCTGCTCGAGGAGTCCAAATAACCATCCACAATGTACTCTCCTTTGAAGGATTTGGGGAAATTACCAAGAGGAGCATGGTGACTCTAACACCTCACAAAAAGTATTCAAACTATTCGACTCTGAGATACTTTTCACCACAAGTTTCATAAGTGTCATGACAGTGGAGACAGGGTCTATTCTACAGTAAAACTGTAAACTTCGTACTTGTATAGCGCACTACTCACCCGTTAGGGTCTCAAGGTGCTGTACGCATACCGCTGTGGAACCCCTCCTGGCTTTTCCCTGTGAGGTGCCCACTCCTGGGCAACCTCCAAGGTGAAGCCAGGCATCCCCACACTGTTGGGGCTGTTGTGGAGATTAAGCAAGCTATTGCCCAGAGTGGGACCCATGAATTAGATTAGGCACCAATGCAAGAATTATCAGGTCCGAGGAAATTGAGCCCAAGACCTGCCAAGGCGGGAATTGAACCCTGATCCCAGGCCAGATTTCTGCATCAGGGTCTGCCGCTCTAACCATTGAGCCACACTTCTCCACAGTCAGGTAGCACCATCTAAATTCAGTGCATGGCTGGGTCACAGCATCACCTGTGACCTCAGCAGCCAGGCAGAGATCTCTGTGCCTTTAGAGAAGAGTGCACAGTATTGGCTCATCTGAAGACATTGAATGTTTGCTGGGTGGCCTCCATGTTTTATTCAGCCGCTCAACAACATTTTTTGTTTTACAGAAACAAACTCCGAAAGTAGGAATTTGTTTCTGTAAAACAAAAAAATGACCCAGCTACCCTCGGAGTTTTATTCCGTGGTATGGGATTAATTTTTCCTTTTTTCTCTTTGGGACTGACAGGCTTTTAGTGGTTGTTCAAACAGGAAAAACAAGTACATCATGTGCTGTAAATAGGATGGACTATCTGACACCGGCGGCCCCAAGTCTATCAGTGTACGGTTTCCACCAACTGAGTCAGTGAGAGCACTGCAGACGGGACATGAAAGTCGGCCAGACTCTAAATAGAACTGGCGGACCATTAGTTTGACAGACAGTGTACTCCACCACATCTGTGGCAGAGTGCACTGTCTGCCAAACTCTAAATCAGGCCTTAAGTCCTATAGAGGTTTATCCAGGGGCATAAATAAATATGCCAGGCTTCACTTGGGTGGTTTAGGAGATCAAGGGCTGGAGCAATGGTGGTAAGCTGTTTGTCGCAGACAGAGGAGAAACAATATTTGGGTGGCATCACCAAGAGAATTTGGGTATCAACCTGGACCCGGGGGTGGATCCTTCGCTGTATTTTTTATTTAAGAGGGAAAAGTGTAAGAAAGGAACAAAGTTGATAAATTTAGTGCTCTCTTTTTGAAAAAAATTGGCAAATGCAAGGGGTTGAAACACTGGATCAAGGAATCTAAAGTTGCTGTTCCATAAAGCAGAAAGTCAGAAAAGGGGCAAGTTAATAAGATTTTTAAGGGCTTAGATAGTAGTAAGGTTATAGAGCCAAAAGGGTTGTCCGAGTCATCTTCTTGAGTTTCTCCTGTTCTAATACTGCTGAAGCGTAGAAGAGAGTTACGTTTCTGCATCGACATGCACACATTATATTATGCCATAATCATGGACCAATATCCGCTGCCTAACAAAAATGGAATGATTTCCACAAGGCAATGTATTTTTTTCCACTTTGGGTTTAGGCAACGCACATCACCAACTAGTTCTCTATGAAGAGTTGATATATCTCAGAGCAATCCTCACTCCAAAAGGCTTCTTCCAGTAAAGGGCTTCACCCACAATCCAACATTTGTAGAAAGGGTTTGGAGAGTTTAGATGGGGCATTTCAGGACTAGATTCTCATTTACGAGGACTGCACTGAGATGTGAGGGATTTGGCTGAGAAGGGTTTAACACTAAGGTTGGACAAGTGGATGTTTGCCCGCAACAGTGTGGAGTATGGAACACAACATCATATCCAGTAGGATTAAGCTCAAAGTAGACCACATAAAAGCTACACTTAAAGCTCCTGTACAAAGTTCTAAAGTTAGACCTTTGGTCTAAACTTAGACTCTTGGTCTAAGTTTACTTTTGTGAATCAGGCCCTTTATCTTTATTGGGTTTGACTAAATTTCAATCGAAATTTGTGAATAATTATGCATTTGAGGCTCAGCCGTTAAGGATATTGTTGAACAAAAATGAGGGTTAGTGAGCGGGGTGCTGCCTTTGGGAAGCTGCACATTTTCTGTGCCCCATGTCTTACACCTTTTGTGCTTGGGAAAAAATCTATAATTGGTGCGGATGCTGCCAGTCTTTGCGTGGGCGCTGTTCTAACGCAAAGAGAGAAAAAGGATGACTGGATTGTATCATAGGTTTATAGAACTTTCAGAACAAACAGAGAGAAAAAATACTAGAATAAAGATGGAATCATTGACCAGCACTTAGGAGACTGAGCATTATAGAATGTAGACTTGGGGAGGGAGAGTTGTGAAGTTCAGAACAGACCATAAACCAGGTGCCACATATTGTGCGATATGTCAGGATGCACAGATCCTCCAATACTAGCCAGGTGGAATGTTGTGTGAAGAACAGGATTTTGGTTTACATCTTTTAAGCCACACCCCTAATTGTAGAGGCTGTGCCTCTTGGAAAGGATTCATAGTTGTGCTTATTTGACCGCGCCTCTTTTAGAGAACCCCATCCCAACCTTTTCATCCAATTAATGCCATGGAGCTAGGAATGTGGTGGCTGGAATATGGAATGGGCTTAATAAAATCCCTGCACACTTTACCGTGAATCTGGAGGAGTTATGTTGAAAGGCTGTAGTGTTCTCTCCAGTCTTGGAGCATGAATTGGTGCCTTCCCTACAGAAACCTCCCAGCATCAGCCCATCTGAAGCCACTCCCTTCTCCCCACTCCTCCCTCCCTTAACCTTAAGCTTCAGCCCCTTCAGAGACTTTTTAAGGCATGAGAAATGTGGGCAACTGTCCAGGGCCCCCCGGAGAGTGATCACTTTATATATGTCACCTCAACCGCTCCCCCTCTCTCTGCCCATCTCTACAGCTCACTCTTTTTCTCTATACACACTGTCATTATCAGGATTTTTTGGCCCTAGGCAAGACCTATTTCAATTTTTTCTATATGACCCAATTTTCCAAAGCATAAGCATAAGTCAATGGAGTTTGGCATCCATGGAGGCTTGAAGTAGCAGAACATGTGTAATAAAACTCAAAGTTTTTTTGAACTAGGGCCCCAAAATATATTTTGCCCGGGCCCTAAAAAATCCTTAAGATGGTAGTGACACCTTTCCATCCCTGCCCCGATCTTGTTACCCTGAGTAAATCTATAGCAGCCTTCCTCTGTTACAATCCTGCCCCTTCCTGCCCCCTCTTCCCAGATCACTGCAGGGCGACTCCTGCCTCTACCCCAGTTCTCCACCACTCTCTGTAGCGCCGTGCTCTTGTACTGAACTGTGGGCCGGATGGAGGTATAGAGTACAGTTCTTCACATAGTGAAGGACATTACCTCCGCCCTCCCTAACAGACTCTTGTCTGCCACATTTAGAGATCACCCATCATCCCCCCAGGGGTGACCTCTGTATCTTGATAGAAACCCTTGTCATGGCAGTTCCTCTCAAGGTACAAAGAGTTTTGTTTTGACAGCTGTTCACCCAAGTTTAGCAAAGTTTTTGTTTTTCAATAACATCCTGCCACTTTGGGAATTTCTTATTGGAAAACAAAACACTAATGGCCCCCACAACCATGGATTTTTTTCTCTGAGTGTAGTGGTGGGGGGGGGGGTCATTATTTGTTTTGTTCTGTCCCTCAAGCACATCACACAGTGCTTAATTTGAGCCGATAGTTTTGGGTGCTCAGCACAAGCACTTAATTGTCAACACCGGCACTTATGACAGTGCCGCATGGTGGCGCTGTTTGTCTGATTTTGTGATAAACACATCAGTCGTTTAATAATTCTATATACATTAACAAAGACTAACACCTGCCACCCACAGCTACAAAATAGCGTGGGTGGCTGGTATTAGTCATTTTTTATGTATAAACTGTCTAAATTGCCTTTAGAAGTGCTATGGGTGGTGCAAGCTGCAGTGGTCTCCGGACAAGGGCCCTGGCACTTATTTCTTTACAAATTAAGTACTGCCATCACACCCTCCGCCTTAAGTAGAACAGGACGGTGGAATGCCCTTTCACTGACGGCCTCTACTTTGTCGACAGAGTCTGCAGCAGTGGCAACTGCTGGTAATCAGAAGCAGGAGGGGCGGTGGGGGTGTTGGCGGTTTGGGGGCATGGGGTAAAAATAATAAAAAAGTACCTGCTGCTCCGGTCCCAGTGCCGGCAACCTCAGTGCTCCTCGTCCTCCCGGCAGTCACATGGACACACAGCACAGGCTCCCAATCCAGACGCCGCTCTCATGCTACACGAAGCATGAGAGCAGCGCCGGGACTGGCCTCAGGAGGCTGGTTTGTCGCTCGCTCGGGCACAGGGAGCCTGTGCCATTTCTCCAACCTGACTGTGTAACACAGCTGTATTGGAGAAATGCAAGTGCGCATGCCAGTTTGGCCTGCCTAATGCAGCCAGTCCAGCTGACTTTACAGTGCCCACCACTCCTCCTCCTCCTTATGGCCGGCCCGCACCACCCGGCCATGGCTGTCAGAGAGACTCAGACAGTAACAAATAAAATGATAATAACATTATTTTATTATTTTGTTTGTCACTGCTGGACTCTCAGCAGGGCGGCGACGCTCCTTCGCTATTACAGAAGAGCCGCCCCTGGAAGTGAGACAGGCAGGCCGAGGTTTGGCAGAGAGGGTCACCTGTGGCGTTTGTGGTGGAGTGTCCTGTCCGCCATAAACCGGCCTCTGTTACACTACAGCTGGGTTTGCACTACAAAAATCACATACACAAAAACATAAATACACAGTCTGGGCTTACAATGGCCTTTCCTCCACCTGTCTGCAGGACTCAGCCCTCACCCCCCAGGGCCCAGCATTCCCTCCTCCTCTCCACAGGATGGAGCTGGCCTCCTCGGCCACGACCTCCCCTCAGGCTCCACCTGCGCTGAAAGTCCTTGCTCCAGGTAAAGCACAGAGAAGGGAAGCCCCGAAGCCTTTCCCTCGGAGTGATGAAGGCCAGCAGAGGGGCTGAGGACTGATGGAGACCGCGACAGAAGCTGCCCAGGGGCAGTAATGACAACCCCGAGCCTGGGAGGGGGAGCCCCGCCGTGGCCAGCGGGAGCCGGGCGCAGCTGCTCCAGACGAAACATTAACAACCCTTTCAGGCGAAAGAAGAGCGCAGGAGGGAGCAGTGTCACTAAAAATAGTCCGCACGCACAGCTACTGCATCCCACCATAGCAACCAGTAATCATCCGCAGGTGAGCAGGCGTGAGCCCCCCAGCAGGAGCGGCGGAGGCCCGAGGGGGAGGGGGGAAAGGATGGGGCCAGCCCTTTCTAATGTGAGGCACAAGATAGAGACACCCGGGACATGTCCGGCCACTGGGGGTGACCCAGGCCCAAGGTGATGAGACAGGCCCCCAGGAGCAGTGGAGGCCCGAGGGGGAGGTAGGGAAAGGATGGGGCCAGCCTATTGTGAGGCACAAGATAGAGACCCCCCTGGACATGGCCTGTAGGTAAGGGGGGTACCCAGATAGGTCTACGGTGTGCAGCCAGGGCCCCCGGGAGCAGTGGAGACCCGAGGTGGAAGCTGGGGAAGGATGGGGCCAGCCTAATGTGAGGCACAGGATAGAGACCCCAGGAGATGCCCTGCCAGCGAGGGGGAGGTAGCCAGAGAGGTCTAGGGTGTGGAGCCAGGCCCCCTGGAGAACTGGATGTAGACGGTGGACGCTAGGGAAAGGATGGGCCCAGACCCCTCCTAGTGTGAGGCACAGGATAGAGACCCCAGGAGATGCCCGGCCAGCGAGGGGGAGGTACCCAGAGAGGTCTATGGTGTGGAGCCAGGGCCCCAGGAGGAGTGGAGACCCGAGATGGAGGCTGGGGAAGGATGGGGCTAGCTCCTTCTAATGAAAGACACCCGGGACATGCCCAGCCAGCCCCTGAAGGTGGCTCTGTGAGGTCTAACACATGGAGCCAGTGCGCCCCAAGAGCAGGATGGGCCCGGCCCTTCCTAATGTGGAGAAGAGAGCGCTGCAGAGACATGCCCAAGGTGGTGCAGAGGACTCTGGGACTGGAGGTGTGGAGCCCCCCTCTCCTGGAGCGCCGCAGGCAGGTGATGGAAGCCGGTGTGAAGAATCAGGCCAGCCCCTTGCTTGTGTGTCTGGGCACAGGGAGCCGAAGGTTACGGGCCAGGCTCAGGACTCTGGGAGGCCCAATATGTGGCACTGCCCTCATTTGGAGCACTAGAGCAGTGGTTCCCAAACTGTGGTCTGGGGAGCCCTAGTGGTCCGCGAACCCTCCTCAGGGGGTCCAGGACTGTTTAGAAAATTAAATATTATTAACAGATTAGGTCCTCAGCTTTCAGTATTGACTCAGTGGGGGGGGGGGGGTCCCCGGATTCCAAAAATGATTTAGTGGGGGTCCCCGGGCTCCAAAAATGACAAAGTGGGGGTCCGCAGAAATCAAAAGGTTGGGAACCACTGCACTAGAGGTAAAAATATGGAAGCTGATGGAAGGACGGAGCCATCTGCTTTCAATGTGAGGCTCAGGAGACACCCAGGACTTGGGACCTGTCTGGCCAGGGTGAGGGACTTTAGGACGTCCAAAGTATAGAGACAGTCACCACCAAGGCCCCGGAGGTAGGTGGAAGCTGGAGAGAGGGTGGAGACAGTCCTTCCCAATGTGTGGGCCAGGAGACACACAGAACCTGGGGCTCGTCCAGCCAAGAAGAGGGGCTCTGGGAGGTCTAGGGCGTGGAGCCGGCCAGCCCCACCAGCACTGCAGGAAGGAGATGGAAGCCGAGGGAAGGATGGGGTCAGCCCCTCCCACTGTGTGTCACGTGCGACATCTGGACCTGTCAGAGAGTGGGCACTGGGGGGTGCAGCATGTAGAGACGCTGCCCTCTGGAAGCACTGTTTGTCCACCAGGAGCAGTGGAGACAGAAAAAGGACAAGTCTTAGAGAGGCATGAGGTGGTGCTCTGGACTAAGCTCCCGTTGGGCTGCATGTAGTGAAGCCTCTTCAAGGAGACTGAATCAGACACAGGTTTGGGCCTTAACCCCGTGAGCTGCGAGACTTTACTTCTGTCTCCCAACTCTCATGAATTATTCAGCACCAGTCCTAGCATTCTAATGATGACATCACTCTGCGCTGCAATGATGACATCACTCTACACTGCAATGATGACATCACTGCACTGCAATGATCACATCACTCTGCGCTGCAATGATGACATCACTCTATGCTTCAATGATGACCACTCTACACTGCAATGATGACATCACTGCGCTGCAATGATGGCATCACTGCGCTGCAATGATGACATCACTGCACTGCAATGATCACATCACTCTGCGCTGCAATGATGACATCACTCTGTGCTTCAATGATGACAGCACTCCACGCTGCAATCATGACATCACTCTGCGCTGCAATCATGACATCACTATGCGCTGCAATGATGACATCACTCTGCGCTGCAATGATGGCATCTCTGCACTGCAATGATGACATCACTCTGCGCTGCAATGATGACATCACTGCGCTGCAATGATGACATCACTCTGCGCTGCAATGATGACATCACTCTGCACTGCAATGATGACATCACTCTGCGCCGCAGATCTGACTGACATAGACCATTCTGCACCACAGGGGCTTCATGTACTGATGCCTTCATAAAAACAAGCAGATGAACCCTGCTCAACACACTCCATTATGTAAATATACCACATGTCCCTTTAAACTCTGCTGGGAATAAGGGAAGCCAGAGGTTCACTGGGCTCAGAGTACTTCCTTTACTCCTAGTAGATAGATATTTTACGCAAAGATGTGGACTACACGTCTCACGAGAGTTACTTGAGGACCAGAGTCGATGAACCATCTCAGATAGGAAAAGTGCAAACATGCAGAGTGGGTAGCTGTCAACACTCAGGTCAGGGCTTCTGTCTCACAGATGCCCCCTTGCTGATTATAAATGTAGTATACATGTTTAATGTCACATCTAACCTGGCTCCCAGACACTTATGGTTCCTGGTCCTGCTCATTTAAGTGGGCTGATGGCGCCCCCTGGTTCTAGTTAACTGCCTCGCCTGCAACACTCACTCACCTTCTCCACTCCCCTGGTCTGGTGCATTTTTTTATATATAACAAATTTTATTGGGTTTTGAGAGTCCAGTCACCATTGTCCAGTTGCCACTATCTGCCTCCCATGCCGCTCTGAGGGCGCGCAGCGTGTCTGGGCTATTCGAGATGAACCACTGCTATATTTTCACTTTTATGATCTCCCAGGTGGAGTTTACCCTCCAGTGGGTTGAATTCAGGGAGAGCTGCGAGGTTGCTAATATAGGGGGTGATGAGGCAGAAAAAGAAAGACTAACAACATTTATATATCATGTAACAAAATCGTATAAGACAATGTGATTTTAGCAAAGAAAAAATAATGTATGTAGAAAATGTGCCCACGGAGTAGATCGCCATTAGTATAAACAAGCTTAATTAAGCATGAAAATCAACAAATGTATTAATATGTCATAATTGCAGCCATATTCTATGATTTTCTCGTTAAAATTGTTATATACTTAGCTTAAATTTAGCAGAGACTTTGGCCTAGTTGCCTGGTCTCAATTTTAACTGCGTAGTTTTCACTTGTATTAACAAAGACGTGTTTTAAACCTTTAAAGCTGTATTTTTCCAGTAGAATGACTAATACACTTATCTCAAGGTTGCGTGCTAGGCAACTTTCATCCCCTTTGAAGCAAGGTCAGTTTCTGCAGGTGCAGACAATGAAGACACTGATGCAGAATTAATTGGCAACTTTGTTGCTAGTTATGTTCCAAAACTCCAAGGACACCTTATGCGTAGATGAGTATTAAGAGAAAAGACACTATTCATTGGTCAAAGAGAAATCACCCCATGGACCCTCCAATGGAAGAACCTGAAGAATTTGGAACTTTTCTTACTTAATCCCACCGGACAAAGAGAAGACATGCAATTTTGAAGCCATATTTTGAGAAGCCATTTTGACGCCATTTTGATGCCATAGCCACTTTTACCTTAATGACACTTTGATGCTTTCTCTCTATCCCAGAGAGAGAGAGACTCTAAAGAATTCTCACCCTAGAGACTTTAACTTTAACTTTACCCCGTCTTGCCCATACGATAACTTTTGGCCCTCCCGTTTTCCTTGCTGCTGCAAGGAAAACTTGACTTTAACTTTGCCCCTCCTTTGGAGAAGCCCCATGCTGATCGAACTGGTACCTGAAGGACGAAGACTTTCCTTGAATGCTGATTGTATTTGGTAATTATAAAAGGATAAATGTATTATTCGTTGTATTTTCCTTCTTAGGTACCAACTTCTTATTTTTGACAGAGCCTAAGCTAGAAGGTTTCTAAATTTATGTTGATTAAATTCATTTTTGCATGAAGCCCCACATGCCAATGCTAATCAGAGGTTAGTTGAGGTATTCATTTGATGCACCAAGCTGAATTGAAATCTTGTTATGCTGACCAATGTATGCAATTAGTCAAATTCAGTTACTTTTATTAGTGATTTGCATTGCTATAGCCGAGTGCATTATAATCCAAGTTTTGTGTAGATTGCGTTTCTTCCGTCGCT
Source organism: Pleurodeles waltl (assembly GCF_031143425.1). NCBI lineage: Eukaryota > Metazoa > Chordata > Amphibia > Caudata > Salamandridae > Pleurodeles > Pleurodeles waltl. The sequence continues at coordinate 35,603,123 of NC_090438.1, read as the reverse complement.
ATGGACAGCCAGTAATGTTCGTATATGTGTATCATTTGATTTTGAGACTTACTTATATTGTGTTAGCATTGTTAATATAGGGAAATGAACTCATTAACTTTTAATAAACAGGTGTGGTTATTCATGACTGACAGGTCATGGCGTGTCTAATTACTGATTTTCTGTTTAACTAATTTGTTGATTGATTACTAATCGAGTATTGGTTATTGATTATAAATGATTATTGATTATTGATTTGAGGGATCCGACAATTCTTTGGATGAGGCGAACTCAACCCGGTCAAAAGGTTCACCGACCTCTGGCGTGTCCAAGCATAAGTAATTTATAAGGACTGGATGCGCTATCAGGGGTAAGTGCATGGTGGAGTTGCAAATACAGATAAAACTGGCTGCGGTGTAATTGATGTTCCGTTTGCAGTTCCTGGAATGATTTTTGGTCTGTGCCCCGCATCAGATCCCCTAGAGTGGAGACCCAATAATGTCTACCTTCTGAAAGCCCTCCAGCCGAGTCCCCTGTCCCTGCCATAGCGATGTCCACTCAATCAGCTTCCTCCATCATCCTATACGATGCAGGAGCGCTTCCATACGTTTAGGACTACTTGGGCTGCCAGGGGGAGGGTTTCCACCCTATCATACAAGTACTCGAGGGAAGGCGCCCACCCCACCATACAAGTAATCGAGCAGGGGAGTGACTCTCATCGCCCACTTCTTGACCACATTCTCCAGGTCGACCTTGAGGTCATACCACGGATCATTGATAATCAATAGTTGTGACACAGAGTAATAAGAGTGAATATCAACCTTGGCGATCCCCGCAATACGTGGACTCAAAGCGTTTATTAAGGGCGCTAGGGCCAAACCCCCCCAGAGCAATGGAGGCAGGGAAACCATTTGAATATGGACGACCTGCCCCTCAGTGACAACAGCAGGATCGGACAAACCCTCACCTCTTCCTTCACTCAGGCCAAGGCTGGCGCTAAGTTCCGGGACCACGACAGTGTTGCCTCCAGAGATATATAGACCCCCAGAAATTTAAATCCACCTTTGGCCAGAGCCAGTCCCGACACCCATCCATTCAAAGCCACTCACCTGGGCGTCCATCCTGACCCACACCGACAGGGGCTCCATAACCAGTGCGAATAATAGCGGACACCATGGGGCACCTCGCCGTGTCCCCACGTAGGTTGGGAATTAAGCTGATGTGGCGCCAGCAACTCTAACCGCAACCGATAAATCGGATGTAGGAGAGTAATCTGGGGCCACAGTTAAACCCCCCCCCCCCAGCAAAACGAACAGGTATTCCCAACTGACTGAGTCAAACGCGTTGTCTATGTCCTCTAGAGGCACCGCCACGGACACCCCAAATGATCTACAAGGGCTAAGGCATTGAATACACGTCGAAAGTTGTGGCGCGTGACCCATCGGGACATGAAGCACGACTGGTCCATAACGTCAAGGTCCGGGACCAGCCTGTTTGCGAAAGTTTTGGCCAATAACTTCGCCTCCATATTCAGGAGGGAGATCGAGCAATAAGAGGAGTGATCCTCTGGTGGGCGACCCGGCTTAAGGAAGACCACGGTCTCGGCATGCCGCCATTCCGGCGGAAGTGTTGCACTGTCAAGGTAAGATCCATAGGAGCATTGCGACATTATACACAAAATGAGCGATTTTAATTGTTTTTAAGATTTCCTAGGGCTGGTTCTTGGATTTAATGAGCCTCCAGCCGCGGACACGCAGTGGATGTGCGCAGTGGGTGCACTGCTGGTCGCCAAAGGCATGTCAAAGGCAAGCCTGTCTGTGCCCTTCCGCACCCGGTTTGTGCCTTGCGCCAGGACCCCTGCCCGATTTGAGCCCCAGGAATATACTAGGGAAATGCTAGATGGACTTGGTAAGCCAGAAAAGAAGCCTTTATGTAACATGGTTAATATTGGGGAGACTGGTGGGAACTTTCAGTGTAATATTTGTAATTTCACATGTAAAATGAAATCACAACCATCAACAGACCTGCTGAAAGAGTACCTCTCACCCCTCACCTTTATGGAATCGAACGACAAGACATAATAACTGAACTTCTTTTTAATGAATACTTGTTCTGCCATAAAACATAGATCTGAGCTCCCAGAGGTTTTGTATCCCCATGCCCCTGACACAGCCTTTTTCACAGAAGCTTGGACCAGTGACTCCTCGGATCCAGACATGACCACTGCATTACCAGCAGGCTGCGTCATTACCAGATTAGACCAGGTGGGTAGAGGCGTAGGATTAGCGATAACACATCGCTCCCATTTTGAGATTGCATGAGACCGCCAGGACGAAGGAGTGCGAAGCGCTATCTATCCTTCAACTGTAGCATTAACAACAACTGCACAGGTGCATAACTCACAGAGTCAGGTATGCAATATCCTAACTATACCACCTTAGGGGATTTTAATTTTCACAGTAAAGAGGCAATCATTCTTACAGATAATATGAGGTGCTTTGATTTGAAACTGTAGGAGGCTGGCCTGGCTTGTAGTGGGTACCTTGGGTACTTACACCTTATACCAGGTCCAGTTATCCCTTATTAGTACAGTGCAGTAGTGTTCTAGCAGCTTAGGCTGCTGGAGGTAGCTATAGCAGAGCAGCGTAGGCTTAACTAGGAGATATGCAAAGTTCATGTAATACCACTTATAGTTACACAGTACTTATACACAAGTACAGACAATACTCAGTGTTACCAAAAATAAAGGTATTTATTTGGGTGACACAGTACCAAAAATATCTTAGAGACAATTCTCCTTCTGGAGGTAAGTATTATTCACAATATATACACTAGAAACCAAAATAAGGTAAGTAATTAGACATAGGATAGTGCAAACAATTGGAAATGCTATAGAATGCAATGGGAGAAAATAGGTCTAGGGGCAACACAAACCATATACTATGAAAGTGGAATGCGAATCACAAATTCCCCCCTAGACAAGTGTAGTGTATGCAGAATCGCTGGGAGAGTAAGAATAGAGTAAAGGTAAGTAAATTACCCCACCCCAGAGCCCAGAAAAGCAGGCGTAAAGTACTGCAAGTTTCCTTAGGACACCCTACACCTCGTGATATGGATTATTGCAGAAACCAACCAAGTCTGCAAACAACAACTGCTGGATTCGTGGATCTGAAGACCTGCAAAAGAAGCGGACCAAGTCCTGAAGTCAAAAGAAGTTCCAAGAAGGACAGGAGCCCCTGCCAACCCAGAAGAGGGTGCAAAAGAAGAGTCCCTGGTTGGACGAAGACTGCAGGAATGCACCCTAGGAAGATGCCAGCGGGTCTTTGTGTGATGCAAAGGATGTTCCATGACGTGAAGATGGATGCAGATGTGATTTCGTGTTGGAAGTCGCCAACAAGCCTTGGTTATGTCAAAGTTGCGTTTTGTGTAAAAATTACACTGGCTGGACCACGGAGGGACCTGGGGGCCTTAACTTGGTGTGAAGAGGAAGAGGGAGCTCTCAGCACTTTAGAGAGCCCTCAGGATGCCAGACAGCACCCACGGGAGTCCCAGGACAGGGGGACAAAGGAGGTGCAAAACACAGTTGGTGCAGCACTACAAAGAAGGGTCCCACGTCGCAGGAGGTCAACTCAGCGAGTTGAGCATCACAGGATAGAGTGCTGGGGACCTGAGCCAGGCTGTGCATGAACAAATTTTGCAAATAGTGCACAGAGGCCTCAGGATGTGAAGGAGGTGTGGTGCACATGGGTACTGTCCCTCTCAGGAAAACCAGGGTCTTACCTCCTCCAAATTGCGTCAGCAGGACCTCAGAACAGTCTGGGTCGATGGGGTCCACCCTCTGTGTTCCAAGGAGCACGCTTGTTGCTGTGAGAGGAGTCCAGGAGTACTGGTCGTCGACTTAGAAGGTGCCTGCGTGAGCAGGGGAGTGACTCAGTCACCCCACGGGAGATTTCTTCGGTCCTTCTGGTGCAGGATGAACACAGGGAGTCCTCAGAGCGTGCACACTGTGGAAACTGTTGCAGTTGCTGGCTGGAGCTGAAGTTGCAGAAGGAAAGTATCCCTTGTGGATACCTTGTTGCTGTTACAGCGGTTCCTGGAGCAGGCTGCGGTTGATCCGAGGTCAGAGGATGAAGTAGTAGTTGCAGAGGATTCCTGCTGGAAACTTGCAAGTAGAATCTGAAGTGAATCCACAGGGGAGACCCTAAATAGCCCTGAGAGGGAGATTGGCTACCTTATCAGGTAAGGACCTATCAGAAGGGGTCTCTGGGGTCATCTGCTGGCACTGGCCACTCAGAGACCTCCAAAGTGCCCCCACACCTTGCAAAGCAAGATGGCTGGAGTCTGGGACCCACTGGAGGAGCTCTGGGCACCACCCCTATGGTGGTGATGGACATGGGAGTGGTCACTCCCTTTTCCTTTGTCCAGTTTCGCGCCAGAGCAGGGGACAAGGGGTCCTGAACCGGTGTAGACTGGCTTATGCAAGGAGGGCACCATCTGTGCCCTTCAAAGCATTTCCAGAGGCAGGGGGAGGCTACCACTCCCCAGCCTGTAACACATATTTCCAAAGGGAGAGGGTGTAACACCCTGCTCTCAGAGGAAATGCTTTGTTCTGCATTCCTGGGAATGAGCTGCTCAGACCCCAGGAGGGCAGAACCCTGTCTGTGAGGTGGCAGCAGCTGTAGCTGCAGTGCAAGCCTCAGAGAGCTGGTTTGGCAGTACTCTGGGTCCACAGTGGAGCCCCCAAGATGCATGGAATTGGCTCACCAATACCAGATTTGGAATAGGGAGGACAATTCCATGATCTTAGACACCTTACATGGCCATATTCGGAGTTACCAATGTGAAGCTACATATAGGTATTGACCTATATGTAGTGCACGCATGTAATGGCGTCCCCACACTCACAAAGTCCGGGGAAATGGCCCTGAACTATGTGGTGGCACCTTTGCTAGTGCAAGGGTGCCCTCACACTTAGTAACTTTGCACTTAACCTTCAGCAAGTGAAGGTTAGACATATAGGTGACTTATAAGTTACTTAAGTGCAGTGAAAATGGCTGTGAAATAGTGTGTGCACTATTTCACGCAGGCTGCCATGGAAGGCCTGTCGAAGGGTTTGTCTGAGCTCCTTATGGGTGGCAACAGAAATGCTGCAGCCTATAAGGATCTCCTGCAACCCCAATGCCCTGGGTGTCTAGGTACCGTATTCTAGGGACTTATAAGGGGGGTCAAGTGTGCCAATTAGAATTTGAATATGCAGTCACTAAACTATAGTGACAAATTTGGTAAGTAGAGAGAGCATAAGCACTGGAGTTCTGATTAGCAGAACTTCAGTGACACAGTTAAGCATACTGGCAACACACACATTAGGCCACAAACTATGAGCACTAGCAGGATCCCAGTGAGAGAGGCAAAATACACTGACAAACAGGCAGAAATTGGGGGTAACATTCCAAGAAAGATGGTACTTTCCTACACCCGACCCTCCTCAAACACTGCAATACAATAAGATCCGGACCCAAGGCCAGTTGGTACACAAAGGAACTCAGACTGATGAAACGCCACTGTGAACAACTGGTGTGTAAATGACGAATGACCTAGGACAATACAGACAGGTGCACCCTAAGACGCTACCACCAAATTATCCATACCACCAAACGCGCTTTTATGGCAGAACGCATTGATGTCAGCACCAACAGATGCAAAAAAACTTTGCATTGTAAAAGATTTCACCTCACCATCACCCGCCTCCAACTGAATCACCTACTCGCAAGACATCTGCAACAATCTCTCTCAATTCCTCAGCAACAAAATCCCCTCCATTTACAGCAGCATCAAACTGCAACCGGACCCATTAGACCTCCCTAAACGTCCCTTGATCTTATCCAAAGAACCAATGCTAACCACATGGCACATCATGTCCCCAGGAGAAACCACCACCACCATGAAGTTCATCCATTGAGAGGCCCTACTCCACAGGACTGCAATCTATCAGTGGTATGCTCACACCAATCCTGAATCCCTCCGCCTTTTCCGCTACCTTCCCAGATGCTTGGAAATATGCAACTGTCCTTCCATCGCTGAAGAAACCTTCTGCAGACCCTTCAACAGTCACCAACTACAGATCAGTCTCCCTGCTACTATTCCCAGCCATGGTGCAAGAGAGCCTGTGTTGTAGGCAGGATTGTTTTTGTGCAGAAAGGTGCACCTTCCTGCACAAAAACAATCCTGGGGGCTTTTTCCTCTTTCTATGTGTACTGCAGAATGCAGCACACATAGAAAGAGGAAAAATTAGGAGAAATAAAAACATGCTCTTGTAAATCTGGGGCTACTTCAAAATCCATGAGTGTACCATGTGAACACCCACCGTAATGCCCATGGAACGCCTCCCCAGCGCGGAGTAAGGCAACTCAGTGACTTGCGCTGCCTTGCCTCACTCCATATCTATGAGGCCATTCTTAGCCATTCAGAGTGGCTTTGCCTGGCCTCATAGATACCTTTGAAAGGTTTGCGCCTTCATGCAACAGTGGCGCAAGCCTCTCATAAATATATGCCCCAAACTATCTAAAGCTGAACACCAAGAAGACCGAAATTGTAATCTTTGGGAAGAGCACATCACTGAGGTACTGCACTTGGAGGCCAACCGAGCTAGGACCGACACCTGCTCCCACCACCCACACCAAGAACCTCAGGATCATCAACCACAGCAAACTCAACATGACCACCCAAGTCAATGCCTTCACCGCCTATGATCCATACCCTGAAGATGCTGGGGAAGATTTTCAAATAGCTCTCAATCAGCACCAGGAAAAACCGTCATGCCCCCCCTGGTCACAAGCGAGCTGGACTGCGGGAACACCCTCTATGTGATGGCCAACAAAAAACTCACCAGAAAAATGCAGACTATTTAGAACTGGGAAGCCAGAATCACTCTTAACCTCCCATGCCGGACTCACATCACACCACATCACACCTGAAGGAACTCGCCATTCACAAACGAGTGCCATTCAAACGCCTCACCCACACTGTCTTGGCACTACATATCACTGGCCGAACATACCTCAACAACGGCATCTGCTTTCACAAACCTTCCTGACACCCCTGCTCATCTGGACGCCTGTTTGCCCACATCCCAAACACACAGAACAGCAGATCTGGTGGTCGACCCTTCTCCTACATTGCTCCTACAACGTGGAATGCATGCCGCTACTCATAAGCGTCTCCTCTTCTTGAATTCCACAAGAAACTGAAGACCTGGCTTTTCATGTATTCCACTAGGCCCTAGATGTGACTAGACACACAGTTGCTCAGCACAGGGATTCCATCCTGGATAATAGTGCACTCTACAAATCTGCAAAACATAACATAACAGGAAGGGGAAGGGCATACCCCTTCTCACTCTTGTCACCAGAAAAGAGGACCGGACCATAGTGTAAACACTCGTCTTCCCCTTTTCACGCTTTACCTGAAGAAAACCGTTGAGAGAACTATCCCTCAGGTGCATTCACTTCTACACCTGTCCTCAGGGACACTGTGTTCAGTGATATTTTGGGATTCTGCTTCTTCAATCAGGAGACAAATGGGTTCACCCTCAGGGACTTCTTCCCAGAAGGAGCTCTCTTTAGATGCTGCTTTCCATCTCAGCTGAAATATACAAAAAATGATGGATGGAATGCTTGAATTAATCTCAACCACTGATAATTACTCAAGGGCACCTCCCATTCTATCAACATTTTGCTTACTATGCCACCTCAGTTTGGACCCAACTGATGAGCCCCAATCAAGGTGAAAGCGATCTTGGGTTGCTTGTGTTCTGGTTCAGGGAGGTCCTGGCATAGCAGTTCGGCTGGACTGTTTCCATTGGAGCAGGGTCAAGAAAGATTTGCATATGGCTAGTATGATGTTCGTAAAGCTTGTGAGGGGTGTGGCTAAGCCACCTAACATGGCGGGCGCGAGCTGGTAGAGCTCCGCACCGCAACTGGCTTAAACAGCACCTGGGTGGGGGAGCGGGCGGGGCGCAACACCCCGCGCTGATCGACCTGGACGCGGGCGATGCATCGGAGCTCCTTGGGCTGGAGCCGCCCCCCGGTGGCCTCGGCTCCTGGACGATCCCGCGGTCGTGTGGGCTGCGCCACGAGGTGGAGCTACGGGGCGAGGAGCGCGAGCGGAGAGAGGCGGCGGGCGCGGCCGGAGCCGCATGCAGGGATCAGACCGCTGCTGGCCCCCCCACCGGAGACGCCTTGAACAACCGGTGAGAAAGGGCGCCCCCTTCCCCCCCTTGCACAAAATAGTAAATAGCGAGGCACCTTGCCGGGGCAGCATCGAAGCTGTGGGCGGTGCCCGAGGCCCTCTCTTCCCCCTCTGCTTCACTGCAGCCGTGCCCTGGAAATGCCCACGGGGCCCTAGATGACGGGATAGACCAGTGGAAGGGGGAGGAGGGGCCCTACTGAAGCGACGCACAGAAACTGGGAGCCCCCCTTGGCCACCAACCTCTTTTTTTAAAAGAAAAAAGCAAACAAAAGAAGGAAGAAGGAGAGAAAATCGAAGGAAACGTGCATAGCCCTACAAGGGAGCTACTGCGTGAAAAATCCCAAGGATACCCCTGACTCTCTTTCTTCCCCACTCACTTCACTCTCAGTGGGGAGGAGGCGACCAGGCCCAGAAAGCTGAACTTACTGGCCATCCACGGAAAGGCCCAATCACGGGAACAGAGACGACTGCTACAGCCAGGACTAAACACCGAGGCTGGCGCGCCTTTCCCTTTATACTATGGCCCTCCTGCCCGAGCTGTGACTGAACCCTTACGGCGAGAGCAAGCCCGCTGGCGACGGCGCATATGCAGAGTCCGGGTGTGACCTGACCAATTCCCGTGCCGAGCATTGAGGTAAATCCGAATGACACGCACGAATGCCGGAACGTGCTGGTGGAGGCAGGGGGATCGCGTCCCACGACACTGCTGGAGGCGTTCGGAAGAAGGGAGTGACCCCCTCCTGGTGGCTGGCGCCAAGTGGGAAAAGCCTGGAAAAACACAGTCAGAGACCCTATCCGACACATATCAAAACTGCTAAAACCACTAAAGCAGACCTACAGCGACGCTGGGACCCCTGAGCCGGCCGGGACCCCCTGGGGCGCCTGGGGCGCCACAAGAGCGGAGAGCAGTGACCCGGAGGGAGGCGTTAACCGACCGGGCTGTATGTGCTGTCGCTGGGACGCGGTCTCCTCGCCCCCGACAAGCGGGCCTGACCCTCCCCTGATCAAACACAGGAACTCAACAGGGGGGACACAACACTGAAGACACGCAACCTGCTGAATACTAAAGGCAAATTAAACACTCTCCACCGATACAGGCCTGGAGACGCTCACTCAGGGTATGGGCGGGAGCAGAAAACTTAACACTCATACGAGAAGAAACCCTAGGGCTACGACAATTCCCGATCTCCATCGACTGGGAGGGGCTCTTACTCCAACTATATAACACGGAATCACACCTGACAGGGGAGAGATTAGACTAAAGCGAACTGACATCCACAAATGAGAAGATCACATCACATAGGGGAATAGAACGCACAGCACAATTGAGCAAACTAAGACATTGAGAACCGAGAAGGACATAAGCAACGACTTCCACAAAAGACCTCCCCCCTCCCCGCCTGCAAACTGATTCGTCACAATTGATCCCCAACCCGGCATGAAAACAGCGAAATTTAAATTAATTACATAGGGGTGGACATCGGCCAATGTTATTGTTACACATGTTCCTCTTTTCTTTTACTCTTTTTCACTTTAAGGTTAATCTATATAAAAATCATATTATCTGCTCCGCCTATTTTTCTCAGCCAAGCGCAACAATCTGACACTTGGGACAAAACAATGTTACCCTAACAAGAACCACAACTGTGATTAACAACAGAACAATCGCAGTGACATAACGTAGCGAATGTCGTATAAATTTGATACCGCTGTATTAAAAATTATGTAACAATATGAAAACAAGCGCTAAAATACACTGTATTGTAATAATCACTAATCAAGACAAGATGTGAAATGTAAGCTAAACAAAAAAAACAATAATAAAGAGATTTATGAATGAGGCTTGTAAAGCTCGTGAATGCCTGTCGGCATCTTGGCACTAGCATCCAGACAGAGCCTTAAAAAAAAGCAGAGAAGAAAAAAGCCAGGTTTTCAGCTGATTCCTGAATTTTCTGGACTCTGAGACGGCCAGGCAGTGAGTTCCACCATTTACAAGTGGAATAGGAAAATCTTCTATCTCCCTATCGAGCCTTTTTAATTCTGGGGATGATTACCATTTTTGCTGAACTCGCATAGGAGATTGTGAGTAGGTAAGTGCCATTGAAAAGGTTTTTGAAAGCAGTCAGGGCTGACCTTATGAAGAGCTTTCTGTGCCTAGCATTTGGCCTTAAACCTAATCCACTTGCAGCCAATGAAGACTGATAATGGTTTGTGAAACCAAACTGAATTTTAGGAGTTTCATGAGTAAACGAGAAGCTGCGTTTTGAAGGGTATAGAGTTTTTTTTCAGTAGGCGCTACAGGGCGCCCAAGTATGGAGCATTTCAAGGGTTTAGCCTTGAGATGATTAGTGCCACTGTTGGAAATGGTCTTATCCCCAAACTTTTTGCCTTTCTTCTCCTACTTTTCTGACCCACTTATTGTTGGCTTTAAGACTCTGGGCACTTCACAGCTGCTAATCAGTGCTAAACTGCATGTGCTCTCTCCCCTAAAACGTGGCATGATTGACTTATACCTGTTTAGTACATTTAATTTACCTGTAAGTTCCTTGTAAAGTGGTATAACATGTGCCCAGTGGCTGTAAATTAAATGCTACGAGTGGGCCTGCAGTGCTGATTGTGCCACCCACAGAAGTAGCCTTTCAACCTTCCTCAGGCATGCCACAGCAGTGCCTGCGTGCTCTGTTTACTGCCATATTGACTTGACAAGTTAAACAACTTGCCAAGGCCTAACTAAATTTTTACTACACCTATGCCAACCCTAAGGTAATCCTAGTTAGCCCTACGGGCAGGGCACTTTGTATGTAAAAGGTAGGTCATGTACCTTTATGTTTTTGAATGTCATAGTAGTGATAAACAGGCTATTTCGTTTTTAACTTCTGTGAGTCCTCTCATAGGTTTGCATTGGGAATTCCCTTATATATGTCTAAGTGGTAATTTCTGATCTGTGAGGAGTAGCGTGAGCATGTTTGGTATGTTTGGAATGGTAGTGATAAATCCTGCTTACTGGTGTAGTTGGAATTTACATTACTATTTCAGAAATGCCACTTTTAGAAAGTGGGCATTTCTCTGAGCTTGAAACTCTAGTGCTTTGCAACCTGACCCCAATCCACGTCTGGGGCAGAGTGACAGCTCCATTTGGTGCATACTTTCCAGACAGCCATAACACAGGAAGGACTGGGTGAGACAGAAGAGGCATCTGAATACTGATGTTCATCCTGGGCTGGGGAGAAGGAGGGTCGTCCACACCTTACATGTAAATAAACTGTGTCCTGCCCTCACACAATGGCATGAATACCCCCTACTGATGTCTGGAGTGAGGGCTGGGTTGAAAGGGTCCTGTTCTTCACTTGAAAGAGCCCTTTTTTGGAGTATAAGTACAGGGGCTCTGACCTCTTGATTCCAGAGCACTTTTGGGACTGGGACTGAACCCCTGTAAGAAGGACTGCTGGACTGCACAAAGGACTCATCTGGACTGCTCTTCCATTGTTGTCCTGCTGTCTGGTATCTGCTGGGTGGCACAAAGGACTCCTCTGTCTTGCTTTTCTGTTTGTTGCCCTGCTGCCAGGCACTGCCAGGACTGCAAGGAGGATCCGCCACCCCTCTATCTGAGCTGGCCTGCCTGTCCCTGTTGTGCCCCCCTTCAGTGCCTCCCAAGAAGTCACCACAGAGAGAGCACTGATTCCCTGCTCCTTGGCCTCCCGTAAAATCCAGCACCTGGGGGAGTGCTTGATATAGTACCTGGTGCCCTGTGATCGCTTTATTAGTGGATCATAGCACCTAGTGAGTGCTTTCAATCTGTATTGCTGAAGTGCATGGTGACGGTGCTTTGTTGCTACTTGGCACGTGAGTAGTGTTTTTCTTCTCTCTAGTGCAGGGGGAGTGCTGTTTATTGCCAGGAAGCAACCCAAGACATGAAGACACCTAACAACGGACTCGCTATCGAGGCCTGCCAACACTCGAGGCACTAGTGTTCCACCTCACTGGAGTACAGTGCTTCATTTTACTGGGAAACCATGCAGTTTGGTCAGATCCCTATCATGTTCTAAAGAGTGCTGAGGTGGGGCGTTGTTTCAGGACCGAGCATCCTAGAAGGTGCACTTGCTGTCGCAGGCCTGATGTGGTTGTCAGAGCGCCGTGAAGAGAGCTGGTCACCCCACTCCCAGGGCCCGCAGAGGACACCGAGAAGCCAACAACGTCAGCCCTGCCTTCCACCATACGCCACGAGAGTGGGACCCAACGGAGTGTGGCCGTGTCAGTGACTTCCTGCAGCGAGGTAGCCTGGAGTAGTCAGAGATAGATATTAAGGCCACACTGAAGACGGGGACAGCTGAGCGCCCCTCTACACGGACCTCGCAGGACCTGTGAAGCACTCTTGTTGGGAGATTTCTCTGAGGACGGGTTATTCCCTCCCCCACTACCTTGTGCGGGCTCCCATCCACCTCACCTTGCCCTGACCAGGAAGCCTTGACCTGCCTCTATATGTACTGTGTGTACCCCCTGTTGGGCCTTACCAGGGGGAGAACCTACCTATGGAGGTCACCGAGCCCCACAAGGGGGTGGCCACTTGGAGTTTGTTCTCTGCCAAGAACCATCAGGTTATCATAATCCTGCTAGAAAGCGCGCAAGTGCTTCTGTGTCCCACTAGCAATCTCAGAATAATGTAAGGCCCCTCATAGGAGGGCAGGTGTGCTGTACCCTATGGTCTGGTTGTATGTGGACCCATGCATTTATTGTCACCTGTAATAATTCATGTGCCCTTATTTCATACCCTGCTTCATTGCATGCCCTGATACCATGATGCCTCTGTTTTTGATTCTTCTCTACGCAGGATAACGAGTGTTGTATCAGCGGACTGCCTAGTATGCACAGCAATGTTTTCTTTCATGATGGTTGACAACCTAACAGTAGTTTCTTTGTCGTACTCATTGTTATGGTTGTGACAATTGCCTAGTGGCAAAACCATCACTGATTTATGTCGTATCGGACTAGGATGTATGTATAATATACTTATATTTTTATACATCTTGGTGTGGAGCCTCTTCTGTGGGTATTTATTGTGTCACTGGTGTGAGTGTGTTGCACAAATGCTATACACATTGCCTCAGGGGATAAGCCTGACTGCTCTGTGCCAAGCTACCGGGGGTGAGCACAGGTTATCTTTTGTGTGTAACTTCCTCGCCCTGACTAGAGTGGCGCGTTCTGCCTGGATTAGGTGTATACCCTAGCCAACCAGAAACCCCATTTCTAACAGCCGCAATAAGTTTTCTTGAGCTCTCCAGAGATAAATGGAGAGATTTTTTTTTTAATTCTTATTATGAAAAAGCAGGAGGAAGTCACCTGATTAATATGGTCAGCAAAGCACAGCTTTTCATTGAAAAGGCCGCCTACATTTTTGGCTTTTTGCACTGGTAGAGAAAGAGCGCCAAGATTGAGAGGCCACCAGGTGGTATTCCAAAAGGAGATGATGTTACCGAATAGGAGTACCTCGGTCTTATCGGAATTTAATTTAAGACAAGTATTCTTCTTCTAACTGACGATATTAATCACGTAGTTGTTGAACTGTTTCACCATCTCTTTGCCGTTAGATTAAACAGTATGATCGGCATAAGAAATAACCGAGAACCCACAGGTGCAGATCGAGCTGACCAAAGGAGTTTCGTAAATATTAAAAAGAGTGGGACTTGACGATGATCCTTGAGGGACCCCACAAGTAAGAGAGAAAGTTTCTGAGGTAAAGTCCCTAACTGCGACTGCTTGCTCTCTATCCAACAGAAAGGAACTTAGCAGAGAGTGCCAAGCTCATAGCGCCTATGCGTTTGAGCCAGTTGATGAGTAATGAGGGGTTAACCGCATCAAACGCGGCCGAAAGGTCGAGCAAAATCAAAGCCGCCTTCCCACTGTCAGCAATAGCTCTAATTTCCTCTGTGACCGCCACAAGGGCTGACTGTGCAGTGATTGAGTCTGAACCCATGTTGAGAGGGCTCTAAAAGGCTTTCATCAAGGAAGGCCATAATATCCTGATTCATTGCCTTCTCTAATCTTCTAGCTGGCTGAGGAAGGCGAGAGATGGGCCGGTATTTCTTCACATTGTGGGGATCTAGGGGAGGCTAAGTAACAGGAGTATCGAGGCCTTTTGCCACGCTATTGCAAAACATCCCGAAATCAGAATTCTGTTCAAAAGTGCAGTAAGATGAACTGGTACCATGCCTGAGACTCTGTGAAGGATGTAGGGAGAGCAAGGGCCAGATGTTGTAGATTAGATGAGCTTGACAACCTTCTCCTCAGTGCGGGAGCGAATACTATGAGAGCGTTTAAGATGGGATCCGACTTAGCATTAGTGGTCTCTCCAAGCGTCTCCACATATAGAAAGTCTTCCACAGGTGTAGAGTTTGCATTGGAGGAACATTTATATTTATTCTTTCCCTCAGGACAATAATCTATCCTACATATTTGCTCCTGGTGCCTGCACTTTTATTTAAATTCTCTAAGGTCAGGAGAATACCATGGACTCAAGAGCTTGGTCCTCTGGTTTCTCCTCGTTAGGGGCGGAATTTGAAAGCAGTAGATGGTAGAAGTAGAAGTAGTAGGTCTTGATGGGGACATTAATGGTGGGTTGGAATGTGGCCCCAAGCAATTAGAAGTGGCTGAGATGCCCTAAGTGTAACGAGAATGCCCAGGGTGGATCCCGTGGACACGTGAGATAGCAACCCAGCTGTTTCTGGCTGATGAGCCTGAATAAGGGGAAAACTGATTTTGGGTTGCTTGTTTTCCAGGTCAGGGAGGACTGGCCAGGTAGGTCGGGCTGAACTGTTCCCTTCGGAGCAGGGTCAAGGATGATTTGCATATGGCTTGATCCAAACTGAGGAAGCATGGAAGGTGTGCAAAATAATGATGGACTGTGGTGCCCACTGAGTAATTACCAGTGACTGAGATTAACTCAAGCATTCCATCTATCACTTTGTTTTGTGATTCCCCAGTTGGGATGAGTATGCCACTGTGCCACTTGAACCCAGCTGTACCCGGCTGATGAGCCCTAATTAGTGTAAAACCAGTCTTGGGTTGCATCTGCCCTGGTTCAGGGCTGGCCTGGCAGTTCTGTTCCCATCGACGCAGGGTAAATCCTGATGTGCCATGGTGGGTAAAACCTGATGTGCCATGGTGGGTAAAACCTGATGTGCCATGGTGGGTAAAACCTGACGTGCCATGGTGGGCAGCACAACAATGGGAATGGAATATCTGCCAGTGGTTAGACTCATTGCACGCCTGCCTCCCACCACCTCTTGTGTGTTTGATGGTTTATCTCAGCTGAGTGCTAAACTGGCAGCTCCTCTATCCAGCGGCTGAATAGTTCCTTCTACGTATGCTGCATGTAGTTCTGCACACCTTACTTTAGGTGTCCTCTCCAGTCCCTAGGTTGGCAACCTTGGGACTCTCCTGAGGTCCTGAAACCAAAAGTGGCCTTTGGGTGTCATGCTCAAGATGACCTTCTTCCCGACTCACCTCATTTAGCCCTGTTCTCTTACTATGACCAGATATTGGCTTCTTCAGACAGGGCTTTGAAGGTGGTACCTAGAGGGAATTAGGAAGGTGGGTGGATGGTGAAAATTGTAAAGAAAAGAGTTAATATCCTGCCGTTTCAAACAGTGGCCATCTTTCCCATTGCGCATCGTTGTATTCCAGATTACCTGTGACACTAAAAATCCTACCATAGAGGTTATGATTGTGTTTTCTTGCAGTGTCCTGGGCTGTTCATCTGTTAGATGGGGTGTGCAACACAGCAATGGAGCCATCAACCTTTGTTCCAACAAGTAGAATGTAGTAGTCTCTGCCTCTAGCCTTACAGGTACACTAGGCTTAATTTGGAATCTTGTCTACAGAAGATTCTGCGATTCTCATTAAGTGAACCAAGAAGACCTTGAACCACATCCAAGAAGTTTTTCATAATGCTTACAGGGCATCACGAAAAAGAAGGTAAACACTCTGGTTCAACAAGGTGAACATTCTTCAAGCACACATTCACACTTGCGTGGGTGCACCTAGGATGATCTGATCAGACTCGAAGGGCTGCTCTGAATGGTCGCGTGGTAAGCAAGTGCGAGTGGGACTCAACGAAGATACTCTGGTTCCTCAAGATGTCACCATAGAGAGAGGAACAGAGCTCTCTGTAGGTGTGTCACTCACTGATACCTCAATTACCCCAACACTGTGGGGTGTGTTCCGCTTGGTCCTCTTCCTCTTCTGGGTCTCCTTGCCCTATCTACAAGTAGATGCTCTTGTCTTGGAGTAAGATGTGAAGTTCACTAATGGAGGAAAGTCTGCCCTTGGCTGGAAAACATTTTGCATCTAGCACATGCGAGCCACCGATAGTTACAGTAATGGTGCCAGGATGACAGGAAAGCCAGCCTGCCACCTACTTTTATTGAAGTGCAGTTCTTTTCAAAGAGACCTCTGTCCTAATTAAAATGTTTTGAAGTTCTACCCCCTCCTCCGAACGTTTATGGCAAGGATTGGGGGAGGGCTAAGCACAGGGGAAGGCTTATGAGAGATAATCCACAATAAATGTGAGACTTAAAAAAGAACAAATTCACCAAACAAAAACATAAATTGGCCAGCAAAACTCTGCTCACCATAACTGGGGTGTTGCAAGTCCATTACACCGCACGGCCATAATGAAGCTGCTGCAGTAATGATAGCCATGACCCTGAGTCCCAAGCAATCTCCTCTGCCTCTTTCAACCCCTGCCCTACCATGCCTGATCATTCCAATCTTGAAACAGGCTTGCTGTGCTTTTCTTGTTAAGTTTTATATAGACCAAACTCAGCTCAAGGGCATTGGAACACTTTATAAAAGCACCAATTACATTACACAAGATAAGATTTTTTAAGGCTCAGAGAAATTAAGTGACTTTCCCAGAATCACAGGATGTTGAGCCAACACGGACTTGAACCTGGTTCCACAGCTCCAAAGTCAGCAGCTGTCACCATTAGGCCATAACGCCTCTGTTAGAAATGAGGTCTTTGGCTGGAAGTCAGGTTGTTCCTGTCCAAGCAAGGACCCTCACTCTAGTCAGGGCAAAGGAAAAACACACCCAGTTAACCCCCGCTCACCCCCTTGGTAGCTTGACACGAGCAGATGTGCTTAACCCAGACACAATGTATAACGTATTTGTACCAACACACACAGTAATACAGTGAGAACACTACAAAATGACTCAACACTAAATTAAAAATAGCCAATATTTATCTGAACAAAACAAGACCAAAACAACAAAAATCCAACATACACAAGCACAATTATGAATTTTTAAAGATTAACCACAAAAATAGCGCTTAGAAACACAAATGCTTCAAACAGAAGAAATCATGGCGTCGTAAGAGAGTCGTTCCCAACAATCCGACGCCAATGGAGCCAGTCACGGAGTCACACGGATCCCCCAGGTACAGTATCTTGTGTAAATGCGGAAACAAGGCGGGGCACGGAGTCGGGGATCGCAGCGTCGCTGGATCTGAGGCGGCGTTGGTTCCGGTGCTGCGGGGCCAAGGCATCACGAAGTGGCATCGGGTCCTTGCTGCAGAGCGGTGGAGGTGAGGCGGCGTCGGTTGCAAGGCGTTGGATCCGCGCACTTCCAGCAGAGTCGGTATCCGGCGGTCACAAAGTGGTGTGGCGACTTCCATGGAGTTGCGGACTTTAGCGAGGCTGCAGCGGCGTCGGGCCTGCGGGGTCGTCACACTCCAGCAAGGACCACGGCTTCAGTTGCAGGCAGCATCACAGGATTTGGCAGTGGCGTTGGTCCAGAGTCATCCGAAGTCAGTCACTTTGGTTTTTCTTGTTTTTTCCACCAGTTTTTTCAAGGGCCCAGGAACTGGATAAGCACCACTTGGCAGGGAAGAAGTCTCAGCAGAGAGTCCAGGTGCTGGCAGAGGAAGTCTTTGATGGCCCTGAGACTTCAGAACAGGGGGCAAGCTCAGTCCAAGCCCTTGGAGATTGTTCTCAAGCAGGAATATACCACAAAGTCCAGTCTTTGTTCCATTTCACAAGCAGAAGCAGCAACTGCAGGATAACCCAACAAAGCACAGTCACAGGCAGGGGCAGCACTTCTCCTCAGCTCTTCTCCTTGGCAGAGGTTCCAGAAGCAAGTCTCGGGTTTTGGGTCCAATACTTCAAAGAAAAGTCTTTGTTGTTTACAGGATCCTACCTTGCCCAGGCCAGGCCTGTGAGAAGGTAGCCTCTTTCTAGTCTTGTTACCCCCACTTTTGGCCTGTTTGTGAGTGTATGTCAGGGTGTTTGTCACTGTTTTCACTGTCTCACTGGGATCCTGATAGCCAGGCCTCAGTGCTCATAGTGAAAACACTATGTTTTCAGTATGGTTGTTATGTGTCACTGGGATCCTGCTAGTCAGGACCCCAGTGCTCATAGGTTTGTGGCCTATATGTATGTGTCACTGGGACCCTGTCACACAGGGCCCCAGTGCTCATAGGTGTGCATGTATATGTTCCCTGTGTGGTGCCTAACTGTCTCACTGAGGCTCTGCTAACCAGAACCTCAGTGGTTATGCTCTCTCATTACTTTCAAATTGTCACTAACAGGCTAGTGACCAATTTTACCAATTTACATTGGCTTACTGGAACACCCTTATAATTCCCTAGTATATGGTACTGAGGTACCCAGGGTATTGGGGTTCCAGGAGATCCCTATGGGCTGCAGCATTTCTTTTGCCACCCATAGGGAGCTCTGACAATTCTTACACAGGCCTGCCACAGCAGCCTGAGTGAAATAACGTCCACGTTATTTCACAGCCATTTTACACTGCACTTAAGTAACTTATAAGTCACCTATATGTCTAACCTTTACCTGGTAAAGGTTAGGTGCAAAGTTACTTAGTGTGAGGGCACCCTGGCACTAGCCAAGGTGCCCCCACATTGTTCAGAGCCAATTCACTGAACTTTGTGAGTGCGGGGACACCATTACACGCGTGCACTACATATAGGTCACTACCTATATGTAGCTTCACCATGGTAACTCCGAATATGGCCATGTAACATGTCTATGATCATGGAATTGCCCCCTCTATGCCATCCTGGCATTGTTGGTACAATTCCATGATCCCAGTGGTCTGTAGCACAGACCCTGGTACTGCCAGACTGCCCTTCCTGGGGTTTCACTGCAGCTGCTGCTGCTGCCAACCCCTCAGACAGGCAGCTGCCCTCCTGGGGTCCAGCCAGGCCTGGCCCAGGATGGCAGAACAAAGAACTTCCTCTGAGAGAGGGTGTGACACCCTCTCCCTTTGGAAAATGGTGTGAAGGCAGGGGAGGAGTAGCCTCCCCCAGCCTCTGGAAATGCTTTGTTGGGCACAGATGTGCCCAATTCTGCATAAGCCAGTCTACACCGGTTCAGGGACCCCTTAGCCCCTGCTCTGGCGCGAAACTGGACAAAGGAAAGGGGAGTGACCACTCCCCTGACCTGCACCTCCCCTGGGAGGTGTCCAGAGCTCCTCCAGTGTGCTCCAGACCTCTGCCATCTTGGAAACAGAGGTGCTGCTGGCACACTGGACTGCTCTGAGTGGCCAGTGCCACCAGGTGACGTCAGAGACTCCTTCTGATAGGCTCCTTCAGGTGTTAGTAGCCTTTCCTCTCTCCTAGGTAGCCAAACCCTCTTTTCTGGCTATTTAGGGTCTCTGTCTCTGGGGAAACTTTAGATAACGAATGCATGAGCTCAGCCGAGTTCCTCTGCATCTCCCTCTTCACCTTCTGATAAGGAATCGACCGCTGACCGCGCTGGAAGCCTGCAAACCTGCAACATAGTAGCAAAGACGACTACTGCAACTCTGTAACGCTGATCCTGCCGCCTTCTCGACTGTTTTCCTGCTTGTGCATGCTGTGGGGGTAGTCTGCCTCCTCTCTGCACCAGAAGCTCCGAAGAAATCTCCCGTGGGTCGACGGAATCTTCCCCCTGCAACCGCAGGCACCAAAAAGCTGCATCTCCGGTCCCTTGGGTCTCCTCTCAGCACGACGAGCGAGGTCCCTCGAATCCAGCGACACCGTCCAAGTGACCCCCACAGTCCAGTGACTCTTCAGCCCAAGTTTGGTGGAGGTAAGTCCTTGCCTCACCTCGCTGGGCTGCATTGCTGGGAACCGCGACTTTGCAAGCTTCTCCGGCCCCTGTGCACTTCCGGCGGAAATCCTTCGTGCACAGCCAAGCCTGGGTCCACGGCACTCTAACCTGCATTGCACGACTTTCTAAGTTGGTCTCCGGCGACGTGGGACTCCTTTGTGCAACTTCGGCGAGCACCGTTTCACGCATCCTCGTAGTGCCTGTTTCTGGCACTTCTCCGGGTGCTACCTGCTTCAGTGAGGGCTCCTTGTCTTGCTCGACGTCCCCTCTCTCTGCAGGTCCAATTTGCGACCTCCTGGTCCCTCCTGGGCCCCAGCAGCGTCCAAAAACGCCAAACGCACGATTTGCGTGTAGCAAGGCTTGTTGGCGTCCATCCGGCGGGAAAACACTTCTGCACGACTCTCCAAGGCGTGGGGGATCCATCCTCCAAAGGGGAAGTCTCTAGCCCTTGTCGTTCCTGCAGTATTCACAGTTCTTCAGCCTAGTAAGAGCTTCTTTGCACCAACCGCTGGCATTTCTTGGGCATCTGCCCATCTCCGAGCTGCTTGTGACTTTTGGACTTGGTCCCCTTGTTCCACAGGTACCTTCAGACAGGAATCCATCATTGTTGCATTGCTGATTTGTGTTTTCCTTGCATTCTCCCTCTAACACGACTATTTTGTCCTTAGGGGAACTTTGGTGCACTTTGCACTCACTTTTCAGGGTCTTGGGGAGGGTTATTTTTCTAACTCTCACTATTTTCTAATAGTCCCAGCGACCCTCTACAAGGTCACATAGGTTTGGGGTCCATTCGTGGTTCACATTCCACTTTTGGAGTATATGGTTTGTGTTGCCCCTATCCCTATGTTTCCCCATTGCATCCTATTGTAATTATACATTGTTTGCACTGTTTTCTAAGACTATACTGCATATTTTTGCTATTGTGTATATATATCTTGTGTATATTTCCTATCCTCTCACTGAGGGTACACTCTAAGATACTTTGGCATATTGTCATAAAAATAAAGTACCTTTATTTTTAGTATAACTGTGTATTGTGTTTTCTTATGATATTGTGCATATGACACTAAGTGGTACTGTAGTAGCTTCACACGTCTCCTAGTTCAGCCTGAGCTGCTTTGCTAAGCTACCATTATCTATCAGCCTAAGCTGCTAGACACCCTATACACTAATAAGGGATAACTGGGCCTGGTGCAAGGTGCAAGTACCCCTTGGTACTCACTACAAGCCAGTCCAGCCTCCTACATTGGTTGTGCAGTGGTGGGATAAGTGCTTTGAGACTACTTACCACTCTTGTCATTGTACTTTTCATAAGAGAAAAATATACAAAACAAGGTCAGTGTATATACACATAGCCAAAAAGTTTTTCATTTCCTCTTTTCACTCTTTTCTAAGTGCTGAAAAGTACTTCTAAACTTTCAAAAAGTTCTTAAAAGTTTAAAAAGTTTTTTTTCTGTCTTTCCAAAAAGTTCTGAAAACTTTTTTTTTCTTTGTCTATCACTTTAACTCTCTCTAAAAATGTCTGGCACAGGCCAAAAAGTTGAACTGTCCAAACTTGCATATGATCACCTTAGCTGGAAAGGAGCAAGGAGTCTCTGCATAGAGAGAGGTTTGAGTGTAGGGAAGAATCCTTCCTTAGAACTGTTAATTAATATGCTTAGAGTACAGGATAAGGCCATAAGTGCCCAATCTGTAGAAAAAGTAGCTAATGGTTCTCAATCTGATCCAGGGACTCCCCCAGGAAAAGGTTCAGGAAAGAAACTTCTCAGCCTGCCCATTACTAGACAGTCTAGCATAGTTGGTACAGAGGTTGAATCACACCATACTAATGGTGTGCTCTCACATTATACTGGTAGCCAAGCTGTTAGGGTGCCCTCTGTAAGGGACAGGTCTCCTTCTGTTCATTCCCATCATACCTCTGTATCTAGAAATGTCCCTCCCACCCACCCTGATGACAGATTGTTAGAAAGGGAGCTCAATAGATTGAGAGTGGAACAAACCAGACTGAAGCTCAAGAAGCAACAGCTGGATTTGGATAGACAGTCTTTAGAAATAGAGAGGGAAAGACAGAAGTTGGGTTTAGATACCCATGGTGGCAGCAGCAGTATTCCCCATAGTCATCCTGCAAAAGAGCATGATTCCAGGAATCTGCACAAGATAGTTCCCCCTTATAAGGAGGGGGATGACATTAACAAGTGGTTTGCTGCACTTGAGAGGGCCTGTGCTGTACAGGATGTCCCTCAAAAGCAGTGGGCTGCTATCCTATGGCTATCATTTAGTGGAAAAGGTAGGGATAGGCTCCTTACAGTGAAAGAAAATGATGCCAATAATTTTACAGTTCTTAAGAATGCACTCCTGGATGGTTATGGCTTAACCACTGAACAGTACAGGATAAAGTTCAGAGATACCAAAAAGGAGTCTTCACAAGACTGGGTTGATTTCATTGACCATTCAGTGAAGGCCTTGGAGGGGTGGTTACATGGCAGTAAAGTTACTGATTATGAAAGCCTGTATAACACAATCCTGAGAGAGCATATACTTAATAATTGTGTGTCTGATTTGTTGCACCAGTACCTGGTAGACTCTGATCTGACCTCTCCCCAAGAATTGGGAAAGAAGGCAGACAAATGGGTCAGAACAAGGGTGAACAGAAAAGTTCATACAGGGGGTGACAAAGATGGCAATAAGAAGAAAGATGGTGAAAAATCTCAAGATAAGCATGGGGATAAGGGTAAAACCAAAGATCCCACTTCAAATCTTAAACACTCTTCAGAGGGTGGGGATAAAACAAATTCTTCCTCTTCTTCCCAACCTGCACACATTAAAAAGCCTTGGTGCTTTGTGTGTAAAAACAGAGGCCATAGGCCAGGGGATAAGTCCTGTCCAGGTAAACCCCCTGAGCCTACCACCACTAATACATCAAGCTCTAGTGCCCCTAGCAGTAGTGGTACTAGTGGTGGGACTGCTGGCAACAGTCAAGCAAAGGGTGTAGTTGGGTTCACTTATGGGTCCATAGTGGAAACTGATGTAATCAGTCCCAAGACAGTTTCTGTCACACCTAGTGGCATTGGCCTTGCCACACTGGCTGCTTGTCCCCTTACAATGGATAAGTACAGGCAGACAGTTTCAATAAATGGTGTTGAGGCCTTGGCCTACAGGGACACAGGTGCCAGTTTCACTTTGGTGACTGAAAACCTAGTGCCTCCTGAACAACACATCATTGGACAACAGTATAAGATTATTGATGTCCATAACTCCACTAAGTTTCTTCCCTTAGCTATAATTCAGTTTAGTTGGGGTGGAGTTACTGGCCCTAAGCAGGTGGTGGTATCACCTAGCTTACCTGTAGACTGTCTCTTAGGTAATGACCTAGAGGCCTCAGGTTGGGCTGATGTAGAGTTTTATGCCCATGCAGCCATGCTGGGCATCCCTGAGGAATTGTTCCCTCTCATTTCTACTGAAATGAAAAAGCAAAGGAGAGAAGGCCTGAAAACTCAGGATCCCTCTCCATCAACAGGTAAAAAGGGTATCACAGTATCCCCTAACCACCCTACCATTCAGGATACCATTCCTGTGGTGGGAGAAACCTCTCCTGGGGTGGCACCTGTTCCAAGGGAATCATCAGCTGGCAAAGCTGGACTCCCTGAGGTAGAAGTACCTCTCTGTGGGATAACTAACATTGGTGAGAAAAAGAGCACCATTTTAGTTAACATGGAGCATCCCTCCAACCCTCCCAGAGAAACTTTAGTGCAGAAACTCTGCACTGCCTCACAACACTTAGGACAGCATCTCTGCCCTAGTGTGGAGCTGATAGGACAGCATCCCTGCCCTGCTCCAACTCAAGAGAAACAGCATCCCTGTTCTCTCTTCCAGCCAGATGGACAAAGTTTTTGCCCAGCTATGGCTTTTCTGAGACAGCATCCCTGTCTGGCATTTCCATCACTACAAATAGGTTCAGTGGACAATTCCCACTGCTCTAAACTAAAACTTACTGATAGAAACTCTGAAAATACATCTTCACATTGTTGCTTAGCTAAAAAACTTCAAACAGGGTGGTTTACATCCCCACAGGGAAGTAACCATATAGTGGATGATAAAGGGAGTAACCAGTCTATTGCAGAGCTACTCTCTACTTATCACCACTTAGACAATAAAGTCTCAACTGGCCAAGGTTAGCCTTATTGTCCTTCGTTTGGGGGGGGGTTGTGTGAGAAGGTAGCCTCTTTCTAGTCTTGTTACCCCCACTTTTGGCCTGTTTGTGAGTGTATGTCAGGGTGTTTGTCACTGTTTTCACTGTCTCACTGGGATCCTGATAGCCAGGCCTCAGTGCTCATAGTGAAAACACTATGTTTTCAGTATGGTTGTTATGTGTCACTGGGATCCTGCTAGTCAGGACCCCAGTGCTCATAGGTTTGTGGCCTATATGTATGTGTCACTGGGACCCTGTCACACAGGGCCCCAGTGCTCATAGGTGTGCATGTATATGTTCCCTGTGTGGTGCCTAACTGTCTCACTGAGGCTCTGCTAACCAGAACCTCAGTGGTTATGCTCTCTCATTACTTTCAAATTGTCACTAACAGGCTAGTGACCAATTTTACCAATTTACATTGGCTTACTGGAACACCCTTATAATTCCCTAGTATATGGTACTGAGGTACCCAGGGTATTGGGGTTCCAGGAGATCCCTATGGGCTGCAGCATTTCTTTTGCCACCCATAGGGAGCTCTGACAATTCTTACACAGGCCTGCCACAGCAGCCTGAGTGAAATAACGTCCACGTTATTTCACAGCCATTTTACACTGCACTTAAGTAACTTATAAGTCACCTATATGTCTAACCTTTACCTGGTAAAGGTTAGGTGCAAAGTTACTTAGTGTGAGGGCACCCTGGCACTAGCCAAGGTGCCCCCACATTGTTCAGAGCCAATTCACTGAACTTTGTGAGTGCGGGGACACCATTACACGCGTGCACTACATATAGGTCACTACCTATATGTAGCTTCACCATGGTAACTCCGAATATGGCCATGTAACATGTCTATGATCATGGAATTGCCCCCTCTATGCCATCCTGGCATTGTTGGTACAATTCCATGATCCCAGTGGTCTGTAGCACAGACCCTGGTACTGCCAGACTGCCCTTCCTGGGGTTTCACTGCAGCTGCTGCTGCTGCCAACCCCTCAGACAGGCAGCTGCCCTCCTGGGGTCCAGCCAGGCCTGGCCCAGGATGGCAGAACAAAGAACTTCCTCTGAGAGAGGGTGTGACACCCTCTCCCTTTGGAAAATGGTGTGAAGGCAGGGGAGGAGTAGCCTCCCCCAGCCTCTGGAAATGCTTTGTTGGGCACAGATGTGCCCAATTCTGCATAAGCCAGTCTACACCGGTTCAGGGACCCCTTAGCCCCTGCTCTGGCGCGAAACTGGACAAAGGAAAGGGGAGTGACCACTCCCCTGACCTGCACCTCCCCTGGGAGGTGTCCAGAGCTCCTCCAGTGTGCTCCAGACCTCTGCCATCTTGGAAACAGAGGTGCTGCTGGCACACTGGACTGCTCTGAGTGGCCAGTGCCACCAGGTGACGTCAGAGACTCCTTCTGATAGGCTCCTTCAGGTGTTAGTAGCCTTTCCTCTCTCCTAGGTAGCCAAACCCTCTTTTCTGGCTATTTAGGGTCTCTGTCTCTGGGGAAACTTTAGATAACGAATGCATGAGCTCAGCCGAGTTCCTCTGCATCTCCCTCTTCACCTTCTGATAAGGAATCGACCGCTGACCGCGCTGGAAGCCTGCAAACCTGCAACATAGTAGCAAAGACGACTACTGCAACTCTGTAACGCTGATCCTGCCGCCTTCTCGACTGTTTTCCTGCTTGTGCATGCTGTGGGGGTAGTCTGCCTCCTCTCTGCACCAGAAGCTCCGAAGAAATCTCCCGTGGGTCGACGGAATCTTCCCCCTGCAACCGCAGGCACCAAAAAGCTGCATCTCCGGTCCCTTGGGTCTCCTCTCAGCACGACGAGCGAGGTCCCTCGAATCCAGCGACACCGTCCAAGTGACCCCCACAGTCCAGTGACTCTTCAGCCCAAGTTTGGTGGAGGTAAGTCCTTGCCTCACCTCGCTGGGCTGCATTGCTGGGAACCGCGACTTTGCAAGCTTCTCCGGCCCCTGTGCACTTCCGGCGGAAATCCTTCGTGCACAGCCAAGCCTGGGTCCACGGCACTCTAACCTGCATTGCACGACTTTCTAAGTTGGTCTCCGGCGACGTGGGACTCCTTTGTGCAACTTCGGCGAGCACCGTTTCACGCATCCTCGTAGTGCCTGTTTCTGGCACTTCTCCGGGTGCTACCTGCTTCAGTGAGGGCTCCTTGTCTTGCTCGACGTCCCCTCTCTCTGCAGGTCCAATTTGCGACCTCCTGGTCCCTCCTGGGCCCCAGCAGCGTCCAAAAACGCCAAACGCACGATTTGCGTGTAGCAAGGCTTGTTGGCGTCCATCCGGCGGGAAAACACTTCTGCACGACTCTCCAAGGCGTGGGGGATCCATCCTCCAAAGGGGAAGTCTCTAGCCCTTGTCGTTCCTGCAGTATTCACAGTTCTTCAGCCTAGTAAGAGCTTCTTTGCACCAACCGCTGGCATTTCTTGGGCATCTGCCCATCTCCGAGCTGCTTGTGACTTTTGGACTTGGTCCCCTTGTTCCACAGGTACCTTCAGACAGGAATCCATCATTGTTGCATTGCTGATTTGTGTTTTCCTTGCATTCTCCCTCTAACACGACTATTTTGTCCTTAGGGGAACTTTGGTGCACTTTGCACTCACTTTTCAGGGTCTTGGGGAGGGTTATTTTTCTAACTCTCACTATTTTCTAATAGTCCCAGCGACCCTCTACAAGGTCACATAGGTTTGGGGTCCATTCGTGGTTCACATTCCACTTTTGGAGTATATGGTTTGTGTTGCCCCTATCCCTATGTTTCCCCATTGCATCCTATTGTAATTATACATTGTTTGCACTGTTTTCTAAGACTATACTGCATATTTTTGCTATTGTGTATATATATCTTGTGTATATTTCCTATCCTCTCACTGAGGGTACACTCTAAGATACTTTGGCATATTGTCATAAAAATAAAGTACCTTTATTTTTAGTATAACTGTGTATTGTGTTTTCTTATGATATTGTGCATATGACACTAAGTGGTACTGTAGTAGCTTCACACGTCTCCTAGTTCAGCCTGAGCTGCTTTGCTAAGCTACCATTATCTATCAGCCTAAGCTGCTAGACACCCTATACACTAATAAGGGATAACTGGGCCTGGTGCAAGGTGCAAGTACCCCTTGGTACTCACTACAAGCCAGTCCAGCCTCCTACAAGGCCCAAACACACACCCGAGGGTTGGAGACTGCATTGTGTGAGGGCAGGCACAGCCCATTTAGGTGTGAGTGACCACTCTTCCCTCCACTCTGGCCCAGATGGCTCATCGGGATATGCAGGCTACAACCCAGCTCCCTTTGGGTCACTGTCTAGAGGAAATTCACAAACAGCCCAACTGTCAGTCGGACCCAGACGTGGAATACACAAGCAGGAAGAGGCACAGAACGGTGAAGCAAGAAAATGCCCACTTTCTAAAAGTGGCATTTTCAAACTAAAAATCAAAAAAACAGCTTCATTAAAATATGTATTTTTAAATTGTGAGTTCAGAGTCCCCAATCTCCACATTTCTATCTGTTCTCAAAGGGAAACCGCACTTTAGGATATTTAAAGGCAGCCCTCGTGTTAACCTATGAGACAGATAGGCCTTGCAACAGTGAAAACTGAATTTGGCAGTATTTCACTGTCAGGACATGTAAAACACATCAGTACATGTCCCACCTTTAAAATACACTGCACCCTGCCCAGGGGGCTAACTAGGGCCTACCTTAGGGGTGCCTTACATGTATAAAAAGGGAAGGTCTAGGCCTGGTAAGTGGGTACAGTTGCCAAGTCAAATTGGCAGTTTAAAACTGCACACACAGACACTGCAGTGACACGTCTGAGGCATGTTTACAGGGCTACTCATGTGAGTGGCACAACAAGTGCTGCAGGCCCACGAGTAGCATTTGATGTACAGGCCCTAGCACTTGTAGTGAACTTTACTAGGGACTTACTAATAAATCAAAATATGCCAATCATGGGAAAGAAAATTACACATACAATTTCACATAGGGAGCACTTGCACTTCAGCACTGGATAGCAGTGGTAAAGTACCCAGAGTAACAAAAACAGAAAAAACAGAGTCCAGCACAGAGCAACAACCTGGGAACTAGTGGCAAAAAAGTTGGGGGAGACCACACCAAGGATTTCAGGTCTAACATCCTCCCTTTCAGAAAAAAATGAGCTCCCACATGTTGCCTCCCCCCCCCTTTTTACAGCAAACGTGCCCTCAGCCCTAATGCTAGCAAGGAAAATGAGCCTGAAATCTTTTTCTTGAAGAAAGGCATAATTGTGACATGGTGGGCCCCTTATGCGCCGGACCCTGTACTGCTGCACCTGCTTCACTATTGATAGTTACTGCCTCACAAACTAGGATGTCTACTTTGCCCTTTGTTACAAACATAGGGTCCTTTCTTGGTCCATCCGCCTCACTGCCATCTTGCCGATGCCCAAATTAAGGTGTCGCCTCTATTTCAATGTTTCCCACCCCTGGACCATTACTCAGGGGCCCAAAGCAACACTGGCAGAGCACGTCTGCACTGGGCCCTAATGCAAATTAGGAGGAATGGTAAAATGGACATGGAGTTCAGCTGGCGCCTCATACCACTGCACCAGCAGCGCCAATCATACCTGCAGCTCAGTGAAGCAGGCTTCTGCTCTGCCCACTCCAGTGGGCATCACTCCTAGGCCTGTGACACAACGCAGGCTTTCTGCCCCTCTGTGCAAAAAACACAAAAAACAAAAAAAGGAAAAATGCCCCTTATCTCTACCACCAAAAGATAAATGTGTTCAATTGGTTAATCACCAAATATACCAAGTGCTTGGAAGCCAGTATAGACTCTAACTGGCGAAGTCACTTGGAGCTCACAGTGACAATATTTATTCTTCTGGGGAGGGAATGTGCGGTTGTTACCAGGTTAGTTCTGCAGTGTGTCCTTTTAATGGTAGTTATAACAATGTGTTGAGGTACAGTCCCATTACTTTTCAATAAAATATATATAGTTAAAAATAATGACTGGCATATTTACAGTGCTTCCTGTTACAGTCTCGGACCTCGTGGAACTATAAATGCACACACACACACACTATTCTCCACTACACAACTAGGATTACTTTGTGTGACTGTCTTGTCACACACAGGGACTCTGCAGTGATCGCATCATCAGCCAACTGAGGCTTCACAACCTAAAATAGTACATTCCCATACATCGTTCAACTTACATTTATTTCTCCTTTAACATGCACCTGTTCTTGTACATGTGGTTACTAGAAAGGAAAAACAACAAACTAGTTACAGAATATGTTGCTCTCTTTACCCACTTCTTTGACCCTGTCACCCCACCTTCTGGCCCTGCCCCATGGCACTCAGGATCACAGTTCACATACTTTTTTTATGTAAATGTAGACAACTGGAAACACACCAAATGAACAGAATCGCACATCCTGGCCATCTTCATTTACAAGTAGTTGTCGACAGATCTGTGCCCCTCTGGTAATGTAGCTGCGGAACCCCAGGGTGGAGCGCCCCACAGTTTGAAGACCTCTGCTCTAAGGGCTTCCTACAAACCATGGTACGTCTCATTCAGGGCCTGAAGAAATATGATCACATCACCCCATTCTTAGTGGAACTCCACTGGCCTGCTTGCCAGCCCATACATCTCCAAAACTAGCAGCGTAACTTACAAAGCCATCATGACCAGCATCCTCTCCTACCTGATTAAGAAGCTCACCTTCTCCAGTGGTTCTTGGCACACCCGTAGCCACAGCAACATCAGACTGCAAGCGAAAAAGTATAAAAAATAAAAAATCGAGACAGCAGGCCATTCCCATCAATGCATTCAGGAGCTGGAATGCCATTCCCATGTCCATGAGGATTGTCCCAAAGTTGCTCAAATGTCGGAAGGAGTTGCAGTCTCACCTCTTTAAACACCACATCACAAAGCATGAACTGTCTAACTCAGTTTCCTCTTGTGTCACTTGTTTACTTCATGCTTGTCCTTGACCTGGTAAAACTCTCTGCTACCTTTTGGATAGGTTTGTGCTATTGAAATATCATATACATACATACACACATATACATACATACTTGAGCATCAGAGTGCACTCTTTAAGGGAGGGAACAGTGCCACGAGGCTCCTTCTGGCACTTAATGGAACCCATAAATGTGCCCCTTGCATGCACATTCTGGTGCCCACCAGAGAAATGATGTTCATTCATTCATAAGAAATGATGTTCATTCTAGAGGACCTCTAAATCCCCCAGGCGCCAGTGTTTCAGCTCGGTCTCTTGAGGGTAGGTACTCTACAAAACCCTTAAGCATGTGACCCCTGAAAGCCCACATAGTTGAGGGTCTCTCAACCAATACAGGCTCCTTTTGTGCAGAGACAGGCTGTCATGTGGGTCCTACAGACAGTGAATAAGCATGAGGATACTGTGCTTTTGAAGATGCACAGGACAATCTACATGGCAGGCATTTCTTCTTGAGCTTGGATCACAATATACCTGGCAGACCTCTCTTCTAGAGGTGCAACTTACAACATACCAACTAGAACTCTCTCCTAGAGCCCTATGTCACAATCTACATAGTAGACATCTCTTTTAGAGGAACGGGACACAGTCTACTTGGTAGACATTTCTTCTAGAGATGTGGGACCAGGGCCACAATTTACCTGGTAGACATGTCTTCCAGAGGCCCAGGTCACAATCTACCTGGAAATCCTGTCTTCTATAGGTGTGTGTCACAATCTACCTGGAACACCTCTCTTCCAAGGACTATGCTCACAATTCAAAGGTAGACCTCTCTTCTAGAGAAGTGGGTCACATTCTATTGGGTATACCTGCCTTCCATAGGCCTGGGTCACAATCTACAGGGTGGACCTTTCTTCTGAAAGACCTCTCTTCTAGAAGCACAGGTCACACTCTGCCTGGTAGACTTCTCTTGTAGAAGCACGGGTCACAATCTACCAGGCACCCTTCCCCTGTAGAAGTATGGGTCACACAATGTCCAGGTAGCCCTCTCTTCTGAAAGCACAGGTCATTCTCTACCAGGTAGATCACTCTTATAGAAGTCCAGGTCACACTCTTCCAGGTAGACCTCTTTTATAGAAGCATGGGTCAAGTCTACCAGGTAGACCTCTCTTATAGAAGCACGGGCCACATTCTTCCAGGTAGACCTCTTTTATAGAAGCATGGGTCAAGTCTACCAAGTAGACCTCTCTTATAGAAGCATGGGTCAAGTCTACCAGGTAGACCTCTCTTATAGAAGCACGGGCCACACTCTTCCAGGTAGACCTCTTTTATAGAAGCATGGGTCAAGTCTACCAGGTAGACCTCTCTTATAGAAGCATGGGTCAAGTCTACCAGGTAGACCTCTCTTATAGAAGCACGGGCCACACTCTTCCAGGTAGACCTCTTTTATAGAAGCATGGGTCAAGTCTACTGGGTAGTGTAGGAAAGTACCATCTTGCCTGGCAAGTTACCCCCATTTTTCACTGTATATATGTTGTTTTAGTTGTATGTGTCACTGGGACCCTGCCAGCCAGGGCCCCAGTGCTCATAAGTGTGCCTGGATGTGTTACCTGTGTTATGACTAACTGTCTCACTGAGGCTCTGCTAATCAGAACCTCAGTGGTTATGCTCTCTCATTTCTTTCCAAATTGTCACTAACAGGCTAGTGACCAATTTTACCAATTTATATTGGCTTACTGGAACACCCTTATAATTCCCTAGTATATGGTACTGAGGTACCCAGGGTATTGGGGTTCCAGGAGATCCCTATGGGCTGCAGCATTTCTTTTGCCACCCATAGGGAGCTCTGACAATTCTTACACAGGCCTGCCACTGCAGCCTGAGTGAAATAACGTCGACGTTATTTCACAGCCATTTTACACTGCACTTAAGTAACTTATAAGTCACCTATATGTCTAACCTTTACCTGGTAAAGGTTAGGTGCAAAGTTACTTAGTGTGAGGGCACCCTGGCACTAGCCAAGGTGCCCCACATTGTTCAGGGCCAATTCCCCGGACTTTGTGAGTGCGGGACACCATTACACGTGTGCACTACATATAGGTCACTACCTATGTGTAGCTTCACAATGGTAACTCCGAATATGGCCATGTAACATGTCTATGATCATGGAATTGCCCCCTCTATGCCATCCTGGCATAGTTGGCACAATCCCATGATCCCAGTGGTCTGTAGCACAGACCCTGGTACTGCCAAACTGCCTTTCCCGGGGTTTCACTGCAGCTGCTGCTGCTGCCAACCCCTCAGACAGGTTTCTGCCCTCCTGGGGTCCAGCCAGGCTTGGCCCAGGATGGCAGAACAAAGGACTTCCTCTGAGAGAGGGTGTTACACCCTCTCCCTTTGGAAAATGGTGTGAAGGCAGGGGAGGAGTAGCCTCCCCCAGCCTCTGGAAATGCTTTCATGGGCACAGATGGTGCCCATTTCTGCATAAGCCAGTCTACACCGGTTCAGGGACCCCTTAGCCCTGCTCTGGCGCGAAACTGGACAAAGGAAAGGGGAGTGACCACTCCCCTGACCTGCACCTCCCCTTGGAGGTGCCCAGAGCTCCTCCAGTGTGCTCCAGACCTCTGCCATCTTGGAAACAGAGGTGCTGCTGGCACACTGGACTGCTCTGAGTGGCCAGGGCCAGCAGGTGACGTCAGAGACTCCTTCTGATAGACTGCTTCAGGTGTTGCTAGCCTATCTTCTCTCCTAAGTAGCCAAACCCTCTTTTCTGGCTATTTAGGGTCTCTGCTTTGGGGATTTCCTTAGATAACGAATGCAAGAGCTCATCTGAGTTCCTCTGCATCTCTCTCTTCACCTTCTGCCAAGGAATCGACTGCTGACCGCGCTGGAAGCCTGCAAAACTGCAACAAAGTATCAAAGACGACTACTGCAACTCTGTAACGCTGATCCTGCCGCCTTCTCGACTGCTTTCCTGGTGGTGCATGCTGTGGGGGTAGTCTGCCTCCTCTCTGCACTAGAAGCTCCGAAGAAATCTCTTGTGGGTTGACGGAATCGTCCCCCTGCAACCGCAGGCACCAAAGAACTGCATCACCGGTACCCTGGGTCTCCTCTCAGCACGACGAGCGAGGTCCCTTGAATCCAGCAACTCTGTCCAAGTGACTCCCACAGTCCAGTGACTCTTCAGTCCAAGTTTGGTGGAGGTAAGTCCTTGCCTCCCCACGCCAGACTGCATTGCTGGGAACCGCGACTTTTGCAGCTACTCCGGCCTCCGTGCACTTCCGGCGGAAATCCTTTGTGCACAGTCCAGCCTGGGTCCACGGCACTCTAACCTGCATTGCACGACCTCCTAAGTTGTCCTCCGGCGGCGTGGGACTCCTTTGTGCAACTTCGGGTGAGCACCGTTTCACTCCACTTCATAGTGCCTGTTCCAGCACTTCTGCGGGTGCTGCCTGCTTGTGAGAGGGCTTCTTGTCTTGCTCGATGCCCCCTCTGTCCCCAGATGCAATTGGCGACATCCTGATCCCTCCTGGGCCACAGCAGCATCCAAAAACCCTAACTGCACAATTTGCAGCTAGCAAGGCTTGTTGGCGGTCTTTCTTCAGGAAAACACTTCTGCACAACTCTCCACGGCGTGGGGGATCCATCCTCTAAAGGGGAAGTCTCTAGCCCTTGTCGTTCCTGCAGAATCCTCAGCTTCTACTGTTCAGTAGTAGCTTCTTTGCACCCACAGCTGGCATTTCCTGGGCATCTGCCCATCTCCGACTTGCTTGTGACTTTTGGACTTGGTCCCCTTGTTCCACACGTACCCTTGTTTGGAAATCCATCGTTGTTGCATTGCTGATTTGTGTCTTTCCTGCAGAATTCCCCTATCACGACTTCTGTGCTCTTTGGGGAACTTTAGTGCACTTTGCACTCACTTTTCAGGGTCTTGGGGTGGGCTATTTTTCTAACCCTAACTGTTTTCTTACAGTCCCAGCGACCCTCTACAAGGTCACATAGGTTTGGGGTCCATTCGTGGTTCGCATTCCACTTTTGGAGTATATGGTTTGTGTTGCCCCTATCCCTATGTGTCCCCATTGCATCCTATTGTAACTATACATTGTTTGCACTGTTTTCTAATACTATTACTGCATATTTTGGTATTGTGTATATATATCTTGTGTATATTTCCTATCCTCTCACTGAGGGTACACTCTGAGATACTTTGGCATATTGTCATAAAAATAAAGTACCTTTATTTTTAGTATAACTGTGTATTGTGTTTTCTTATGATATTGTGCATATGACACTAAGTGGTACTGTAGTAGCTTCACACGTCTCCTAGTTCAGCCTAAGCTGCTCTGCTAAGCTACCATTATCTATCAGCCTAAGCTGCTAGACACCCTATACACTAATAAGGGATACCTGGGCCTGGTGCAAGGTGCAAATACCCCTTGGTACTCACTACAAGCCAGTCCAGCCTCCTACAGGTAGACCTCTCTTATAGAAGCATGGGTCACGATCTACCTGGGTAGACCTCTCTTCTGGAAGCACAGGTCACAATCTACCAGGTAGACTGCTCTCCTAGAAGCGTGGGTCACAACATAACATTCACACAGTAAGTATTGTGGGAGAGACATACAAGGCCAGACACAGGCACCATGAGAAGACAACAACGCACTTCCAGGAGTTACCGAAGCCACTGCTTTCCGAGCACAGCGCTGCTCTGACCCTGCTTTAGTCACTGGAAGCATCACTTGTGAATCTTCTGTTTTGATGATTCATTAGGGCTAACTCAGCTTTAATTTTTTTTTATAATCTCTTTATTGTCATTTTCAAGGTACAAACATACACATATTTGGTAGCAACAGTTCATATATCCATAGAGAGAGCACAATTCAGGAACCACACAGGGGATTCAGGCACTCATCGATTTAAAGTAAACACGATTTCACATGTATGTTGAAATTTCACATCATGCAATATAATGATAATACCAGAAGAGATGAACAATAGCAACAATAACTTCTATAATACCGCTAGAGGTGTGAGAGACTCCCCACCATGTAGAGTGCATGGGGAATAACATAGGGGGCAGGGTACATAGGAACAATGATCCCGAGGGAACACAAAGAGGGTAGGAGGGTCTACAGATGAATGTGCATGGGAGTGCATCTCAGCAGGGCCCGCATTATTGAAAACATCTCTGATCGATGGAGGGAGGACATTTAAGGAGACATGATCAGCAGCATAGGGACAGATGAAGAGGGCGGTGCATCAACGAGGGGGAGATGTAGTTTGTTGAACAGTTTTTGCACATAGATGTCCCATATCGTGATTGGACCTGCCTTGCCTCGCCCAAATGAGGCGGCCAATAAGGCACCTGCTTCCGCTATCGCCTATTTATGTAGCAAGTGAAGCCACATTCACACCTCAGCGGCTGGGCCGCCTTCCAAGACATGGCTATCACTCCTTTATATAATGCTAACGCCAAGTCTGCTAGTTTCAAGTAGTGTTTAGAGCATTTGAGCGTTTGGTGATTCCCAGTAGACTGCAGAGGTGTATTCCAGTATTTGGGTCCAGGTGCACACTAGTAGCGGACATTCCCAAACCATATGTACAAATGTGGCGTTAGTGCAGTGCTTAATTTGTGCTCGTTGTTCCCGGTGCTGAGCACCGGCACTTGTTTTTGAGGGCCGGGGCTTATTCTTCTGCCTCAAGCATTTGCTGTGAGCAAAAGGCAAATGTGGTAAAGACGGAAGAAGAGAAAAAGGGAAGAGCGTCACGAAAGCAGAAAGGTGTAAAGTCAGCTGAAGGGGCAGGGAGCGGCTGTAACTGTATTGAAGAGGCCAGAGATGGCTTCAGGATGACGCTCCCTCAGTATTCCGCGCTCGCACATTTAAATGCAGCGGCCGCGTGTTCAAGAAGAGGGCTGTGGGCACCGGCACCTTTTTATTTACAAATTAAGCACTGCCTTGGTGTGTCCGTATCTGGGACAAATAAGGGGTTTTTCCGGGACATCATGTGTTGTCGGTGTGGGGTAAGGTAGGTTTGGTAGAGATAATTAAATCGTGTGAACTTAAGGCGTGCATTAAAGGTCACTTGCGTGACATGATCGAGCTCCACTGCCCATTGCTTATCTGTAAATTCAGTGCCCAGATCTGCTTGCCATCTAGTCTTGCCCTTAAGTATGTGGTTCACACCTGGCATCAGTAGAGCCGCATATTGGACTATCACTTTTCAACCCACCCCATAAATAAGAAAGCAGTGCAACCCCTGATGGAGGGGTGACACAGCATCTCTCAGCGCCCATGTGTCCTCGATACCAAGTAGGAGAGGGCACTAGATGAGGAAGGAGTCAGTTCCCAGACCATGGGCATCCTGACGCTCTTGAAATGACTGTAGAGACCCCTCGGCCAGCTGCAGCGACTCTGCCCCTTGCCACAGATTGGCATCATGACCTGCCAAGAGTGGTCTTGTGGCCGGTGGGTCCCAGAGGGGGAGTTCTGGTGCATATGGGGGTTCTGAGCATCTGGGCTGCACGCATCTATTCCGTGCCAGTTTGGATACACATAAGACCTTTGGCGAGTCTTTGGCCGGACGACATGTCGCTAGCAACCAATGAAATAAGTTCCTGCCTCCCAGTTCACTGAGTACAAACTTAAATTCTCTCATTTTGGCCTTTGCTAGCCATTGCACAGGCCATTGCAGTTTCTCTGCTGCAAAATATAGTTTTCAATCCGGCGTGCCCAGGCCTTCATCCTTCACAGGACAATGTAGTGTCTGCAGCGACACACGTCTATGGGAAGGCCCCCAAATCAGTTCTAGTTCTAGACTACACAGCTCTTTGAAGGCCTTAAAGGGCAGTACTGAAGTGTTGAGAAGGAACATAATAGTCTCGGGAAGACGAGCCTTGTAGCTACAACTGCTCAGCCCACAAGTGATAAACGTAGACTCTCCCAAAAAGCCAGTAATTGTCGTACCGAAGTCAAGCCCATGCCATGGTTTCCATCTAAATGATCTTTATCATCCTGGTCACATTGGCCCCTAGACAGCGAAAAGTTTCAAAGTGCCCGGTGCAGCTCGTTCATGCGCACTCAACCATCGGAGAGGGGAATACAGGGTTTATCCCAGTTGACCCAAAGTTCTGCTCAGCTGCCAAGGGTATCAAGCAGGTTATAAAGGGCAGGGAGGGATCAGGTGTGATCCAACAGATCTATGGGCACATCATCTGCGAAAAGTGAAACGATGTCTGTGTATCTGTAAACCCCAAAAGTGGCCTTTAGCCCCAGGGCAGCAGCCCGGGGCTCCATGCCAATGCGAAGATTATGGGCGAGAGGGAGCAGCCCTGCCTGGTGCCCCTTTTAATTAAGAAAGAGTGTGAGATGTGGCCTCCCGTGTGCCCTCTAGCCCGCGAAGCTGCATACAATAATTGGATCCATTTAAGGTCCATGCCGAAAGCCTGCAACGCGTGGATCAAGGAAGTCCAACCCAGCATGTTGAAGGCCTTCTCAGAATCTAGGGGGAGCACCACGGGGGGGGGGGGGGGGGGGGTGTTCCATACCTTCTACAGTGTCTATTATATGGCAAAGCCTGCGCATATTGTATGCAGTCAACCAATTCGGAATAAATCCACATTGGTCAGAATGGATCAGAAAACCCAACGTGGGGAGCAGTCTGTTCGCCAGAACTTTGCTCAGAATCTGGTGGTCAATATTGAGCATGGAGAGGGGGTGATAGGAGCTCCCCAAAAGTAGGTCTTTGCTTGTTTTGCCAGAACCACAAAAAGGGCCTCCCGTAGTGCATCAGGTAGACAACCCCACTGATGCGCCTCTTGGAACATCGCTAGTAGCTTAGGGGCCAGTGTTGCACGATACGCCGCAAAAGACTCTACGGGAAACCCATCCATACCCGAGTCTACCCAAGTGCCACTTGACGGATGGCCAATTGGATCTCTTCTAGCTGCATGGGCTGTTCTAATTCCAGATAATTGTGGGAGGGCAGTTCCTTGTAGGAAGTCTTCAAGGGCTGGCCACAAGGGCTCACTGGCTGGGGTGCATAGCGTCTCATAGTAGGTTGAAAAGACTTTATTTATGCCCTCTTGTGTATTCGCTACGTGACCTGTGGCATTTTGAATGGCAACTATGACCGTTCATGGGATTTCCTAGCCACGTTAACATTTGCCCAGGCTTACCACCCTCCGCATGTTGATGCGGCACAGCAGCTTTGTGATCAATGTTACTCAAGCGCTGAGTAAGCTCTCGATACTGGGGGTGAAGCTCCACCCCTCGCAGACGTGCTGTTGCAGTACTCACTGCCTCACGTTCTGCAGCACGTGTTTTGAGATCCACGACAGAGCGCATAGTGTCAATCTCACGCCCCACGAAGTGTTAATGCAGTGTCCGCCACTGCTTTAAATGGGCCGGTACTCACAGGTACTGAGTACCGGCACTTCTTATTTTTCTCACTCTGAGTACCGGCACTTATCTGCTGCCAAGTAGAGTACCGGTACTCATGAAAGGTAGTCTCATTAGCTGCTAGTGCTGCTGAGCACTAGCCTGTCAGAGTTGAACCTATCTCTGACAGCTAAGGTGCTGCTTTAGCCCTGAGCCGACCCCGCTGAGCTATTCAGCAGGAATTATCTGCCTAATGTCCGGCTGTGTTTGACAGAACAGGGCCCATTCAGGCCCTGTGCTGTCCATCACATTCACACTACTGTGTACATATGTGCAAACACAGGAATGGAGGGATCCCCGCTAACAGGGACATCTAAGAAAGCCATGGGAGGAAAGAAGTTTAAAATGGCTTTAATTCCTCCTGAGTCTTTTGAAGGAGGGTCTGCTTATGTTTGTGTGTTTGCCTGCTTGTATGCATGTGTTCTTCTGTGAGAGAAAAGCGAATGAAAGAGGGAGAGAATCGGGACGCTTTAAGGAGGACTGTGTGGAATGCTTTGTGTTTGCGTGTCTGCTTGTTTCGTTGTGTGTGTCTGTTTGCTCAAGAATATATAGTATTGTGCAAAACGACAGCAAATAACAGTATGGCATTAGGAAGCTGCAAATATTGCAAAACAAAACAAAATGTTAAAATATAATTGTGTTTCGCTTTCATTTTGTGTAATGAGTTAACTTGTTTTATTTAAACACATTTCTTGTGTGTCTTGGTATGTGCTGCAACTGGTATATAAGTCATAACTTATCCTCATGTCTTGCTCTTAGCCCCGCCCCTTGCCCCACCCACCACACTACAAGCTCATGTTCATGAGTACCTGCACTTATTTTTTCCCATTTAAAGCACTGAGTGTCCCCTCATGATTACCTTCATGGCATCCCACTTGTGGCCCTTGGTGGTGGCCGTACCGTCACTATGTTCAAAGTATTGGGAGAGATGTACAATAACAGATTCTCTCCAGGGCACATCTTTGAGTGCCTCCATCCTCAGCCTCCACGTGGGATGGCAGACATGGTCCTCCCCTAACGGAATGTGACCTTACGTGAGTTATGGTTAGAAATAGACCGGCCCAAATATTCAGAGGTTTGCATTAAGGGCCAATGTTCAGAGGTGCAAAATATGTAATCCAGTCTAGTGTGGGTCTGATGGTCAGGGGCATAATAGGAGTATTCTATGTCAGTGGGATGACCTAGTCACCACACATCATGAGGATGGAGTGTCGTAGTCCAGTGTTGAAAGCGCTTAGTTGCCTGTATCCCCTGGGTGCCCGGGAGTGGGGGCGCTGATCTAATAGTAAATCATGGACACAATTAAAACCCCCACATGACAATCCAGGGACCTGGAAGTCGTGTATTAAAGATAGAAACAAGCTGTGGAGGAAGTCGCCCTGGAAGTCGTCAGCTGCATACACTCAAATAAAATAGGGGGCAGCCATCTATTAGTCCCTATTCTACATCTACCCTCAGTGTCAATCAGTACTCTATGATGTACAAAGGGCACACTTGGAACCACCCAAATCAGAACCCCACAGGAGTAAGCAGGGTGCACAGTGCCATAGGTTTGTCCTTGCCAGCGTTTAGTCAGCTTCTCTAGTTCCTTCTTAGTGAGATGCGTTTCCTGGAGGCATGCTATCTATACATTTCGACGGTATGCATACATCCTATGTTGCCTAGTAGGCCTAGTCATCCCCCTAACATTCTAAGTTAACACATTATTTAACGCAGACATTGATAACATGAGGAGTCCTGAACAGAACCCAATATAGCAGGATCCACAGCGTCTTGTACACAGCATTTACCCCATGTTTTCACAGTCCCACCCGTTTAGCCAGATGAAAAGAAACCCACAAGAACTGCTTTACAACAAAACTCCCAACCCTAGACATAGGCACCAGCCGGCATCATACCATTAAGGCTCGATAGCAAAAAACAATCAAGATATAGAAGTGAGTAGAGGTCCATTCTGAAATGTAACAGAGGGAGGGGGGGCGGACCACGTACAATGTGAAGAAAGTCAATCAATGAGTGTAGGAGGCTGGCCTGGCTTGTAGTGGGTACCAGAGGTACTTACATCTTGTGCCAGGTCCAGTTATCCCTTATCAGCGTAGAAGAGGTGTTTCTAGCATCTTAGGCTGATAGAAGGTAGCTATGGCAAAGCAGCTTAGGCTGAACTAGGAGACATGCAAAGCTCCTACTATACCACTGGTGTCATATGCACAATATCATAAGAAAACACAATACACAGAGTTACTAAAAATAAAGGTACTTTATTTTTATGATAATATGTCAAAAGTATCTCAGTGAGTACCCTCAGTATAAGGATGAGAAATATACACAATATATATGTACACAAACCAAAATTATGCAAGTAATAGCAAAAGGAAGTAATGCAAGCAGTGTAAAGTTACAATAGAATGCAATAGGAGCACATAGGTATAGGGGCAACACAAACCATATACTCCAAAAGTGGAATGCGAACCACGAATGGACCCCAAACCTATGTGAGCTTGTAGAGGGTTGCTGGGACTGTAAGAAAACAGTGAGGGTTAGAAAAATAGCCCACCCCAAGACCCTGAAAGGTAGGTGTAAAGTGCACCTACAACCCCCAGAGAGCACAGAAGTCATGATAGGGGGATTCTGCAAGGAAAACCAACACCAGCAATGCAACAACAGTGGATTTCCGAACCTGAGTACCTGTAAGACAAGGGGACCAAGTCCAAGGGTCGCGACAGTGTCGAGAGTGGGCAGGAGCCCAGGAAATGCCAGCTGAGGGTGCAAGGAAGCTGCCACTGGATGGAAGAAGCTTGGTGTTTTGCAAGAACGAAGAGGACTAGGAACTTCCCCTTTGGAGGATGGATGTCCCACATCGTGAAGAAGCCTGCAGAAGTGTTCCCACGCACAAAGACCGCAAACAAGCCTTGCTAGCTGCAAGGGTCACGGTTAAGGTTTTTGGATGCTGCTGTGGCCCAGGAGGGACCAGGAGGGACCAGGATGTCGCCACTTGGATGAGGAGACAGAGGGGACGCCCAGCAAGTCAGGGGGCCCTCACAGAAGCAGGCAGCACCCGCAGAAGTACTGGAACAGGCACTTGGAAAAGAGTGAACTGGAGTCCACGCAAAGTCACAAAAGGGAGTCCCACGACGCCGGAGGACAACTCAGAAGGTTGTGCACTGCAGGTTAGAGTGTCGGGGACCCAGGCTTGGCTGTGCACGAAGGAAATCCTGGACGAGTGCACAGGAGCAGCTGCAAATCACGCGGTACCCAGCAATGCAATCTAGCGTGGGGAGGCAAGGACTTACCTCCACCAAACTTGGACTGAAGAGTCACTGGACTGTGGGAGTCACTTGGACAGAGTTGCTGAGTTCCAGGGGCCACGCTTGTTGTGCTGAGAGGGGACCCAGAGGACCGGTGATGCAGTCTTTTGTTGCCTGCGGTTGCAGGGGGAAGATTCCGTCGACCAACAGGAGATTTCTTCAGAGCTCCTGGTGAAAGAAGGAGGCAGGCTACCCCCAGAGCATGCACCACCTGGAAACAGTCAAGAAAGCCGGCAGGATGAAGCGATACAAGGTTGCTAGTAGTCGTCTTG
This sequence comes from Pleurodeles waltl, assembly GCF_031143425.1. Taxonomy (NCBI): domain Eukaryota; kingdom Metazoa; phylum Chordata; class Amphibia; order Caudata; family Salamandridae; genus Pleurodeles; species Pleurodeles waltl. The sequence goes on along the minus strand of NC_090438.1, from coordinate 35,560,631 downwards.
CTACTTTGTTGCGGTTTTGCAGGCGTCCTGAGCAGTCAGCGGTCGATCCTTTGGCAGAAGGTGAAGAGGGAGATGCAGAGGAACTCTGGTGAGCTCTTGCATTCATTATCTGGTGAGATCCCCAAAGAAGAGACCCTAAATAGCCAGAAAAGGAGGTTTGGCTACCTAGGAAGGAGGATTGGCTACCAAGAGAGGTAAGAGCCTATCAGAAGGAGCCTCTGATGTCACCTGCTGGCACTGGCCACTCAGAGCAGTCCAGTGTGCCACAAACACCTCTGTTTCCAAGATGGCAGAGGTCTGGGACACACTGGAGGAGCTCTGGGCATCTCCCCTGGGAGGTGCAGGTCAGGGGAGTGGTCGCTCCCCTTTCCTTTGTCCATTTTCGCGCTAGAGCAGGGCTGGGGCATCCCTGAACTGGTGTGGACTGGCTTATGCAGCGATGGGCACCATCTGTGCCCATCACAGCATTTCCAGAGGCTGGGGGAGGCTACTCCTCCCCAGCCTGCACACCCTCTCTCAGAGGAAGTCCTTTGTTCTGCCTTCCTGGGCCAGGGCTGCCTGGACCCCAGGAGGGCAGAAACCTGTCTGAGGGTTTGGCAGCAGCAGCAGCTGCAGTGGAGACCCCAGAAAGGCAGTTTGGCAGTACCCGGGTTCTGTGCTAGAGACCCGGGGATCATGGAATTGTCCCCCCAATGCCAGAATGGCATTGGGGTGACAATTCCATGATCTTAGACATGTTACATGGCCATGTTCGGAGTTACCATTGTGACGCTGTACATAGGTAGTGACCTATGTACAGTGCACGCGTGTAATGGTGTCCCGGCACTCACAAGGTCCGGGGAATTTGCCCTGAACGATGTGGGGGCACCTTGGCTAGTGCCAGGGTGCCCTCACACTAAGTAACTTTGCACCCAACCTTCACCAGGTGAAGGTTAGACATATAGGTGACTTATAAGTTACTTAAGTGCAGTGGTAAATGGCTGTGAAATAACGTGGACGTTATTTCACTCAGGCTGCACTGGCAAGCCTGTGTAAGAATTGTCAGAGCTCCCTATGGGTGGCAAAAGAAATGCTGCAGCCCATAGGGATCTCATGGAACCCCAATACCCTGGGTACCTCAGTACCATATACTAGGGAATTATATGAGTGTACGAGTATGCCAATGTGAATTGGTAAATTTAGTCACTAGCCTGTTAGTGACAAATTTGGAAAGCAGAGAGAGCATAACCACTGAGGTTCTGGTTAGCAGAGCCTCAGTGAGACAGTTAGGCATCACATAGGGAACACATACATATAGGCCACAAACTTATGAGCACTGGGGTCCTGACTAGCAGGGTCCCAGTGACACATAACAAACATACTGACAACATAGGGTTTTCACTATGAGCACTGGGCCCTGGCAAGCAGGATCCCAGTGAGACAGTGAAAACACCCTGACATACACTCACAAACACGCCAAAAGTGGAGGTAACAAGGCTAGAAAGAGGCTACTTTCTCACAATGAGCATGAAGGGCTCTCTGGGCCCAACAAATGGAGACTAGGTAACAAGCCCCAATACTCACAGGTGTATCCAACTCTAGTGTCATACTGTATCAGACAGTAAACAATATGCAGAATTAAGAGAACATCTTCCTCCGGGGAGAGCACAGTGGAGAGATCAGAAAGTCCAGTCCAGAGGCAACAGAGCCAGTGGTTTCTATTTTTGAGTCAACATCAATGTCCGCAGCCAAGGCCCATAGTGATTAGTGTTGTAAGTGGAGAAATCAGCAACAGCCCGCAACCTCTCCAGCCAGGCTGTCTGTTCTTCTGCTCGGTGAGAGCGGGTTTTTCATGGGCATTGGCGGCTCTTCGGCCTCCCATCCGACCAGCCTCCTAACGCACTCTGAGAGGCATCGGAGACGGACTGTACACCTTTGGAGCATAACCAGTCCCACACTCCTCTGGGCTAGAGAACATGTGTACAGTGTCACAGTAAATCACTCGTAGTTTGGCTGGAAAAAGAAAGGCATACGAAAGACCCAAGATGGGGAGCTGCGCCTTAATCGCTATAAATTGCTACGCCTCCTTTGAACTTCTGCCATGTAATCAGGATATGTCGTAATCGTAGAACCATTGTAAGTCCAGGGTCCCTTTGCTCTGAACAACTGTACCAACAGATCTCTGTCCCAGTAATTGAGGAGGTGCACTATAATGGGGTAGGGAGGGGATCCCGGGTGAGGAGGGTATCCCGGAATCCTGTGCGCCCTCTCAATAGAGAAAAATTAGGGACTTTAGCCATAAGCACCATTGATGTCAGGCATCCCTCAAGGAATAGTTCTGTGCTTAGGCCCTCAGACCCCTCCGGAAAGCCCAGAAAGTAGATATTATTCTGCTGAAAGCATCCTTCTGCATCCTCTGCCCTCTCAGTGAGCTCCCAAACCTCTTTCTGAAGAGTCTTCACTTGAACTTGCAAGGTCTACACTGTGGGTTCTATTGTTACCAGCTTAGATTCAGTGCCATCTACGCACTCCGCACTTTTGTCTTGATCTGCCTGCAGTAGGCCTGTTTCAATATAAATTGCATCCAATTGCATTTCCATTGCTGTCTCGGAGTCTGGATCTCCTCTAGAACTTTGTCAAACATTGCAGTGTGTTTTTCTAAAATGTTCTCCAGTTGGTGACATTGATGACCGGGTGGCTGAGAGCATACCCATTATGGACCTCTGGGGCAGAGGTTTAGTTGCATTACGACGGCTCCTGGAACACCCAATCAGGGAGCGCCTCTCAATAGTAGAGATGTAGGTAGTATCCATGAAAAACAAAAAAAGCATGTCAGGCTTCATTTTTAGGAGAGAGTATTAGGTCAACATTCACTGGAGGACCTAAGCAAGGGCAATCCACTCGATGCGTGTGCCTGTCCCCAGGGATTTACAGTTTGCAGAGTCATTGGAAGTGTTCATGGAAGGGGGGGGGGCACTGGACTCTCTTATGGCACGAAGAGAGGACAACGAGCATCATGTTGGAGTTGGCGAAGCCATGTACGGAGGCCAAGGCGGAGCAAAATGGAAGTCTGCGTCAGAGGGGAGGGGGCCCCCGCTCAATCCCCAATAGACCTAACCCCCGTCCAAGGGACATCTCTTCTAAATTCAGCAAGAAAACCAGCACTGTCAATCTCAGTGGCCCCAGGGACCAGCCAGCTCGTCACACTCCAGGACCATGCAGGAAGATTCCCCCGAGTTAGTCCACGGATAACCAGGTCTATGCAGCTGTGCCTGTACTCCTACAATCAGCTGGTGAGAAGCCACTATTCGCAGTCGGGCCTGTACTGTTGAGTGGAAGACAAAGAGCTGCAGGCATCAATTAGTGTGGGGGTGTAGGCAGCACGCATACACCGCTCAGGGGACACTTCAGTGCACATAGATAGCGACTCACCTCCAAGGTCACATAGCTGTCGAGGTTTCACATTGCTATGTGGGGCATTTTCATAATTTCAGTGCAATTATGAGTGACATTTCATCGACTATGAGTGACACTTTCCTGCAAACAACATCAAGCGATGAAGGCGCGGGAACCATTTAAATATTGTACTGGATCGAGAATCCTATTGTACTCGTATCCCGTTGTGCATCAGCGCCACCTTGTGGCCTTTGATAAATACTACTCAGAGCTTACCTAGCAAAGTGAGAAACTGTAATTATAAGGTTTTACCGCACTTCAGGACACGGTTCTTTTGCGTCACAATTTCAGGCATTGAGGTAATGCGGGAAAATGACCAAAAATGCTTAACTCTAACGCGACTGCGTGGCACTTGGCAGGGCTGAGGTCACTGCAGCTCAAATTTGTGCCCCTCATGCATGAAGCAGATCTCGAAGTGAGCCAAGCGCTGCAGGACATGGAGGGAACCAGGTTAGGGTACAGGTCCTTGGGAAGAGCTGGCGGAGATTCATGCCTCAATAAATGGGAGCACAGGCTGCCAAGCTCTGGGGAGTGCACTGTGCACAGCCCTGGTCCGCCGGCAGCTTCAGTTTCAATGTCGGCAGGTAGTGGCCAGTCCACGGTCTGTGCTGTCCCTTGCTTGCATCGTGCCAAGAGCGGTCTAAAGTGCAGGAGCTGCCTAGGCCACAAGCCCGCAGTCAAGCCATCAGCCCAGTCCAGCATTTACCACCTGCCGGTGTCCTCAGGTCCCAGCTCCAAGCAGTCGCTCAGCAGCGCAGCTCTCCTAAGCTGCGGACGACTCCATAAATGAGGGGATCTCTGGTCTCTGCTGGACCGGTAGGCCACCTTGTCCCCGCGCTCTCATGGGAGCTAGGCCGTGTCCCTCACAGCAGCACCGGAGCGCCTCCGAGGTCCCCAAGCTTGGAGCACCACAAAGGAGGGTAGAGGAGAGCTCACCTGGTGAGTCAGGGCATCCGATTGATAAGGATGAGCAGTGCTCGGTCCAGAGTTTATCGGAGCCTCAGCACGAGGCGTCCGAGCTTGGCGCCATATTGGCCACAACCCCTAAATCAGCTTTCATATATTAAATTCTGCTTGCAGAACTGTGTCCAACCTGTAGCCATTAAGCCATCACGCTCAGTTTAAGTGTAAAAGTTTATGAAAAAAGCTGTTAAAATAAAACAGGTAATTTTATTTATTCTCATCCGAGATGCTTTTTTCTGCCCCTTTCTGCACACAGCTCTGGCCATTAAATACATACTACCGATGCCAAGACGTTCACTTCATGGAGACGTGACGTAAGCACGCAGGGCTGGCCCAGTTTACGTCAGAGCATCCAGTATTACATCAGAGTGTCTCAGTGTTACTATCCACCTATGACATAACCAGCGGCGGCTGCCACAAATCTCCAGGGGAGGGGCGGGCGGCGGGGAGGGACGGGGGAATAAAAAAATAGTTTTAAAAACCGTACCTCTTCCCGTCACCGCTGCCTCGCTCCTCCTCTTCTGGTGTCCCAGCATTCACTGGGACACCAGCACAGGCTCCCAGCAATCCTGGGGCTGCTCTCATGCTAAAGCTAGCATGAAAGCAGCGTCAGGATACGTGTAAATGGCTTGGGCTGCCGCTCAGACACTGCCTTGGTATCTGTGCAGTTTCTGCAGCCCGTCTGTTCAACACAGCCGGGCTGGAGAAATGTAAGTGCGCATATGTGTTTGGCTGGCCTAAGATATCCGGCCAAACACATATGCGCACTGAGATGCACTCTCTCCTCCGCCCAATCCCCCCTCCATTCACATGCTCTTGTCTGGGCCAGCAACTGAAAGATAAAACGATAAAGAAATATTGTTTTATTTTTCAGCTCCCAGCTTAGCCAGGGAGCGATGCTCCTTTGCCATTGCTAAGGAGCGCTCCTGGACATAACCAGCTGGGCAGTGGCATCTCCTCTGCTATGGTGGAGGAGCGTCGCCCTCCCCCCACCAGCAGCTGCAAATTGAAAAATAAAAACAATAATAAACTGTGTTTATTATTGCTTTTATTCTTCGGGGACGGGGCCACAGGCGATGACAGGGATCAGAGGGTCTCGGGCCAGGCAAACACACATGCGCACTGGGCTCTCTCCACCCGGCACTGTGTTGCTCTCAGTCTGCCCCGGAGCACCAAGCCAGCACGCTCCAGCCAATCCGAACACTGCTGTCATGCTGCCATCAGCATGACAGCAGCGTTTGGATTGGCCACAGAGTAGGCTGGGAGCCTGTGCCTGCAGCGGAGCCAGAAGAGCAGCGCGGCGGGGAATCAGGTAAATGTTTTTTGTATTTAATGTTTCTGTTTGTCTTCTTCCCCGGATTCCACCCTCCCCCCGTCGCGACGCGTCGCCCCAACCCTTTCCCGCACCACGAGTGGCTCCTGCAGCTGGGAGTTTGACCACGTGTCTGCAGGGATATGACTGAGATTTATTTCAGTGCACCTCGAGGCCTTGGGTCCAGCGCAGTAGATGCGGGGGGACGTCGGTGCAGAGATTTCCCACCTGGGCGCTACGTCTCTTGTAGCATCACTCGTGCCATGATTTTACACTCACCCTCCAGATGAGCAGCAGAAACAGACATTTCGAGATGCTTTCAAACAACTTGCTTCTTTATTAACCACATTTGGTTGCAGGTTTGTAACTTTGTTTCCATGCAATACTCTGCTGCATTAGTGCATTTTCAGGCAAGGGGTACAGTTCCTGCCACGTTCCTACCTCACCTCAGCTTCATGTATGACCTGCGTAGAAACGTTTCGTGGATAAACTGAGGCGGAGAGCTTCTCACTCCATGTGGGTAAAGGCAGTGGTGTAATGAAACTTGAGGGACCCCCCCTGCACAGTGCATGGATGGACCCCCCCAGACTTACTCAGGAGCTCTCAGGCCAGGGTACTGTGCTGAAGGGGCCCCCTGGATCTCAGGCCCCCCGCACCAGGGGCGGTGCAGGGGTCTTTGTTATGCCACTGGGTCAAGGTGCACGTAGCCTGGGCCTGTTTATTTATTTAAGCATGAACATTACTCAAATATGCTAGGGAACTTTACAATATAAATATTTTGTTACATGGAAGTTACAAAACTACCAAAAATTGTTATCAAGGTATCATTACAGAAAAACAAGAGGTGTCTACAGCAGTGAAAAAGTTGAGGTAGTGTAGATGTCATTGCCAAAACTTGAATGTAATGTCTTAGGTAGTGTATCATTGGCAGAGAAGGGCTTTCAGGTCCGTTTTGAAAGTCGCCAGTGAGGTGGTTGTGCGAAGGTTTGGAGAAAATGAGTTCCAAGTTCTGGTTGTACTTCCTGAGAAGGACTGTGCCTTTAGAGATTCCTGTTTAAAGGACGCGGGTTCAAGGAGCACTGCCTGGACGTTTCGCAATGGTCTTGAGACGCCTGATAGCTTCAGGGAGTGGGTTTTCGCAGACCTTTATGGATGATGTAGGCAGCCTTATAGATAGCCCCGGCTTCAATTGGGAACCATCAGAGAGCGATCACCAAGGGTGTAATGTGGTCATTCCTTTTGCCTCCATTGGATGGGACCATGGATGAACCGTGCTGCAGAGTGTAGGATTTCAGTGGAGTGAGATGAGTTTTGCGGAGGCCAGTCAAGAGAGAGAATATTCTATCCTGGAGAGCACCAGTCCTTGACCATGATATTTAGGTTTTACTATGGGATGGAAATGCATATTCCACACAGAAGACGTAATTGATAGCACCCATTTTGGGCTGTGGCGCTGATTTGAGAGTGTAAGTTGAGCCTTTTGCCCAAAGGAGGTGAGGAGAAATTCAGTTTTAGAAGGGTTTAATTTTAGATAATGAGAGGTTATCCAGTCGTGAGATGAATTGAGGGTGCTGACGAGGTGTGAGATGTCAATTGGTGAGGAGACCTTTAAATACAGTTGTGTGTCGTCAGCATATTGATGATAAAAGATGCCTGCCTTTTTAAAGAGGGATGCAAGTGGCTCAATGTTTAGGTGGAATAGGGTTGGTGCAAGGTTAAGACCCCTGAGGGACCCTTCATTCAACCGTGATTGGTGTAGACAGATAGTCATCATTTTATTATCCTCTGCGACCTGTCCATGAAGAATGAAGTGAATCATTTAAGGATCATGCCATCAATTTCCATTATTGTCGAGGAGCATTGGGTGGTTGACCATGTCAAAGGCTGGTGATAGGTTCGAGAAGAATCAGGAGGCAGGATTTGTTTGGAATTCAGAGTGTCACTGACCACCTGTAGTAGTGTGGTTTCTGTGCTGCAGCCCTGATTGAAACCAGATTGGTATTCAACTAGGAAGGTCGTTGTTTTTGATGTGTTGGGTGAATTGCTCTGCTACACATCTTTTGATAACTTTTGCGAAGAAAGGGAAATTGGAGATTGGACAATAGTTGTTCATTTTATTAGTGCCTACAGAGGGCTGTAGAGGAGGCGGTGACTCGTCCAGTTTTGAGGCCTGTTCATCTTTCATCCTGCTGCCTGTACCGTTGCTACAGTCTCCGTGCTACAGAGATGTGTGTGTTCTGCCGCGTAGACAGGAAGCCACCTCCGCCGCGTCACTTATCTGCTAGGCCGTGAGCTGGCACAGCTAGCCACACTCCTCTCGCCATGCTTCTGTAGCAGGGCTACTCAGGAGGTGGTGCCGACTACTGCAGATGACGCCTTTGCAAAGCAGGCCACATCGCTCTCCCCATCCTCTTCAACTTCATGTCACCATTTTTGGGGTGAGTACGCCCACTATTCATCATGGTGATGATGGCCTCAGTGTAACTCAGGGTCACGACTGGAACAACCTCGGTAGATATTGACGTTAGGAAGTGGTGGCTTGTGGGATCAGGACATTTGGGTCCTTGTCCCCCCCCAAGGCATGGCTGCCTGTGAGTGGATGTCACTATTTGCAAGCCCACTGGGGAGGGGCTGGTGCTGTGGGGCTGGGAGTCTTTCAAGATCTCTTCTGACTTTTCATGCCTTGGGCTCCCCAGGGGCCGTCATGCTCCTCTGGAGCTCTCTCCCATGTAAACATTACTCTCTGTAATTGCTGCTGGTTGGTACCACCCACCCCAGCATTACTCCTCTGCTTTGGGCCCTGGGATGACTGTGTGTGTTCTTCCGGTCCCTGTTTCAGATGGTCCCCTTCTTCCACCGTGTTACCCCCTGTTCTGATTGACACTGTTAGCTACGCCCCACTTAAGAGCCAGAAGTAGATGATTGATGCGAGTCACCCATGGGACAGCCACATGTTGAGATCATTCTGTGGGACAAGCACCAGTGACATGCTTTTACAGAGTTAATCCGTTCCACATATCTGCCCTTTTCACAACCATCCAGTAAATTCAATATTTACAAATTACAATCTGTTTTTTTTCTGACTGTCTCAGATATTCTGGAAGACTGGGCAGATTCCTGACTAAGCAACTCCAAATGCATTTTTTACTTCCCGATAACTTTTTTGTCTCTGATTCATCCACCTCATTAGACTCTTGATATCACCCAAAAGCAGATAGTTGTGTGAGCATTCTGCCTTAATCCTCTGCATAGTACATGCAAATTCACACCTAGCTAACCAGGTCAACAAGTCCGTTCCAGTTGCAATTGCATGCTTCACAGGAGGTGTGTCTGCTAGCCCCAACCTCTTATGTTCTGCTTTGAGTCTGCACTTATCAATGTCTCTGTTGTGACGGAAAAGACCTCTGCATGGCTGAAGCTGTGTACCCCTGCCCTTAGCACCCAACTGTACTGTTTTCTGGATCCCTAATGCTGATTTGCTGTCATAGGTAAACACAGATCATATGTGTGCGCCATGACATAGGCCTGTGTCACAGAGTGTGTTTTTTTGACCAGAAGGGGCACCCTATGTGCTACCCTCATAGTAGTAGAAGGTACCCCCTTCACCCGAAGTTAAGCAGCATGAGCGTGGTGGGAGCAGCACACCATGTAGTGATCGCTAGTAGTGAACAGGACCTTTTTAATCTGTCACTGGAGTCGGGCCTACAGGCTCTCTCAACTTTTTAAAAGCTCTGCTGATGAGCGCTTTACTCACTCGAGGCCTACATCAGGTAGATTTGGAGCTCTGCACAGGAGTAGTGATTCTGAGCTGGATGTATGTGCGACTGGGAGGGGGTAGAGTACAGGGATAGAGCAGTACTCTGTAGTACGTTTGGGATTAGTGCATGTGCTTAGTATATATAGATGTGTGTGAGGAATACATGAAATGAAAGATGGAGTGCTGTGCAGTGCATGCTCAATACAATCATGTGCTGGGTGTAAGTGTGTTTACATGAAGTACAATACCTAAAGGCTGTAGTTTTGTGCAATGCACACACGGTGAGTGTCTGTGCTGGGTGTAAGTGTGTTTACATGAAGTACAATACCTAAAGGCTGTAGTTTTGTGCAATGCACACACGGTGAGTGTCTGTGCTGGGTGTAAGTGTGTTTGCATGAAGAACAATACCGAAAGGCTGACGTTTTGTGCAATGCACACACGGTGAGTGTTTGTGCTGGGAGTAAGTGTGCACACACGGTGAATGTTTGTGCTGGGTGTAAGTGTGTTTGCATGAAGTACAATACCTAAAGGCTGTAGTTTTGTGCAATGCACACACGGTGAGTGTTTGTGCTGGGTGTAAGTGTGTTTGCATGAAGTACAATACCTGAAGGCTGTAGTTTTGTGCAATGCACACACGGTGAGTGTTTGTGCTGGGTGTAAGTGTGTTTGCATGAAGTACAATACCTAAAGGCTGTAGTTTTGTGCAATGCACACACAGTGAGTGTTTGTGCTGGGTGTAAGTGTGTTTGCATGAAGAACAATACCTAAAGGCTGACGTTTTGTGCAATGCACACACGGTGAGTGTTTGTGCTGGGTGTAAGTGTGCACACACGGTGAATGTTTGTGCTGGGTCTAAGTGTGTTTGCATGAAGTACAATACCTAAAGGCTGTAGTTTTGTGCAATGCACACACGGTGAATGTTTGTGCTGGGTGTAAGTGTGTTTGCATGAAGTACAATACCTAAAGGCTGACGTTCTGTGCACTGCACACATGGTGAGTGTTTGTGCTGGGTGTAAGTGTGCACACACGGTGAGTGTTTGTGATGGGTGTAAGTGTGTTTGCATGAAGTACAATACCTAAAGGCTGTAGTTTTGTGCAATGCACACACGGTGAGTGTTTGTGCTGGGTGTAAGTGTGTTTGCATGAAGTACAATACCTAAAGGCTGACGTTCTGTGCACTGCACACATGGTGAGTGTTTGTGCTGGGTGCAAGTGTGCACACACGGTGAGTGTTTGTGATGGGTGTAAGTGTGTTTGCATGAAGTACAATACCTAAAGGCTGTAGTTTTGTGCAATGCACACACGGTGAGTGTTTGTGCTGGGTGTAAGTGTGTTTGCATGAAGTACAATACCTAAAGGCTGACGTTCTGTGCAATGCACACACGGTGAGTGTTTGTGCTGGGTGTAAGTGTGTTTGCATGAAGTACAATACCTAAAGGCTGACGTTCTGTGCAATGCACACACGGTGAGTGTCTGTGCTGGGTGTAAGTGTGTTTGCATGAAGTACAATACCTAAAGGCTGACGTTTTGTGCAATGCACACACGGTGAGTGATTGTGCTGGGAGAAAGTGTTTTGTGAATGGGACACCCTGGTACAGTATGCAGAAGCTTTGGTGCTAAACAGTGCATACAAACAGAATGTGTGTACTGAATCTTTGTGCAGTTGTAATGGATGGACGGAACAGCGCTCCTCAGTAAGTGCGCTGTGAATGTACACTGAGTGAGTGATCCTGCAATGGAGGACCCTGGGTTCCATCTCGGGAAGCCCTAGCTTGCCTGGTGAAGATATGAGGAAAAGAAGAATCCCCCCAGACAGATTTGTGTGTGGTGGGACACACACTGGAGGAAAGGAGGAAGAGAGTCCCTTTACACTTCCTCTCCCCCCCTGTTGTGTAAAGCCAACTTACCTCTTCTTTGCGATCTGGGAGCTGCTCCAACAAATGAGAGGAGTCCGGCAGCACCGCTCAGGAGAAAGGCCCTGGCCCGCGGGTACTGCCACGTGCCACCGCGTGTGCAGCCCGACTTCTCCGAGCCAAGCAGGGCTTCTGAGTGCTCCCGCTTAGAGCACCTGCTGCACCAATTGTCTTTTGTGCTGCGCGAGCGGGTAAGACTTCCACAGGGCCAATTGGGCCCCGGGGAACTCGCTGCTAATGGTGACGTGCCTCCACAGACACTTTTGACTAAAACGTACAGAGTCAAAGGGGAACTCTTGAGTGCTGCCTAATAGTGAGCATTGCCTGGATGATGGGGCCACCATTGAATGGTGAATAACCCCACACAAATTCCATGAAGGAAGGTGGGTCGGGGATTTGTCTGACAACTAGTAGAACCGCAACCTCAAGGGGATAGTGTTGTTGCTTCTGAATGTTGCATTCCTTTGCATGTATAGAGTTAAAATAAAATGAAATACTACTTTTTCTTATAAAAGCAAGTATTTGACTGGAGATTGACCTATTGTTTGTAATGTGTGCACTTTGAGTTATGAGTCGTGTTCACCGACCTGTATCTACATCTACCCTCCCGAGGGAGTCTTGAGTTCTCGACCAGAGCTACACCTGAGAATCAAGTGCAGAAGGGGTACTTCACCCAGTTGCTCAGGACCCTTAGTAGGTTGGGCCCTGGGATATAAGGAGTGAAAAGCCTCAACCACCATAGTTGGACCCCGTAGCCCCCGTGTGCCCCTGGCCCTCCTAAAGGAGTTCTGATAGCCTCTCTGAACTTGCTTTGGCAGCAAGGCAGGTCCTGGTGTGTGGGCTGGAAGTGCTTCAAGTGAATATAGAGCATCGATAGGGGTGAGACTGGAGGGGCCATGGTGGCTCTGCCAACACACGTGTGCCGGTCTGGTGGAAGGCTCTATGGTGTCTCAGGCTGATCAGTTTCCCATGCCAGTGTCTGCTTACCAGTTGTGCTTCTCTAGATACTGGTAATGGTGCTGTTTCTCAATCAGGGGGCTTCGGTCAGATGTTCCTCGTCTCTAAGCTTCTTGTGAGACACAGATCCTTCAGATCTGTGGCCACTATTACTGCCATGATCACTTTCTCGATTTCTGTTGTAGGCTCAATCTCTTCCAACCTCTTTCAAGCACTGCTATGTGCAATATCAACCTTCATCTCAAATGGTAATTGTGTCACTTGGGTTCTTATCCCAGTTGCACCACTTGGCATAAGTGAAGACCTTTCCCCAGTGTCGAGTATTGAATACAAAACCATATCAGTCCTGAAGGTGTCACTGTTTGAACTCCCACATTTCTTGAATATTGGGTGCTATGGTTGCAAAGATTCAGCAGCATGTTATGTGCACTATGTTATGTGTAATATGTTATGTGTATTTGTATAATGCACAATTCATCCATGTGGGTGTCCTGACGCTGAAGCATGAGCTGTATGGGGTGGGCCGGGTTTGGGGCTTGGAGAACAGCCAGGTCTTCAGCTTCTTGTGGAACTCAAGAACTGAGGAGGCGGCTCTGATTTGCCGGAATAGGTCGTTCTAGACTTTAGGAGTGAAGTAGACGACACAACCGCCGGATGTGGTGTTGTGTATGCGGAGGTGAGTGTGCAGGTAGAAGTCCGGCTGTGCGGAGGTGTCTGTTTGGTTTCTTAAAGTTTATACGGTTGTTGCGGTACATGTGGCCAGTGTTGTGTGAGGCTTTGTATGTGTGCGTGAGGAGTTTGAAGAGTGCTTGTTTTTGGTTTGGAGCCAGTGGAGGTCTTTGGGGTGCCGGCTGATGTCAGTGCGAGGTGGGAAGTTGGGTGAGTTTTGTATGGTTTGGAGTTTTCAGGTCATTTGAGCAGTGATTCCAGCATGGAGTGTGTTCCCGTAGTCCATCTTGCTGTGATGAGTGCTGGGTGATGGTTCTGTGAGGGTTGATGAGGAGCCATTTGATGATCTTCTTGAGCATCTTGAGTGTCTGAAGGCAGGAGAGAGAGATTGCATTCACTTGGCCAATCATAATAAGTTTGGTTGTCGATTGCTATGCTGAGGTTCTTTGCATGGTTTGCTGGGAGAGGTGTGGGACCTAGTTCAGCAGGCCACCAGGTGGAGTTGCCAAAGATGACTACTTTCCTCTAGTTTGTGTTATCTTGAGGCTGTTGGTTTTCATCCATCTGGCGCCTTTGGTCAGGCGGGGAGGTTATGAGCTGGGCTTCGTTATCAAGGGATATAATGTTGATTCCGTGGGCGCGAGTGATGCTGGCAAGAGGGCTTATGTAGGTGTTGAACAGAGTGGGACTGAGTAAGAATCTTTGTGGCAATCTGCACATGAGGTTGACAGTATGAGAGGTGAAGGGGGCCAGGCTGACCGACTGGATGCAGCTTGCCAGAAAGGAGTAAAGCCAGCGAAGTGCAGGGCCTTGGATGCTTGTGCAGTCGTTGGCTCCTCAGCTCACAGGTGGTAGCAGGCCAAGCACTGAAGCCTGAAGGGAGTAATATGATGCTGGAAGCGGATACTGCAAGCACAAGTGATTGGCATCAGTAAATACACGTTTCACTTGAGGGGGGCACCCCAAATCAACACAGGTGTAAGTGGTGTGATGCTCACAGTCCTTGGGGTGTCATCTCAGAACTAAGCTTTCATGCAAGACATGTTTAGGGATAATTTAATTTCATATAGTGCACCCCACAAACTGATTGCACCCTTAACTAGAACATAAAGTTGCACATAAAAAATCTAGGTTTATGAGCAAGATAAAAGGAGCTGCTAGGCTAATGCAATCCGTATTTCACATTTAAGTTTGGGTTGCTTTTGGCCAACATGGTTTAAACCAGCGTAGGGTTGCAGGTGTTTCCATCTGAAATAGACATGGCTTGAAGGTTTAGGAGGGATGGTTCCTACTGGAGCAGAACTAAGGCTAATTTGCATAAGGCTGATCCCTGTCTGAAGTGGTATACTTGGCAAGAATTACAAGATGGAATGGGGCCTGGAGTGGCTGAGGTCAGTTCAGTCATTGCATCCATCCTTCCACTGTGGCTGCAGAGCCGAGCCCTTTGAGCACTCTTTGCCAGGAAGGGCCCCCTCTGCTCTTCCCCAGGTGCCCCCCAGGCAAGGTCACTGGCAGGGAGCAGCGTTTCCTTGGCGTCTCCAGATAACACAATTGAAAAAGAGGATCTAAATGGGAAAGGCTGCCTGTGGCTGGGATCTTTCTGACATTTAAAGGTGAAAAATGTTTTTAAAAAGTCAATTGAAAAAAAAAAGAACAAGCAAATGAAATGTGATTAGACGCTGAGCGCCACACGACAATAATATAACGTTTTGGTGCAATAAGCTCTTGAATGTGAGATTAAAAGGTTACTTTAGGGTATGTTTGGAGAGTACAGAGATATTTTGCGGCTCCCAGTCTATATTTATCCATATTTATTATGTGTTTTGAGAATAAAAGGAGTCATAAATGGTATTATTCCACATTTATTTGACAAGTATTCACTCATACTTTGATGCCTGTCGAGTGCCAGCAACCACATGTAACAAAACCCCACACCCACAGATAACTCTGAGCATCATATACAAATGTATGCAGACATATGCCTGTAGTCAAGGAAATCCAATCCTGTTTCTCAAGTCCTCCTGCATGTCTCTGCTGGCTGTTGGCCTGGAATTCACGAAAGACAGCACGGAGAGTCACTCACAAGAAGCACAATATTCTGCATTTTTTTGCTTTAAAAATAAATACAGACAGAAAACACATTGTCTTCTGTCCTTATTTATCTGTAAAAATCTGTCAAAACTGGGAGCCTTGTTTATAATAAAAACTGACTGAGTGACTGCAGGAACTGACAGGGGGGTTGTAGGTGAATTCAGGGTTGGCTGGACTTTATGGGTTGTGTCTCAGTTTGGCAATGCTGGATTTCGTGCTCTTTAATTTTGCTCTCCTTTAAGTCCTTCTCAGTGGAGCAGGTGGTCTGTAAACCAGTTTTTGTTCAGTTTTTCCATTTGCACCCGGTGCAGTTTTATGTCGGCTCCTGGGCATCAGGTAAACGTGTAAAACGTGTGTTTCAGGAAGAGGCGTGGAAGGGGTTGCTCCAGGGAATGACTAGTTTCCTCATGCTGGACCCCTGAAAACAGACCCATGGTTGCATGGACCTTGCGTTTCACACTCGGCCCGCCCTTACCCCTTTCCTCCCGCCCTTTGGCCTCTCACCTTGGTTCCTCCTACCCCAGGGACGTCAATGCACCGAACTGCCAGGGGAAGCGGAAGTGACATCACAAGCCCTTTGACCTCCACTTTCACTCACACACACATGCTTACACATACACCCAAATTCACACTTTGGCCTCTCACCTTGGCTCCTCCTACCCCAGGGACGTCAATGCACCAAACTGCCAGGGGAAGCGGAAGTGAAATCACCAGCCCTTTGACTTCCACTTTCACTCACACACACATGCTTACACATTCACACAAATTCACACTCTCTCTCAAATAACCAAACACCCGCCAGCACGCACACAACACATGTTTAAAATCATTTTTTTACTTATCTCAGCTGCCACGGCATATTCCAGCTAACTGTACTCTGTTTTTATTACACTCATAGTGAATAATATATTATTATTATTATTATTAAGGTTCGCAGTTTTCTGTTTTTTACTGATTTTTACAGATATATACAGACAGAATACAATGCGTTTCCTGTATGTATTTATTTTTAAAAGTGGAAAAATACTGAAAATTGTGCTTTTTATGAAAGACTCCCAATGCCCTCTTTCATGAATTTCAGGCAAAAGCTCAGCAGACAGACAGCATGGGGAGTTAAAAACAGCATGAGATTTCCTTAAATGTGTTAACATGTATTTGTACTATGACGCCAATGTTCACCTGTGGGTGTAGTGTCTTGTTACATGTGGCTGCCTAATTTGCTCAAACTCAGCAGGCTTCCGCGAATGACAGCACATCTAAAAGTTAAATAAATGTAGAAATATGCCATTTTACGTCTCTGTTAATACTGAAAACACAAAATAAATATGGATAAATACAGATGAAAATGTAAAAAAATAATTACCATAAAACCGTGAGCCCTAATTATTATTCACTATCAGTGTGATAAAAAAAACGACAGAAAACAAAGAGTGGAGTCCGACTGATGTCCATAAGGACGCGCTGTCCCTGTGTTCCTGGCACTGAATTTGCCACCTGTGAGGCCTGGGGTCGCAAAGGCAATGCCGGGGTCGCAAGGGGCAAGTCATGGGTCTCAGCTGCAACCCCTGGCGACCGCTAAATGACGCCCATGGCCCCACCTTCCTTTCTTTCCCACCTGGTACATCCCAGGATATGGTGTTCCCTCCGCCTCTTGGCTCTCCCTACACTTCCCTGCCCATGACCCTGAGTGCAGGCTCTGTCCCCAAGGTGCCACTTACTGCTAGGGTGATGGGCAGTAAAATGATGACCTCAAGCCTTCTAAGACTGACTGGTACAGATTAGCTTGATGGTCAGTCATATTTATGAATTTAAGAACAGATTAAACGTAGGTCTCCCTTTATTGTGGTATTTATTTATGAGACCTCTGCATGTATTTGGCCACAGGGGTGTAGCTTCGGGTGGGGGGGTGTTTAGGGTGTTACACCTCCCCTAGTAAATGTATTATTTAACAAATAGTTGGGTACAGGAGCTTTCAGTCCGGTATGATAAGGTTTATGCTGGATTTCACCTGGGATTTTTAAATATTCACTGAGACACATTCACTCTTGTTTTAAAGGTCATTTACAATCTTTTGCCACAGGGAGAGCCATAAGCCTTCTTGCTGCACTGTCCTGCGTCAAAAGAAAAGGGCAGGAATGTGCTGTGTCTATGAGATACAGTGCATTCAAGTCCTTTCCCCTGCACTGGTGCACAGTGGGCTGCCATGCGCCAGTGCATCCTGATGCAGGGGTTCTGCGTTGCAGGGATGACTGTTCTTCTGCAGGAAGGGGCATCTTGCACAAAAACAATCAATGGAGGAGATTTTCCCTTTTCTATGCGTGAAGAGGAAAAAACAAGGAGACATAAAGGTATTTCTCCTCGTTGCGCTAATCTCGTAAATCTGGGAATGTGTCAAATGCTGTGGGTGTTAAGTGGGGACACCCACAGTACCCCGCTGGAACGCCTCCCCATTGCAGTGTGAGGCACAGCAGCTTAAGGACATGTAAAGCCAGGCAGGGTGACTTTACGCAGCCTTGTAGATATGGCCCTACGTTGTGCGCTGCGGTCACTAAACTGAGGTTCCAGCGGTGCAGAGGGGCTTATAAAAGAGCCCCCATGCCCTATGCGCCCCCACAAACCGCACACCTCACCCTTTCCACTGCCTCTTGAACCCCCTCCTGTCCTGCAGCTCGGATAATGTATTTTACCATGATATGCTGTGTGATTGTTGGAAACTCTGAAGCTTCCGCTGCCCCCTGACCCCCCTCCTCCCCCACCGCCCCTCAGAGCTACTGATCAAACCACGCCCCTGTTTATCCAGTTTGTTTTCCGGTTCTATCGGCAAAAATAAAGATGCAGCGAGTATATTTGCAGATATTAGTTAAATGATCAATGTGAACTCACACCTTGGTGTCAGCGGGTCTGTGGTGGTAAGCAGCCCTACACAATGACATCAGACACGCACCTGAACCCATTAGTGGGACTGGGCCACGTGCCTCCGGCTTCAGCTAATTAAGGATAGTGGCGCAATCTTACTCACGTCATCACTCCTCCCACGCCCCTCACTCCCACAAGCATCCACTGACAGTCAGCGCTGACAGCGCGAGACAGACTCCAAAGAGCGTCTAATGTCTGCACTTTTCTCTTCTAAAAATAAATATAAAGGGGGAACAGGCTGCTGTCTGTACATATTTGTAAAACATCAGTAAAAACAAGAAAGCGGTGCCCCAGTTTTAGAAAGTGCGCGTGTCATCAGCATCGCCCCCTCCCTGCGGGTGGTGCACAAGCTGAAATATCAGAGGGTGTCCGCACCCAGCATGGGGGAAGCTGCTGATGTAGGAAGAATAGGAACACATCACATACAAACAAACATAAGTTCCCAAATCACAATACAAACATTTTAGGCTAGGGCTAGTTGTAAACTAATTTAAGTAGTGAAAGGCTTAATACATGACATGCTAAAAAAAAAGACAGACTGTGGGTTCAATAGAAAAGGCAGGTCATATTTAGGACAAACAAACACTTATTAGTTAGGAAACTTATACACATGCTGCATTGTTAAGTTAGCTGTGCTGAAACACACAAGAGGCCCAAGCCACATTAGAATGAGAGGTTTTCTTTGGAGCTGCACCAACTGTCGCTTTCAAAATCTTCACTTAGCACGAACAGGGTGGAACAAAAGGGTGTATCCTGCCTTAGCACAAGGGTCCTAAAAACCACAAGTCATTCATCTCTTGGTGAGGGGAACTGTGTAAGGGCCAGATAAGCATTTGCACAAGGCAGGGCTACCGTGAGCATCATGTAACATATAATCACTTGTTGTGCAGAAAAGATAGAGATGCAGAATGACATCAATGTTATTTACCCACCCATGAGGCGACCAGTAATCGTGCATGTGCTCTTGTCAAGAGGTGCCTCTCCCCTATTATCTTATCTGTACTGCTTGTTCTTTCTTACGTCAATGCTGAACTTGTCAGCATAGTTTTTGTGGTTTTTACAGTATAAATACCACTGCTTGTGAACTAGAACTTTGACCTTCAGTCATGGCGTCTATGTTGAGACTGCCTGTTGTTCCCAGCTGAAAATTGATGAAACCTATATTACTGTGTCAAATTGATCTATCTTATTTTATTAACAGATTTCCTTCTAACACTGCTTCAAGAAGAAGCCGAGGGGGGGCTCCCGCCAACATAAGCAGGTGTGAGAAGTGTACCCCAAAGTATGGACACATTTCTCACAAGGGTCTCTGCTGGCTGGATTTTGGTTTCCAACTTATGTTATGGAGGCTTGAGAAAGTCCAAAACCCTTTCCAAGGCGCTTTGTCACCGTGCACACACCGTGTCACACTGGGCTGGCTGGCAGGTCCACCCCTGCCATGTTCTAGGCCTGATGGTGGACCTGCCATGTTCTGGGTCTGATGGTGGAAGCACGCTCCACTGGCAGGACATCCGGTATTCAACACACACCGTGGCACTTTGGGGTGGCTGTCAGGTCCACCCCTGCGCCTGCCATGGTATGGGCCTGATGGTGGACCTGCCACGTTATGGTCCTGATGGTGGAAGCACGCTCCACTGGCAGGACATCCGGTATTCAACACACACCGTGGCACTTTGGGGTGGCTGGCAGGTCCACCCCTGCGCCTGCCATGGTATGGGCCTGATGGTGGACCTGCCACGTTATGGTCCTGATGGTGGAAGCACGCTCCACTGCCAGGAGATCTGGCGCCCCCCACACTGTAGTTTTGGAAGGTGGGAGGAACAGCTGGCGCTGCAGATGAGACCCTCATCCATTTTTGGTGGTTTTATCACTACCACCCCTTTAAATCTGGCCAGAAGCTCTCCATATCACTGTACTATGGCGGTTTTGGGGTAACCATGGTGATTTGTTCTGTGAAAGGGTACCTGAGAAACTGCCTGAAAATGTGGGGGTCATTGACAACAGGAAAGCGTAAAGTGCCCCCCCCCCCTCCGCAGCTGGAGTGGGAGATGTACAGAGCAGGGGGAGTCCTTTTTATTATGGACAGCTGTGCTGTGTAGATTTCACCAGTTATCTCCTCTCTGAAGCAGGCACAGTCCCCACTGAGCTGTCTCAACAGCAGTGTGTAGATTGACTGACTAGTGACCCTCAGCATCATCAAGTCTCTTGGCCACAGCTTCTATCAGGCCAGCTTCTGCACCTTCCACCAGATGTGGGCTCCCAGATGCCCATGCTCTCACAGGCACCTGAGCTTTTACCCCTCCACAGATGGCATTTACATTCCGAGGACCATCAGAGCTTCCTTCTGACTCCATCAGCCTGAAGGCCCTTGGGGTAGGCGCTTCACAGAGGCGCTTGTTGCCTCCAGGCCTGGCTCAAGGTGCTCTCATCATCGCGGCTTTCACGCAGTGCGCAAAGGGGGGTGATCACACGTCTTACACTCAGCCCCCAACCAGGGCTCAGGAGACCTAACCAAGTAATGCAAGAGTCCGCTGGATAAAAGCCCTGCAACATCCAGAAGCAGGCCTGGCAATATCAGAATGGACAACTAGGTGAACGTGCTCATTGCCCGACGGCCTTTCTCCCCGCCTGCGCTCCTGCGTGTTTAATCGGTGCTCCTGTACTGGAGCAGCACAACTTAGACTCCATCCTTTCCACCTTGTCGTAGCGCAATTACGCATTTACATTTGACATTATATTTACTGTGTGCCTAAATAATATTAACGTGTCTGAACATGTAAAGGCATTAATGCAATGTGACCACTGGGAAACTGAAAGTTTTATAAGGTGTGCACTAAAGCTCACAACATGTGTACTAATGCTCAATTAAATTGCTTTCATGCATTCATTATTCATGTTTTATATTTAAGTTGCATTTGCAGAAGTAACATGCATTCTCCTATTTATGTTTTGCATTTCATGTATTCATGTTTTGCATTTATTCTGAAAGCTATAAGTGTGCATATATAATTATATATCCCAAATGCACATTTCATGGTTAGTTAAAATTATCTTGACTAAAGGGCTTGATTTTGAAATGTGTTTGCTGTGTTAGCGTGTTCTTCTTTTGTTGGTGCGTTCTAATGATTTACTGGATTAGTTTACTGAGAACAAGGCTTGAGAAGAGAAATCTTGGCAGGAAATGTGAAGACCTAATGGGAAGCTGAAGTCTCCTATTCATCGCCTATCAGGAACGAGGGATGCTCAAGGTTGCAGTAACTTTCCAAGTTCTGTGGGATGACTAATTCAGGTGACGTTGAAAGTGGGAAGAAATACAATTGTGGATGAAGGTTCTATTTGCTTTAATTAATGTTCATGCTGTTAGAAGTTAAGGAAGATTCCCTCAGCTTTTGAGAGGTACAGACCTCTCTGCTTCCTTCATTCTTGCAAGTGTGAAGCTTTACGCTAAACACTTAAGACCAAATTTACAAGCAACTGGCGCAGCTGGTGCTACGTCAAAATTGGCTGTGCTGCGTCAGTTCTGAAATGCAGGGATGCACCAATTTTACAAAAATACGCACACCCCTGTGTTGTCCCCTGTGCTGCCGCTAAATTCGGCTGCCAACGCATGCATCTTTGCACCATAGTGCAAGGGTGTCTTTGTTGAGGGGAGTGATTGTTTATTTGCAGGAAGGTGTCCCTTCTGCACATAAACAATTTACAATGGTGATTTGGCGCTTCTATGTGTGCTGCAGGATGCAGCACACATAGAAGTAGCAAATTGTCCTTATTGAATGATTGTTTATGTGCAGGAAGGGACACCTTCCTGCACCTGAGTAATCATTCATGGCATTTTGCTCTATGTGTGCTGCAGACTGCAGCACACATGGAAAAAGCAAAAACGTGGAAAAATAAAAGTATTTCTCCTCGTTGCGCCTTGTTAACACCACCCCTGGGAGGGAGGGACCCATAGTTACAAGTAGGCATTAAGCCACAAAAAGCGCCGCCTTGTAAATATGGTGCAGTGCACTGCGCCACCGGAGCTCTGATGGCGCTAGGGGCTTGTAAATATGCTGCACATTCCTTTCTTGGAAGGCTTCTCCTGAAGTCTTCCTATGCTGACACCTTCTCAAATTTCCGAGATTCCTTGAGACTCTATTTAACAAACAATCCCATACTTTATTTCAGAACCTTGATTAGATGACTTTAGAATTTATTTATGTTTAGGAGAGAGAATCGGAGTTTCTTTATCGAACACCTATTTGTAATTCTCAGTTTCTGTATTGCAGTGGCTGTGATTGCTTTGTATTTTAAACTATGGAGACTGAACTTATAGCGATATTTCAGCTTGCCAGCTATGATCCTGTATCTATTTACTATTTTCATAATATGCATGTATATTGGATTGATTATTGATTGCAAACAAAATTACTTAACTTCAATCAGCGATTCCCGGTTCTTATTATGTGACCAAATTGGCTTCACGAAATTTCAATTGTTTTATTTTTAACTCCCTTTGCGTCCCCGTCAACTTAAAAATATCCATCCGATGAGAGATTGTAAATCTCGCTCCAATGCGCTCTCAGTAAACTTATATCCGGCAGCGGTCCTGGCCCAAGAGCTCCTCTGAGGTACCTCCTGCCCATTGAAGTCTTTCTTCTCTTTCTTTCCCTTAGTTTTGAGGCACCGAGAAAGGAGTTAACAGACACTACACTAAAACCATCGGGTCTTCCAGTATTATTATCACTGTAGTCAGTAAACCCCGTGTGGTGGACATGTTACCAATAGAGAAACTTCTGGCTCCTCTATTGGTTTAGCCAAGGTCAGAAGTTGACTGGCCAAACAATGGTGACTTATTAGCTGCCCGGTGCAGTCATTGCTATGCCATGCCTTTGGCTTTGAGTTCCAGATCCAGAGAAACCACAGCTGCCTCGGTTTTCCCCGAGGGTTTTCTCGACCAGTTTGCGCACTTACCGTTCTTCCCACCAATAGACGTCCCGCTCACCCCGCGACCTACTTAATGCAGACTGCAGCACGACTGCGCAGCAACCACATGCAGTGGGTTTGCCGCTGGCGTGCCAAAGGCAAGCCCGTCTGTGCCCGACCGCGTCTTGACTGCACCCAGCACCACAGCTCCTGTCCCCCGAAGATTCACCATCAGCGAGCTTAACACCCTCCACCCGGACACCAGCACCTCCGACAGAGCAGCCTTCAAGACCTCCCACAACCTCTACCACCACCTGTTAGGGCAAAAAAGAAGACAGCCCTTGCCCATGCATCGAAACAAGTGCCCACAACACCAAGGAACTTTTCAACATGGTTAACGAGTACTCCAACCTGGCCTCCGGTGAAAACAACATCACACCCTCACAGGAGCTGTGCGACAACTTCGTCCACTTCTTTGATGAAAAGATCGCAACCATATACAAAAACTTCAAACCCCAACCCACACCTATGGACTTCTTTGACAGACACGCCGCCATGGTAACCGATACGAACCACACACTGACCACCTAAAGCATCCTCTCCACCCAGGACATCAGCTCCACCATGAAATGCATCCACTCGGGAGCGCCCACAGTCCCATGTCCGCACCGCATCTTCAACCTTGGAAACCAAAGGACCGGTCAGGAGCTCACCACCCTGCTCAAAACTTCTATTACTGCCGCAACATTTCCCAGCACTTGGAAACACGCCAAAGTCAGACCACTGCGCAAAAAACCCTCCCCTGACCCCAGCGAACCCAAAAACTACTGACCTATCTCCCTGCTCCCATTTGCAGCAAAGGTACTGGAAGACATCATCAACAAGCAACTAATGACATACCTAGAGCAGAACCAGCTACTCAGTGCCTCCCAATCTAGCTTCAGCAGCAATCACAGAACTAAAACTACCCTGATTGAAGCCACCAAAGATATCCAAACCCTTCTCCACTGAGGAGAAACAGCAGCGTTGATCCTCTGTGACCTCTCAGCAGCCTTTAACACCTTATCCTACCACATGCTCATCGAAATACTCCACCACACCGTCTTTATACAGAACGACACTGCCAGACTCATCCTGGGCCTTCCCCAACAAAACCCACATCACACTCCACCTCAGGCAACTCCACTAGCTCCCCGTACAGGAGAGATGCCAATTCAAGCTGCTGACCCACGCACACAACGCTCTACACAACCAAGGACCAGCGTACATTAACCACGGCATGAACTTCCACCAACCGTAGAGAAGACTCCGCTCTGCCTCCCTTTCTCTTGCCCATACTCCGTGCATCTACCGAAGCAGAAGTGGAGGACGCTGCTTCTCTCACATCGCAGCAAAAACCTGGAACAGCCTCCGCAAGCACCTCCGGACCATCACCTCACTTCCGGAATTCCAAAGGGCCCTCAAGACCTGGATGTTTGAGTATGTCTCCGGGACCTGCAAGCGCCTGGATGCCCTCTCGGGTGATTAGCCGCGCTTTATATATCCTGATTGATTGAGTTAACTCTATGAAAAAACGCCTTGACAAAAACACAGCGTGTGAGACGACACCTACCAACGACCACCTGCACAAAAAGTGTGTGAAAAAGACCGCTTGAATGAGACAGGTGTGCATCACACTGTAACAAAACCTTTTAAAACCCCACACAGCCTATTCTTAAAAACCTCACTAATTCATCACTTTTTCTGAACGTCTCTCATCCTTTACCATCCCTCTCAGAACTCTTTTACTTTATATCTTATTTCCTCATGCACCATCCGATTTCCCCTTTCATCTCAGCAGAAGTGTCCCAACTCCCTGTTAATCCTTCTGCCTGCCTGGTCTGTGGCCTCTGGATTCAGTGCTCCTCGCCATTCCCAAAAAGGCGTCAATTCCGTCCAAATCGCAGCTGTCCCTGGAGGTGGGTGAGCCAACGAAATTAACTGGGAGAGCCGAGCCAGAGCCGAGCCAAGATCCCGTGCACGAGCCTAGCCCTGAAAATATGGAGAGCAAAATTATGTACATATGGTAAAGAGGCGTCAAAATTAAAAATAAATGTATTTTTAACATGCGGATGCTTTTCAGAACATTAGTTAGTGTTCCTGCATTGAGAAGTATTTATTAAAAGTGAGTTTGTATACATTAACTTAAAAACAATTCTGCCCCGCCCTCAAGACAATGCCACTAGTGAAGTAAGAGACAAGTCAGCTGTGATGTGATCCCTGTGTATTTGGTGTAGCTTTGTACTGTAGACTCAGCAACATTGTGGTCTATTAAACCAAAAACAAAAGTTTTTTGTACAGGGCACATCCTGAACACAGATATTTGAAGGCTCTCTCAAATGAGATACTGAAAAAATAATATTTGCCTGGGATCACATAATCTTGTCAAGGCGAGGAGCTGGGATTTCTTGTTTTATACTGTGCAGTTTGGTCACTAGATGTGTATCAGTGTTTCTCATACGTTTTACTTCAAGGGTTTGTCATCCAAGCTTTGTCTTTAACTTGTGACAGCCTGAGGGGCAGGCAGCACCCACATGAAAGCTGGGCTCGTTTTGGGCTTGAGCTCTCAAGTAGACTTCGAGCTGAGCCAGAACCAGGCTCAAGCTTTGAGTGGCTTGTCCTCCTATGGCTGTCCATGCCCAACATGCCGCACCTCCTTTAGGTATCTCTTTCAATAATCTCAACCCCTCATCTTCCCCGGGTCTTTTCCCCACAGATGTATTAGCAGCACATTCAGATATGCCCAACATTTTTTCCATTTGTTAAGTGTGAGTTAACAACTCAGCCACCATATTCCCCCCTTACCAAACCACTTTATTTGCCCCTTCAAACCCCAGTTGGTGCTCATACTGCCACTGCGAAGCCTTCCATGCTCCCCATTTACCAAAGGAGTGACCACAGATCCATACAGTGGCAGTCATGCATCCTGCATTTAAGCAGCGATAAAAAATACATTAACAAGGGAACAGATGCAAGTACAAAACCACTGACAATTTTCTGCTAGAGACACCGTTGACAACCTTGTCTCAATTAAATCCGAGTTAAAATTCACCACATAATTTATGCACTCCTTGCCCCCGGCCTGCTTCCAGTCAGCTCCTGAATTTTTAAACTTGTGCCAAACCTGAAGGTAAGCTCCCCTTGTCGATGGTGCCAATGACCCTTCGATCAGTTCCTTCAGTTTAAGCTGCCAACATCCCAGATCGTCATTGGCATGGGCGTTTTTTCCCTTGCCTGCCTTTGGCACAAGCCCATGGATCTCCTGCACTGTAAACGAGACAGAGCATCTGCAATGTCATTGTCGACCCCTGGTACGTGCTGAGCAAAAAATGTCAAGTCAAACATCCAAGCACAAAACCCCTCAGCAACTGTAAGACCTTGGCATCTTTCGCTGACTGCCTGTTCACTGTGTCCATCACTGCCTGGTTATCTACGTTCAAGGAAACCTTCTTGTTCTCAAAATTGCCTCCCCACAGCTTTACTACCTCCACCAGGGGAAAGAACTCCAGAAAGGTAATGTAGCCCTCCATGCTTCCATTTGTCCAGCCACTCCCCCGCACACCATTTCCCTTGCCATGGAAGGCCAAGACTTCCCCCTCCCGCTGCATCTGACAATATCTAGATAGATCACTCATCCTGTTCCCCCACTGCCTCCAGTGTGTACATTGAAATGTTCCAAAAATACTTTGCAAAATCAACCTTTTTTTCTGGTGTCGGCCCAACCCTGTGATGAGGAAACTGCCTTCTTGCCAATGCCAAACCTAACCTTCTACAGAAAGTCCATTTGCTTTTACAGCTTGGCAAACAAAACTGAAATGCCCCAGCAGAAGTTTTACCTCTCTCCCTGTGACCTTTTTTTCTCAGAATCATGTCATCCACCACCTGCAACAACACCACGGTGTTCTTCAGCAGTCTAGCTTCCATTGGGTCAGAGTCTATTTCAATGCCTTGATAGGGTAAGAACTATTGTGGTCCAAATATTTTCATCAAAGCTAGGGGAACTCCAATATCCACCATCGATTCCTGCTTCCTGGAAAGTAGATAGACTGCTTGGTCCTGTGACTAGGGGTGGGTGATAAAATCCACTCCACCGGCAGTGTTTGCAGAGTTTTGCACATTCCACGCTCTACTTGGGCCACGGAATTCCAGAAAATTCCACCAACTGTTGGAGTTTTTTCTCATGTGCAACTCACCAATATTAAGCTGGCAAGTTAGAAAATCAAGAGCTAGATCGCTTCCCAGGGAGATTTCTCAACGTGGGCAATCGCAGCAGGCTGCTACCATTCACAATGAGAAAGCTGCCGCTCGAGTAGAAAATCTACTTGAGCAACAGAAAGAAGCAGTGCCTCTGGCATGCCAGCTGCTGCTGTTGGCGCTGATTTTACAGCACTGAACAAGCTCCTGGCACTAAACATAAGTGTGAGCAGGGAAATATGCTGAATTCTGCTGCTCACGAAAGTCCAAAACTCACGCAAAGTTTTTATGAACTGTGCGGAATTCCAGAGTGAAACTCCGTGAGTACCCCCACACTCCTAATCATTTTGTATATGGCAGATCTGCTCATCAACGAAAGTGGAAGTTTCCACCTGTGCCCCATGTCAATCAATCAAGATTTATAAAGTGTAGCAAATCACCTGTGAGGGTCGCAAGGCACTGGGGTTGCTAGCAGCTTTCTGGTGCTCTATTCATTCGACCAGCCATGTCTTGAGTCTTTTCTGAATTCTTGGAGTGATGCAGCAATCTTGAGGTGCATGTCTGCTTTATAGTCCTGATGGACTCTCCCCAGGTTGTGTAGGAGGCTGGCCTGGCAGATAGTGGGTACCAATGGTACTTACACCTTGTGCCAGGTCCAGTTATTCCTTATTAGTAGAGTGTAGTAGTGTTCTAGCAGCTTAGGCTGATAGAGGTAGCTATAGCAGAGCAGCCACGGCTGAACTAGGAGACATGCAAAGCTCATACAATACCACTTATATCATATAGGCACTATATCCTAAGAAAGACAATACTCATAGTTACTAAAAATAAAGGTACTTTATTTTAGTGACAATGTGCCAAAAATATCTCAGATGATATACTCCCATAGGAGGTAAGTAACGTACACAAAATATACACAACAAACCAAATCAGGTAAGTAAAACAGTCAGAAAGTAGTGCAAACACTGTAGAATACAATAGGATGCAATAGGCCCAGGGGCAACACAAACCATATACTAAGAAAGTGGAATGCGGACCACGAATGGACCTCTAGGCTAGTGTAGTGTGTAGAGGGTCTCTGGGAGTTTAAAAAAACACTAAGGGTGTAAAAGATACCCCACCCCAAGACCCTGGAAAGTAGGAGTAAAGTACTACTATTTCCTCAGAACCACACTAAAGTCGTGATAAGGGATTTTGCAAGGACCACAACAGACTGCAAAGTACTGAAGACGGAGTCCTGGACCTGAAGACCTGCAAAGGAAGGGGCCCAAGTCCAAAAGTCGCTAAAGTGTCCAGGGGGGCAGGAGCCCACTAAACCCCGGATGAAGGTGCAAAATGGCTGCCTCCGGTTGGAAGAAGCTGCAGATTTTCCCACAACAGAAGGAGGTAGGAAGTTCTTCTTCATGCAGAAGATGTCCCACGGCGTGCTGGAGGATGCAGAGTTGTTTTCTTGGCACAATACCGCAAACAAGCCTTGCTAGCTGCAAGAGTCGTGGTTGAAGAAAAAGGGTGCTGCCCGGGCCCAGGAAGGACCAGGATGTCGCCACTTGGGAGAGGAGACAGAGGGGGCCCTCAGCAACGTAGAGAGCCCTCGGACAGGAAGGAAGCACCCGCAGAAGTCCTTCAACATGGGTTCAAGAAGTCTGAACATGGCGGTCATCTCAACACTGCAAAGAGAGGTCGCATGACACCGGAGATCAACTCAGGGAGCTGAGCATCGCAGGACAGAGTGCTGGGGACCTAGGCTCGTCTGTGCATGCAGGATGTCTTGGAAATGTGCAGAGAAGCCCTTGTAGATGCAGATCACGCGGTGCACAGGATTACTGTCTGGAGAGGGGAGGCAAGGACTAACCTCCTCCAAATTCGGACAGTTGGATCACTGGACAGTCCGGGTCACTTGGGTCTACCACCTGTGTTCCAGGGGCCACGTTTTCAAAATGAGAGGGGACCCAGAGTACCGGTGAAGCTGACGTTTGGTGCCTGCTGGAGCGGGGGAAGATTCCGTCGACCCACGGGAGATTTCTTTGTGGCTTCCAGTGTAGGGTGAAGGCAGGCAGCCCCCAGAGCATACACCACCAGGAAACAGTTGGGAAAGCCGGCAGGATTAGGCGCTACAATGTCGCTGGTAGTCTTCTGGCTACTTTGTTGCAGTTTTGCAGGCATCCTGGAGAAGTCAGCGGTCGATCCTTAGCAGAAGTCGAAGAGAGAAGTGCAGAGGAGTCCTGCTGGATTCTTGCAAGTTGTTATCTGAGGAAAAGCCCACTGGAGAGACCCTAAATAGCCCTCAGAGGAGGATTGGCCACCTAGTCAGGTAAGCACTTATCAGGAGGGGTCTCTGACGTCACCTGCTGGCACTGGCCACTCAGAGGCCTCCAGAGTACCCTCACACCTCTGGAAACAAGATGGCAGAGGTCTGGGACACACTGGAGAAGCTCTGGGCACCACCCCTGGGGTGGTGATGGACAGGGGAGTGGTCACTTCCCTTTCCTTTGTCCAGTTTCGCACCAGAGCATGGATTGGGGGTTCCCTAAACCAATGTAGACTGGCTTATGCAAGGAGGGCACCATCTGTGCCCTTCAAAGCATTTCCAGAGGCTGGGGGAGGCTACCTCTTCCCAGCCTTTGACACCTATTTCCAAAGAGAGAGGGTGTAACATCCTGCTCTCAGAGGAAATGCTTTGAACTACCTTCCTGGGACTGGGCTGCCCAGACCCCAGGAGTGCAGAACCCTGTCTGTGGGGTGGCAGCAGCGGTAGCTGCAGAGAAAACCCCAGAGAGATGGTTTGGCAGTACCAGGGGTCCATAGTGGAGCCCCCGGGATGCATGGAATTGGCTCCCCAATACCAGATTTGGAATGGGGGGACAATTCCATAATCTTAGACATGTTTCATGGCCATATTCAGAGTTACCATTGTGAAGCTACATATAGGTATTGACCTATATGTAGTGCACGCGTGTAATGGTGTCCCCACATTCACAAAGTCTGGGGAAATGGCCCTGAACTATGTGGGGGCACCTTTGCTAGTGCAAGGGTGCCCTCACACTTAGTAACTTTGCACCTAACCTTCAGCAAGTTAAGGTTAGACATATAGGTGACTTATAAGTTACTTACGTGCAGTGAAAATGGCTGTGAAATAATGTGTGTGTTATTTCACTCAGGCTGCAATGGCAGTCCTGTGTAAAGGCTTGTCTGAGCTCCCTATGGGTGGCAAAAGAAATGCTGCAGCCCATAGGGATCTCCTGGAACCCCAACACCCTGGGTACCTAGGTACCATATACTAGGGAATTATAAGGGTGTTCCATTATGCCAATTGAAATTGGTAAAAGTGGTCACTAGCCTATAGTGACAAATTTAAAGGCAGAGAGAGCATGAGCACTGAGGTTCTGATTAGCACAGCCTCAGTGACACAGTTAGGCACTACACTGCTATACACATTCAGGCCACAAACTATGAGCACTGGGGTCCTGGCTAGCAGGATCCCAATGAGACAGGCAAAACACACTGACATACATGTAAGAATGGGGGTAACATGCCAAGAAAGATGGTAGTTTCCTACAGGTTGTGTTTGTGAAAACCGCCCATGATCCAGTGTTACATATATGCCAGGTATCTGAACCGCCCACCCCAACCTCTGACCCCTCTGAATTTGAGAACGCTGACGGGATTCGCGTCATGAATATCCTGATTGATTGATTTTTACCATAAGCCCTTATGGAGGTATTTCTTCTGACTATGGTTTCTACAAGTTTTGTGCTAGTATACACATAACTGCAGTGAGTAAGAATTGCTCTCTCCTATTTTTATGAACAATATTGTATTCATACATGCGATGTTCTGGAGAAGTATTTTCATTCTAGTCCTGATGAAGCGCCGATAGATCCTGTAGGACAAGTTTTAGGCGCGAAACATGTTGACTTTGAGCTAAGGTTGAAGTCATTGTGCTCGACCTGGCAAATGTAAAGAGTGTGGGATCATTATTTCCCTGTCACTTTTACTGTGTTTTTAATCTTGACCAGGTCCTTGCTTTTCATTAAATAATGTTTACACTGAGGAGGTACACAAGCCAGTTTTAATTGTCTTTTTTCTCTCCAGCAGTCCTCTCAGTAACCTTCCAAAAATTATTTTCGTACTGAGAGACCCTCAGTGGCTTGATGGTCCCACGTCGGACCTCGCCAGACATTGCAGTGCCAGTCTGGTGTGAAGCAGAGCCCGATGATGATGCATGAGGGCTATTGTTTCTGAGCGTGTGTGCCGATGTGAGGGGGGTTGAACATTCCCCCGTTATCTGGAACAGAGGACCTATTGATATATACAGTGTATACTGGGAGAACGTGCACTGGACCAGTCAATCTCCCAGTCCCTTCTTTGTCTTTATAGCCCTCTAGTATTAAGCCATCTAAGTAATGGGTAACTGCCTGACTCCCTATATAGCACTGAAGTGACCATCAATGTAGGAGGCTGGCCTGGCTTATAGTGGGTACCTGATGGTACTTACACCTTGTGCCAGGTCCAGTTATCCCTTATTAGTAGATTAGTAGTGTTCTAGCAGCTTAAGCTGATAGAGGTAGCTATAGCAGAGCAGCTTAGGCTGAACTATGAGACATGCAAAGCTCCTACTATACCACTTATATCATATAGCACTATATCACAATAAACACAATACTCAGAGTTACTAAAAATAAAGGTACTTTATTTTAGTGACAATATGCCAAAAGTATCTCAGGGGATATACTTCCTTAGGAGGTAAGTAAAATACACAAAATATACACACAAACCAAAATCAGGTAAGTAAAACACTTAGAAAAGTATTGCGAACACTGCAGAACACAATAGAATGCAATAGGAGACAATAGGCCTAGGGGCAACACAAACCATATACTGCGAACCACGAATGGACCCCAGGCCTAGTGTAGTGTGTAGAGGGTTGCCGGGAGTGCAAGAAAACACTAAGAGTGTCTAATATACCCCACCCCAAGACCCTGAAAAGTAGGAGTAAAGTTACCCTACTACCCCAGAAAGACAGTAAACTCGAGATAGGGGATTCTGCAAAGACAACAACTGACTGCAAAGCACTGAAGATGGATTCCTGGACCTGAGGACCTGCAAAGGAAGGGGCCCAAGTCCAAGAGTCACGCAAGTGTCCAGGGGGGGCAGGAGCCCACTAAACCCCAGATGAAGGTGCAAAAGGGCAGCATCGGGGTGGAAGAAGCCAGAGATTCTGCAACAACGGAAGGTGCCAGGAACTTCTCCTTTGGTCAGAAGATGTCCCACGGCGTGCTGGAGGATGCAGAGTTGTTTCCATGCAGGTTGTTTCCATGCAGGTTGTTTCCTGTGATGCTCAACTCGCTGAGTTGACCTCCGGCGGCGTGGGACCTTCCCTTGTAGTGTTGCACCAACCGCATTTTGCACCTCCTTTGTCCCCGTATCCTGGGACACCCTTGGGTGCTATCTGGTGCTCTGAGGGCCCTCCAAAGTGTTGAGAGCCCCCTCTTCCTCCTCACACAGGCTTGGGGCTCCAGTTCCCTCCTGGGTCCAGATAGCGCCTAGTTGACGCAAAATGCAACTTTGCCAGAACCAAGGCTTGTTGGAGGAATCCAGCGCCAAAACTCGCCTGCATCCAACTTCACGACGTGGGACATCCTTTGCATCATGCAGGAACCCGCCGGCATCTTCCTAGGGTGCATTTCTGCAGTCTTCGTCCAACCGGAGACTCTTCTTTTGCACCCTCTTCTGGGTTGGCAGGGGCTCCTGTCCTTCCTGGAACTTCTTTTGACTTCTAGACTTGGTCTCCTCTCTTTGCAGGTCTTCAGGTACAGGAATCCACTGTTTGTTGTTTGCAGACTTGGTTGGTTCTTTGAATAATTCCAATCACGAGGTGTAGTGTGTCCTAAGGAAACTTGCAGTACTTTACTCCTGCTTTTCTGGGCTCTGGGGTGGGGTAATTTACTTACCTTTACTGTATTCTTACTCTTCCAGCGATTCTGCACACATTACACTTGTCTAGGGGGGAATTTGTGGTTTGCATTCCACTTTCTTAGTATATGGTTTGTGTTGCCCCTAGATCTATTTTCTCCCATTGCATTCTATAGCATTCCCTATTGTTTGCACTATCCTATGTCTAATTACTTACCTTATTTTGGTGTCTAGTGTATATTGTGCATAATACTTACCTCGAGAAGGAGTATTACCTCTAAGATATTTTTGGCCTTGTGTCACCCAAATAAACTACCTTTATTTATGGTAATACTGAGTATTGTCTTTACTTGTGCATAAGTACTGTGTAACTATAATTGGTAGTGCAAGAGCTTTGCATGTCTCCTGGTTCAGCCTAAGCTGCTCTGCTATAGCTGCCTCTATCAGCCTAAGCTGCTAGAACACTACTACATTTCACTAATAAGAGATAAATGGACCTGGTGTAAGTACCCAAGACACCTACTACAAACCAGGCCAGCCTCCTACATGCCCCCCTCTTTCTTTTTTGGATACAACTACTATGGAGAAATGATCTGGTTTGGCAGCGCAAGTCATGAAAAGGCCCCTCCATTCACCTCTTACCTGCCTGGACCAGAAAATGTGTAGCAATGGTTTTTCTGAATGCAAATTCTCCGCCCACCGCGCCTCCCAGAGACACTCATAATTTAACTTGAGTGCAACAGAAAACCCCTCAGCAAACGCTCTGCCTCTTCCTTTCAATTGTACAACTGAAGACAGCCCTGCAAGTGATCCAGCCTACCAAACCAGCAGTACTCCCTAATGCAGATCCTCCAGTGTAGCTCCACCATGCTACATGCACCCCTGTGCTTCCTCCTGCACGCTGCTCCCACCCGTGCTTGGGTGGCGCGCCCTTGAATGGGTCGATAAATCAGCGGCAAACCAGCAGCTGGATGGGTAGCTAGAGAAGGCCTGCTGAGGGCATCCTGTGCACCACAGATCATTATCCAACTCTACCCACTTCCCTTCTGCGTCCGCTGACAATCTCACCTGGAACTTCTCATCATAAGGAGAGCTCCACCAGTGATTTCTGCTTCCTCATCTCATCCATGTACTGAACAAGCACAATATAGCACTCTGGGTATATTTCACAGCACATACTGGCATGTATGTAAAAAAGGCTGCATTCCAGTGCTCTGTAGTCACTGCTACCCTTGGCCAATGTGCCAGCTCATGTTCTTCTCTTGATCACTCTTTCACCTGAACCTCTCTATAATAGAGCTTAAATACCTTCATATATTCCCTCACTCTATATGCTTTTTTTGTTGCCAACATCATGTGTGTACTCAAAGGCTTAGTAAATCCCATGTCCCCTTTTTACTGTGCATGATCTCTTTTTCCCCCGCAGCCTCCTGCCCTTTCTCCCCGTCCTCTATATCGCCTTTCACTGCTCCCTCGTCCCAAGCCAACATACGTTCCTTGCCCAGTTCCAACACACCTTTGGTTATCAGCCAAGCCTGTCCCTTGGTCCACTACATATTTACCTTTCCACCTTTGCCGTCCCCTCCAATGCCTACAGAAGGCTCTGGTTAAATTCTGCGATAATCCCTTACCTGTCCGTAGGATCAAGCCCGCTCCAAGGCTGTCCGCCCACCCATGGCGTTGCTCTCACCACTTCTCTTCCTTTGCACTGCTTTTGCCTGTAAGACACCAACTTCTCTGGTATCCCTCCCACCTGAAGTGTTTCTATGTTGCCTCTCCATTCAAGGGTTACTTGTGCAAGGGGGTATGTTCGGGTGTCTCCACATACACAGGTTATGGCCGTTTTCTGTTTGGGCATCCATTGTTCGGGTGCTACTCTTTCAGATTGGATTACAGACAGGGGACACTCTGAGTCTATTAATACTTGTATGGGTTGTCCATTGACTTTCATACCAATAAGGTACTTCATCTGGAGTCCCTCTGTGCATAGAACCCTCCCTTTCAAAAATCTGATTTCCATGGGTTCAGGACTCTGAACCCTCCGGGGACAATTTCTGGCAATATGACCCCACTCTGCGTAATTATAGCATTGGGGTTGGCTACCGATCTCCCTTCCCCTGGGTCTGGGGAGCCCAGTATTATCCAAGATTTCCCATGAAGAGGGTTTTTCTACAGCTGTTTTCCCCGTCGGAAACGGTGCCCGGCTGTTTCGTGACGGATAGGCTTCTTAGTCCATGGTTCTATGATATGCATTAGCTAATTCAATAGCTTCGGTAGTGGATACGTTTGGGTGTTGTTTTATCCAATGCCTAGTGGAACTGGGTAAAGTTTCTAAATACTGTTCTAGTAAGATCTTCCGTATTATTTCCTCTTTAGTGGACTCCTCAGGTTTTAACCATCTTAACCCCAAATCCTGAACTCGAAAAAATAAAGCTCTAGCATTATCCTGGGCACTCCATTTCTCCCATCGAAATTGTACCCTGTAGTGTTCACTACCATATCCTAATCTTTCAAGAATAGCCTTTTTGATCTCATCATAGGGAGTAGTTCCCCCTGGGTTGATCTGACTGATACGCGTTTTGTAATTCGCCTACCAATAAGGGGGCAACATACTGGCCCCACCTTTCTTTGGACCATGTAGCAGAGAGGGCGACCCTCTCAAAATGAGTAAAGAATGAGTCAGAGCCTTCTCCTGGTACATATTTCTGTAAGACCGAACTGGGAACATTCAGATGTACCTTAGAACTGGCAATTGTCTCTGTCAGTTTTTGTATAGCTGTTTCATGCACTAACTGATTGTTTGCAGTTATGGTTGCCTGGCTGTTTAATGCGCCTGTAATTAATCCCGATCTTTTTCAGCATTCTTAACTTGTTCTTCAAAAATTAAATGTCTCTGGCCTTCAGCTAATTGGCGTATCATGTCCGTTATGCTGGTGTCCATTTTGCTGTGGGTAGGGGTATAGTTATCTCAAATCCCACTTCTGACACCACTGTATGTGGCCAATAGTGCATGTAATAGATGGGATATATAATAGATAGATGGGATATATAATATATAATTGGGGGTTTTCTGCATGTTTGTTTTATTTTCTGTGTATTTTTTTGAGACAAGATGGTTACGACATGCTAAAGTCCTTTTTATGTCCTTCCTTTCTCTCCTAGGTCGTTTCTTCACTCTTCTGGAGTCGAGTCCTGCTTCAGACCGGCGTGCCTCTGGAGGAAGAGATGGAAACCAGGTACCAGGTAGGTGATATTTTATATAAATTATAGGACAGGTTCACCAGGGAAGGGAGTGAGTGGGGACGTGAGGTGGGAGTACTCAGGTGTCACACGTGCATGGCATGCATAGGTGCTCTTGATAAGGTGTTTCCCCTTTCACCCACCTAACCCACCTTTACACTATAAGGTTAGTCCCCCCTGGTCGTCCCGTCATCCTCTCTCCAGCTCCCCTAGCCTCAATGGGAGATCCTTTACAAAAATAGGATTGGGCCTTGTGCAGCCACATCCCTCCAGGAACGTGGTGGGGTTTTCTGGTGTCAGGCTCCTCTCTGTGTTGCTCTTTGTCCCTTTTCGCCTCTGCGGTCTTCTCTCTTCCTGTGCCCGGTTTCACTCTCTGCTTCTTTCTGTCGACACTCCTCCCTCTGTCCTCCTCCTTGCTTGCGTCGCCTCTCCCCTCCTGCTGCTGCCTCTCCGCGTCTCCTCCTCCTCACTCGCCACCTTCTGACCCAGGAAGTCTCCTTAGGTCGCCGGATCTCTTCTCCTTGAGGTGCCCCTGGGGCACTTCCCTGTGACCCCGTCTAAGGTTGCCCCGGTAACAGTCTTTGCCGGCGGCAACCCTGTAGGGGCACTCCCATTACACTGTAGCGTCAAAGTTTTTGATGATCCCTTTTATGGAAGTCCTAATTCATCAACTGTGGAGTTCCCCAAGGCTCTTCCCTGAGGCCGACCCATTTTAGGTTTCGCCTGCTCAGAGCATGTGCTGTGCTTGCAAAATTTCTTGTAAATTAAAATGTTAAAAGAGGCTTAGAGCCTGCCCCTTACTTTCCTTTACTTGCCAATGGCTGGCTCCCACATCACTATTGTTTGCTTGCTTCCTATTGGTCAGCGCCTCCTCCTCGCCTCCGGCTTCCTCAGTCTTCATCCTGCTGTGGTCCTGCCACGGATCCTGGACCAAGAACTCCTTCCTGTGCTCAGTGTCCTTCCACCGGCCACAGGCTCCTGCAGGTACTCTTTTTTAAAATGTTTCGGCATGCATTATTTGTTTTTAACCTACCATCCTGTTATTTTAACCTACCCTGCCCACCGCTGCTGTTTTTAACCCACCACCGCTTCTTCCCGCTGTCCTTTGCTTCACACCCCACGTCCCGTTTCAGCCACGTACCCTGCTGTCTACTTTTTTCCCCAGTGTACAGTTATTCAGTGTTGATATTTCTGTCATGGTGCCTGCGTATCCTTAAGCTATATTTTTTCATGTAAAATATGGTCTACTTTAAGAATAAGAAGGGCCTCACCACATCAGGGGCCTGATCATGCAGTGTGATTCTGATACCTATTGGGGCTTCAGACTTGCTTGGTTTTTAGGCCGCTGGACGGTTTCTCTGGGCATTTCCCGCTATTGGTGTTGTCCATCGGATTCAGGTTTGAAGTTGACGGCGCAAGGCTTCATAGATAAATGACATTTTAAGGAAAACAAAGAGCAAACTTGGCTGCAACTTACCAAACAAGGACATTAAATCTAAAGGAGGAACAACTTTTGCACGAACGTCAATTCACCAAAATGCCAGTGGTAGCGGAAGTGACATCACACACCCTTTGACGTTGACTTTCACTCACACACACGCTCACACTTACACACACACTCTCTCACGTAAGCTCTCACTGACCTGCAAGCACCCACACAACATCCATTCAATAGCATTTTTGTTTTAAATACCTCAGCTTCCAAAGAAGTTCACATTTCAGCCAGCTGTACTCCCTTGTTTAATACACTAAAGGGCACATTTACTAGAATAGTAGGGCAGCACCACAAGTTTCCTTGCAGGTGCGTTCCTGCCCTTTCCCTTGCGCTGGTGCCGTTTTGGCAGCCTGGTGCCAACGCAGGCACCCTTGCCCCATGATGCCAGGGTGCTTCTGTTGCACACAGGATTCTTTCTGTCCTTTTGCTCCTTAAGGGGGAAGTATAAACGCACACTTCCACGGCAATGTTTATCAACAAACCTTCAGTAGATGAGTTGCACTTAAACAATTGTATTTATTAGAAAAAAATTATTATTCACATCAGGATCTTAATTTGGGTCTGAATATCAAACATATAGCAGTTGCTCCTGAAGTTGCAATGGTGCTGTGCAAGTGATGAATAGAGCGCAGGTGCTACACGAGATGCAGGTATGTACCTGTGACTGACAGGGACATATGGATGGAACAAACAGCACTCAAGATTGGAAGTCCTCAATGAAATTTAAAAACCAATCCACTGCAAACGTTGACGTTTCGACCCACAATACACAATGACTTAGACAGGGGTCATCACGGGACATAAATATATGCAGGAGACACATGAGGATGAAGGAATCATCTATGAATGAATGTATAGAAAGGACCTGTTACAAAGCTTCCTAAGACTTACCAACTGAGGTAAGTCACCACCACCATCCACACATCTGCGTGGTAAGGCGCATTTCCCTTGGCGCTATGGTGTGGTACTGTTGCAACGAAATCCAACACACTGGCACAACCTCGAGTCACCAATGACAAGACCACAGGTCTACTCCCGATTAGTCATTCACATGAGGCTGTGAGGAAACAGGAATATATCTTTGTATCAACCCTCTCATGGTAACACTCAAAGGGTGATATGTGAAGAGGCAGCATTGCCAACATGTAAGTGAAGTCATCGATGAACAGGCCAAACTCTGGGCTAATACAGTCCTGGGTGACTGAAGGGAATGGGTTCTCCATGGAGAGTTGTACGCACGGTGAAGATGGTGGCCGGCAGCGCCTTGACCACTCGTGTTGGGTCGGTTACCCACATCGCCACCTTTCCATAAGGCTCTTGGTACAGGGTGAATGATGTGTGCGGGAGGAGCCCGGTTCACCTGAAGAAGCCTGTGTGTCTGAAGGTAATTTATGCTTTACATGATTCTGCACTGCTTTTTTTAAACACCTATTTTATTGCATTTTTTAAGACATACGATTGATAATATTCAGGAGTGGGAAATCGACATTCGAAGTACATGTGTCATTACATTTAGCCGTTCTGTTCAGCATAACCCAGGATACTTCATAACATTACAAACATGTAAACAATGAGCCATATGCGGTTCTACTTCAGTGGGGACCTGGAGATGACGTACCTTCATGTGGGGGGAGGTGGCAGTTTACCCATCCAGACAGGTGTGAGAGGGGAGCCCAGGTGAAACAGACTCATGCCCTGCATCTACCAAAGTGCCCAATGCCCATACTGTCACTGACATTCGCTGGGCACAAGGGGGCGCTCATAGAGCAGTTCTTGCATCAGACACTGCACCCCACTGATCCACCCTGTGACTTCCCACAAGGTTCCCACACTGTCTCTGACACTCGCTGAGCCCTGGGGGCGCTCATAGAGCAGTTCTTGTATCAGACACTGCACCCCACTGATCCAGCCCTGGGACTTCCCACAAGGTGCCCACACTGTCTCTGACACTCGCTGGGCACAAGGGGGCGCTCATAGAGCAGTTCTTGCATCAGACACTGCACCCCTGCACCCCACTGATCCAGCCCTGTGACTTCCCACAAGGTGCCCACACTGTCTCTGACACTCGCTGGGCACAAGGGGGCGCTCATAGAGCAGTTCTTGTATCAGACACTGCACCCCTGCACCCCACTGATCCAGCCCTGTGACTTACTGTGAGAAGGTAGCCTCTTTCTAGCCTTGTTACCCCCACTTTTGGCCTGTTTGTGAGTGTATGTCAGGGTGTTTGTCACTGTTTTCACTGTCTCACTGGGATCCTGATAGCCAGGCCTCAGTGCTCATAGTGAAAACACCATGTTTTCAGTATGGTTGTTATGTGTCACTGGGATCCTGCTAGTCAGGACCCCAGTGCTCATAGGTTTGTGGCCTATATGTATGTGTCACTGGGACCCTGTCACACAGGGCCCCAGTGCTCATAGGTGTGCATGTATATGTTCCCTGTGTGGTGCCTAACTGTCTCACTGAGGCTCTGCTAACCAGAACCTCAGTGGTTATGCTCTCTCATTACTTTCAAATTGTCACTAACAGGCTAGTGACCAATTTTACCAATTTACATTGGCTTACTGGAACACCCTTATAATTCCCTAGTATATGGTACTGAGGTACCCAGGGTATTGGGGTTCCAGGAGATCCCTATGGGCTGCAGCATTTCTTTTGCCACCCATAGGGAGCTCTGACAATTCTTACACAGGCCTGCCACTGCAGCCTGAGTGAAATAACGTCCACGTTATTTCACAGCCATTTTACACTGCACTTAAGTAACTTATAAGTCACCTATATGTCTAACCTTTACCTGGTAAAGGTTAGGTGCAAAGTTACTTAGTGTGAGGGCACCCTGGCACTAGCCAAGGTGCCCCCACATTGTTCAGAGCCAATTCACTGAACTTTGTGAGTGCGGGGACACCATTACACGCGTGCACTACATATAGGGCACTACCTATATGTAGCTTCACCATGGTAACTCCGAATATGGCCATGTAACATGTCTATGATCATGGAATTGCCCCCTCTATGCCATCCTGGCATTGTTGGTACAATTCCATGATCCCAGTGGTCTGTAGCACAGACCCTGGTACTGCCAGACTGCCCTTCCTGGGGTTTCTCTGCAGCTGCTGCTGCTGCCAACCCCTCAGACAGGCAGCTGCCCTCCTGGGGTCCAGCCAGGCCTGGCCCAGGATGGCAGAACAAAGAACTTCCTCTGAGAGAGGGTGTGACACCCTCTCCCTTTGGAAAATGGTGTGAAGGCAGGGGAGGAGTAGCCTCCCCCAGCCTCTGGAAATGCTTTGTTGGG
Source organism: Pleurodeles waltl (assembly GCF_031143425.1). NCBI lineage: Eukaryota > Metazoa > Chordata > Amphibia > Caudata > Salamandridae > Pleurodeles > Pleurodeles waltl. Next base: position 35,519,543 of record NC_090438.1, on the reverse strand, counting down.
CACAGATGTGCCCAATTCTGCATAAGCCAGTCTACACCGGTTCAGGGACCCCTTAGCCCCTGCTCTGGCGCGAAACTGGACAAAGGAAAGGGGAGTGACCACTCCCCTGACCTGCACCTCCCCTGGGAGGTGTCCAGAGCTCCTCCAGTGTGCTCCAGACCTCTGCCATCTTGGAAACAGAGGTGCTGCTGGCACACTGGACTGCTCTGAGTGGCCAGTGCCACCAGGTGACGTCAGAGACTCCTTGTGATAGGCTCCTTCAGGTGTTAGTAGCCTTTCCTCTCTCCTAGGTAGCCAAACCCTCTTTTCTGGCTATTTAGGGTCTCTGTCTCTGGGGAAACTTCAGATAACGAATGCATGAGCTCAGCCGAGTTCCTCTGCATCTCCCTCTTCACCTTCTGATAAGGAATCGACCGCTGACCGCGCTGGAAGCCTGCAAACCTGCAACATAGTAGCAAAGACGACTACTGCAACTCTGTAACGCTGATCCTGCCGCCTTCTCGACTGTTTTCCTGCTTGTGCATGCTGTGGGGGTAGCCTGCCTCCTCTCTGCACCAGAAGCTCCGAAGAAATCTCCCGTGGGTCGACGGAATCTTCCCCCTGCAACCGCAGGCACCAAAAAGCTGCATCTCCGGTCCCTTGGGTCTCCTCTCAGCACGACGAGCGAGGTCCCTCGAATCCAGCGACACCGTCCAAGTGACCCCCACAATCCAGTGACTCTTCAGCCCAAGTTTGGTGGAGGTAAGTCCTTGCCTCACCTCGCTGGGCTGCATTGCTGGGAACCGCGACTTTGCAAGCTTCTCCGGCCCCTGTGCACTTCCGGCGGAAATCCTTCGTGCACAGCCAAGCCTGGGTCCACGGCACTCTAACCTGCATTGCACGACTTTCTAAGTTGGTCTCCGGCGACGTGGGACTCCTTTGTGCAACTTCGGCAAGCACCGTTTCACGCATCCTCGTAGTGCCTGTTTCTGGCACTTCTCCGGGTGCTACCTGCTTCAGTGAGGGCTCTTTGTCTTGCTCGACGTCCCCTCTCTCTGCAGGTCCAATTTGCGACCTTCTGGTCCCTCCTGGGCCCCAGCAGCGTCCAAAAACGCCAAACGCACGATTTGCGTGTAGCAAGGCTTGTTTGCGTCCATCCGGCGGGAAAACACTTCTGCACGACTCTCCAAGGCGTGGGGGATCCATCCTCCAAAGGGGAAGTCTCTAGCCCTTGTCGTTCCTGCAGTATTCACAGTTCTTCAGCCTAGTAAGAGCTTCTTTGCACCAACCGCTGGCATTTCTTGGGCATCTGCCCATCTCCGAGCTGCTTGTGACTTTTGGACTTGGTCCCCTTGTTCCACAGGTACCTTCAGACAGGAATCCATCGTTGTTGTATTGCTGATTTGTGTTTTCCTTGCATTCTCCCTCTAACACGACTATTTTGTCCTTAGGGGAACTTTGGTGCACTTTGCACTCACTTTTCAGGGTCTTGGGGAGGGTTATTTTGCTAACTCTCACTATTTTCTAATAGTCCCAGCGACCCTCTACAAGGTCACATAGGTTTGGGGTCCATTCGTGGTTCGCATTCCACTTCTGGAGTATATGGTTTGTGTTGCCCCTATCCCTATGTTTCCCCATTGCATCCTATTGTAACTATACATTGGTTGCACTGTTTTCTAAGACTATACTGCATATTTTTGCTATTGTGTATATATATCTTGTGTATATTTCCTATCCTCTCACTGAGGGTACACTATAAGATACTTTGGCATATTGTCATAAAAATAAAGTACCTTTATTTTTAGTATAACTGTGTATTGTGTTTTCTTATGATATTGTGCATATGACACTAAGTGGTACTGTAGTAGCTTCACACGTCTCCTAGTTCAGCCTGAGCTGCTTTGCTAAGCTACCATTATCTATCAGCCTAAGCTGCTAGACACCCTATACACTAATAAGGGATAACTGGGCCTGGTGCAAGGTGCAAGTACCCCTTGGTACTCACTACAAGCCAGTCCAGCCTCCTACATTGGTTGTGCAGTGGTGGGATAAGTGCTTTGAGACTACTTACCACTCTTGTCATTGTACTTTTCATAAGAGAAAAATATACAAAACAAGGTCAGTGTATATACACATAGCCAAAAAGTTTTGCATTTCCTCTTTTCACTCTTTTCTAAGTGCTGAAAAGTACTTCTAAACTTTCAAAAAGTTCTTAAAAGTTTAAAAAGTTTTTTTCTGTCTTTCCAAAAAGTTCTGCAAACTTTTTTCTCTTTGTCTATCACTTTTACTCTCTCTAAAAAATGTCTGGCACAGGCCAAAAAGTTGAACTGTCCAAACTTGCATATGATCACCTTAGCTGGAAAGGAGCAAGGAGTCTCTGCATAGAGAGAGGTTTGAGTGTAGGGAAGAATCCTTCCTTAGAACTGTTAATTAATATGCTTAGAGTACAGGATAAGGCCATAAGTGCCCAATCTGTAGAAAAAGTAGCTAATGGTTCTCAATCTGATCCAGGGACTCCCCCAGGAAAAGGTTCAGGAAAGAAACTTCTCAGCCTGCCCATTACTAGACAGTCTAGCATAGTTGGTACAGAGGTTGAATCACACCATACTGATGGTGTGCTCTCACATTATGCTGGTAGCCAAGCTGTTAGGGTGCCCTCTGTAAGGGACATGTCTCCTTCTGTTCATTCCCATCATACCTCTGTATCTAGAAATGTCCCTCCCACCCACCCTGATGACAGATTGTTGGAAAGGGAGCTCAATAGATTGAGAGTGGAGCAAACCAGACTGAAGCTCAAGAAGCAACAGCTGGATTTGGATAGACAGTCTTTAGAAATAGAGAGGGAAAGACAGAAAATGGGTTTAGATACCCATGGTGGCAGCAGCAGTATTCCCCATAGTCATCCTGCAAAAGAGCATGATTCCAGGAATCTGCATAAGATAGTTCCCCCTTACAAGGAGGGGGATGACATTAACAAGTGGTTTGCTGCACTTGAGAGGGCCTGTGCTGTACAGGATGTCCCTCAAAAGCAGTGGGCTGCTATCCTATGGCTATCATTTACTGGAAAAGGTAGGGATAGGCTCCTTACTGTAAAAGAAAATGATGCTAACAATTTCCAAGTTCTTAAGAATGCACTCCTGGATGGTTATGGCTTAACCACTGAACAGTACAGGATCAAGTTCAGAGATACCAAAAAGGAGTCTTCACAAGACTGGGTTGATTTCATTGACCAGGCAGTGAAGGCCTTGGAGGGGTGGTTACATGGCAGTAAAGTTACTGATTATGACAGCCTGTATAACTTAATCCTGAGAGAGCATATTCTTAATAATTGTGTGTCTGATTTGTTGCACCAGTACTTGGTGGACTCTGATCTGACCTCTCCCCAAGAATTGGGAAAGAAGGCAGACAAATGGGTCAGAACAAGAGTGAACAGAAAAGTTCATACAGGGGGTGACAAAGATGGCAATAAGAAGAAAGATGGTGAAAAATCTCAAGATAAGCATGGGGATAAGGGTAAAACCAAAGATCCCACTTCAAATCTTAAACACTCTTCAGAGGGTGGGGATAAAACAAATTCTTCCTCTTCTTCCCAACCTGCACACATTAAAAAGCCTTGGTGCTTTGTGTGTAAAAATAGAGGCCATAGGCCAGGGGATAAGTCCTGTCCAGGTAAACCCCCTGAGCCTACCACCACTAATACATCAAGCTCTAGTGCCCCTAGCAGTAGTGGTACTAGTGGTGGGACTGCTGGCAACAGTCAAGCAAAGGGTGTAGTTGGGTTCACTTATGGGTCCATAGTGGAAACTGATGTAATCAGTCCCAAGACAGTTTCTGTCACACCTAGTGGCATTGGCCTTGCCACACTGGCTGCTTGTCCCCTTACAATGGATAAGTACAGGCAGACAGTTTCAATAAATGGTGTTGAGGCCTTGGCCTACAGGGACACAGGTGCCAGTTTCACTTTGGTGACTGAAAACCTAGTGCCTCCTGAACAACACATCATTGGACAACAATATAAGATTATTGATGTCCATAACTCCACTAAGTTTCTTCCCTTAGCTATAATTCAGTTTAGTTGGGGTGGAGTTACTGGCCCTAAGCAGGTGGTGGTATCACCTAGCTTACCTGTAGACTGTCTCTTAGGTAATGACCTAGAGGCCTCAGGTTGGGCTGATGTAGAGTTTTATGCCCATGCAGCCATGCTGGGCATCCCTGAGGAATTGTTCCCTCTCATTTCTACTGAAATGAAAAAGCAAAGGAGAGAAGACCTGAAAACTCAGGATCCCTCTCCATCAACAGGTAAAAAGGGTATCACAGTATCCCCTAACCACCCTACCATTCAGGATACCATTCCTGTGGTGGGAGAAACCTCTCCTGGGGTGGCACCTGTTCCAAGGGAATCATCAGCTGGCATAGCTGGACTCCCTGAGGTAGAAGTACCTCTCTGTGGGATAACTAACATTGGTGACAAAAAGAGCACCATTTTAGTTAACATGGAGCATCCCTCCAACCCTCCCAGAGAAACTTTAGTGCAGAAACCCTGTACTGCCTCACAACACTTAGGACAGCATCCCTGCCCTAGTGTGGAGCTCATAGGACAGCATCCCTGCCCTGCTCCAACTCAAGAGAAACAGCATCCCTGTTCTCTCTTCCAGCCAAATGGACAAAGTTTTTGTCCAGCTATGGCTTTACTGAGACAGCATCCCTGTCTGGCATTTCCATCATTACAAATAGGTTCAGTGGATAATTCCCACTGCTCTAAACTAAAACTTACTGATAGAAACTCTGAAAATACATCTTCACATTGTTGGTTAGCTAAAAAACTTCAAACAGGGTGGTTTACATCCCCACAGGGAAGTAACCATATAGTGGATGATAAAGGGAGTAACCAGTCTATTGCAGAGCTACTCTCTACTTATCACCACTTAGACAATAAAGTCTCAACTGGCCAAGGTTAGCCTTATTGTCCTTCGTTTGGGGGGGGGTTGTGTGAGAAGGTAGCCTCTTTCTAGCCTTGTTACCCCCACTTTTGGCCTGTTTGTGAGTGTATGTCAGGGTGTTTGTCACTGTTTTCACTGTCTCACTGGGATCCTGATAGCCAGGCCTCAGTGCTCATAGTGAAAACACCATGTTTTCAGTATGGTTGTTATGTGTCACTGGGATCCTGCTAGTCAGGACCCCAGTGCTCATAGGTTTGTGGCCTATATGTATGTGTCACTGGGACCCTGTCACACAGGGCCCCAGTGCTCATAGGTGTGCATGTATATGTTCCCTGTGTGGTGCCTAACTGTCTCACTGAGGCTCTGCTAACCAGAACCTCAGTGGTTATGCTCTCTCATTACTTTCAAATTGTCACTAACAGGCTAGTGACCAATTTTACCAATTTACATTGGCTTACTGGAACACCCTTATAATTCCCTAGTATATGGTACTGAGGTACCCAGGGTATTGGGGTTCCAGGAGATCCCTATGGGCTGCAGCATTTCTTTTGCCACCCATAGGGAGCTCTGACAATTCTTACACAGGCCTGCCACTGCAGCCTGAGTGAAATAACGTCCACGTTATTTCACAGCCATTTTACACTGCACTTAAGTAACTTATAAGTCACCTATATGTCTAACCTTTACCTGGTAAAGGTTAGGTGCAAAGTTACTTAGTGTGAGGGCACCCTGGCACTAGCTAAGGTGCCCCCACATTGTTCAGAGCCAATTCACTGAACTTTGTGAGTGCGGGGACACCATTACACGCGTGCACTACATATAGGGCACTACCTATATGTAGCTTCACCATGGTAACTCCGAATATGGCCATGTAACATGTCTATGATCATGGAATTGCCCCCTCTATGCCATCCTGGCATTGTTGGTACAATTCCATGATCCCAGTGGTCTGTAGCACAGACCCTGGTACTGCCAGACTGCCCTTCCTGGGGTTTCTCTGCAGCTGCTGCTGCTGCCAACCCCTCAGACAGGCAGCTGCCCTCCTGGGGTCCAGCCAGGCCTGGCCCAGGATGGCAGAACAAAGAACTTCCTCTGAGAGAGGGTGTGACACCCTCTCCCTTTGGAAAATGGTGTGAAGGCAGGGGAGGAGTAGCCTCCCCCAGCCTCTGGAAATGCTTTGTTGGGCACAGATGTGCCCAATTCTGCATAAGCCAGTCTACACCGGTTCAGGGACCCCTTAGCCCCTGCTCTGGCGCGAAACTGGACAAAGGAAAGGGGAGTGACCACTCCCCTGACCTGCACCTCCCCTGGGAGGTGTCCAGAGCTCCTCCAGTGTGCTCCAGACCTCTGCCATCTTGGAAACAGAGGTGCTGCTGGCACACTGGACTGCTCTGAGTGGCCAGTGCCACCAGGTGACGTCAGAGACTCCTTGTGATAGGCTCCTTCAGGTGTTAGTAGCCTTTCCTCTCTCCTAGGTAGCCAAACCCTCTTTTCTGGCTATTTAGGGTCTCTGTCTCTGGGGAAACTTCAGATAACGAATGCATGAGCTCAGCCGAGTTCCTCTGCATCTCCCTCTTCACCTTCTGATAAGGAATCGACCGCTGACCGCGCTGGAAGCCTGCAAACCTGCAACATAGTAGCAAAGACGACTACTGCAACTCTGTAACGCTGATCCTGCCGCCTTCTCGACTGTTTTCCTGCTTGTGCATGCTGTGGGGGTAGCCTGCCTCCTCTCTGCACCAGAAGCTCCGAAGAAATCTCCCGTGGGTCGACGGAATCTTCCCCCTGCAACCGCAGGCACCAAAAAGCTGCATCTCCGGTCCCTTGGGTCTCCTCTCAGCACGACGAGCGAGGTCCCTCGAATCCAGCGACACCGTCCAAGTGACCCCCACAGTCCAGTGACTCTTCAGCCCAAGTTTGGTGGAGGTAAGTCCTTGCCTCACCTCGCTGGGCTGCATTGCTGGGAACGGCGACTTTGCAAGCTTCTCCGGCCCCTGTGCACTTCCGGCGGAAATCCTTCGTGCACAGCCAAGCCTGGGTCCACGGCACTCTAACCTGCATTGCACGACTTTCTAAGTTGGTCTCCGGCGACGTGGGACTCCTTTGTGCAACTTCGGCGAGCACCGTTTCACGCATCCTCGTAGTGCCTGTTTCTGGCACTTCTCCGGGTGCTACCTGCTTCAGTGAGGGCTCTTTGTCTTGCTCGACGTCCCCTCTCTCTGCAGGTCCAATTTGCGACCTTCTGGTCCCTCCTGGGCCCCAGCAGCGTCCAAAAACGCCAAACGCACGATTTGCGTGTAGCAAGGCTTGTTGGCGTCCATCCGGCGGGAAAACACTTCTGCACGACTCTCCAAGGCGTGGGGGATCCATCCTCCAAAGGGGAAGTCTCTAGCCCTTGTCGTTCCTGCAGTATTCACAGTTCTTCAGCCTAGTAAGAGCTTCTTTGCACCAACCGCTGGCATTTCTTGGGCATCTGCCCATCTCCGAGCTGCTTGTGACTTTTGGACTTGGTCCCCTTGTTCCACAGGTACCTTCAGACAGGAATCCATCGTTGTTGTATTGCTGATTTGTGTTTTCCTTGCATTCTCCCTCTAACACGACTATTTTGTCCTTAGGGGAACTTTGGTGCACTTTGCACTCACTTTTCAGGGTCTTGGGGAGGGTTATTTTGCTAACTCTCACTATTTTCTAATAGTCCCAGCGACCCTCTACAAGGTCACATAGGTTTGGGGTCCATTCGTGGTTCGCATTCCACTTCTGGAGTATATGGTTTGTGTTGCCCCTATCCCTATGTTTCCCCATTGCATCCTATTGTAACTATACATTGGTTGCACTGTTTTCTAAGACTATACTGCATATTTTTGCTATTGTGTATATATATCTTGTGTATATTTCCTATCCTCTCACTGAGGGTAGACTATAAGATACTTTGGCATATTGTCATAAAAATAAAGTACCTTTATTTTTAGTATAACTGTGTATTGTGTTTTCTTATGATATTGTGCATATGACACTAAGTGGTACTGTAGTAGCTTCACACGTCTCCTAGTTCAGCCTGAGCTGCTTTGCTAAGCTACCATTATCTATCAGCCTAAGCTGCTAGACACCCTATACACTAATAAGGGATAACTGGGCCTGGTGCAAGGTGCAAGTACCCCTTGGTACTCACTACAAGCCAGTCCAGCCTCCTACACTTACCACAAGGTGCCCATACTGTCACTGACACTCGCTGGGCACAAGGGGGCGCTCATAGAGCAGTTCTTGTATCAGACACTGCGCCCCTGCACCCCACTGATCCAACCCTGGGACTTCCCACAAGTGCCCACACTGTCTCTGACACTCGCTGGGCACAAGGGGGCGCTCATAGAGCAGTTCTTGCATCAGACACTGCGCCCCTGCACCCCACTGATCCAGCCCTGGGACCTCCCCCAAGGTGCCCACAGTGTCACTGACACTCGCTGAGCACAAGGGGGCGCTCATAGAGCAGTTCTTGTATCAGACACTGCACCCCTGCACCCCACTGATCCAGCCCTGGGACTTCCCACAAGGTGCCCACACTGTCTCTGACACTCGCTGAGCCCTGGGGGCGCTTATAGAGCAGTTCTTGCATCAGACACTGCACCCCTGCACCCCACTGATCCAGCCCTGGGACTTCCCACAAGGTGCCCACACTGTCTCTGACACTCGCTGAGCACAAGGGGGCGCCATAGAGCAGTTCTTGCATCAGACACTGCACCCCTGCACCTTACTGATCCATCCCTGTGACTTCCCACAAGGTGCCCACAGTGTCACTGACACTTGCTGGGCACAAGGGGGCGCTCATAGAGCAGTTCTTGCATCAGACACTTCGCCCCTGCACTCCACTGATCCAGCCCTGTGACTTACCACAAGGTGCCCACACTGTCTCTGACACTCGCTGAGCACAAGGGGGCGCTCATAGAGCAGTTCTTGGATCAGACACTGCACCCCTGCACCCCACTGATCCAGCCCTGTGACTTCCCACAAGGTGCCCACACTGACACTCGCTGGGCACAAGGGGGCGCTCATAGAGCAGTTCTTGTATCAGACACTGCACCCCACTGATCCAGCCCTGTGACTTCCCACAAGGTGCCCACACTGTCTCTGACACTCGCTGAGCACAAGGGGGCGCTCATAGAGCAGTTCTTGCATCAGACACTGCGCCCCTGCACCCCACTGATCCAGCCCTGGGACTTACCACAAGGTGCCCACACTGTCACTGACACTCGCTGGGCACTAGGGGGCGCTCATAGAGCAGTTCTTGCATCAGACACTGCGCCCCTGCACCCCACTGATCCAGCCCTGGGACTTCCCACAAGGTGCCCACACTGTCACTGACACTCGCTGGGCACAAGGGGGCGCTCATACAGCAGTTCTTGTATCAGACACTGCGCCCCTGCACCCCATTGATCCAGCCCTGGGACTTACCACAAGGTGCCCACACTGTCACTGACACTCGCTGGGCTCAAGGGGGCGCTCATAGAGCAGTTCTTGTATCAGACACTGCGCCCCTGCACCCCACTGATCCAGCCCTGGGACTTCCCACAAGGTGCCCACACTGTCTCTGACACTCGCTGGGCACAAGGGGGCATCATAGAGCAGTTCTTGTATCAGACACTGCACCCCTGCACCCCACTGATCCAGCCCTGGGACTTCCCACAAGGTGCCCACACTGTCTCTGACACTCGCTGGGCACAAGGGGGCGCTCATAGAGCAGTTCTTGCATCAGACACTGCACCCCTGCACCCCACTGATCCAGCCCTGTGACTTCCCACAAGGTGCCCACACTGTCTCTGACACTCGCTGGGCACAAGGGGGCGCTCATAGAGCAGTTCTTGTATCAGACACTGCACCCCTGCACCCCACTGATCCAGCCCTGTGACTTACCACAAGGTGCCCACTCTGTCACTGACACTCGCTGGGCACAAGGGGGCGCTCATAGAGCAGTTCTTGTATCAGACACTGCACCCCTGCACCCCACTGATCCAGCCCTGGGACTTCCCACAAGGTGCCCACACTGTCTCTGACACTCGCTGGGCACAAGGGGGCGCTCATAGAGCAGTTCTTGCATCAGACACTGCGCCCCTGCACCCCACTGATCCAGCCCTGGGACCTCCCCCAAGGTGCCCACAGTGTCACTGACACTCGCTGAGCACAAGGGGGCGCTCATAGAGCAGTTCTTGTATCAGACACTGCACCCCTGCACCCCACTGATCCAGCCCTGGGACTTCCCACAAGGTGCCCACACTGTCTCTGACACTCGCTGAGCCCTGGGGGCGCTTATAGAGCAGTTCTTGCATCAGACACTGCACCCCTGCACCCCACTGATCCAGCCCTGGGACTTACCACAAGGTGCCCACACTGTCACTGACACTCGCTGGGCTCAAGGGGGCGCTCATAGAGCAGTTCTTGTATCAGACACTGCGCCCCTGCACCCCACTGATCCAGCCCTGGGACTTCCCACAAGGTGCCCACACTGTCTCTGACACTCGCTGGGCACAAGGGGGCATCATAGAGCAGTTCTTGTATCAGACACTGCACCCCTGCACCCCACTGATCCAGCCCTGGGACTTCCCACAAGGTGCCCACACTGTCACTGACACTCGCTGGGCACAAGGGGGCGCTCATAGAGCAGTTCTTGTATCAGACACTGCGCCCCTGCACCCCACTGATCCAGCCCTGGGACTTCCCACAAGGTGCCCACACTGTCACTAACACTCGCTGGGCACAAGGGGGCGCTCATAGAGCAGTTCTTGTATCAGACACTGCGCCCCTGCACCCCACTGATCCAGCCCTGGGACCTCCCCCAAGGTGCCCACAGTGTCACTGACACTCGCTGAGCACAAGGGGGCGCTCATAGAGCAGTTCTTGTATCAGACACTGCACCCCTGCACCCCACTGATCCAGCCCTGGGACTTCCCACAAGGTGCCCACACTGTCTCTGACACTCGCTGGGCACAAGGGGGCGCTCATAGAGCAGTTCTTGTATCAGACACTGCGCCCCTGCACCCCACTGATCCAGCCCTGGGACTTCCCACAAGGTGCCCACACTGTCTCTGACACTCGCTGGGCACAAGGGGGCATCATAGAGCAGTTCTTGTATCAGACACTGCACCCCTGCACCCCACTGATCCAGCCCTGGGACTTCCCACAAGGTGCCCACACTGTCACTGACACTCGCTGGGCACAAGGGGGCGCTCATAGAGCAGTTCTTGTATCAGACACTGCACCCCACTGATCCAGCCCTGTGACTTACCACAAGGTGCCCACACTGTCACTGACAGTCGCTGGGCACAAGGGGGCGCTCATAGAGCAGTTCTTGTATCAGACACTGCGCCCCTGCACCCCACTGATCCAGCCCTGGGACTTCCCACAAGGTGCCCACACTGTCACTGACACTCGCTGGGCACAAGGGGGCGCTCATAGAGCAGTTCTTGTATCAGACACTGCACCCCTGCACCCCACTGATCCAGCCCTGGGACTTCCCACAAGGTGCCCACACTGTCACTGACACTCGCTGGGCACAAGGGGGCGCTCATAGAGCAGTTCTTGCATCAGACACTGCACCCCTGCAACCCACTGATCCAGCCCTGTGACTTCCCACAAGGTGCCCACACTGTCTCTGACACTCGCTGGGCACAAGGGGGCGCTCATAGAGCAGTTCTTGTATCAGACACTGCACCCCTGCACCCCACTGATCCAGCCCTGTGACTTACCACAAGGTGCCCATACTGTCACTGACACTCGCTGGGCACAAGGGGGCGCTCATAGAGCAGTTCTTGTATCAGACACTGCACCCCTGCACCCCACTGATCCAGCCCTGGGACTTCCCACAAGGTGCCCACACTGTCTCTGACACTCGCTGGGCACAAGGGGGCGCTCATAGAGCAGTTCTTGCATCAGACACTGCGCCCCTGCACCCCACTCATCCAGCCCTGGGACCTCCCCCAAGGTGCCCACAGTGTCACTGACACTCGCTGAGCACAAGGGGACGCTCATAGAGCAGTTCTTGTATCAGACACTGCACCCCTGCACCCCACTGATCCAGCCCTGGGACTTCCCACAAGGTGCCCACACTGTCTCTGACACTCGCTGAGCCCTGGGGGCGCTTATAGAGCAGTTCTTGCATCAGACACTGCACCCCTGCACCCCACTGATCCAGCCCTGTGACTTCCCACAAGGTGCCCACAGTGTCACTGACACTTGCTGGGCACAAGGGGGCGCTCATAGAGCAGTTCTTGCATCAGACACTTCGCCCCTGCACTCCACTGATCCAGCCCTGTGACTTGCCACAAGGTGCCCACACTGTCTCTGACACTCGCTGGGCACAAGGGGGCGCTCATAGAGCAGTTCTTGCATCAGACACTGCGCCCCTGCACCCCACTCATCCAGCCCTGGGACCTCCCCCAAGGTGCCCACAGTGTCACTGACACTCGCTGAGCACAAGGGGGCGCTCATAGAGCAGTTCTTGTATCAGACACTGCACCCCTGCACCCCACTGATCCAGCCCTGGGACTTCCCACAAGGTGCCCACACTGTCTCTGACACTCGCTGAGCACAAGGGGGCGCCATAGAGCAGTTCTTGCATCAGACACTGCACCCCTGCACCTTACTGATCCAGCCCTGTGACTTCCCACAAGGTGCCCACAGTGTCACTGACACTTGCTGGGCACAAGGGGGCGCTCATAGAGCAGTTCTTGCATCAGACACTTCGCCCCTGCACTCCACTGATCCAGCCCTGTGACTTACCACAAGGTGCCCACACTGTCTCTGACACTCGCTGAGCACAAGGGGGCGCTCATAGAGCAGTTCTTGTATCAGACACTGCACCCCTGCACCCCACTGATCCAGCCCTGTGACTTCCCACAAGGTGCCCACACTGTCACTGACACTCGCTGGGCACAAGGGGGCGCTCATAGAGCAGTTCTTGTATCAGACACTGCACCCCACTGATCCAGCCCTGTGACTTCCCACAAGGTGCCCACACTGTCTCTGACACTCGCTGAGCACAAGGGGGCGCTCATAGAGCAGTTCTTGCATCAGACACTGCGCCCCTGCACCCCACTGATCCAGCCCTGGGACTTACCACAAGGTGCCCACACTGTCACTGACACTCGCTGGGCACAAGGGGGCGCTCATAGAGCAGTTCTTGCATCAGACACTGCGCCCCTGCACCCCACTGATCCAGCCCTGGGACTTCCCACAAGGTGCCCACACTGTCACTGACACTCGCTGGGCACAAGGGGGCGCTCATAGAGCAGTTCTTGTATCAGACACTGCGCCCCTGCACCCCATTGATCCAGCCCTGTGACTTACCACAAGGTGCCCACACTGTCACTGACACTCGCTGGGCACAAGGGGGCGCTCATAGAGCAGTTCTTGTATCAGACACTGCGCCCCTGCACCCCACTGATCCAGCCCTGGGACTTCCCACAAGGTGCCCACACTGTCTCTGACACTCGCTGGGCACAAGGGGGCATCATAGAGCAGTTCTTGTATCAGACACTGCGCCCCTGCACCCCACTGATCCAGCCCTGGGACTTCCCACAAGGTGCCCACACTGTCACTGACACTCGCTGGGCACAAGGGGGCGCTCATAGAGCAGTTCTTGTATCAGACACTGCGCCCCTGCACCCCATTGATCCAGCCCTGTGACTTACCACAAGGTGCCCACACTGTCACTGACACTCGCTGGGCACAAGGGGGCGCTCATAGAGCAGTTCTTGTATCAGACACTGCGCCCCTGCACCCCATTGATCCAGCCCTGGGACTTACCACAAGGTGCCCACACTGTCACTGACACTCGCTGGGCACAAGGGGGCGCTCATAGAGCAGTTCTTGTATCAGACACTGCGCCCCTGCACCCCACTGATCCAGCCCTGGGACTTCCCACAAGGTGCCCACACTGTCTCTGACACTCGCTGGGCACAAGGGGGCGCTCATAGAGCAGTTCTTGTATCAGACACTGCGCCCCTGCACCCCAATGATCCAGCCCTGGGACTTCCCACAAGGTGCCCACACTGTCACTGACACTCGCTGGGCACAAGGGGGCGCTCATAGAGCAGTTCTTGTATCAGACACTGCGCCCCTGCACCCCATTGATCCAGCCCTGTGACTTACCACAAGGTGCCCACACTGTCACTGACACTCGCTGGGCACAAGGGGGCGCTCATAGAGCAGTTCTTGTATCAGACACTGCGCCCCTGCACCCCATTGATCCAGCCCTGTGACTTACCACAAGGTGCCCACACTGTCACTGACACTCGCTGGGCACAAGGGGGCGCTCATAGAGCAGTTCTTGTATCAGACACTGCGCCCCTGCACCCCACTGATCCAGCCCTGGGACTTCCCACAAGGTGCCCACACTGTCTCTGACACTCGCTGGGCACAAGGGGGCGCTCATAGAGCAGTTCTTGTATCAGACACTGCGCCCCTGCACCCCACTGATCCAGCCCTGGGACTTCCCACAAGGTGCCCACACTGTCACTGACACTCGCTGGGCACAAGGGGGCGCTCATAGAGCAGTTCTTGTATCAGACACTGCGCCCCTGCACCCCACTGATCCAGCCCTGGGACTTCCCACAAGGTGCCCACACTGTCACTGACACTCGCTGGGCACAAGGGGGCGCTCATAGAGCAGTTCTTGCATCAGACACTTCGCCCCTGCACCCCACTGATCCAGCCCTGGGACTTCCCACAAGGTGCCCACACTGTCACTGACACTCGCTGGGCACAAGGGGGCGCTCATAGAGCAGTTCTTGCATCAGACACTTCGCCCCTGCACCCCACTGATCCAGCCCTGGGACTTCCCACAAGGTGCCCACACTGTCTCTGACACTCGCTGGGCACAAGGGGGCGCTCATAGAGCAGTTCTTGCATCAGACACTTCGCCCCTGCACCCCACTGATCCAGCCCTGGGACTTCCCACAAGGTGCCCACACTGTCTCTGACACTCGCTGGGCACAAGGGGGCGCTCATAGAGCAGTTCTTGCATCAGACACTTCGCCCCTGCACCCCACTGATCCAGCCCTGGGACTTCCCACAAGGTGCCCACACTGTCTCTGACACTCGCTGGGCACAAGGGGGCGCTCATAGAGCAGTTCTTGCATCAGACACTTCGCCCCTGCACTCCACTGATCCAGCCCTGGGACTTCCCACAAGGTGCCCACACTGTCTCTGACACTCGCTGGGCACAAGGGGGCGCTCATAGAGCAGTTCTTGTATCAGACACTGCGCCCCTGCACCCCACTGATCCAGCCCTGGGACTTCCCACAAGGTGCCCACACTGTCTCTGACACTCGCTGGGCACAAGGGGGCGCTCATAGAGCAGTTCTTGTATCAGACACTGCGCCCCTGCACCCCACTGATCCAGCCCTGGGACTTCCCACAAGGTGCCCACACTGTCACTGACACTCGCTGGGCACAAGGGGGCGCTCATAGAGCAGTTCTTGTATCAGACACTGCGCCCCTGCACCCCACTGATCCAGCCCTGTGACTTACCACAAGGTGCCCACACTGTCTCTGACACTCGCTGGGCACAAGGGGGCGCTCATAGAGCAGGTCTTGTATCAGACACTTCGCCCCTGCACTCCACTGATCCAGCCCTGGGACTTCCCACAAGGTGCCCACACTGTCTCTGACACTCGCTGGGCACAAGGGGGCGCTCATAGAGCAGTTCTTGCATCAGACACTTCGCCCCTGCACTCCACTGATCCAGCCCTGGGACTTCCCACAAGGTGCCCACACTGTCTCTGACACTCGCTGGGCACAAGGGGGCGCTCATAGAGCAGTTCTTGCATCAGACACTGCGCCCCTGCACCCCACTGATCCAGCCCTGGGACTTCCCACAAGGTGCCCACACTGTCTCTGACACTCGCTGGGCACAAGGGGGCGCTCATAGAGCAGTTCTTGTATCAGACACTGCGCCCCTGCACCCCACTGATCCAGCCCTGGGACTTCCCACAAGGTGCCCACACTGTCACTGACACTCGCTGGGCACAAGGGGGCGCTCATAGAGCTGTTCTTGTATCAGACACTGCGCCCCTGCACCCCATTGATCCAGCCCTGGGACTTCCCACAAGGTGCCCACACTGTCACTGACACTCGCTGGGCACAAGGGGGCGCTCATAGAGCAGTTCTTGTATCAGACACTGCGCCCCTGCACCCCATTGATCCAGCCCTGGGACTTCCCACAAGGTGCCCACACTGTCACTGACACTTGCTGGGCACAAGGGGGCGCTCATAGAGCTGTTCTTGTATCAGACACTGCGCCCCTGCACCCCACTGATCCAGCCCTGTGACTTACCACAAGGTGCCCACACTGTCACTGACACTCGCTGAGCACAAGGGGGCGCTCATAGAGCAGTTCTTGCATCAGACACTGCGCCCCTGCACCCCACTCATCCAGCCCTGGGACCTCCCCCAAGGTGCCCACACTGTCTCTGACACTCGCTGGGCACAAGGGGGCGCTCATAGAGCAGGTCTTGTATCAGACACTGCGCCCCTGCACCCCATTGATCCAGCCCTGGGACTTCCCACAAAGTTGACAGCACCCCTGCCCAATATTCTGGTAGTGGGGGACAAGTCCATAACATGTAAAAGGGTGGACACTCGAGCCGTACAACGGGGGCTTTGGGAATGTTCTGGAAAGCCTCTGTGGTGTTGAGTACGGCCTGTGCAGAATAGTGAACGGGATACATTTAAATCCAGACTTGCGGGAGATGCGTGTGGGATATTCAGGTGCTCGTGCCCAGTTTTTGTCAGGAATTTCTTGAGTGAGATCAGTCTCCCAAGTCTATTTTAAAGGAAGCAACAGTTCCTCAGGTGTGCCCGGAGCTCAGGCAGAGGCAGCGGCCGAGGTGTGAGGGGCTTCACTCCCGGCTGGGCCCGGTGTCGCTGCACGCGTCGAACCCTGCTGGCCTGTGTTAAAAGCAAGGTCTGGAAGTGCATGCAGGCGCCCGGAGTCTGCGTGTGATGGTCGCGTGATATCCTGAATAGCGCTTCGAGTGTCGACACTCCCTGCGATTCTCGCGGCGCTAAACGACGCGTCGTCATCGCAGGTGGCGCAGGGAGAGCGCGGAGGGCAGTACTAGGTGAGCATGGTGACGTGACCTCGGTATAGGCACCACCAGCATCCAGCACTGCAGAGCCAGCTGTAGTCGGAGGTGGTCACACCAGGGCACATCAGTCCCTGAAGGTGATCTCGGTCAGTGTGCCAGCCATGGGCGTTGCCCGCTCTGCCCATGAAGGTGATCTCCGTCAGTGTGCCAGCCATGGGCGTTGCCCGCTCTGCCCATGAAGGTGATCTCGGTCAGTGTGCCAGCCATGGGCGTTGCCCGCTCTGCCCATGAAGGTGATCTCGGTCAGTGTGCCAGCCATGGGCGTTGCCCGCTCTGCCCATGAAGGTGATCTCCGTCAGTGTGCCAGCCATGGGCGTTGCCCGCTCTGCCCATGAAGGTGATCTCGGTCAGTGTGCCAGCCATGGGCGTTGCCCGCTCTGCCCATGAAGGTGATCTCGGTCAGTGTGCCAGCCATGGGCGTTGCCCGCTCTGCCCATGAAGGTGATCTCCGTCAGTGTGCCAGCCATGGGCGTTGCCCGCTCTGCCTTACGCTTGAAGGCCGGGGGCTCCCAGGCCAGCTGTAGTCCGAGATGTAGTTTAGTGAGGCCGAGCCTTCAGCGCCCCCCCGCCCAGGCGGGGCCCCCAGCAGAGTATTCAATGAACAGCCTGGCACAACTACCGGGAGAGTCACAAAACAGCACAGAGGGCGCAGCGACATTACCAGCCTCGCCAGGCCGGGGGCTGCACCCACAGCGGTAGAGTGGTCCAAAAAGCAATCTGCGCTGTAATTCACTTGATTGCCGTCACGGGGCGGCCCTCGCGTGTGTGCTTCGGATCTCGGTAAATATGAATATCCAGGTAACGAAGCATCTGAGCAGCTACACACAGTTCCTCTTCACCGAGTTGTAAAGCCGGACCTATAGGATGGTTAACACATTGGGAGGAGGAAGACTTTCCAATCCTAGCATGAGACCGGAGGGTGTCGCACGGGGTGTGGATAGGGGGGCTCTGCCCTGTGACCCAGCACGAAGATCTCGGAAGCGGAGCATCACCTCACCTGCGCACCAGGGCGCAGGGTGCGTTATTCACCCCGAGGTGCCCCCGTCCACCATGTTCCTTAGGAGTATGTTGTGCTAGGGGCCCTAACGCTGCGACAAGCAAGAGGGGTGACAAGGGGCGCCCCGTCTGGTGCCACCTGTGGTCCGATATGTCGCAGAAATAGGGGGGGGGGGCTGTTCTGGCCATTGGGCCCGGTGACCCGTTGACTGTATGCCTGGGGGGTTGCATAGTGGGTCAATGCCGCCAACATAAATCCGCACCCCAAGGTGTCAAGTGCCCGACATACATCAAGAGATACACAGCCTGCAAGTGGGTGATGGTCGCGAGAGCCAGTCGTGACATGGCGGTGTAACGAGGTACGGGGCGCGGCGCAAGGCCACACTGAACAATGAACGGAGTCTACGGCAAAGGATTTCACTCAAGATCTTACACCCCGTATTTAAGAGGGAGAGTGTGAAAAAGTAGCCTCTTTCTAGCCTTGTTACCCCCACTTTTGGCCTGTTTGTGAGTGTATGTCAGGGTGTTTTCACTGTCTCACTGGAATCCTGCTAGCCAGGGCCAGTGCTCATAGTGAAAACCCTATGTTTTCAGTGTGGTTATGTGTCACTGGGACCCTGCTAGCCAGGACCCCAGTGCTCATAAGTTTGTGACCTATAGGTATGTGTTCCCTGTGTGATGCCTAACCGTCTCACTGAGGCTCTGCTAATCAGAACCTCAGTGGTTATGCTCTCTCATTTCTTTCCAAATTGTCACTAACAGGCTAGTGACCAATTTTACCAATTTACATTGGCTTACTGGAACACCCTTATAATTCCCTAGTATATGGTACTGAGGTACCCAGGGTATTGGGGTTCCAGGAGATCCCTATGGGCTGCAGCAATTCTTTTGCCACCCATAGGGAGCTCTGACAATTCTTACACAGGCCTGCCACTGCAGCCTGAGTGAAATAACGTCCACGTTATTTCACAGCCATTTTACACTGCACTTAAGTAACTTATAAGTCACCTATATGTCTAACCTTTACCTGGTAAAGGTTAGGTGCAAAGTTACTTAGTGTGAGGGCACCCTGGCACTAGCCAAGGTGCCCCCACATTGTTCAGAGCCAATTCCCTGAACTTTGTGAGTGCGGAGACACCATTACACGCGTGCACTACATATAGGTCACTACCTATATGTGGCTTCACAATGGTAACTCCGAATATGGCCATGTAACATGTCTAAGATCATGGAATTGCCCCCTCTATGCCATCCTGGCATTGTTGGCACAATTCCATGATCCCAGTGGTCTGTAGCACAGACCCTGGTACTGCCAAACTGCCCTTCCTGGGGTTTCACTGCAGCTGCTGCTGCTGCCAACCCCTCAGACAGGCATCTGCCCTCCTGGGGTCCAGCCAGGCCTGGCCCAGGATGGCAGAACAAAGAACTTCCTCTGAGAGAGGGTGTTACACCCTCTCCCTTTGGAAAATGGTGTGAAGGCAGGGGAGGAGTAGCCTCCCCCAGCCTCTGGAAATGCTTTCTTGGGCACAGATGTGCCCAATTCTGCATAAGCCAGTCTACACCGGTTCAGGGGACCCCTTAGCCCTGCTCTGGCGCGAAACTGGACAAAGGAAAGGGGAGTGACCACTCCCCTGACCTGCACCTCCCCTGGGAGGTGTCCAGAGCTCCTCCAGTGTGCTCCAGACCTCTGCCATCTTGGAAACAGAGGTGCTGCTGGCACACTGGACTGCTCTGAGTGGCCAGTGCCACCAGGTGACGTCAGAGACTCCTTCTGATAGGCTCCTTCAGGTGTTGCTAGCCTATCCTCTCTCCTAGGTAGCCAAACCCTCTTTTCTGGCTATTAAGGGTCTCTGTCTCTGGGGAAACTTTAGATAACGAATGCAAGAGCTCATCCGAGTTCCTCTGCATCTCTCTCTTCACCTTCTGCCAAGGAATCGACTGCTGACCGCGCTGGAAGCCTGCAAACCTGCAACATAGTAGCAAAGACGACTACTGCAACTCTGTAACGCTGATCCTGCCGCCTTCTCGACTGTTTTCCTGCTTGTGCATGCTGTGGGGGTAGTCTGCCTCCTCTCTGCACCAGAAGCTCCGAAGAAATCTCCCGTGGGTCGACGGAATCTTCCCCCTGCAACCGCAGGCACCAAAAAGCTGCATTACCAGTCCCTTGGGTCTCCTCTCAGCACAACGAGCGAGGTCCCTCGAATCCAGCGACTCTGTCCAAGTGACCCCCACAGTCCAGTGACTCTTCAGTCCAAGTTTGGTGGAGGTAAGTCCTTGCCTCACCTCGCTGGGCTGCATTGCTGGGAACCGCGACTTTTGCAGCTACTCCGGCCCCTGTGCACTTCTGGCGGAAATCCTTTGAGCACAGCCAAGCCTGGGTCCACGGCACTCTAACCTGCATTGCACGACTTTCTAAGTTGGTCTCCGGCGACGTGGGACTCCTTTGTGCGACTTCGGGTGAGCACAGTTTCACGCATCCTTGTAGTGCCTGTTTCTGGCACTTCTCCAGGTGCTACCTGCTTCAGAGAGGGCTCCTTGTCTTGCTCGACGTCCCCTCTCTCTGCTGGTCCAATTTGCGACCTCCTGGTCCCTCCTGGGCCTCAGCAGCGTCCAAAAACGCTAACTGCACGATTTGCAGCTAGCAAGGCTTGTTGGCGTTCCTTCGGCGGGAAAACACATCTGCACGACTCTCCACGGCGAGAGGGATCCGTCCACCAAAGGGGAAGTCTCTAGCCCTTTTTGTTCCTGCAGAAACCTCAGCTTCTTCTGTCCAGTAGAAGCTTCTTTGCACCCGCAGCTGGCATTTCCTGGGCATCTGCCCATCTCCGACTTGCTTGTGACTTTTGGACTTGGTCCCCTTGTTCCACAGGTACCCTAGATTGGAAATCCACAGTTGTTGCATTGTTGGTTTGTGTCTTTCCTGCATTATTCCTCTAACACAACTTCTTAGTCCTTAGGGGAACTTTAGTGCACTTTGCACTCACTTTTCAGGGTCTTGGGGAGGGTTATTTTTCTAACTCTCACTATTTTCTAATAGTCCCAGCGACCCTCTACAAGGTCACATAGGTTTGGGGTCCATTCGTGGTTCGCATTCCACTTTTGGAGTATATGGTTTGTGTTGCCCCTATCCCTATGTTTCCCCATTGCATCCTATTGTAACTATACATTGTTTGCACTGTTTTCTAAGACTATACTGCATATTTTTGCTATTGTGTATATATATCTTGTGTATATTTCCTATCCTCTCACTGAGGGTACACTCTAAGATACTTTGGCATATTGTCATAAAAATAAAGTACCTTTATTTTTAGTATAACTGTGTATTGTGTTTTCTTATGATATTGTGCATATGACACTAGGTGGTACTGTAGTAGCTTCACACGTCTCCTAGTTCAGCCTAAGCTGCTCTGCTAAGCTACCATTATCTATCAGCCTAAGCTGCTAGACACCCTATACACTAATAAGGGATAACTGGGTCTGGTGCATGGTGCAAGTACCCCTTGGTACTCACTACAAGCCAGTCCAGCCTCCTACATTGGTTGTGCAGCGGTGGGATAAGTGCTTTGAGACTACTTACCACTCTTGTCATTGTACTTTTCATAAGAGAAAAATATACAAAACAAGGTCAGTGTATATACACATAGCCAAAAAGTTTTGCATTTCCTCTTTTCACTCTTTTCTAAGTGCTGAAAAGTACTTCTAACTTTCTAAAAAGTTCTAAAAAGTTTAACAAGTTTTTTTCTCTGTCTTTCTAAAAGCTCTGACAAACTTTTTATCTTTTACTATCACTTTAACTCTCTCTAAAAACGTCTGGCACAGGTCAAAATGTTGATCTGTCCAAACTTGCATATGACCACCTTAGCTGGAAAGGAGCAAGGAGTCCCTGTGTAGAGAGAGGATTGAGTGTAGGGAAGAATCCTTCCTTGGAACTGTTACTTAACATGCTTAGAGAACAGGATAAGGCTAGAAGTGCCCCATCTGTTGAAAAAGTAACTAATGGTTCTCAATCTGATCCAGGGACTCCCCCAGGAAAAGATTCAGGAAAGAAACTTCCTAGCCTGCCCATTACTAGACAGTCTAGCATAGTTGGTAATGATGATGAGCCACACCATATAAATAGTGTTGTCTCACATCATAGCAAAAGCATTTATTCTCACCATACTGGTAGTAATGTTTCTGTTAGCCAAGCTGTTAGGGTGGCCTCTGTAAGAGACAGGTCTCCTTCTGTCCATTCTCACCATACTTCTGTTTCAAGGCATGTCCCTCCCACCCACCCTGATGACAGATTGTTAGAAAGGGAGCTCAATAGATTGAGAGTGGAACAAACCAGACTGAAGCTCAAGAAGCAACAGCTGGATTTGGATAGACAGACTTTAGAAGTAGAGAAGGAGAGACAGAAGTTGGGTTTTGAAACCCATGGTGGCAGCAGCAGTATTCCCCATAGTCATCCTGTAAAAGAGCATGATTCCAGGAATCTGCACAAGATAGTTCCCCCTTATAAGGAGGGGGATGACATTAACAAGTGGTTTGCTGCACTTGAGAGGGCCTGTGTTGTACAGGATGTCCCTCAAAGGCAGTGGGCTGCTATCCTATGGCTATCATTTAGTGGAAAACGTAGGGATAGGCTCCTTACTGTGAAAGAAAATTATGCTAATAATTTCCAAGTTCTTAAGAATGCACTCCTGGATGGTTATGGCTTAACCACTGAACAATAC